>NC_138882.1:82106890-82706890 GCF_965194825.1 Balaenoptera physalus | reverse complement strand
GCCCTTGGTGCTAGATGCCTTATTAACCCTGCATTATGAGGTTCCCCCTGGAGCCTTCAGGGAGGGGGTGAGCAGCCATCACCAGGCGTTTGGGTGCCCCAGAAGTATGTTCAAGCTCACATGGGAAATTGTCTGGGTTTCCCACTGGCCTGATGCTGCCGTAAGAGTGTTGGAGATAAGACTACAGAAGGAATTTCCACAGCAAAGCCATGGATAAGAGCCTAATGCAATTGTTTTATTTACTTATTAGATTTTTTAAAGCCATTTTAAAAAATTGAAGTATAGTTAATTTACAGTGTTGTATTAGTCTCAAGTGTACAGCAAAGTGATAGTTATACATACATATATATATATATTCTTTTTCAGATTCTTTTCCATTATAGGTTATTACAAGATAATGAATATAGTTCCCTGTGCTATACAGTAGGTCCTTGTTGTTTGCAATTGTTTTATTTTTTAAAGACTATGGCCCAGTTGGAAGTGGGAGGTTTGAAAGTTTAGACCACTGCAGGGACTTCCCAGTAGGTAGGAGTAGAGAGACCCCACCTTGTGGCTAAGTGGAAAGAGGAATATGAAAGACGGTGTCATGTCTCCTAGCTGGGAAGTCTTGAGCAAGAGGAGAAACCACTGCTAGTCTGGTTAGACTGGATGTGATGAGATAGAGGGACAGGGGAATGGCTGAAATGACCTAGAAACTTTCTGGCCTTTTAAACTTTCTGGATAGATGAGGTGAAAGAGAGAGGTGTGCCTCCTTTTAGTCCCCTCCCAATCCACCAACTTCCGCCCAAGCCAGGGATCTGTCACAACTCGAGAGGTGGAAATTCTGGTTTCCCTTGCCCAGAGCTCCCAGTGCTGGCTTTGCCGCTATGGGTACCTGGAGCGCCGCATGCCTGGCCCAGCCAGGCTGAGCCTCCCGTCCCCTGCCTCTGGGGCCTGGGAACCCCCCTTCTTCATTCTCTTGGATGGCACCCATGCCCAAGAGTCTGGACACCTAGGTTCTGCACTGTGTCTGGCTCAAGGGTGAGATGAGATGGGTGGCTGGGGGGTGGCAGTCCCAGGGGAGGATTATGCAGAGGCCCAGGGAGACAGACAGCAGCAGCACAAGGACCAGGGAGAGAGGGGGCAGCTGCAGAGGCTGGGAGACAGCCAGCCACTCCCTGCCCTGGGCCACTTTCCGCAAGAGGCTGATAGCCAGCCCTCCAGGCTGGACTCCCATCTCCTCCCTGCAAGAAGAGGCCTGTAGGCCTGAGAGTCAGCGACCTAAGCCCAGCTGCGGAGAGATCAGAGCAGGCTGATTCAGACCTGGTCTGCTTGTTTGGGTCATCAGAGGGTAGGGCTGTGTACGAGTATCAACAGATCTGAAAGTGCTAGGAGAGTCAGGGCTGAAGAATCTATATTGTGAGTACAGGAATCTGCTCCCCAGAAAGTTCCCTGCCCAGGACCAGGCATTGGTTTGGCCTCTGGGCTATGGGAGGAGGGAAGGCAAAGAGTAAACAGCAAGAAAGACTTCCCTGAGAGTAAGGTGAGAAAAGGCAAAGTGGGGCTATTGGTGCAAAGAGATCAGAAGGGCGGGATGGGGAACAGCTGGACTCCTACCCAGAGGGGAGAGTGAGGTGGGATGAGGCCTGTGGGATGATGGAAGTGAGACTCTCTAGGGGCACTCTGGAGAGGAAACTGGCCCGTCTCTCTAACATCCCCCCCACAATACACACTTCTGCTGCCTGGGGCTATCTGATTGGTTCCCAGGGAGGATGTGGTAAAGACTGCTCACCCAGAGAGTGGCGGGTGCCTGTTTCCCCAGAGCCGTCTGGTGACAGCCTCTGGCTGAGCATGGCCCTTCCAGCCCTGGGCCTGGACTCCTGGAGCCTCCTGGGCCTTTTCCTCTTCCAGCTGCTCCTGCTGCTTCTGCCACCACCGACGACCGCACGGGGTGACGGGCAGGGGCCCACACCCAGGGTCAAATACTACGCAGGTAAGTGTCTGATGATCAGGAAGTGTGAGGATGGCAACACCGGGCTGACCGAGAAAGGAGTGAATGATGAAACTCACCTGGGGCAGAGACTGAGGAAAGGGAAGTGAGGGGACCAGGGGGCCAGGGGCGTTGTGCCTTCTGGTTCTCCAGAGTTGGTAATTTTTCTTTCCCTCCTTAAATGTCACTGTTATCAAACTGGTCACCTCAAACCCGTAACTACTTTCATGCCCTCAAGTGCCCCAAAGCCAAGGCCCCTGCCAGAAGAGCATCTG
Source organism: Balaenoptera physalus (assembly GCF_965194825.1). NCBI lineage: Eukaryota > Metazoa > Chordata > Mammalia > Artiodactyla > Balaenopteridae > Balaenoptera > Balaenoptera physalus. The sequence goes on along the minus strand of NC_138882.1, from coordinate 82,704,646 downwards.
TGGGCCTGGTGACCCAGGACACACCAGGACACACAACTGCACAGATGATGCTGGACCACGTCATGCCCAGTACTGTGGACACCCAGAATACAAAAACTCAGTGTGGCCTGGCTGGGATACGGACCCTGGGACCCTTTTGGCACAGCTTGGCTGGTTTCTTACTGAGGGTGTGGTGACTGCTGGTCTTCCACCTCCAGGTAAAAGATTCAGGAAGGGACATGGGCCCTGTTGGAGTTGTAGGGGCAGTCTCCTGGGCACAGCTGTGTCTTTAGCGTCTTTCTGGGGCAACGTGGTAAAGGAAATGCATGTTGCCCGTTGATGGAGGGGCCTCCTCTGTGTTGGGTGCTGAGATTACAACATAAACAGGACTCAGCCCCTGCCATCAACGTGCTGATGGTCCCAAGGGGAGGCAGATGAACAGACAACCACACTTTGGGGTGGTCAGTTCAGTTACAGAGGGGTGTATACAGTTCTGGGGAGGCCAGCCTCTCCAGCACCTTGCCACACGTTTCCCCAACTCCTCCTCTTGGTTGGTCCTAAGAGTCTCTGAGCCTCCAAAGGTAACAATTAGCTAGTCAGTTCTCTAACTAATGCAAAAGTACCAATGTGCTCTTGAGAGAGGATTTCAGAAGCTCCTCCCCCCTTGCTGATATGCCAGGGGACCAGGCACACACGCCCCACCTCTGCCACAGCACGGTGATGGGGAGACCTCAGGGAACCTCCCACAGCCAGCTGGAATCCCATGCCCGGGTGACATCTAGGTGCTTGCAGGAAACTTTGGAGAAAAAAAATATTTCCTTTCTGTTCAGCCTATGGCAGTGATTCTTGTGGTGGAAATTTCCTGCCGTAGAGGCGGGGAGGGAAGTGGGGCTGGTGAGTGGGACCTCTACAACCCACAGCTACTCTGACACACAGTCCTATCTACATCTAGCTTTCCTGTCTGTGGCCGCCAACACCTTCCTGTCGTCTCTCTGCCTTCTGCTCTCCCCACGGGTGAGGACCAACGTGTCCTCCGCCCACCGCAGCCCCCAGGCCTGGAAGAGCATCCACTGTGCCTCACTTTATTTCCTGTCCCTTTGTCTGTCTCTTGGGTACGGGCCACCCTCCCCCAGCCCCAGTCTGTCATTACCCTGTCTCTGGCTGCCTTTCCTCTCTACTGTGAGCTCAACACACAAAGCTCCTATGGCTGCCAGCAGGGTGGGACGAAGCGGGGAGCTGCTGATGAAGAGTGGGTCCAGTTGCCAAGGTCTGGGGAGCACACTCTGCCAGCCCTTTTCTTCCCCTGATTTTATCTCAGAACTCAGCTGCTTGACCACTGACTTCTCATCACTGTCTCCTTCTCACCACCTCTCAACAGGGGATGGACGCAGAGCTCTCAGCTTCTTCCATCAGAAGGGCCTCCAGGATTTTGACACTCTGCTCCTGAGTGGTGATGGAGACACTCTCTATGTGGGGGCTCGAGAGGCCATTCTGGCTTTGAATATCCAGGATCCAGGGGTACCAAGGCTGAAGAACATGGTGAGAGGCCAGGGGAAGGGCGTGGGCTGGGAGTGAGGAGGGGGCCGACAGCTGCCCTGCGCTTGGGCTGCTTACGCATGAATAACCACCCAATTTGCTGTTACCTATAATCAGCAACAATCAGCAATTCTTTTTTTTTTATATTTATTTATTTTATTTTTTGGCTGCGTTGGGTCTTCGTTACAGCGTGCGGGCTTCTCTCTAGTTGTGGCCCGCGGGCTCCAGAGCACGTGGGCTCTGTAGTTGCGGCACGCGGGCTCTCTGGTTGTGGCTCGCGTGCTTAGTAGTTGTGGTGTGCAGGCTTAGTTGCCCTGCGGCCTGTGGGATCTTAGTTCCCTGACCAGGGATTGAACCTGCGTCCCTGCATTGGAAGGCGGATTCTTAACCACTGGACCACCAGGGAAGTCCCCAACAATCAGCAATTCTTCGTAGAGACATATATATATATGATCGGTATAAAAGACAAGAAACACTATAGTGGCCTCACTGTTCATTGGTACCATGAATACTGGTTGAATAATATTAATTACTAAAATGGCTGATATGGAAATCATTGACACATGAGAGAAACATTGACTCAAATTATATCAATAATATGATATCCACCCACTGGTAGAAATCACTGAAGCTTCTGTGTTAAATTACAGTCACCCTACTCATGGGAACAACGTGAGGGAGAAAGCGAGAGGGAAGGAAAAAAGGGAGGGAGGGAGCTAGCAATTACTGAGCATCTCCACGGTTTGTTTTTCTCAATGTGTGGTCTGTGGGCCACCTGCACACATGGGATGCCAATTAAAAATACAGATTCTGGGCTTCTCTGGTGGCACAGTGGTTAAGAATCTGCCTGCCAATGCAGGAGACACGAGTTTGAGCCCTGGTCTGGGAAGATCCCACATGCCACGGAGCAACTAAGCCCATGCGCCACAACTACTGAGCCTGCGCTCTAGAGCCTGAGAGCCACAGCTACTGAAGCCCGTGTGCCTAGAGCCCGTGCTCCGCAACAAGAGAAGCCACCGCAATGAGAAGCCTGTGCACTGCAAGGAAGAGTAGCCCCCGCTCCTCCCAACTAGAGAAAGCCCACACGCAGCAACGAAGACCCGACACAGCCAAAAATAATAAATAAATAAATAAATATAATTTTAAAAAAATACAGATTCTCTGAGGTGTGAGGAACTGACATTTTTAACAATTTCCCCAGGAAATGTGGTGTTTTTTTTGCCAACTGCTGCTTTTATACCATGCATGGCATTAGGTGCTTTACATATGCTACCTAGTTGTGCCCTCCAGAAGCCTGTGCAATTGATCAAGATCACTCAACCAGTAAGTGGCTGAATCTAGATTCAAACTCAGGTCTGATTCCATAGGCCATGTTCTACCATGGAGCTGTGTCCTAATGAATAACAGTATCATCAGAGTAATAGCCAGGGTCACAAAGTGAGGTTATTATAGCTCACCAGCATGTAACTAACCACTATGCCTGCTGGTGATTTCACATCAGAGCCAAGGTGGGGATGGTAGGTCAGAGCTGGAGCTGAAGACCTCATTCCCTTTATCTCCCCTTTCCCAATGCCCCACTTCAGATACCCTGGCCAGCCAGTGACCGAAAAAAGAGTGAATGTGCCTTTAAGAAGAAGAGCAATGAGGTAAGTAGAGGTGGAGATACTGGGGCTCTGGTAGAGAACCCTGGTGTCCCTAGACCATCACTGGATGATCTCAAGTTGGGCAGGCAGCAGAGGATGCTTGTTTGCATGATAATTGCCTGCATCATGTTCTATAAAGACAGACAGGGACTGCCTCAGCATTGCCCAGTCCTTCTCCCTACTAGGGAGTGAGGGAGCAGCCTCTGGGGGCCCAGGAGTTTGGGGCAAGTGCCCTGGAGGCCTGAATTCTCTATCTCCCCCAGACACAGTGTTTCAACTTTATTCGTGTCCTCGTCTCCTTCAATGCCACCCATCTCTACGCCTGTGGCACCTTCGCCTTCAGCCCTGCTTGCACCTTCATTGTGAGTTATCTGGCACCAGCTCTCAGGCCCCAAGCATCCCTCCTCACATCTACTCCCAGCTCATCCTCTGCAGCTCTGGAAAACTCTGGTTTTCCAGACGCAGGACCCTTGTGAGCTTCCTGGCCCCAGACCAAGTTTCTTCTACATCCCCTCCCTGTCCTCCCTCACACCCCTCCTTTCCCAGACATGAGACTCTGGCGTTCTGGCCCCCCAGCCACTCCCCCTCTCTAGGAACACCAAGATTCCAACCTGTTGCCCATCTCGGAGGACAAGGTTGTAGAGGGGAAAGGCCAAAGCCCCTTCGACCCCGCCCATAAGCACACGGCTGTCCTGGCAGGTGAGTATGAGGTTCCCTGGTCCATCCCAGCAACTGCTTTCCCTGGTCACTCTGTGACATATGGAATCTGACAATTTCCTGAAAAGCAGGGGACAGAGGGAGGAGAAGCCAGGAGCCTCGGAGCACAAAATCAGAGGTAGAATCAGATACCCCAAACACCAGCTCCTGCTGAAACTGCCACAAAGGAGGTGGAGCGAAATGGATATGGAGAGATGCACAGAGGCGGGAGGGTCCAGGAAGGGTCTCAGGCAGGGAGGAGGCCTGAGATTCAGTCATTTGTTCAACAAGTATGCTCTGTATGAATGCCCCCTCTGGTGGGCCAGGCATTGTGCTAGGGACTGTAGGGATTACAAAGAAGAAATCATGGTGCTGTGCCCTCCCGGACACAAACCATTACAGACTCCCCACCCTGGCTTCCTGAAGGCGGTGGACTTTGACTGAGTGGGACCTTGAAAGATAGGTAGATGGGCAGGGAAGGTGTTCCATGAAGAAAAGGGTAGGACTTAAGGTACGGAAACAAAACAAAGCCGTCTTCGGGCAACAATGAGTGATTCTAACTGGCAAGTGGTTTAGCTGGGCATAGGAGGGAGGAGCCAGAGAAAAGTGCCAAAACACTGAAGGCCATAAGGTTGGCCATTCCCTGTGGGCAGAAGGACCTAAGAACGGTGCTCAGTGGGGGGCTGTGAGCTGGGCTTTGGGATTCCATAGGAAGGTGTAGAACACATGAAGGAGGCCAGAGGCTGATGTGAATGCTGACAGGTCTGAGGAGGGCAGGGGCACCCTCCAACTGATGAGGTCTCCCCTCCTCTCCCCACACTAGATGGGATGCTCTATTCCGGCACCATGAACAACTTCCTGGGCAGTGAGCCCATCCTGATGCGCACACTGGGATCCCAGCCTGTCCTCAAGACAGACAATTTCCTCCGCTGGCTGCAACGTAAGGACCTGAGCCCTACCCAGCACAGGTCTGGCCCCCTTCCCCAAGTCCCGGAGACCTGGCACTGTGAACTGCTGTTAATTCACTCAACTCTCGTTTGTTGAGGCATACAGCGTGCAAGGCAGTACTGTTCGGCATTGGCGGTACTGCAGGGAAGAAGACATAGCTCCCGTCCTCTTGAAGCTTTCATCTTACATAAATAATTAAAGACGTACCAGTCGCTCCCCGCCCCCACCCCCCACCCATGGCTATGTCTCGACCAGCTGTGGGACCCGAGAAGTTGTGTCTCCTGTCCTCCAGAGCCAAGGGTTTTCACAAAGGGGAAGCCAGGGCATCCAGGTGCTCCACCTCTTAGCCCATCTGCCCCGCCCCTGCAGCAGACGCCTCCTTCGTGGCAGCCATCCCTTCGACCCACGTCGTCTACTTCTTCTTCGAGGAGACAGCCAGCGAGTTTGAGTTCTTCGAGAAGCTCCACACATCCCGGGTGGCCAGAGTCTGCAAGGTCTGCAGCCTGGGCGGGAGGCGGGGCTGGCTGTGGAGAAGCCAATGGGGAGATGGCAGAGGCGGGGCTGAGCGCTTAGGGACCAATGGGGGTGAGGGGCGGGGAAGAGGGTGAGGTCACGTGGGGGCAGGGGGCGTCCCCTGACTCCTCCGGTGCCCCTAGAACGATGTGGGCGGCGAAAAGCTGCTGCAGAAGAAGTGGACCACCTTCTTGAAGGCCCAGCTACTCTGCGCCCAGCCGGGGCAGCTGCCCTTCAACGTCATCCGTCACGCTGTCCTGCTGGCAGACAATTCCTCCACCGATCCCTATGTCTACGCTGTCTTCACCTCTCAGTGGTGAGCAGCCAGGCGGGAACGTGGCGGCTGGAAGCGGGATTACGGGTCAGCACCCCTGTTGCCCTGGCCCGCCAGGGAGGGTAGGAACTGACGTGAGCCGAGCACATACTCCACACTTCACATACGAAGGCATTTGATCGTCACCATCTCCCAGGAATTTGACTCATGCCCTTAATGTAGATGGGAAAAATAAAGCTCAGAAAGGTTCTTATTAGTTTATATCCTGCCTGGTTCCAAAAAGGATAGGAGGTAGCTTACAAAAGGCAAACATTAAAATAAAATAAAATCCATGAGGAAATGGAAATAAAAGGAGAATAAGGGAACCCAGGGATCCGGTCAGCACATTACACATGTGCTTTACAAATGTGCATTACAAATGTGCAGTCCTGGGATGTCGGCACAAATTTAGCTCTGAGCTTCCTAATGGTCAGAGCAAAGCGTGAAACACCACCAGCGACATAAGATAAAAATACAGTCATTGCTTAGAGGCTGAGAAAGTTTAACTTACTTGCTGTGGTTTGGTATCTGCTGACAATATGTCAGGTATCAAAGACATCTGTTGTAAGCAGGGTCTGGTATCTATGGCATCCAGAACTGAGAATATGGTGTATGTCACAGGTTAAAGAGAACAACAGAGACCTTTTGTCTCCACAGACCAAGGCTGAAGGAATAAAAATCGTTGTAGTCAGGCTCTGGTTGGTTATCTGAGGACCAGAAATACATGGGATCCCCAAGGAGGAATACTTCACCTGGAGCCTGTCGGGGAGCTGGTTATACTGCCCCTCCCATAGGGGCCCAGTCTGGGCAGGCCAGGCAGGAGACACCCCAGGGCATGAGCCCCATTTAATTCTCATTAAAGATAATCACACCTCAGATCCTAAGATGGGCTAGAGTCTGGGGCTCTCCTAGCCCTTATCACCACAGCTGGGGCCTGATCCAGTCCTTCATCCTCCTGCCCTTCTGGGGTTTCTCACCAAGGGTGGGCCAGGGCTGGAAGTTTCCTGGTATAGCAGAGGAGGTTACAGACAATGTCCCCTTTGGCTTTCTCCAGGCAGGTTGGTGGGACCAGGAACTCTGCTGTCTGTGCTTTCTCACTCAAGGACATCAAGCATGTCTTTGAGGGGAAGTATAAGGAATTGAACAAAGAGACTTCACGCTGGACTACTTATGGGTTCCCTGATATCAGTCCTCGGCCAGGCAGCGTGAGTACTACCCACCCCACTGAGCAAACTCTGCCTCCCCAGACACATAATATGCATGTCAAAGTACCTATCACGGCATAATAAATGCCCAATAAATGCTAGTGTTCCCCGCACCCCCAGGTCCTGTCTGCTCAGATATTCACCCATTCTGGCTGCCCACATTCCACATGTGTCCAACCCCATCCTAAACACAGAGCAGCACCCCTTCACCCCAGCTGAGTGCACCCCAAATACCTGGGTATATCACTAAGGAAACAAGGGAGCACGGGCTGTGCCAAGGACTGTCTTGGGCATCTTCACCTGCATTTCTTATTTAACTTTTGTTTTTTGATCAGAGTGTATATGTACAGCATTTAAACAATCATATAGATTTACATGGTTGGTTACAAAAAACAACCCTGTTTCCTATCCTCAGCACGTTTTCCTCTCTAGAGACAACCACCTTCAACTCTTTTAGCTGATTCTTTTGATATTTATCTCTAAATCTTTTTTTTTTTTTTTTTTTATAGCTGTGTTGGGTCTTCGTTTCTGTGCGAGGGCTTTCTCTAGTTGTGGCAAGCGGGGGCCACTCTTCATCACGGTGCACGCGCCTCTCACTATCGCGGCCTTTCTTGTTGTGGAGCACAGGCTCCAGATGCGCAGGCTCAGTAATTGTGGCTCACGGGCCTAGTTGCTCTGCGGCATGTGGGATCTTCCCAGTCCAGCGCTCGAACCCGTGTCCCCTGCATTGGCAGGCAGACTCTCAACCACTGCACCACCAGGGAAGCCCATCTCTAAATCTTGAAATACTTTTCTTGCTACTTCTTGATGTTTCAGTGTCAGGCAGTGTCTATTGAATTCCCATTCTGGATGGTGAGGATTTAACTATGTCCCCCACCCGCACTCAGCGATGTTCTGGAACTGGCTTGCAGCAACTAGCAAGAACCCTTTGTGCATCTCTTTACAAATCCGAGTTCAGTGACAATACATTGATAGCTTGAAATCAGCCATGGTGGGAATAATACATCATGGAAATCAGCAAACACTTCAAATCAGAGGTCCCCCCGCTCATCGTTCCCCAGAGCTGCCTTATCAACACACCACTGCACCCACCCCTCATCTCCCAACATTGTTTTATAGTAATTTTGGTTAGATCAATATTTATATTATGATTCATTATTCACAACTGAGCCAGGTAGTAAGCCATGATTATTTTTCCTTTTTGCATAATTTAAAATTTTTCCCTGGGGTTAGTAATTATCTTGATTATTATTATTATTATTTTTGCTTTGTTTTCTAAGCTCTTATCTTTAATTCAACCCCAAACTCTTCCTCAGTTATCTGAATCTCTTTTAAAAACAGATCCATTAGGTATTCTAAGAGTTTCGTCTTCCCGGAGATCCTTCCTATCTGCTGCAGTCTGGACTACATCTACATCTTAACTACATCCGGGACACAACCGCCATCCTGGAATCTCCCTTCCTCATCATTCTGGGCATTCCCTTTGCCACTTTCTTGTGACAATCTGGTGGTTCTTGCATCCCACAACTTCCTCTCTTTTCTTTTTTTTCACTATCTTATTTTAGTGGAGATTCCCAGAAAGGGGTACATGGCAGGTAAATTTTTTTGAGACCTTGAATGTCTGAATATGTCTTTATTCTACATTCACATTTGATAGTTTGCCTAGGTGTATCTAATTCGAGACTAGAAATAATTTTCCTTCCAAACTTTGAAGGCTTCCTCTATTATCTTCTAGCTTTCAGTGCTGCTGTTGAGAAGTCTAAAGCTATTCTGATCCCCAATTCTTTGAATGTCACCTGGTTTTTTTTTTCTCACTGGAATCTTGTAGTACCTTTTTTGTGTCGCTGGTTGTTTTGAAATTTCATGGTATTGTGCCTTGATGATACCTGTTCGTTCATTGTCTGGGCATTCAATTTGCCCCTTAAGCCTGGAATTTTAGTTCTTTCAGTTCTAAGAAGTTTTCTTGAACTATTTCCTCCTGTTCCCTTTTCATTCAACAAATATTTTTTGAGGCCACCTGTCACTGTTGTAGGCACTGGGGATATAGCAGTGAACAAAACAGATAAAAGTCTCTTTCCTCATGGAGCTGACATTCTAATGTCAGAATGTTTTTCCACTTCTTTCTGGACCTCCTGGACTAGTCCTCTATCTTTTAAAATCCTTTAAAAGATTTTTTCCATGTCTTTGGTTTTTTTCTACTTTCTGAGAGAGTATCTCAATTTTATCTTCTGATCCTTCTATCAGATTTTTAATTTCTGCTATCAGATATTTAATTTACTAGATTTTTTGAGCTTTGAATATGTCTTTTATAAACATGTTCCATTATAGAGAATTTTAAATATATAAAAAGTGGACAGAATAGTGTAATGGACCTCCGTACACCCATCAGCCAGCTTCAACTCATAGCCAATCAAACTGTTTCATCTATACCCCACCCACTTCTCCTCTTATTATTTTGAAGCAAATTCTGGTCATTGTATCATTTCATCTGTATTAGTTTCCTATGGCTGCTAAAACAAATTACCACAAATGTGGTGGTGTGAAACAACAGAAATTTATTCTTTCACAGTTCTGGAGGCCAGGTGTTTGAAATCAAAGTGTCAGAAGGGTTGGTTCCTTCTAGAGGCTCTGAGGGAGAATCTATTCTATGCCTCGCTCTGAGCTTCTGGTTGGCTGCTGGAAACCCTTGGTGTTCCTTGGCTTGTAGGCACATCACTCCAATCTCTGCCTCTGTCATCACTTTGCCTTATCTCTGTATGTCTCCTCCACTTCTCTTATACAGACACTTGTCATTGGATTTAGAGCCCATTGTAATCCAGAATGAGTCATCTTTTTTAAAAAAAATATTTTATTTATTTATTTATTTATTTGGCTGCGTTGGGTCTTAGTTGCGGCATGCGGGATCTTTCATCGCGTTGCGCAGGCTTCTCTCTAGTTGTGCCGTGTGGGTTTTCTCTTCTCTAGTTGTGGCACACAGGCCCCAGGGCGTGTGGGCCCTGTAGTTGTGGTGCGCGGGCTTAGCTGCCCCGCGGCATGTGGGAACCTAGTTCCCCGACCAGGGATCGAACCCACGTCCCTTGCATTAGAAGGCGGATTTTTTACCACTGGACCGCTAGGAAAGTCCCCAGAATGAGTCATCTTGAGATTTTTAATTATGTATACAAAGACCCTTTCTGCAAATAAAGTCACATTCACAGGTTTTAGATGGACATGTCTTTTGGGGGACTACCATTCATCCCATTACCTCATCCATAAATATTTTAGTATGTATCTCCAAAGGATAAGGGCTTTGAAAACAACAACAACATAGCCATAGTACCATTATCACACCAAAAAATTAATAATAGTTCCTTAATCTAATATGCATTTAGTGTTCAAATTTCTAATAGTCTCACAGATATCATAAGGGTTTTAAAAAAATATTGTTTGTTTATTGGAGTCAAAATACAAATAAAATCTGTAAATTTGGATTGGTTGTTCTTTTCAGTCTCTTTTAGTCTGTATGTTCCCTTTCCAACTTCTTTTTTTCTCTTGCAATTTATTTGTTATGTAGAATTTTCCACAGTCTGGGTCTTGATTTTACATCTCTGTGATGGAGTTTAAGTATTTTCTGTAAATTGGTTGGTGTTTGGATCTAGAGACGTAATCAGATTAAAGTTTGATTTTCGGGAGCAAAACTACCTCATAGTGGTAGTGTGGTCTTCTTTCAGGAAGTATGTAATCTTTGGCCACACTCTTTGAAATAAGAACTCCTCTTTTGTAGCATTATGTTCTTGTTTCATGGGTATACTATCTTCATAATTATCTCTCTTAAGATAATAATGATACTTTGCTGTGGTTTTCTTTTCTCTGAATCATTTCTGTTTCCTCTTAGGTTTTTGTTTATTCATTTTTTCCATTTCCTTGTTTTGATCTCTTTCATGTTCATGGTTTCACTCACATATCTGGTAATCCTTGGTTATCTACTCATATTTAAGAGGGAGGGGACCATGAAGCTGTTTGGAAACTCTGCACCCTGGGCATGACTTGGCAACTTGAGCTCCGCGATAGCTCCACTGAGGATGGTCTGTCTGGACTGCTTTGTTGGGGACCTTCAATGTCAATATCTTTAAGTCTTTCCTCTTGGACCTCTAGTCAGTTTTCCTGGAGTAGATTCTTCCAGTCTTCTGCCTGGAGGGAGATGGTCTGGCTCCTGGTGTCTGGGAGCCATGGGGAAAGAGGGCTGGGTGTGGGGGAAGAGTCTCAGCAGGTACTGTGTCTACTTGGATTTAATCCCCTGCTTTCATGGTGGTGTTACCCATCTCTGCTGTACTCCATTCAGAGTCCCTCTGTCTTACCCTCTCCAGAGAATAAACCTCCAGTTTGGGGCTAGGGTATGGAAGGGACAGTCACTCAGTGGCATGGAGCTGGGGGGAAATCTGCCTGCTTCTTAAAAGAGACTTTCAAATAATCTTCTTTATTCAGCCCCTCCTTTACCCCATTTCCAGAGGTGACTGGGGCCACTAATCCATGAACTTCAGGAATTCTGCCTTATAAATCAGATAGTTTGGGCTTATCCCTGGGCTGGCTTAAGAAGATTCTTTTATCCTGCTAAGTCTTTTCCTATTTGTTCATTTGCTTTCCAGCTTCCAAAATGTGGCTGCTTTTGCCTCCTCTCCTGTTCTCCCCATCCCTGTAGGTTTGTGTCTTTAAAAAAAAAAAAAAATCCCTTTGGGAGGAAGTGAGAGTAAGTGCATATGCTCATTCTGGCATCAAAATGAAATACAGATGTTATTACATCACTTTACAGATGAGGAAGTTGGAACTCATAGAGGTGGGGTAACTTGTCTGAGGACGTATCTTGTAGGTGACAGAGCTGGGGCTGGTGTTAAGACAGTGCTCTTGGAAACGGAGGACAAGAATCGTGACCAAAGATCAGGACACAGGTGTCCCAAAGCCACAGTATGCTGGTGTTGGCAAGTCCTTTCGAGAACAGCCGGTCCAACCCCCTCATTTTATGAGTAAGAAAAAGAAGGCCCAGAATGGAGAAGGGACTCTCCCAGAGTCACGCATCAAATTCATGCCACACCATGATGAGAAACACTCCCTGTTCACCACCCCTTTCTGTGACATCATTCATTCAATTACTGACTCAGCGAACATTTATTGGGCACCAACTGTGTGCCAGGTCCTGTGTTAAGCCTGGGCTTACAGACATGAGTTCAAGGTGGTCCTTGTCTGCAAGGGACCCTCACTCTACTTCCTGCTGGTGGCCAGGCATCCTTGGTGAAGGTAATGATGGAGGAAAATAATGACAGCTAATGTTTATGAAATACTTACTTTATGCCAAGCACTGTTCTAATTACTTTTCATGTATTGGTGCATTGCATCCTCACAGCAAGCCTGTGATGTATTGGTAATAGGCCCATTACCCTGTTAAGGAACCTCAGGCATGCTGAATTCAGAGGCTGGAATTCAAAGCCAGGCAGTTCCCGAGTCCAGCTTTAATCCCCATCCTGAAATGAGGACTGCCAAGAGGAAAGGAGGCAAAGGATACTAGCCAAGGGGGAGGAAGGGAGGGAAGACGCAATGGGTGAGTTGAAGGAAGGAGAAAGCTGACCTGATCTGCCTCCTCCCCCTTCAGTGCTCGGAGAGCCCCTCCTCTGATAAAGCCTTGACCTTCATGAAGGACCATTTCCTGATGGATGAGCCGGTGGTGGGGACACCCCTGCTGGTGAAGTCTGGTGTGGAATACACACGGCTTGCGGTGGAGACAGCCCAGGGCATTGACGGGAATAGCCATCTGGTCATGTACCTGGGTACCAGTGAGTAAAGGGCTGAAGGCCACCCCTCAGGGGACCAGAGCAGGGACTGCAACTCGGGTTGAGGAGGGAAACCTTTGAGTTCATTCACTCAGGCATTCATTCAACACATGTTTTCTGAGCACCTACTTTGTGCCTGGCACCCTGCTAGGCTCTGAAAATACAGTGGGAGAACAAAACAGCCCTGTCCCTACCTTCTCTGAGCTTTCAGTCTGGTGGGGGAGAGAAACATGCAGGGCTTTGGTGACCTTAGCAAGAACTGTTTGTCTTATGGGGAAGACGTGCTAGAGAGGTGAAGAGTGAGGGAGGATAGAGGGGGAGCTGGAAACAGCGAGAGTAGAGATCACAGATCACGCTTCAGGAAGCTTGGCTGTGAAGGGGAAGAGGGGAACGGGAGGTAACTGGAGGAGGCCGTGGGATCCAGCCAGCAATCTTTTTAAAGATGGGAAAGATCATCAGGATCCAGTAGAGAGGGAGATGGCGAAGAGATGGGCAGGCGAGGGGCTAAATGGCAGGTGAGGTTGCAGAGGCAGCAGGAAGCCTGGTTCTAGAACCAGGTGGAGGGACTGGTCGTGAGTGGGGGAGGTACAGACCTCTGCTGGGATGGGAGTGAAGGAGTAGAAGGGGGGATAAGACTGGACGGGAGAATGTATAGACTTGTGGGGGAAATGGGCAAGAAGTAGAGGGAGCTCTTTTGTGAAGGCTTTTGTGTTTTCTACGAAGTAGGAGGACACAAGGTCATGAGCGAGGTGGGGGGGGCGGAGATTGAGAGGTAGAAAAGGTGGGAGGTTTGAGGAGAGAGGAATAGATTGAAATATTCATCGTAGAGAGAAGGAGAGGGACTTCCCTAGTGACGCAGTGGTTAACAATCCGCCTGCCAATGCAGGGGACACAGGTTCGATCCCTGGTCCGGGAAGATCCCACGTGCCGCAGAGCAACTGAGCCCGTGCACCACAGCTACTGAGCCTGCGCTCTAGAGCCCGCGAGCCACAACTACTGAGCCCGTGCTCTGCAACAAGAGAAGCCACCACAATGAGAAGCCCGCGCACCACAATGAAGAGTAGCCCCCGCTCGCTGCAACTAGAGAAAGCCTGCGCGCAGCAACGAAGACCCAATGCAGCCAAAAATAAATAAATTTATTAAAAAAAAAAAAAAGAAAGAAGGAGAGACAGTCTGCGGGGGAGATGGGGAAGATTGCCAAGCATATATTATATTGAGGGCCTGGCTGAGGTGGATGCCCTTGAGCTTTAGTGGAAGAAACCCATCAGGTTCATTCATTCTTTTAGGACATCAGCTGTGCATATATTGGGTATACAATAGAGAACAAAACAGACAAAAATCTAGCTCCTTTTTGGAGTGCGTGGGAACAGACAATAAACATACTGAAGAGTCAATTACTTGGTACATTATGAGATTAGAAAATAAATAGAGCAGTGTGTGGTCAGGAATGCCAGTTGGGGTGGTAGTAATTTTTAAAAGGGTGGTCAAGGGGCTTCCCTGGTGGCGCAGTGGTTAAGAATCCGCCTGTCACTGCAAGGGACACGGGTTTGAGCCCTGGCCCGGGAAGATCCCACATGCTGCAGAGCAACTAAGCCCGTGCGCCACAACTACTGAGCCTGAGCTCTAGAGCCCGCGAGCCACAACTACTGAGCCCGTATGCCACAGCTACTGAAGCCCGCGTGCCTAGAGTCCGTGCTCTGCAACAAGAGAAGCCACCGCAATGAGAAGCCCGCACACAGCAATGAAGACCCAACACAGCCAAAAATAAATAAATAAATAAATAAATTAAAAAAAAAAAAAAAAAAGAGTGGTCAGGGTAGAACTCACTGAAGTGCCTTTGAGTAGAGATGCTTGACGGAGGTGAGGGAGGCTGGTGATGTGATTATCTACAGAAGTGCTCAGCAGTCCACTGCCCCATGTCCATGGAGAAAGGGGATGGTTGGGTTCCTCCAGGCATGGAGTTTTATCAGGCAGTTGCAAAGGAAGGGCCGAGGGGCAAGGGATTTCCAGCCATTTACAAGCAAGCTCCATCTCCAAGGCATAGAGGGAAACGGTCTGACAGATCTGTGTCCAGTGCACACTTCAGAAGGAACTTTCTGACAGCTGCAGAAGCCATCTGGAGTCAGAGAGGGAGCACGAGAGGGGTGTGTAGATGGGGTCAGACAATTTCAGCTCTCTCTGTCTCTTCACAGGCACAGGGTCCCTCCACAAGGCTGTGGTGAGTGGGGATAAGAACGCTTATCTGGTGGAGGAGATCCAGCTGTTCCCTGACCCTGAGCCTGTTCGCAACCTGCAGCTGGCCCCCACCCAGGTGGGAAGGGGCCTGACCCTCAGATGGCCTTCTAGTGGGGCAGGCCTTGGGTGCTGGGTCCTTGCTAGGTGTGGCGAGGACGCCCTGACACTCTCCATCTCTCTTCCAGGGCGCAGTGTTTGCAGGCTTCTCAGGAGGCATCTGGAGGGTTCCCCGAGCCAACTGTAGTGTCTACGAGAGCTGTGTGGACTGTGTCCTTGCCCGGGACCCTCACTGTGCCTGGGACCCGGAGTCCCAAATCTGCCGCCTCCTGCCCACCACCATCCCGTGAGTGCCAGTTACCCAGCTTATGGTCTTCCTCTTTCCAGGTGCTACTAACACATTCCCTGCAAGATTCCCCCGGCCTGTGGGGGGCTCCTCCAGGGATGGAGTTGCACCAGGCAGTTTTGAGCTGCTCCAGCCCACCCTGGGCTTCTCTTCCCCTCCTCTCTGTTCTACCTAGTCTCCCAGACCCACTTTCTTCCCCCCTGCACTTCGCTCTCTTGCTCCCTCCTCCTCCCACTCTTGTCTGTTTCAAGGGATAATTTTTGCTTTCCCTGCCTTCTCAGGAAGTCCTGGAAGCAGGACATGGAGCGTGGGAACCCAGAGTGGGCATGTGCCAATGGCCCCGTGGGCAGGAGCGGAAGGCCTCGGAGCCACCCCCAAATCAGTGAGTGTGGAACCAGGGGAGGCACAAAGGCTCGGGAGGACTTCTGGGAGGGCGTGGGCATTTCTGCCTCCGTTTCTCCCCCAGCACCTGCCTGGCTTGAGACCTGAATACCCAGAGTTGGAATGGATTGGGATGTAGGCTGTAGGGAGGAGGGATAGGAATTCTAAGCTGGGATTCAGGATTGGGGTTGAAGTTGCTTCCGGTGTCAGAGCTGGAGTCAGATGTACTGGGGAGGTTAGTATGGGGCCCAGACTGGAGATAGGAAAGGGGTCAGAGTTGAGTTTAGGAGTTGAAATAGAAGTTGGAGGTGGGAGTTGGGGCCCACATGTCGGGTAGAGACTCCCTCCTGCCTGCTGTCTCCTTAACCTTTGGCCCCTTTCCCTTACCTACAGTTAAAGAAGTCCTGGCTGTCCCCAACTCCATCCTGGAGCTCCCCTGCCCCCATCTCTCAGCTCTGGCCTCTTACCACTGGAGTCACGGCACAGCAGCGATCCCGGACGTCTCTTCCACAGTCTACCGTGGCTCCCTCTTGCTGCTACTGCGAGATGGGGTGGGGGGTCTCTATCAGTGCTGGGCCACTGAGAATGACTTCTCATACCCTGTGGTCTCCTACTGGGTGGACAGTCAGGACCAACCCCTGGCCCTGGATCCTGAACTGGCGGGCATTCCCCGGGAACGCATGGAGGCCCCGCTGACCACAGTCGGTGGTGGGGCTGCCCTGGCTGCCCCGCGGTCCTACTGGCCCCACTTCCTCACCGTCACTGTACTCCTTGCCTTAGTGCTTTCAGGAGCCCTCATCCTCCTCCTCGCCTCCCCTTTGGGGGCACTCCGAGCCCGGGGCAAGGTCCAAGGCTGTGGGACCCTGCCCCTTGGGGAGAAGGCCCCATTGAGCAGGGAGCAGTGCCTCCAACCCCACAAGGAATGCAGGACCTCTGCCAGTGATGTGGACGCCGACAACAACCTCCAGGGCACTGAGGTGGCTTAAACTCTGGGTACAAGCTGGAGCTGTCGGGTAGGGCAGGGCGCCTGGCCATGCTGGCTGGGGGGACCGGGAGCAGTGCAGCCCTGACTAGGGTGGGAGTAGCACAAAAGACCACCTTCCTCCCACAAGAGGACCTTCTCCGCCACTCTGTGCCACCGATAGCACTCAGTGGGGCTGGGCACAGCGGCCTGACTCCCCTGTGGGACTCCCTTCTACCAAGCACGTGGCCTCTCTAATGGGGGCTGCCCCAGACCTGGACCTAGGCTATGATAGGAGGACCTAGAGAGGATCCTTCAGTTCTGGCCATCCCGGGACCTTCCAGAAACATACTGCTACAGGAGACCCTAGCACACCAAACACCTAAGCAACTGTAAGATAGCACACCACACCTGGAGACTCCACTCTAAAAGCAGCTGCCACCTTAGACACCAACACTCCCCTCTCCCAAGGCTCTCCAGGGCTCTGCAGGGAGCTGCTCTCTTCCTGCTCCCCTTATCAACTCAACCCGGGAGGTCTTTCCTGAAGTCTCACCTCCTTCCATCTTGCTTCAGTTGGGGCAGATTTAACCCCTTCTGGCCTGGCTAGAACACAGGGGTAATCTGAGCCTTGTTCACTCCTTTTCCCTGGCTGACCCCTGGACCCCTTTCCTCTCCCCTCTCCTTTGTTTTGGGATTCAAAAACCACTTGTCACAGACAGTTTATTTTTTATTAAAAAGACAAAGCTTATGACTGGTGCTGTTTTTGTCGGGGCAGAGTGCTCCAGCAGAGGACCGCGGGAGGTAAGGGGAGCAGGCAGTCCGAGGACATTAGTAGGTTTGTGGGGTGATTGTTCTCTCCAACTCCAAACCACCTCCTTTACCCTGCCAGCTCCCTCCCAGCCCCCAGCCAGCCCCACAGCCCTTTCTTCCACTCCAGGCACTGCTAGAGAGTGCCTGCAACTCTGCCTTTGGGGCCAACACACGTCTGTGTGTCTGCCGGCCAGGCAGCACCTCATCCATCACAGACTCCGTGCCGCAGCCCCACAGTTGCTGTCCCCAGCTGTCCCACACTTCTCTTGGCTCCTCCTCAGCCCCCCTTTCCCACTGCAAGCTGTTGGTTTCAACTCCTGGTGGATTGAATTTATAGCAAGACTGTGCAGTCACCCCCATCCTGGCCACATCCTTCCCAATATCTGACAAACACTCTGTCCACGCCCCCTTATCACCTTCCCCCTCTCCCTCCTGTCACGAAGGCACATGCCCCTCCTCCAACCAAGGCTAACAGGTGCATTTGCCCCTTCCGCTGTGCCAAGACCCCCTGCGTCGCCCTCCCCACTTTATTACTCGCTCATCGTTAATCTCCCTTCTTCTACCCACAAGTGTGCTAGGTGCTCTCTGTACCGAAAAAGAAAACAAAGCAATAATCCTTCCCACAGCTCTGCCCTTTCAGTCTACCCCCTCCACCCTCACTAACTCTTTCTTTCCTGTTACCACCAAACGCCAGGCAGGGTCCGTTCTTGCTTTCCCCCACCCCACCCCCAGTGTCGCCCTCACCCTCTTTAATGCCCTGTGGTCTGTCTGGCTTTTCCCCCACCTCTCTGCTCAGATGACTCTCCACGATTTCCCAGAAGCCCCCCACTGGCCTTGACCTCTGTGCAGTCTTTACATCTTGGCCATACTATTCTTCTTACAACTCTCTTCTACTATGGCTTTTTCTTCAAAAAAAAAAAAATTTTTTTAAAATTTTCAATTGTGGTAAAAAGCACATGGTGATATAAAATTTATCTCCTTAACTGTACAGTTTAAGCATACAATTCTGTATGTTAACTATATTCACATCGTTGTATAACAGATCTCTAGAACTTTTTCATCTTGCGACCCTGAAAGTTGATGTCCATCAAACACCATTCCTCCTCCTCCCAACCCCTGGCAACTTTCTGTCTATTAGTCTGACTACTTTAGGTGCCTCATATAATCATATAGTATTTGGCCTTTTGTGACTGGTTTATTTCACTCACCATACTGTCCTCAAGGTTCATCCATGTTGCTGTATATGACAGGGTTTTCTTCCTTTTTTGAGGCTGATTAATATTCCATTGTATCTATAGACTACAATTTCTTTATCCATTTGTCTGCTGATGGACATTTGGGTGGTTTTCACTTCTTCACCATTGTGAATAATGCTGCAATAAACATGGGTGTGCAAATATCTCAAGATCCTGTCTGCTAGGGCTCCTTTATTGGCGTTATTTGGCTTCTCTTGGTATTTCTCCCCTTCTGGTTCCTTTTCTTCCTCCCATTACCCAATGCACTTTTACCCTGAGGCCTGGCTTTCACTGTTCCAAGCACCCTTTCCAGACCTTCTCTCTTGTGGCTCCCCATGACCTCTAGGCCAACGGCTGCGGGGTAGTGGAAAGGGAATGAGGCCAGGGTTGAGCTCCTGGGGCCTTCGTCTGCTGTTTATAGACTTGGACAGCTCTTCCTGTCTGCACCTCAATTTCTTCACCTCTCAGAGGGAAAGGATGCACAGGAAACTTCCTACTTTAAGCATTATGGATCCCTCACTGTCAAATACATAGCTCCAGAGCTGAGCTTTCTCCTGTGCTCCAACCAGTGCAAGGACAAGCCTGCTGGACGTCTATATCCCGGTGACCCAAAGGCTCCCAGAACACCTATTCTCTGTTTCCCTTCTCAGCCTCCCACCAACATCACTCTGGAATGTACTCTTTCCTCATCTCCCTCTAAGGTATAATTTAGAGGCTATCTCCTCCGTGCCATCTTCCCAGCCTGCCCCAGTCCTGGCTGATTAGTCTTCTCTAAGATTTCCCCAGCACTCACTGTCTGCATCACTCATGAGGTACTTAGACCCAAGCATAAGAATGTAAAACACAGCTTTTCAGGAAGATGGCGCTGAAGGTGAAGAAGGAAGCCCCTGCCCCTCCCAAAGCCGAAGCCAAAGCAAAGTCTTTAAAGGCCAAGAAAGCAGTGTTGAAAGGCATCCACAGCCACAGAAAAAGAATGTCTGACGTAATCTACCTTCCAACGGCCCAAAACACTGTGGCTCAGGAGGCATCCCAAATATCCTCGGAAGAGTGCCTTTCAGAGGAACAAGCTTGACCATTATGCCATCATCAAGCACCTAGTCAGCCATGAAGAAGATTGAAGACAACAACACATTGGTGTTCAATGTGGATGTCAAGGCCAACAAGTACCAGATTAAACAGGCTGTGAAGAAGCTCTAGGACATTGATGTGGCCAAGGTCAACACCCTGATCAGGCCTGATGGAGAGAAAAATGCATATGTTCGACTGGCTCGTGACTGATGCTTTGGATGTTGCCAACAAAATTGGGATCATCTAAACTGAGTCCAGCTGGCTAATTCTAAATATAAAAGTTTTCAGTATATAAAAAAAAGAATGTAAAACACAGAAAGGGATGGCACATGCAGTTTCCCCTGCTGGACTCTCAACACCCTGGGGGCAGGAGGTATCTCAACCCCATCTCCACAGCCTAAAGCGTGAGGCACTATGCTCTAGTGAGAGGAGGCACCTGGGAAATGCTTACTGTTTATGAGAGCAAAACCTTGGTCAGTCTCATCCTACCTGACTTCTCTGCAGCCTTTGACGCTGGTGACAATTCCTTCTTGTAACACTTATGCTTTGGTCTCTGGCTGCAGTGCTCTTGTTTACCTTCCTAGCTCTCTGGCCACTGCTCCTCAGGTCTTTTAAGCAGTTCTCTTTTCTTATTTACCTTGAAAATTCCCTTGGACAATATCTTCCATGCCTATTGCTTCCACTCTCACCTCTCAACCAAGGATGCCCATTTATTCATTCAGCAAACATGCACAAAGTACTTGCTATGGTTCAGAATCTGGCCTAGGGACTTCCCCGGCGGTCCCGTGGTTGGGACTCTGTGCTTCCACTGCTCGGGGCTCAGGTTTGATCCCTGGTCAGGGAACTAAGATCCTGCATGCCAGCGCAGCATGCCCACCCCCGCCCCAACCAAAAATAAAAAAGAATCTGGCCTAGACAGCTGGGGAGAAACCTGAATCAGACCTGCTTCCTACCCTCACAATCTGGCAGTAGGGACGGACTAGCAACAGTCAGAGCCCAGGGTGGGGTGGGGAAGAGGTATCGTGGGGGACAGAGTATTGCAAGCTCAGGCTTCCTGTCTCCCCTCTAGCTACTGGTTACAGCCACCTGGATACACCACAAACATCTCTAATGCAACGTGTCCCCAGCTGAATTTATCAACCCTTTCAAACCTGCTTGCCCTTCCTTGTTCCCCATGCTAGTTAACCACACTGCGATGGAGAAGCTTGGGACCTCTTCTCTCTCACCCCCTCCACATTTAGTGGGCCACCAGTCTCATCTCCTCTTCCTCCTCCGTCTCCCTGGAATTCCTCAGCACCTCTCCATTCCCACAGGCCCAGATCACTGACCATGACGGCCAGAGCTGACCCCTGACCAGTCTCTGCCACCTTCTCCTGCTCCCATCCTGCATTCCACTCTCCGATAAAGGGTAGTTTACTTAAAACAAAACAAAACAAACAAACAAAAAACCTGCCTAAAACTCCAAATGGCTTTTCATTAAATCCAGAATTAAAAAAATGAAAACCCCTTGGTATGGCATGGCTTGCCTCCAGCTCCTCCATCCACATCTAGGCACTACTTGTAAATCCTGAGCCCCTCTGTACAGCTTTCTGGAAAGCTTTATTGAGTGCCTAGCACTATTCCAGGCCTTGTGACACAGAGATGAATAGACAGTCTGCGTAGAGGAAGCAACAGTGAGGTTCTTTGGGCATGCTGTGTCTCCCATCTAGAACAGCATCTTCTCTGTGGGTTCTTCTCTATCCTCCCATGCAGAGTTAGTGACCTATGCACACTTCAGTATAACCCTTTTCATACAGTGCTGCTTTTTCATTGTGTTTCTGTGAGCCTGGCGTATGGTAAGTGCTCTCTCAATGCTGAAATCCATTCATTTATTCAACAAATATTTACTGAACACCTACTATGTGACAGGCACTGTTGGGTGCTGAGGGCAGATCAGTGAACAAAACAGACACTATTCTTGCCATCACAGAGCCTACATTCTAGTGTAGGAGAGAGATAAATAAGTAAAATAAATAGGGTACTTTATAAACAACTTTTTTTTTTTTTTGGGCTGTGCGGCTTGCAGGATCTTCCCCAACTGGGCCACAGCTGTGAAAGCCCAGAATCCTAACCACTAGGCCACCAGGGAACTTTATTTTAGGTACTTATGATAGGGTACTTTATTTTATTTTTTAAAAAATATTTATTTATTTGGCTGCATTGGGTCTTAGTTGCAGCATGTGGGATCTTTGTGGTAGCATGTGGGATCTTTGTGGTGGCATGTGGTCTCTTCATTGCGGCACACAGGCTCTCTAGTTGTGGCACGCTGGCTCAGTAGTTGCAGCACGTGGGCTTAGTTGCCCCACGGCATGTGGGATCTTAGTTCCCCGACCAGGGATCGAACCCACGTCCCCTGCATTGGAAGGTGGATTCTTAACCAGTGGACCACCAGGGAAGTCCCCCGATAGAGTACTTTAAATAGAGATGTGCTATGGAGAAAAAAATTTGAGTTGGAGAAAGAAGGTTGAGAGTGGAAGGAGTGTCTACAAGCTTAAATAGGGGATTCAGAGTAGGTCTCATTGATAAGATGATGTTTGAACAATGAAACAATGCAGTAAGTGAAAGTAGGAGCTATGTGGATGCCTGAAGAAAGAGCTTCTAGGCAGAAGCAACAGCCAATGCAAAGGCCTTGAGGCAGGAATGAGAATAGTAGACGAAATGAGAAAGATGCTGTGTGTGCATGGGGGAAGATTGTAGGACCCTGTAGGCCACTGTATAGACTTTGGCCTTTACTGTGAATAAATGGGGGAGCCATTGGAGGATTTTGAACAGAGGAGGGACATGATCTGACTTAAAGTTTAAAAGTATCACTCTGGCTGCTTTATTGTGATTGGTACATAGCAGAAGCAAGGGTGGAAGCAAAGAAACCAGTGAGGAAGCTACTGGAATAATCCAGGTGATAGATGATGGTGGCTCAGATTAGGGTGTTAGTATGTTGGTGATGGGAAGTGGTCAAGCTCTGAACATTTAAAAAAATTTTTTTAATTGAAGTATAGTTGATTTACAATGTTGTGTTAATTTCTACTGTACAGCAAAGTGATTCAGTTATACATATACATACATTTTTTTCATATTCTTTTCCATTATGGTTTATCACAAGATGTTGAATATAGTTCCCTGTGCTGTACAGTAGGACCTTGTTGTTTATCCATTCTATATACAATAGTTTGCATCTACTAATCCCAAACTCCCACTCCATCCTCTCCCCACCCCCCCAGCAACCACAAGTCTGTTCTCTACATCTGTGAGTCTGTTTCTTTTTTGTAGATACATTCATTTGTGACATATTTTAGATTCCACATATAAGTGATATCATGTGGTATTTGTCCTTCTCTGTCTGCCTTACTTCACTTAGTATGATAATCTCTAGTTGCATCCATGTTGCTGCAAATGGCATTATTTTGTTCCTTTTTATGGCTGAGTAATAGTCCATTGTATATATGTACCGCATCTTCTTTATCCATTCATCTGTCTATGGACATTTAGGTTGGCTAATTATAAATAGTGCAATGAACACTGAGGTGAATGTATCTTTTCGAATTATAGTTTCCTCCAGATATATGCCCAGAAATAGGATTACAGGATCATATGGCAACTTTATTTTTAGTTTTTTGAGGAACCTCCATACTGTTTCCCATAGTGGATGTGCCAATTTACATTCCCACCAGCAGTGTAGCAGGGCTCCCTTTTCTCCACACCCTCTCCAGCATTTGTTATTTGTGGACTTTTTAATGATAGCCATTCTGAGTGGTGTGAGGTGGTACCTCACTGTAGTTTTGATTTGCATTTCTCTAGTAATTAGCGGTGTTGAGCATCTTTTCACATGCCTATTGGCCATCTGTATGTCTTCTTTGTAGAAATGTCTATTTAGGTCTTCTGTCCATTTTTTGACTGGATTTTTTTTCAATTAATTAATTAATTAATTAATTAATTAATTATTTTTGGCTGCGTTGGGTCTTTGTTGCTGCACGTAGGCGTCCTCTAGTTGTGGCGAGCGGGGGCTACTCTTCGTTGCAGTGTGCGGGCTTCTCATTGCCGTGGCTTCTCTCGTTGTGGAGCATGGGCTCTAGGCGCGCGGGCTTCAGTAGTTGTGGCATGCGGGCTCAGTAGTTGTGGCTCGCGGGCTCTAGAGCGCAGACTCAGTAGTTGTGGCGCACGGGCTTAGTTGCTCCGCGGCATGTGGGATCTTCCCAGACCAGGGCTCGAACTCGTGTCGCCTGCATTGGCAGGCAGATTCTTAACCACTGTGCCACCAGGGAAGCCCTATTTATTATTTTTTACCATTTAAAAATTGAAGTATAGTTAATTTACAATGTTGTGTTAGTTTCAGGCGTACAGCAAAGTGATTCATATATATATATATATATATATATATATTCTTTTTCAGATTCTTTTCCATTGTAGGTTATTATAAGATACTGAATATAGTTCCCTGTGCTATTCAGTAGGTCCTTCTTGTTTATCTATTTTATACATAGCAGTGTTAATCCCGAACTCCTAATTTATCTCTCCCCCACCCCGGTCATGCTGAAGTCTTTTTTTTTTTTAAATTAATTAATTAATTTATTTATTGGCTGTGTTGGGTCTTCGTTGCTGCGAGCGGGCTTTCTCTAGTTGTGGTGAGCGGGGGCTACTCTTCGTTGCGGTGCGCAGGCTTCTCATTGTCGTGGCTTCTCTTGTTGCGGAGCATGAGCTCTAGGCACACAGGCTTCAGTAGTTGTGGCATGTGGGCTCAGTAGTTGTGGCTTGTGGGCTCTAGAGCGCAGGCTCAGTAGTTGTGGCGCACGGGCTTAGTTGCTCTGCAGCATGTGGGATGTTCCCAGACCAGGGCTCGAACACGTGTCTCCTGCATTGGCAGGTGGATTCTTAACCACTGCGCCACCAGGGAAGCCCCATGCTGAAGTCTTGATGCAGAATTTCTCCCCAGAGAAACCTTAGTGTTGCTCCAAAGGCCTTTCAACTAACTGGATGAGGCCCACTCACATTATCAAGGTAGTCTTTTCTTAAAGTCAGCTGATTGTGGATGTTAACTACACCTACAAAATACCTTCACAGCAACACCTATTAGTGAATAACTAGTTACTATAGCCCTAGCCAGATTGACATAAAACTAACTTTCACACTAAATTTGAAATGTCCATTAGATATTTTGAGGCAATTGTCAGTACAAATCTGTTGTTCAGGAGGGATGTTTCCTAGAGGTATCAAATTCTTTAATTGTAGTAAAATACACATAACATAAAATTTACTATTAGTGATATTTAGCCATTCACAGTGCTGTACAATCATCACCACTATCTAGGTCCAGAACACTTTCATCACTCCAAACGGACACTCTGTACTAATTAAGCAGTCGCTCCCCACTCTTCCTCCCCCCAGTCCTTGGCAACCACTAATCCACTTACCTGCTTTTTGTCTGTATAGATTTGTCTGTTCTTCATATTTCATCTAAATGGAATTACACAATATGTGACTGTTGTGTTTGGCTTATTTCATTTAGCATAATGGTTTCAAAATTTATCCACATCATAGTATGTATCCATATTTCATTCCTTTTTTTGTTTGTTTTTTTATTCACTGTGTAATATCCCATTGTATGGGTATACCACCGTTTGTTTCTACTTTTGGCTATAGTGAAGAAGAGTGCTGCTGTGAACATTTGTGTACAAGTTTTTGTTTGAACACCTGTTTTCAACTCTTTTGGGTATATATTCAGAGTTAAATTGCTTGGTCATATAGTAATTTTGCTTAACATATTGAGGAACAACCAAACTGTTCCCACAGCAGCTGCACCATTGTACATTCCTACCAGCAATGTCTGAGGGTTCCAATTTTTCCACATCCTTGCTAACACTTGTTACTTTCTAGGTTCTTGTTTGCTTGCTTGCTTGCTTTAATTTTAGCCATCCTCGTGGGTGTGAAGTGGGATCTCATGGTTTTGATTTGTTTTTCCCTAATGATATTGAACATCTTTTCATGTGCTTTTTGGTCACCTTTTTTGAAGAAACATCTATTCAAGTCCTTTGCCCATTTAAAAAAATTGGGTTGTTTGTCTTTTTGTTTGTTGAGTTGTAGAAATATCTATTTTGAAATGAATCTCCACCCTCAGCCTCCCAGTCCCTTATTTAAAAGGCTCTGCCTCTTCTTTTAAATCCATGTATAAGCAGATAGTTTTAGAGCTGGAAGAAACCACTCCACCTCCAGAATGTTCCCTATTCCTGCAGTTTTTTGAGTTCCCAAACCTTAAAATTGGTTGTCTAAACTTAGTCCTTCCTGCTGCACACTGGCCTCTGTTTTGGCTCTGTAGATGAGAAAAATTACACAAAAATTTACGGATTAGATTTGAATTTAAGGATTCCAATAAATCGGAAACACAAGGTGACCCATTTAGAACAAGATCTTCAAGAAGCGCCGGGTGACTTTTAATTTCCAAGAATTAGAAAGAAAACGCATGCGCTGTAGAGCTAAGGTCATGTCGAAGCCAATGAAGGCGTGGCCTCTGCCCGAATTCAAGATGGTTCCCAGGACCTTCCACCCTTGCTGCGGGGGCGGGGCGAGAGGCTAAAGGCTCAGAACGCCATTGGTGGAGTTGCACATCGTTCATCCCCGCCCCCCGAAGGGGGCGGGAGTGACAAAGTCCCAATTTCCGGTTCCGTCAGTACCGGGAGCCCGGTCGAGATGGAGGAAGATGCGACCGGAGGCCATCAGTCGCCAGAAACAGAGGATAGAGTGGGAGCTGCGGTCTAGAGGTCCGCGCTTGGAGTTCACCTCAGACGGGGCGGAACCGCCCTGATCTGAGAAGGTAAGAAACCACCGGCTTGGGGTGCTTGAGGACTAAGGTCTCCGAGGACCTGGACCTGTCAGGGAGGCAGCGGGTGTCTGCAGTGCCCGGCTGCAATTCAGTGGGAGCCCGCCACGCAGTTTGGGGTATGAGGGGCGACTCCAACGAGTCATCTCTTCTTGTCGGAAGAGGATGAGTTTCGCTGACAGAGAAAGAAGCATGGCGAGAGGCATGGCGAGGCGGCATCTCGGGGGCCAGGACAGAAGCAGCTTAAAGGGGGTGTCATGTGGAGTAGGTGAAGAGGATTGTCATGTGGTGTCTGTCATGAGGGATCACGTGGGCACCTATGGAAGACCGAAGGAAGGCTGGGTGGAAATCGCTTCATGCCCCAGAGGGGAGGTTGTCTTGAAGGGAGAGGTTGGAGGCATGCCCGGGAACTTCCCTAAGGAAATGCATATCCATTAGGACAGGTGGGCAAGCATGTAAATATATTCACATTCACGTGGTAGATAGCTCCCAGGATGCAAAGCCTTGATGCAGTTGCAGTAAGAAGTACAGAGGAACAGAAGGAGGAAGCAAAGATGTTGTTTCCAGCACAGAAGTGGGGACCAAACCCCATGGATGTCTTGTCAGGAGTTGTAGGTGGCTTTTTGATTTGCGGGGGGGGGGGGGGGGTTGTTGACTGAAAAGATTTGAATGAGTCTAGAAGTCATCACTGAGCCCAGTCCTGGTGACAAGTCAGGATGGCGTCAGAGGGCTCCTAACCTAGTCATAATGGTCCTGGACTCCTAGAGTAGTTGTTATCGTTGTTATAATACTGACAATCCTTAATATTTAAGGCAATACTTTCCAAACTCTGATATATGTATTAACCACCCAGAGATCTTATGAACATGTTGGTTCTTATTCAGCAGGTCTATGGAGCATCCTGAAATTCTGTATTTCCAACAAGCTCCCAGATTATGCCCATGCTGCTGGTCTGTGCACCACTCTGAGTAGCAAAGATTTAGAGCAGCACTGTGCAAGTAGAGCTTTCTGCAATGATAGAAGTGCTTTGCTGTTAACAAAGTGCTTTCACACATTAGCTCATGTGAGTTGCACCACAGTGACATAGCTATGGCAGGCTTTATTAGCCCCATTTCACAGATGAGGAAACTGAATTTCAAAGAAGTGACTTGGTTCCAGTCCTACTAGTAGGTAATGGAAGTGGAATTCAGACTTGGATCTCCTGACTACTAGTGTTCTTTTCATCGAATGACCTTACATGCCAGGTGACATTGCCTTGTCCTGAACCAGAATCTTATCTCAGAACCTAGTGAACAGTCTGGTGTGGTTTTTCTGGTACAGGGAGAGGGGAAGTGGAGAGGAAGTATACCTACTTGGGCCAGTTTGTCCCTTTCCTCTGATGGGCTCAGCAGTGGGGGTTCTGCCTCTGACATCTCATTTGATGATTTCAGGACATCCTGGGTCATCTGTTGGGTCTCCGTATGAAGCACTTTAACCTTTGTGTCTAAGCTGTGTTAAAAGATGGGGGAAATTCAGAATTGGAGCCATGCACACAAATAAGGATCTGGGAAGGAGCCATAAAGAAGCTGGGCTGATTGAATTGGAAGAAAGGAAGGCTGAAGGAAGTGAGCATACAGGTATCTGCATGGAGGATTTTCCAGAGGGTGAAACACAAGGAACTGGTTTTGATATTTCAGCGGGAAGTTTGGAGGTTAAATAACAAGGAGCATGTTGAGATCCCAACTTTTAGGAGCAACCCACCTTTCAAAGGGATAGAGGGGTTGGGTGCAGTGCCTTCCCCTTCAACTGTAGGGGCTCAGCCCTCTGTGGCATGACCCTTAGTGGCTTCTTCTGTCACCATGGCAATGGTAGAAATTACCTGCTTTGGCCGTGGAGAGTCCTCCCTTCTTTCTGGGAATTTAAAATAGAATGGCACATGTGAGAGATGGAGGAAAGTGGGGAAATGGGGCGCTGGGTGCTGCTGTAGGATTTCTCATCAGGAGTTGTTGGCACTCTGTCATTCAGTTTGATAAGTTGAGACGGTGCCCACAAAACCAGGTCCTAGAACAGAGTCCTTCGTGGCTCTGGCTCTCTGCCCTGCTCAGCACACAGTATCCATGAGCTGAGCAGGAGGCCTTGCTTGAGCCCTGCCGTATTTG
Source organism: Balaenoptera physalus (assembly GCF_965194825.1). Taxonomy (NCBI): domain Eukaryota; kingdom Metazoa; phylum Chordata; class Mammalia; order Artiodactyla; family Balaenopteridae; genus Balaenoptera; species Balaenoptera physalus. The sequence goes on along the minus strand of NC_138882.1, from coordinate 82,675,994 downwards.
TCCTATGATGACAACAGGCCTGCCCAGCCACTCAGCTCAGTCACTCCACAAGCACGCTGGGAAAGCACAGGCAGCTCTTGGTTTCAATGGAACAAAGCCGAGAGAAATCCCTGGGCATCTGCTGCCAGGAGCTTATGCTTAACCCTTGAGTGACTGGCAGTCATGAGGGCATTAATTCTACCTCCCAAGGGTGGGAGTGACCTGGCTTTATACTGAACAGAGTGATTTGTGCTGGAACTCCTCAACTCCCATGGAGTAGAGGGCATGATGGAGTAGAGGAGCAAACTTGGCTCATATCCTGCCTCCGCTAACCAGCTGTGTGACCTTGGGCCTGTTCCTTTTAACCTATTTGTTGTACCTCAATTTCCTCATTTAGCAGAAGTGTCTTAACTGTGTAGAGGTTAAGTTGTAAGGATTACTTGAGGTAATAGGTGTTCAGTAAATCCTAGTGTCTCTCTCTCTCTTCTCCTCCTCTCTCAGTGGAAATGGACTCATAACTTTGGGACCCTGGATGCCAAACACCCTGTTTGTCAGTGATACAGTGACCCCCTTCTCTTGAAGGGCCTTAAAGGAGAAGATTGCCGCACTGGACTTGATGGGTGTCCTGGGCTGAGGCTGGAGGAAGGGCCACTTTTGCCCACAGCAAGTGGCACATCAGTGTTCCAGGGGTTCTCCTCCTAGAACCCCATGTCTAGCTCATTTCCCATGGCCTAGATTCTCTGTTCTGGTCAAACCAGTTGTTTCAAGCCATTGTTTCCTCCCTTTCACTGTCCACATGTATTCCTCCATTCAAGCTGCTTTGTCCTCCTCCAGGAAGCCTGTCTTGGTTACATGTGCCTCACCCATGCCTCACCTTGAAGCTGAGGTTTTCCCTCAGCTCACATGTACTCAGTTTGCACTGCACGTATCTTATACTTTAATGAAAGTGATGCAGTCCAGCTCAGGAAATTCCAAAAAGCTAACCTTGCTTCCCCACTGACGTATATGGTAAACCAAGAGCTACTTAGGCTGGTTGGGACCTTTGGTTGGGGAAGGTGGTTGAGGATGAACTCTGGTTATACACTTGACATGAGATTTGTCAAGGCATTGGTGCTGGGACTGCCTGTGTAGAACATTTCACCTCTCTAGAGTTGTCCTTTTGATGTGGCCACCTCCTTTCCCATCCCTTAAGGATTTCTCTCAGAGCTTAGGGAGCCCCTGATTTCCTGCTTCCTGGACTTTAACTTCCCACTTTCCCCTTCTGGCTGAAAATGTCCAGTATCCTACACAGGAGCACATTACATTGTCACTATGTGTATGTCCAATATACGATGTCCTCTCATTTGACATTTCTTTTTTTTTTAATTATTTATTCATTTATTTAATTTTTGGCTGCATTGGGTCTTCACTGCTGCACGCCGGTTTTCTTTAGTTGCTGAGAGCGGGGGCTACTCTTTGTTGCGGTGCACGGGCTTCTCATTGTGGTGGCTTCTCTTGTTGCAGAGCACGGGCTCTAGGCACATGGGCTTCAGTAGTTGTGGCACACGGACTTCAGTAGTTGTGGCTTGAGGGCTCTAGAGCACAGGCTCAGTAGTTGTGGCGCACGGGCTTAGTTGCTCTGTGGCATGTGGGATCTTCCCAGACCAGGGCTCGAACCCATGTCCCCTGCATTGGCAGGCGGATTCTTTCTTTCTTTCTTTTTTTTTTTTTAAATTAATTTATTTTATTTTATTTATTTTTGGCTATGTTGGGTCTTCGTTGCTGCATGCGGGCTTTCTCTAGTTGTGGCGAGCGGAGGCTACACTTCATTGGGGTGCGCGGGCTTCTCACTGTGGTGGCTTCTCTTGTTGTGGAGCACGGGCTCTAGGTGCGCGGGCTTCAGTAGTTGTGGCATGTGGGCTCAGTAGTTGTGGTGCACAGGCTCAGTAGTTGTGGCACACAGGCTTAGCTGCTCTGTGGCATGTGGGATCTTCCTGGACCAGGGCTTGAACCAGTGTCCCCTGCATTGGCAGGCAGATTCTTAACCACTGCGACACCAGGGAAGCCCCTCATTTGACATTTCTTAAGTTGAAAGCTCCTGACTTTATACAGTTATTACAGTTGTAAGCTTATTAGTTTTGTTTGAAACTTTAGTCAGTGGATACACTTAACATGAGGGCCACATGTACATTAATTTGCCCTGGTTTCTTTATCTCTGTGTCTTACATCCATTCCCCAGAGGGATACTGTGTCCCGTTGAAGAGACTGAGTTTCTCAAAGGCAGAGTCTCTATATCTTTTCTGTCACTTGAATCTCCCTTCATTACCTAGGGGCTGAGGTTATTATTTATATGCTTGGGGATGAAAGAAGCCAAGCATGTTCTCTACCCTGTAGTTAAGACTCTTCAGGGAAACTGCTTAGCTCTCAGGTGGTTCTCTTCTTTCTCTAGAGTGAGTTATCTAATAACCAAAGAGGACTCTGACCTTTGGCTTGTTCCTAAATTTCTAACTCCTGTCATTAGAAGGAAGGGAGGTGGGGGGGGTGCCTGTGGAGTGAAAGCCCCACTTGCCTTCTTCCTCACACTTTCTTCTAATGCAGACTGGAGAAAGTGTAAGTGTAGTGAGTGTGGGTCAGGAGGAGCTCAGAGGGGCCAGCACGGGAAACCAGAAATAAAGTAAGGTGAGTCAGCTGGTAAATGGTGGTAAAAGAGGCACCCTGCTGAGGCTCAAAGGCCCAAGGCGGAAGGCCATGCCTCCTCAGTAGGCCCAGGAGCGTCAGAAATGGAGCACTTCCCGTTAGCCTTTAGGAACCTCCAGAATGTCACTTAGTGACATCCCCTTAGCCCACTTAAAGGCCAGGTGGTTGGTTTGCCCACAGCATCCTGAGCTGTCTGGGTGAGCTAGAGAAGGAAAAGGAGAATGGGCCATGACACCAGGGCCTGGGCAGAGGCAGAGAGACCAGAATAGATGATCTGATAAGCTGGGGGTAGGGAGCTGAGGTGGGAGTGGGCCCACGGGAGTGAGGTGAGAAACAATTTTCAGAAGAGGGGTCCTGAATTGGGACAGACCGGTAAAGGAGAGAGAAGAGGGCACTGTCCCGACCCATGAAGGAAGAATCAAGCAGGGGTTGGCAGAGCCAGACTGGGTGAAGTCTAAACTTTGGAGAAGTCAGTACCCCAGGAGCTGAAGCCTGAGAATGGGGTTTCAGAGCCCATCCAGGAGGGGAAAGTGCAAATTCTGATCTCCTTCACATTCCCTCCACCCTGCTCAAATCCCCAGGTCTCCAGGCACGATGGAGGACAAACGTAACATCCAGATCATCGAGTGGGAACACCTGGACAAGAAGAAGTTCTACGTGTTTGGCGTGGCAATGACAATGATGATCCGTGTCAGCGTCTACCCATTCACCCTCATCCGCACTCGCTTGCAGGTTCAGAAAGGCAAGAGCCTCTACCATGGGACCTTTGATGCCTTCATCAAGATCCTACGGGCAGATGGTGTGACTGGCCTCTACCGGGGGTTCCTGGTCAACACCTTCACCCTCATATCTGGCCAGTGCTATGTTACCACTTATGAGCTCACCCGGAAGTTTGTAGCTGACTACAGCCAGAGCAACACAGTCAAATCACTGGTGGCCGGTGGCTCGGCCTCTCTCGTGGCTCAGAGCATCACGGTGCCCATTGATGTGGTCTCCCAGCACCTGATGATGCAGCGCAAGGGTGAGAAAACGGGCCGCTTCCAAGTGCGAGGGAGTCCAGAGGGACAAGGGGTAGTTGCCTTTGGCCAAACCAAGGACATCATCAGGCAGATCCTGCGGGCTGATGGACTTCGTGGCTTCTACCGGGGCTACGTGGCTTCGCTGCTTACTTACATCCCGAACAGTGCTGTCTGGTGGCCCTTCTACCACTTCTATGCAGGTAAGCAGGGACCAGGAGGGTGGGGGTGGAGGATGGTTACTAATGGACAGAGATGCTGTTGCTCTGTGCATGTTGGAGTGAGTGATTTAATGGGAGACTGGGCCATTCATACAGCAAACATTTGAATCCAGGAGGATTCAGAGATGAGTAAGACATGGTTCTTCCCTTCAAGGAGCTAATATTATAGTGGAGGGAATCAGACCAGTAAAGTATATGACTGTAGGACAAAGAGTGGGTTCTCGATGCATCAGGATCAACTAAGGTTAGTGGAATATTGGCAGAGAATCATAGGGTGGGGAGGGACAAAATCCATAGGATTTAAAGATGAAAGCAATGGGTAATAGTGAGCTTTTGAGTTGGATGCCTTTCCTTACTATTTTTTTTTTTACATTTTTTTCTTAAATTAATTAATTTATTTTATTTATTTATTTTTGGCTGCGTTGGGTCTTCGTTGCTGCGCATGGGCCTTCTCTAGTTGCATCTAGTTCATGTCCCTCTGCTAGATGCCTTCCAGGTCCACTTACCCTGGTGAAATCATGACTCATTGCCTCCTCTCCCATCCTCTCCATGTAGCTCTCAAGTCAGAAATGATCTTTCCCTCCTTTCAACCCCCATGACATTGCTTCAGTCTTTCTTAAGGCAGTTAGAACATTTGCCTTGATGTTATTTGTATGTGCCTATCTCTTCTGTTATTTGCACAGGTTTTTCTTTTTTCTTAACGCTTTTTTTTCCCCAGCTTTATTTTGATATAATTGACTGCAAAGTTTCTTGGAAGCGGGTGGAGGCTAACATTTACTGAATACCCACTGTGTGCCACACTCTGTGACACTGTGTGTCTCAGGGTCTGGTGAATTGTAAGTGCTCAGTAAATATTTGTTGAGAGAGTAGACTGGTTTTTGTCACTCCATTTTGCTTAAAATCTACCAATGCTGCCTTATGGGTATTTACAATAAAATCTAATGCTTCTCACGGTCAATACAGGTCTATGTGATCTGGTCCCTGTCTGCTTCTCCAGCCCCATCTTGTGCTCCTCTCCCCTTACTCACTCTGGTCCATTCTCACTGCCCTTCTCTCAGTTCCTGAGACATACCAAGCTCTGTTCTCACCTCAAGGCCTTTGCAGATACTGTTCTTTCTGCCTGGAATACCCTTTCCCCTGTTGTTTGTGTGTCTGGGTCCTTCTCATGCTTCAAGCCTCAGCGTACATGCCATCTTTGCAAAGAAGACTTCTTTTTTTAAAAATTAATTAATTAATTAATTTGTAAATTTTTGGCTGCGTTGGGTCTTTGTTGCTGCGCGCGGGCTTTCTCTAGTTGCGGTGAGCGGGGGCTACTCTTCGTTGCGGTGTGCGGGCTTCTCATTGCGGTGGCTTATCATGTTGTTGCACGGGCTCTAGGTGCACAGGCTTCAGTAGTTGTGGCACACAGGCTTCAGTAGTTGTGGCTCGCAGGCACTAGAGCACAGGCTCAGTAGCTGTGGCTCATGGGCTTCGTTGCTCTGTGACATGTGGGATCTTCCCAGACCAGGGATTGAACCCGTATCCCCTGCACTGGCAGGTGGATTCTTAACCACTGCACCACCAGGGAAGTCCCAAGAAGACTTCTTTACCCAGTTGGAAAGAGGGCTTTTCCTGTTTTCTTTTTTTAATTTATTTATTTTAAAATTTTATTTATTTATTTATTTTGGCTGTGTTGGGTCTTCATTGCTGTGTGCAGGCTTTTCTCTGGTTGCGGCGAGGGGGGCTACTTTTCATTGTGGTGCTCAGGCTTCTCATTGTGGTGGCTTCTCTGGTTGTGGAGCACAGGCTCTAGGCGCGTGGGCTTCAGTAGCTGTGGCACGTGGGCTCAGTAGTTGTGGCTCACGGGCTCTAGAGCACAGGCTCAGTAGTAGTGACGCATGCGCTTAATTGCTCCGCGGCATGTGGGATCTTGCCAGACCAGGGCTTGAACCTGTGTCCCCTGCACTGGCAGGTGGATTCTTAACCACTGCGCCACCAGGGAAGCCCTGTTTTCATTTGTAGCACCTTATTTTCCTTAATAGCACTTGTCATAATTTGCAATTATTTTATCCCCAGTTTCCACCCAGCTCCTTAATTAGATTGTAAGTTCCATGAAGGCATTTTCCTGTTCATTTCTCTGTTTTATGTCTAGTGCTTTCACAGTGCCTGGCATATAGTAAGCATTAAATAAATACTTATATTACTTGTCCAAAGTCATTTAGCCAGGAAGGACTTTAACCAAGTCAACCTGGGTTTATCTTCTGCCTTGCAGATAATAGATGCCCAATAAATGCTTGTTGAATGAATAATGGAGAAGGAAAGCCATGGGGCTCTTTCCTCCACCCTCTTGCCTTTGTTTTTTCATCCTCTTCCTAAACCCCAGAAAAATGGCATGTGTGCATGATTAGAATTGGAATCTGAATCCCACTGCAGCTTGCAGGCCTGGACACCAGTGCAGACAGATCCAAGGAGGCTGGCAGTGCCAGTCCAGATGCTGCCTTCCAGTGGCTGTAAAATGTTTTCTTCTCAGGAGCAACAAGACACCCTTGAGGCGGAGCCACCAGTTCACTTTGTTTCTTTCTGTATGCTGACCCTGGGGAAGAAAGTGATTAGAAATCCAGGGGAGAGGTGGTTCTGGTAGGGCTTAAGGAATTCTGTCATGCCTTCGGACTTGGAAGCCCTCTCTTCTGTCCTGCCAACCTCCACCCTCCTACTTGTTTCCTAATCTTTAGTTGCCTGGCCGTAAATTACCAAAACTAGGAGCATGGGAAAAAAAAAAATTATTATTTTTTTAAATCGAAGTATAGTTGATGTATAATAGTTTATAAATTACAGGTGTACAATATAGTGATTCACAATTTTTAAACGTTATACTCCATTTATAGTTATTACAAAATGTTTGCTATATTCCCTGTGCTGTATAATATATCCTTGTAGCTTGTTTGTACCTCTTAATCCCCTACCCCTATATTGCTCCTCCCCCCAAGAAAAAATTTGTAAAGGTATTATGGTGACTGAATTGTACAGAGAAAACTGAGAGGGAATCATGGAGATGATAAATCTATTTTATATCCAGTCGCACTCAGAGTAAAAGCCAAAGTCCATGCAATGGCTTCAGGGCCCTACCTCTTAGACCTCATCTACTGTTCTTTCCCTCATTCATTTGGCTGCAGGCATACTGGCCTTGCTGCCAAAGACCTCAGGCCTGCTCATGCCTCAGGGCCTTTGCATAGGATGTTACCTCTGCTTGGAAAGTTCTCCCCACAGATCGATAAGGCTTATACTATCCTTTAGGGCTTTGCTTAAACTTCACCTTCTACCCTTTCTGCCCTTGGCATTCCTTATCTTCCTTTCCTGCTTTATTTTTTTCTATAATTAGCACACATCATGTCTGACATAGCTGTATATTTTGCTTTTGATTTATTTATTGTCTGTTTTCCCCTACTAGAATGTAAGTTTCATAAGGGCAGGGATTTGAGGCTCTTTTATTCACTGTTGTATCTTTAGAACCCAAGGTGACTGGCTCATGGTAATCACTCAATAAATCTTTGTTGAATAAATGAACGAACTCTTGTCTCTTATCTCCAGAGAGGGAAAAGCAAAATAATTCAATTGCAGGTGAACTTCCTAGTGACACTGGGATTGGGTGAATCTGGGTATTATTCCATCTTCTTCATCAGCATTTTGAAAAATGAATTTTCCTTTCTTTTTTTATTTTTAAATTAATTAATTTATTTATTTTTGGCTGTGTTGGGTCTTTGTTGCTGCGCGCGGGCTTTCTCTAGTTGCGGCGAGTGGGGGCTACTCTTCCTTGTGGTGCGCCGGCTTCTCATTGCGGTGGCTTCCCTTGTTGCGGAGCACGGGCTCTAGGCACGTGGGCTTCAGCAGTTGTGGCGCGCGGGCTCAGTAGTTGTGGTTTGCGGACTCTAGAGCTCAGGCTCAGTAGTTGTGGCGCACGGGCTTATTTGCTCCACCGCATGTGGGATCTTCCCGGTCCAGGGCTCGAACCCCTGTCCCTTGTATTGGCAGGCAGATTCTTAACCACTGCGCCACCAGGGAAGTCCAATTTTCCTTTCTTAATATAGGCTGAAGAAAAGTTTTCACTGTAGGATATGATTTCCTCTTTTAATTGTAATTGTTTTTATTTTTTAAAACATTCACATGGTTCAAAATTCAAAAGGTAGGAAAGGGTATGCAGTGAAAACACTCCTCACCTACCACAGTCACCCAGCTTGCTTCCTTAAAGACAATCAGTGTTACCAATTTTTAATGTATCTTACCAGTTATCCAGCGCACGTATAAGAAAATATGTGGTGTGTGCTTTTCTAGCCAGTGAGTTGTGAAAAGTAGAGCATAAACATAAGAGTTTTACATCAGGAGTGATTTCTGAAAGGAGTCAGCAAGCAAAGAGGTTTTGAAATCCCCTTCTCCAGAGGAATTTTGTGCTGTGCAAAATGACTTCTGGAAGGGGCCTGAGATTTAAAAATTTTTGGTGGTTCAGGGCTTCCCTGGTGGCGCAGTGGTTAAGAATCTGCCTGCCAACACAGGGGACACCGGTTCGAGCCCTGGTCCAGGAAGATCCCACATGCCAGGGAGCAACTAAGCCTGTGCGCCACAACTACTGAGCCTGTGCTCTAGAGCCTGCAAGCCACAACTACTGAGCCCGCGTGCCACAATTACTGAAGCCTGCATGCCTAGAGCCCGTGCTCCGCAACGAGAAGCCACCGCAACGAGAAGCCCGCGCACCGCAACGAAGAGTAGCCCCCACTCGCCACAACTAGAGAAAGCCCGCGTGCAGCAACGAAGACCCAATGCAGCCAAAAATAAATAAATAAATTTTTAAAAAAAATTTTTTTTTTGTTGTTGGTTTAGATGGAAGCAAAGATGGGAGTTATAGGGTCTAAGGTGGCTAAGGATGGAGGGTTTGTCATCGTTGGGCCAACTTGTAGAAAAGGTTTGGGGGCGCATGGGGTGGAACCTCATGTCTTGAGGCATTATCTTTCCCTTGATTCCAGAGCAGCTCTCGTCCCTCTGCCCTAAGGAGTGCCCTCACATCGTCTTTCAAGCCATCGCGGGGCCTCTGGCTGCAGCCACTGCTTCCATCCTCACCAATCCCATGGATGTCATCCGAACCCGAGTACAGGTAAGACCAGTCTTCTCCCCTACCCTCCTCCCAGATAAACCATTAGAAGTGTGATCTTCAGGCCCTCCAGTATTTCGTGACCTCTTTGTGTCATGGCCCTCTAGTCTAGCCAGCCTTCTCCTGGTCATCCAAGCCTCTTCCTTGTGGTTATGCTTACCATCTACAGAAACCAGCTGAGCACTTTGAATCACCTAGAATGTTTCTGTCATCCTGTCTGCTACCTTGCATGCCTCTACTCCTTTCCTTGCCCATGCCTCTAGGAATTCTTACTGCTTTCTTCTAGGCTTTCATCATAATAGCGTAGCCTATCAACCACCTTTTCCTTACCTTGTAGCTTTGTGGTTATTAGAAATATGATTTTAGTTAATTTCGTAAGTCTATCTGGCTTCTCCACTTGGCTATGTGCTTCTCTACAGTGAAAATGACTGTCCTTGAACAGGTTTCACAGATTGTTCTGTGTGGACTCAGCACAAACACAGACAAAGCCCTGGGTGGTGGTGTCCAGAAATTATAGTCCCTGTCTTTGGTCAGCTTAATGACAATTTCACAGCCCCGAGTCCAAGGAAATAGAATCTGAATGATGATGTATAATATACACATGGTAAGTTTTGCTGTATAAAGCTTTAGGTGGAGGGACTTCCCTGGTGGTCCAGTGGGTAGGATTCCGCGTTTCCAATGCAAGGGGCCTGGGTTCGATCCTTGGTCGGGGAATTAGATCCCGCATGCATGCTGCAACGAAGAAGCCCGCATGCCACAACTAAGAAGCCCGCATGCCGCAACTAAGACCCAGTGCAGGCAAAATAAAAAAATAAATAATAATAAAATTTAAAAATAAATAATCATAAAAGAAAATAAATAATCATAAAATAAATAATTTTTAAAAACCTTTAGGTGGAGAGAATGGGGGAATTTTAATATCTGATTTGGGTAACTTAAGAGGACAGCTGTCCAGGAGAGTGGGGTCATTGAGTTACAGTGAGAAGGAGAGGGAAGGAAAATAACCTTAGCAGATGGAGGTGAAGTCAGCTTCCCTGATGCCAGGATGTTGGGATGGAGGTGGCTGGTAAATCTAGGTACAGTTGACTCTTGAACAATATGGAGCTTAGGAGCACTGACACTCCGCACAGTTGAAAATTCAAGGATAACTTGGCCCTCTGAATCTGTGGTTCGCCATCCACAGATCGCATAGTACTGTAGTGTTGTTGTTTTTTTTTAAAGTATAAATAAAAATGAATTTTTACTTAAATCATTTTGGTATAGATTATAGTCAAATATATGTAAACACATTGTGGGTAATATAAGCAGGCAGTTCAATTTTAAATTCAATTTTTTATGGAGTAACTCTGCTACCTATGTACAATTTTGATTTATTTCCAGAGAAGTAAAATAATCTCTTTAAATTTAATGCTAGCATAAGCATGGAATTCTTAAATTAACCAAGTGTGTACTTTAGAGAAACAGGAATATATCTTGACATGTTTAGAGAGATATGCAATCCATAAAGGTTAAATAGCAATGGTAAAGTCTTCCCGGTTATTATATTTATTTAATTTATTTATTTTTAAAATTTTTATTGGGTACTGTAGTGTTACTTGTTACTACTGAAAAAAAAAAAACCTGCATATCTGTGGACCCATGCAGCTCAAACCCGTGTTGTTCGAGGGTCAGCTGTGTATTGGTCCCTAGGAAAGCATGTGCCCCCTCCACGACCCACACGTTTGAAAATGAGTGGCATCTGATTGGTTTGCAAATAATAAAGTGTATAGGTTCCATCCTTATTCTCTCCTGAGCCTTGTTCTGGGTGTTCCATGAGGAGATTCAAGGGAAAGGACAGGTCCTTACTTAGAGGAGTTCCCAGGCTGGAAGAGACAGCACATATGAGGACCAGGGCCATAGCTAAAAAAGCCCTTGACGTGGCTGTGGATAAGTGGAGGATTAGGGGAGCACAGGTGGTCAGAGGAAGAAGGGAAAGACGGAATGTGGAGGAGGGCGCTAAAGGAGGCAGAGAGGAATGGGGAGACATTCTTAGTCAGAGATGGGACCACCTTGTGAATAGAGGGAAGTATAACAAGGAGTGTGTCTGTCCTGCATTGGCTGAAGGTATGAAGGGGGTAATCTCTAAAAGTGTAATTTGGTGGCAGGTATGGGGGTGGGGGGGTGGGGAAGAAGAGGGCAAGACTATTAAGAAAAAAGAGAGAAAAGATTCCAGTATGATAGGGAAGACAGGTCACAGGGTGTGTGGGAGATGACAGGGTTGGAGGGGGAGGACTCTAGCCATGGGGCTTCAGAGGGATTGCGATGATCAGAATCAAAATCACTGGTAGAGAGAGCTGAGACAGGCTGGGACCTGGGCCCCTTTGCTGCAGTGCTGCAGCGCTTGCACCTGGACACACCTCTCCTCGAGCAACAGAATACAAAGAAACTATATGGGACTAAAAACAACTGTGTGCATGCCCAGTTGGGGCAAATTCTGGACCCAAAAGATACAAAGAAACCAAAAAACCCAACTGCCACTTCTGAAGTGCGGGGAGCAAAAGCAGGGTACTGTGCATGCTCCCTGCACACAACACCACCTAAGGGGCGGCAAAATACCTAAGCCACCCCTCTGGCCGGCCACCCCTCTGGCCCGACTCCTGGACACACCCCTACCCTCACCCCATATGAGACCTAAGCCACCCCTCTGGCCCGACTCCTGGACACACCCCTACCCTCACCCCATATAAGAAACAAGCTTACCCCCACTTTGGGGAGTGAGCCAGCAAAGCAAGCTGTTGTTTGTTCTTGCTCCCCTCTCGTGCAGCAGGGGCCCCAATAAAGCCTTGTCTGAATTTCTTGTCTGGCCTCTAGTCAATTTCTGTTGCTTCCGGAAGGCCAAGAACCCTGGTCCATAACAGAGCTGCAGAGGCCCTTAGAGGTGATTTAATCCAGCCTCCCTGAGACCAGAGAGAAGCACCTGGTCCAAAGACTCATCACTATGTAGTTTATCTAATGATATTAATTATAACTAACATTATTGAATACTTAACTCTCTGCCAGGCACTGTTCTCAGCATTTACAAGTATTCTTTTGTTTACCTCGTAGAACAACCACACAGGGTAGGTATTATCATTACTATTTTATATTTGAGGAAACTGGGGTGCAAAGTGTTAAGTAAAGTACCTGAGATTATGCTGTTAGTAAATTGCGGAGCAGAATTCATACCAGGCAGTCTGGCACCAGAGCCCATACTCAGTTACTGTGCTGAACTGTCCCGCAGAAGCAGAGTCCAGCCCTCTGACTCCCAAGTCTAATTCTTTCCACTTTAGCCTAAGGCAGAGGGAGATTGGGTAGAGGGGCTTTGACTGCAGACCGTCGTCCTCCAATGCATTGACTTTTCCAGGTTGAGGGCAAGAACTCCATCATCCTGACCTTCCGACAGCTGATGGCAGAAGAGGGGCCTTGGGGCCTCATGAAAGGCCTCTCCGCCAGAATCATCTCAGCCACGCCCTCAACCATTGTCATTGTGGTGGGCTACGAGAGCCTCAAGAAACTCAGCCTCCGACCTGAGCTGGTGGACTCAAGACACTGGTAACCAGTGATGGGGAGAGAAGCCTGCTGTTTCCCACACTACTCTGGGTCGGGGGCAGAGAGGAGAGGGTAGCACCCTCTTCAGGTGCCCCACCACATACCGAGTCCGGCCCTGGGTCAGGGACAGAGACTTTGAACTGCTCTTGCTGAAGAGGCTCCACGCCTGGATCCCCTGCTCTCATTATTTTTTAATTTTCTTGCCAAACTGGGCTCACTCATTCAGTACAGGTACCGTCCTGCCCTAAGGAAATCCACTCTCCCTGCCAATCCCGCTCCATCCATCCCCTGCCAATCCATCTCTGCCTTCCCCCTCCATCTGTGTCCCTGAGATCCTGAGAAGAGCTGCACATAGAACTTGCTTACTACCACTGGTTCTTCCTCTTGGGCTTTCAGCCCAGATTCCAAGCAGTTGCCATCAGCCCTTTCCTGCTTCATCTCTTAGACTTGCTTATTTTTATTTTGGGACTGAGCTGCCCACCAGACTACTCTGCTTTTCCCTGCCACTGGGGGCAAGGTGCCAGGCACTTTTGCACAGGGAGTGGGAGCAGCAAAAACCTCTGGTTCTCCAGAGCACTCATCCTCTCTTTGGAGAGTTATTAGGTTGGGGAGAAATGTTGATACTTTATTTTGTGTGTGTATTTTTCTGTGAACCAGGCTACTGTCTTAGTCCTGCTACAGCACCAGTCCTGCAGGCAGAGCCCACCCCTTCCTCAGACAGGTGGAAAAATATCATGTAGCTTTTCCCTCAATCCCAGTTATCTATCCCTCCCAGTCCCTTCAGTCCCAGCAGCCCCAGGATATATAAGCTGTTTTTTTCTCCTGGCCCAGATGACTACACTGGTGGGCACAGCTCTAAATAGATCAGACTGTCTGGGACACACTGGACTTGGAACATTACCCTGAAAAGTCTGGTTGAGAGAGTAGTTGGTTTGGAAAGTGACAGGAGGATATGTGTGCCCTAGCGCATCTCCCTCGACCAGCTGAGCCAAACCTAGGAGAGGGCAGTGGAGGTTCTCAGCCCCAGGCAGTCATGACACACATATATACCCCAATCACTTGGACTCACAGAAACAGATGTTGTCTCACAATGGGAATCCCTGAGATGTGGAACTGTTTGTGTTTTTCTTCTCTCCTATCTGAGGAGTCATCCCAGTCATGGTACCTTCTGGAGGGATGCTTGGAGGCGGGTAAAGGGCGGGTCAGGAACTCACCCAATACCAGGACCACTGCATTTACCAGCCTGATACTGCCGAGATGATCTGTTGAAGCTCTCAGGAGCTAGATGATGAGTGCTCCTTCCCTGCCTCATCCTTCCCCCACAACACACACCTCCTCTACCAAGCTTGTGTTGCAGGTGAGGAGAGGTGCAGTAAATGGAATGAGAAGAAGGCATATCAAACCCTGCACTTTTACTTGAGACATCTGGCTTGGATGACCCTTCAGACTTTCTTATTGGTCCCACCCCCTGGGAGAGGCCATGGTGCCAATTTGAAAGGTGCTAGCTACCTGAAGCCTTGATATTTCTTATGGCTGCCCCACATTCTATCCCCCAGGCAAGATCAGAATCTGGATTCTCTGCCTTCACCACCACCACTGCCCATCTTGGGCTCTATCTTTGAGGGTTATTTTCTCTTTCACTTATTTTTATTTTTGTCTGTCCCTTCTTGCACTTTGTCAAGAGTCCTCCAATTTCTATTCACAAATGGTCATCCAAAGGGTTGGGCCCACAGATCATTCTGAATCTTCCTGCCTCTCAGTCACTCCTTTACCCTAAGAACCACCAACATAAAAGAAGCCAGGGATCCCTCCTTTCTCTTTAAACTCATCCTAGTGAGACCTATGGAGGTTGGTTTTCTCAGCTCCACACCTTCCCGTCCCTAGAGTCTTGTCTTCAGTCCTTCCCCACCATTGCAAAGTGGGTGAAGTATCATGGACAGGAGGTAGTCTCCTGCTTCTCATGTCTTACGTTGTTTCCATCCCAGACTCCTCCAGACTCTTTCTTCTGTTTTATTTTCTTGTACAGTATTTCAGTCTTTCACCTGTTTCCTCTCTCTCTCTCTGTCACACACACAGTTTTAAAGGATGATGGGCATTTACTAAAAGGGACCCCTGGCCCCTACTTTCCCATCTAACATTTTAGGGACTGGGATTCGGTTTGGTTAAAATGTCTTGGTGGGGGTGGGAAAGTGGGCTTCCATTTTCCCAGGACCATGGATCTGGACCAGTTGGAATTTTTGATGTATTGGTCTGTAGCCAAAATTGGAAGAAACTTTCGGGAGACTGGGCAAGACGGGAAACCTGATGGGAGTATTTAAGGACAGGGGAATAAAGTGCAGATGCAGTTAACATTTGATAAAATGGACTCGTGAATATTAACAGCGAACATTGACTGTTGCACTGTATTAAGTCTCCGAAGTGTAATTAAACGTTTTTATTGAGTCCTTGAGCTTTGCGCTTATTTTGCACGCTTGCCGAGAAAGTATGATACGTAAGTGTATCGTTCTTGTATTAAAGTGTGTGTAACCCTCCGCCTCCGACAGTTTCCCCTCCCCGCGGCTCGGTGATAGACATTCGCTGTTTCCAATCGGAGGCGCGCAATGCCGGGAGTGGCCAATCGGGGGCTTCGGTGGGCGGAGCGGCCGGGCCAGTTAGCTTTGGCGGTTCTATTTCAACATGGCCGAATCGAGCGGCGTCAACGTAGGCAGCGGCTGTGAGGAAAAAGGGCCTGAGGAATTGTCTCAGGAATCTGCGCGCCCCGGCACTACCATCTCGAGGGTGAAGCTTTTTGACACCATGGTGGACACTTTCCTCCAGAAGTTGGTCGCTGCTGGGAGGTAAGGTGGAGGAAGTGAGGCTGAGTGCCAATCTCGCAGTAGGTTGAGGTGGGCGAGAGGCAAAAAGAGGGTTTGTCCCGCCAGAGTCTAAACCCCGCGAGACCAGGACGGCCCCAGGGCAACCAGCCCAGTTGCGTGGGTCTGGGGTTCTGGGTTATTGATTGGCAGTCTTATTCTACCCTCAATTCCTAAGCCTCCGGAAGACACGTGATGTTTTCTAATAAAGATAATGTGGAGCACATTTAGGACAAGTAGCTACTCCTTCCAGTAAGCCTAGTTTTTTTTTTTTTTTTTTAATAATGGATGCACTTATAAATTTATTTATTTTATTTATTTTTGGCTGTATTGGGTCTTAGTTGCTGCCTGCGGGCTTCCTCTAGTTGCCACGAGTCCCGGCTGCTCTTCATTGTGGTGCGCAGGCTTCTCATTGTGGTGACTTCTCATGTTGTGGAGCAGGGGCTCTAGGCGCACGGGCTTCAGTAGTTGCAGCATGTAGGCTCAGTAGTTGTGGCTCGCGGGCTCTAGAGCGCAGGCTCAGTAGTAGTGGCGCAGGGGCTTAATTGCTCCGTGGCATGTGGGATCTTCCCGGACCAGGGCTTGAACCGGTGTACCCTGCATTGGCAGGCAGATTCTTAACCACTGCACCATCAGTGAAGTCCCCAGTAAGCCTAGTTTTGATTATAGGTGGTTGAGAGGAAAGACACAGGCTTTGGAGTTAGATTTAGGGTTCAAGTCATGGCCCAACTTAAAGTGAGCGAGACTTAACTGCTCTGTGCCTCTGTTACTCATAAATAAAATGGGAACAATAGTACTTTTCTCATAGGGTCGGTCTTTCTGAGGTTTAAATGAGTAAATACTCGGAAGGCTCTTAGAACAGTGCCGGCTACGTAGAAAGCATTAGACTTCTAGCTGTTATTAGGGAAATAGTAATAACCTTCTTCACTGGGTGGTTGTGAGGACTAAATGTATTACCATAGAAAGAAACACTTCCTCTCTTGATTTCTACTTTATATGAACAGTATTCTAACAATGCTGTTGACCTGAATTGTTGGACACTTTAATCAATAGAAATTGATAAGAGGCCAGAGGAGAAATTCAGGCAAGGCTTTACTGAGACTCATGCTGCTGCATGAGGGAGTGAAAACAAGTTACAGGTGTCCTTGCTCATTTTTCTGAGGGGGAGTGAGCTGGTCCCTTAAATGGAGTGAGGGTAGGGGTGGATCCCTTGGTCCGCTGGAGAGGTGGCTTAGGTGGTCTGCCCACCCCTTCAGTGATGCTGTGTGCAGGGATCATGGGCAGTACCCTGCTTTTTCTCCTGACACCTCGAAAGTGACAGTTGGCTTTTTGGTCTTTTTGTATCTTGATCAGAATTTGCACCAACTGTGCATGTATGTAGTTATTTTTAGTCCCTTATAGTTACTTTGTATTCTGTTGTTTGAGGAGACATTTGCCTAGGTGCAAGCACTGCAGCAAAGCGTCCCAGGTCCCAGCCTGTCACAACAGTATTGGACACTTTAAAGGAAGAGTTTTGTCCATGGTCCCATACCCCAGAACATTAATGCTGAAACACTGTTATCAGAACTTTAAGGGGTTTGACCACAGCCTGTTTTCCATCCACCCTCTATGTCCCCACTACCCCTGTTCTTTGACATCATCAAGACTCTCATCTGCTCCCTATTTCCTTCCCTCCTGGCTTTAGGACTTTAACCTTTCCTACAAAAACCTTATGATACATCTCTTCACTCACTGATTCACTCAGCAAATATTTGAATGACTATTCTGTTCCAGGCACTGTGTCAGGTGCTGGGGATATGATAAAGCAGACAAGGCCCCTGTCTTACGTTCGGTGGGTAGAGACATGAAGTAAACAAAATAATCACAGAGTTTGGTAAGGTAATGAACGAGCAACTTGAGGGAAAGGAAAACACTAGATAGGATAGTTAGGTGATTCCACTCTGAGGAAGTGACATTGATATGAAACAAAGAATAAGAGGGAACCAGCTTTTCAAAGAACTAGAGAAAAAGCTTATAGGAAGGAAGGACAGCTTGTGCAAAGGTCCTGAAATGGTCAGGGCGTTCTAGGAACTGGCAGAGTGAGAGTAAAATCAGAGGAGGCCGCACAGGCAGGTGACAGCCTTATCAAGCAGGGCCTAGTTTCCATAGTAATAAATTTGATAAAATAATTTGTAATCATTTTTATGGACCATTCATGACACCATCATTTTATGTCCAGGCAAGATCTCTCCATTGATTGATTGATTGGCTTTCCCTTACTCATTCTTACCCTCCTCTCTCCTCCCCACAGGCCCTGCTTTCTGTTGGCTATATGTCATCCATTTATTCATGTATTCATGTACAAATGTTTTTTGGACATCTCCAGTGTCTCAGGCTCTGTTTTAGGAGCTGGAGATACAGCAGTGATCAAGATAGGAAGGTCCCTGCTCTCGTGGAATAGACTTTCTTGTGCCATAAAGAAAAATAAATCAGCGTGAAGGAACAGAGAGCAATGGGGAAGGGGTCTGGGTTAGTGTGAGTGCAGGGAGGTGACATTTGAATAAGTTTGCATTCTTGTAAAGTGTGTTGTTTTGTCTGTGTATTTTTTTTTAATTAATTAATTAATTTTTGGCTGCATTGGGTCTTCGTTGCTGCGTGAGGGCTTTCTGTAGTTGAGGTGAGCGGGGGGCTACTCTTCCTTGTGGTGTGTGGGCTTCTCATTGTTGCGGAGCACGGGCTCTAGGTGCACGGGCTTCAGTAGTTGTGGCCCATGGGCTCTAGAGTGCAGGCTCAGTAGTTGTGGCGCACGGGCTTAGTTGCTCCGCGGCATGTGGGATCTTCCCGGACCAGGGCTTCAACCCATGTCCCCTGCATTGGCAGGTGGATTCTTAACCACTGCGCCACCAGGGAAGTACACTGTCAGTGTATGTTTTAAATTTATATGAATGATAGTTGTGCTGTATATGTCTTTTTTCACTTAATAGATTTTATTTTTAAAGATCTAACCATATACTATAAATGCTGGTTCAGAGCTCTCAGTGCTGCTTGTCATTTCATGATATGCATCCAGCACTTACCCATTCCCTATCATGGCACCTGGTTGCTTCCAGCTCCCTCCTCCACAAATTATGCCAGGGTACGTCCCCTCACAGACTCGTGCTAGAATTTCTCTGAGGTATATAATGGATTGGAATCACGGGATCCAAGGGTTTATATCTACCTATGTTTTGTCAGATTGCTTTCCAGAAAAGCTGTTCCTTTCTCCTGTGTCCTCACCATCACTGGGTATCTACCATTCTAATATTTGCTATTCTGAAAGTGTGAAAGGGGTATTTCATTATTATTTTAATTTGCACATTTCTAATTCCTCATAGGTGTGGGCAATTCCTTATATACCTCATTAGTCATTTGGCTTCCTTTTCTGTGAACTGCCTACTTATTTTCTGTAGTTTTTTTTTTATTTGGACCTATTTTTTTTTTTTTTTTTCTTTCTGGGACTTTTATTTCTTTAAAATAATTCATACAAATGGTTACGGTCACAAACATGATTTTAACCAAAACTATTTTTTTTTTAATTGGGTTTTTTATCTTGATGATTTGCTGGAGTTCCCGGTATAGTCTAGATATCAATCCTTTGTCTGTTTCAGACTGAAGAGGAAATAGCTATCTCTATTAGATGTTAACTTTGTCTATGATGTCCTTTGAGTAACAGAAATCCTTAATTAAATAAAAAGTTACACAGATTTTAGTTGCTTACACTTTACCCCAGGAAGATGAAGCGGAAAAAGAAATGTAGTCATCCCAGGGGACCTTCTCCCAAGCAGTGTGGATACTCATGACTCTTCTCAAACTTTGCACTAACTCCGCATCCTTCTAACAGTCATAATAAATTGCTAAGTATTGCCTAATCAATTTGTATTTTAAAACCCTTAATTTTCATGTAATTCATGTTTTTCATTTTATGGCTTGTGCTTTTGAGGTCTTGTTTACGAGGCTATACCGACGCCCAGGTCACAAAGATAATCTCCAGTGTTTTCTCCTATTGGCTACTTTATCGTTTTACTCTCTCCTCTAAATCTGTGATCTGTCTGGATTCAGGTGTAAAGTGGTAGTCTCAGTCAGTCTTATTTTTTTTGTTTTCCCAATCATTGTCAACTAAACAGTTCGTTCGTCCCCATTGCTTTAGGGAGCCCCTTTTATCGTATGGCAGGTCCCTCCGCCTACTGTGTCCCTGGGTCTCTCTTCTGCCCCAGATCCATTCACCGGTCTTTGTGCCAGTGCATATGGGTTCTTAATACCAAACCTTTGTAGGAAACCTTAAGTCTGGTACAGCAAGTCCCTCTTCTCTCTTCGCTTTAAAATTGACCCAGCTATTTGAGAACCTTGATTTTTTCCTTGTATACTTTAGAATGAATTTTTCTGGATCCTCAAAACATTCAGCTGCAATTTTTGGTATGTTTTTTTGGCAAATTAAGGAAGTCCCTGTCTCATTCTAGTTTTCTGAGAATTATTAAAAAGATCATGATTCGGTGTTGAACTTATCAAATGTTTTCTTCCCCAGTTAAGAAGATCGTATAATTTTTCTTTAGTTCATTAACGTTGATGATCTACATTGGTAGATTTTATGGAAGTTAAACTATCTTTGCATTCTTGGAATAAATCTACTTAATTATGATGCATTTAAAAAATACAGTTGGATTTAGTTAGATCAGTGTTTGTGTGCTATAAGTGAAATGGACCTATAGTTTCTTTTTCTTTCACTGTCCTTATCAGCTTATAGAACCAAAGATATATTAGCCACATATATCCCTCTTCAGGAACGAATTATATGAAATCAGGATTATCTAGTCCTCAAAAGTTTGGAAGAACTCATTTACACCTACAACTTTCTGGGGTTGTCGAGGACTGCCAGTATTATGTTAAAGAGCAATGATGCAGTAGGCACCTTTGTTTTGTCCTCAAAGTGTCCCCATAGTGTTTGTTGCAGATTTTTGGTGTTTCTGTTTCTTTAATGGCTACAATTCTGTTTAGTTGTTATTTCTTCTTGTGACAGATTTGCCATTTTACAGGTTCCCCCCCAGAAATTTGTCTCTTTCACCTGTTATATTTTACTAACTTGTAACTGTTTGAACTGTTTTAAATTATTAATTTAATTTTCATTATTTCCCTTTTTTCCATTATATGCTGTTTATTTTGGACTTTATGTAGCTAGAGTTCTAGCTTATTAATCTTTTTAAAGAATCAGCCTTTTTTAAATTTCTGTGTTTTGAGGTTACTGTTGGTCTCTTTGTCTTTGTATCTATCCTTATTTTTTACAATTTATTTAGATTTATTTTATTAGTCTCTTCACAAATTCTTTCTTTCTTTCTTTCTTTCTTCTTTTTTTTTTTCTTGGCGGTGCCATGCAGGTTGCAGGATCTCAGTTCTCAGACCAGGGATTGAACCCAGGCCACGGCAGTGAAAGCCTGGAATCCTAACCACTAGGACACCAGGGAACAGCTCCAAAATTCTTGAGTTGAACATTTAACTCTTCTTTTTCAGTCGTTTTTGTTTTCTGAAAAATGTGTTTAAAACCATATATTTTCATATAATTACTGCTTTTGCTGGTTTCTACAAATTCTTATATCTAATATTTTCATAGTCATTTATGTTTTTAAATTGAGATTTAATTCATATACCATAAAATTCACCTTTTAATGAGTGAAATTAGTATATTCAAAAAGTTGTGGAACCATCACCATTATCTAATTCCAGAACATTCTTTTCACTCCAGAAACATTGTACAGTATTCATTAGCAGTCACTTCCCATTTCTCATCCCAATCTCACAGCTCCTGGTAACCATTATCTACTTTCTGTCTGTATGGATTTGCTTTTCCTGGGCATTTTATATAAATGGAACCATATAACATGTGGTCTTATGTGTCTGGCTTCTTACACTTAGCTTAATGATTTCAGGGTTCATCCGTGTTATAGTATATATGAGTACTTCACTCCTTTTTATGACTGAGTAATAATTCCATTGTATGGATATACCATATTTCATTTATCCATTCATCAGTTGATAGACATTTGGAGTTGTTTTTACTTTTTATTGTCTGTTATGAGTAATGCTGTTATGAACATCTGTGAACAGGTGTTTTCAGTTCTCTTGGGGATATACATAGAAGTGAAAATGCTGGAGTGTATAGTAATTCTATGTTTAACTTTTTCAGGAATTGCCAAACTATTGTCCAAAGCAAGTGCCAATTTACATTTACACCGGCAGTTCATGAGGGTTCTGATTTCTCCACATCCTCACCAATACTTGTTAGGTCTGTCTTTTTAATTACGGCCAGTAGTCATCCTAGTGGGTGTAAATTGGTATCTCATAGCATCTTGGATTTGCCTTTTCCTAATGATTAATGATGCTGAGCATATTTCATGTGCTTATTGACCATTTGTATATCGTCTTTGGAGAAATGTCTATTCAAATTCATTGCTCATTTAAAAAAAATATTTATTTATTTATTTTTATTTATTTGTGCCAGCTCTTGCAGCAGGTGGGCTCCTTAGTTGCAGCAGGCAGGCTCCTTAGTTGTGACTCGAGGGCTCCTTAGTTGTGGCTCACTGGCTGCTTAGTTGTGGCAGGCAGGCTCCTTAGTTGCAGCTTGCCAGCTCCTTGGTTGCGACAGATGGGCTCCTTAGTTGTGGCATGCGAACTCTTAGTTGCGGCATGCATGTGGGATCTAGTTCCCTGACCAGGAGCGAACCCAGGCCCCCTGCATTGGGAGTGTGGAGTCTTAACCACTGCGCCACCAGGAAAGTCCCTCATTGCTCATTTTCTAATTGGGTTATTTGTCGTTTTATTGTTAACTTGTAAGAATTCTAATTTTGAGAAGTCCAATTTAGATTACTTATTTATTAATTTTATTTATTTAGGTTAAAATTTGAGAAGAGTTTTTTCTTTGGTTGCTTGGGCTTTTAGTGTCATATTTAAGAAAACATTGTGTAATGCGAGGTCACGAAGATTTACACCTATATTTTCTTCTATATAGTTTTTTTTTTTTTTTTTTTTTTTTGGTTTTAAATGAGTAGGTTGTTCAGCCCCAGAACTCCTAGAATTCATGATCAGTTTTTCTGGGTTTTTTTGTCTGACTTTTTATGGAGAGAGTTCTTTTTTTTTTTTTTTATAATGAAACTCTCTAGGAGTTAAGCCAGCATTTTATTTATTTATTTATTTTTGGCTGTGTTGGGTCTTTGTTTCTGTGCGAGGGCTTTCTCCAGTTGCGGCAAGCGGGGCCACTCTTCATAGCGGTGCGCGGGCCCCTCACCGTCGCGGCCCCTCTTGTTGCGGGGCACAGGCTCCAGACGCGCAGGCTCAGCAGTTGTGGCACACGGGCCCAGCTGCTCCGCGGCATATGGGATCCTCCCAGACCAGGGCGCAAACCCGTGTCCCCTGCATTGGCAGGCAGACTCTCAACCACTGTGCCACCAGGGAAGCCCCTTCTATATAGTTTTAGCTCTTACATTTAGGTCTTTGATCCATTTTGAGTTTTTGTATGATATGAGAAAGAGGTCCAATTTCACTTTTTTACATATGGGCATCGTCATTTAATTTTATGTACTTTGTAATTTTCCTTACCATTTCCTCTTTAACCCAATGATTATTTAGTAGTATGTCATTAGGTTTCCAGACATGTAATTTTTAAAAAGTTTTCCTTTTGTTGCAATTTCTAATTTTATAGCATTATGGTGAAATAACACAGTTTGTGTGATGCTTATTGTTTGGGAATTTTTGACACTGGCTCTATATGGCTAAGTCTATGGGCAGTTTTTATCAGTGTTCCATGTACGCTTGAAAAGAGTGCAGTTTCTGTTTCTTGGGTGTAGAATTCTATACTTATTTATTAGTTTGAGCTTTTAAATTTTATTATTAAAATATTTTAGGAATTCCCTGGCAGTCTAGTGGTTAGGACTCCATGCTTCCACTGCAGGGGGCACGGGTTTGATCCCTGGTCCGGGAACTAAGATCCCGCATGCCACGAGGCGTGGCCAAAATATATATATATATATATTTTATATGCTCATTTAAAAAATCTTCTTGATTGAGCCATTCATTTTTTTAAAATCTCCCATCACAATTGTTTATATCTATTTTTCCCCATAGTCTATCTTTGTTGCATTATATAGAGAGGTTATTATTTTTACTAGACGCAAGGGAGTTTATTATTCTAAGAGAAATGGAAAGCCATTGATGTTTTTTAAGTCGTGACTGATTTTTTTTTTTTTTTTGCGTGTGTGGGAGATGGCTCTCCACTGGCTTAAAAATCTGTTTATTTGAAATGCTCTGAATACAGTGACTGATCTTTAAAAGGTACTCTGACTGCTGTGCAGATGATCGATTGTTGGTAGGATTCTTTTAAGGTCTTTCTAGGCTTCTAGACTCTGATTTTTTTGAGACCCCAGCCCACATCATGACAAATTTATTTATTTATTTAAATTTATTTATTTACTTATTTATTTTTGGCTGTGTTGGGTCTTCGTTGCTGCGTGCGGGCTTTCTCTAATTGTGGCGAGCAGGGGCTACTCTTCGTTGTGGTGCACGGGCTTCTCATTGGGGTGGCTTCTCGTTGCGGAGCACAGGCTCTAGGGCATGCGGGCTTCAGTAGTTGTGGCATGCAGGCTCTAGAGCAGAGGCTCAGTAGTTGTGCATGGACCTAGTTGCTCCACAGCGTGTGGGATCTTCCTGGACCAGGGATCAAACCTGTGCCCCCCGCACTGGCAGGTGGATTCTTAACCACTGGACCACCAGGGAAGTCCGACAAATATATTTAAAAAGCATCTAGTATCTTGACTGAGGTGGTGGTTACACATGTGATAAAGATACACAGGGGCTTCCTTGGTGGCGCAGTGGATAAGAATCCACCTGCCAATGCAGGGGACACAGGTTTGGTCCCTGGTCCAGGAAGATCCCACATGCCGCGGAGCAACTAAGCCCGTTGCCACAACTACTGAACCTGCGCTCTAGAGCCCGCGATCCACAACTACTGAAGCCCGTGTGCCTAGAGCCTGTGCTCCGCAACAAGAGAAGCCACCACAATGAGAAGCCCACGCACCACAACGAAGAGTAGCCCCTGCTCGCTACAACTAGAGAAAGCCCGGGCGCAGCAACGAAGACCCAACGCAGCCAAAAATAAATTTAAAAAAAAAAGAAAAGAAAAGAAGATGAACACACACAAACAAATGTATGTGTAACTGTTGAAATCTGAATGAGTTCTGTGGATTGTACCAATGTCAGCTTCTTGGGTTTTGTTTTTTTTTTTAGCTTCTTGGTTTTGATATTGTTCTGTAGTTGTGTAAGATGTTAATAACATCGGGGAGGATACATTTCTTTGCAGCTTCGTACAAATCTATAATTATTTCAAAAAAGTTCAAAAAAGTTTACATACAAAAAATATTCATCATAGTTCCATGTTCAGTGGAAAATAGTTGAAAACCACCAAAAATGTCCAATATTTGAAGAATGTGGTTACGTAAATATAATAACTATCTAATAAAATACTACGGGGACTTCCCTGGTGGCGCACTGGTTAAGAATCCGCCTGCCAATGGAGGGGACATGGGTTCAAGCCCTGGTCTGGCAAGATCCCACATGCCGCGGAGCAACTAAGCCTGTGTGCCACAACTGCTGAGCCTGTGCTCTAGAGACCACGAGCCACAACTACTGAGCCCACGCGCCCTGGAGCCCATGCTCCGCAACAAGAGAAGCCACCGCAATGAGAAGCCTGGGCACCGCAAGGAAGAGTAGCCCCCACTCGCCACAACTAAAGAAAGCCCGTGCGCAACGAAGACCCAACACAGCCAAAAATAAATATAAATAAATACATTTTTTTAAAAAAGGTTAAAAAAAAAAGAATGGATTGGAGGGGAAGATGAGGAAAAGGGGAACTCCAAGAGGATGCTGACTCTTCATGATGGTGGTTTAGTGGAGGGTTTTACCATCTACTGAGATGGGGAAGAAACACTCCCTGCTGAGAGCTGGGGGAGAGAAATGGGTCTGGGGTTGGAAATCAAGATGTCTGTTTGGATAGGTTCAGTTGGAGATGCAAGGCAGCCACACTTCCGTTTCACAGCTCTTTGCTCCCTCATCCTTCCAGCCCACCGACTGTCAAACCGAACTTCAGTATCCTGTCTGCACTCCTCTGCCCCTACACTCAGCCTCCGAGCAGCACTGTAGAGTCTCACCCATGGTAGAAAATGGTGCCTCCACAAAGTCATGTTCTTGGAATTCATGTGGGCCCTCAGTGAGCCCATGATCCTCATGTCTCCAGCCAGTTCTCTTGCCCTTCTCCACAGTAGTTATTTAAAATCTTCATCATGTCCCTCAGGCCCTTCCCCTGCTCTGCTCCCTGTACCCTCTCAGTGAAAATGACCCCAACACCTGGTTCATAGAGAGAATTGAGACCACCAGGCAGGAGTTTATACATTTACAAATTTGGCTGAGAGATGCCCAATCTTGCATCCTCCTAGCGACCTCCCCATCAATTTCCTTCCCTTTACATCCCAGGTTGTGGCTTTGGGTCTCTGCATTCCCAGGTTCTAGTTCTCCATCTCCAGTTTTTTCCTCAGCTTAGGGCAATTTGCCACCATTCCCCTAAAACCTTCCTTTCAAGGTCACTAATAACTCTGTTGCTAAATATTTTGGATATTTTTTCATCTTTAACCTACTTGCTTTCCTTGCAGCATTTGACTGTTAACCACTTCTCTGTTCTTGATATTTCTCTCTTGGCTTGCAACACCATTCTCTGTCCCTTTACCTCACTAGTTGCTCCTTCTTGGGCTCTACTTTCTCCACTTGTCCCTTAAATGTGTGAATATTGCCCTTTCCTTACTTCACCTACACATGTTCATGATCCCATCGCATTTGATATCTTGCAGCTGCTGAAAGTCCTTTGTGACTGTTCATTGCTCCTTACCATGGCTTCCAAGGCCCCACATGTTCTAGCCCCTGCCTACTTCTTGTTCCCCTCTCTAACTATACTTGGTCATACTAACCTCCTCATTCCCTAGAATGTCAAAAGCTTTCCCACCTCAGGGCATTTGCACTTGTTGTTTGCTCTGCCAGAAATGGTTTTCCTCCATCTCGTCCCTGACCTTCTCTAAAGCCACCTTTCTCCCCTGGTTATTCTTTATCATGGCACCATATTTTATTCCTTCATAGCACTTATCACAGTATATAGTTCTACTGTCTGCCTGTTTGTTTGTGGTCGATCTTCCCCACATAAAACGTAAGGTCCTTGAGGACAGAATCTTATCTGTCTTGTTCACCACTCTCTACTCATTGCTTATTATGGTGCCTGGCACATCGTAGACATTCAATAAATAGTTTTGGAATAAATGAGGGTTCCCAAGCCACATCTTCCTCCTGAGCATCAGACCTCTATCTCTAACAGTCTACTACTAGAAATCTCCACTTGGTGTCCCTCAGAACCATTAAGTTCAGCAAAACAGGATTTCTTCTCCCTCTGTGGTCCCAAACTTGGTTGAAGATACCACCATCTACTCATTCTCTAGGCCAGAGATTTGGGAGTCCTCATTGACCCCTTACTTCCAGTCAGCCACCAAGCCCTGTTGGTTCCAGCCTGTCTCCTCAGTGTCCTCTTCATCCTTGTGCAAATGCTTTAGTTCAGACCCTCACTATCTCTCATAGGATTGTTGCACCAGCTTCCAAATGGCCCTCCAGCTTCAGTCCTGCCCCCTCCAGTCTACAGCTCAGATTTGAGCATGTCTTTCTCCTGCTTAATTGGCTCAGGGTTGCTTCCAGAATCAAATGTCAGCTCCTTAGCTTAGTGTAAAAGGCCATAAACTCCTTGGCCCCTCCTGTCTCTCTAGCCATGGTCAGGGCCGTGGGTATGCAGCATATGCACACTTGCGTGCAGGCGCAAACACACACGCACATAAGCTCTTCTGCATTGAGTGCTGCACTGTCCCCCCACCCTTGCCACCTGCTCTTTCCACTTACTGCTTCTCCTCGCTAGAACGGCCTTCCCCTCGTTTGGTTAGGTAGGAACTTATGGCTGGTTTCCACATAGAAAGGGCTCAGTAAAATGTCATGTATGAATACAGACTTTTAAAATGTATCCAAATACTTGACCCTCTCCCAAGTCATTAGAAGTCCTCAATCCCAAAGACCAAGTATTTATACCGAGGACAGGAATCTTTACGTAGTAAAAGCTAGTTTATTCACATGTCATTTATCCAAACGGATATTTTAAACTGCAGGTTGGTTTTCCCTACAACTCAGCATATTTTTCACATTCATGTTAGCTTAACGAGGGGGGCAAATTATATGATGCACTCCAGAGTGACTGGAAGATTATTGGCCTCGCTGGGCTATCAGATCTCACAGACCCACAACCCTGTCTTCAGTTAGGGTGTCTTCCTTTCATTGGATCGGCTGACGCAAAGACGCCTGAATCTGTCCTTTCTCAGGCTTCAGAACATAGAAACGTGGCCATGTTGGAACTTACCACTTGCGACCTCTCCCTTGTCCTCTGAAAATGAAGGATTCTTTTCTGTGCTTACAGCCTCCTGGACCTTCTGAGAAACAGCTCTTCTCTTAAAGCAAGCAGATGAGGCTTTCTATGTTTTGTTATAAATCAGGACCCGCCAAGAGAGGCAGTTGGTTAGAGTTGGTGTTGGTGGGGTCCCGGTTGAAGTTAGCACTGTTTGGGGTACCCATGGCACCTGGCAGCTGTGCCACATGTGTTGTCAGTGCCGGGAGGGCTGAAGGGAGTGAGAGGTGATTGACAGTTCCTAAGTTCTTAGATGCCAGACTGGTCCAGTGCCTGTCTTGGTCCAGTCTTACAGCCTGAGATGTGCTGCAGAGTGTGATTTGTGTAACTGACTTAAAGCCTATGTCTGACAATGACCAAGGAAGGAGAGCTGATTGCATTTGTACATGAACTGGTAGAGTTTTAAACTAGTGGCAGAGACTGTTGGTGTTCATAGGAAACAGTTTTTCACAGGAAAAAGAGTGGTTTGATATATAAAATGTTCTGATTAAATAAGTGTTTCAGAAATATCTCACCCTCTTTGAATGTGCAGATGATGCGTGCTACTGGCAGTGATTAGTTTCTGAAGTGTTGGTATGACTCACCAGACTGTGGTGTGCGGCTTCAGCCCCATCATGCTGATCCTCTCTTCTTTGTGTGTTTCCAGACCATCTACCTCGCTCTATCCCCACTGCGTCTGCCTTGCTCAAGTTGGCAGTTACCTCAGCTGTGCCTCCTGAGTCTACCCTCACACAGCAGCCGGAGGGAGCTTCTAACATACAAATATGATCTTGTCCCACCCCTGCTTAAAACCCTTTTCTAGCTCTTCCCATCATGATACGGTCTAGACTCTATGTGTCTGGCCTACCAGCCTGCAGACTGTGTGTCTTGGAGGCCAAGGCACCTGATCCAGAGCAGATGGTTCCACCATGTCCCAACTCTGTGACCTTGGACAAGCTTCTCTCTGCCTCAGCATTCGCATCTGAAAAATGGGCATGGTGATAATAGACCCTACTTCATAGAGTTATCGTGAGGACTAAGTGAGTTACTCCACGTAGAGTGCTTAGAACAGTGCCTGGTTCTAGTCAGTGCTCAGTACACATTTCCTGTTATTACATCTTCATACACAGGCATGCCTGTGCACTCTTCAGCTGCGCTGACAGGGCCTTCTGTCCTCTGACCGACTCGTGCTGCTCTCACAGGTCTCAGACGTTGCTTCCTCCAGGGAGCCTTTGTTGGTTGCATCACTTGCAAATATTTTCTCCCAGTTCGTAGGTTGTCTTTTCATTTGGTTTATGGTTTCCTTTGCTGTGCAAAAGCTTGTAAGTTTGATTAGGTCCCATTTGTTTATTTTTGCTTTGATTTTTATTGCCTTGGGAGGCTGGCCTAAGAAAACATTGGTACAATTTACGTCAGAGAATGTTTTGTCTATGTTTTCTTCTAGGAGTTTTACGGTGTCAGGTCTTATATTTTAAGTCTTTAAGCCATTTTGAGTTTATTTTTGTGTATGGTGTGAGGGAATGTTCTAACTTAACTGATTTACATGTGGCTGACTGACCTCTTATTTTCATCAAGGAACACTTTTTTTTTTTTTAATTTTATTTATTTATTTATTTATTTATTTATTTATTATTTATTGGCTGTGTTGGGTCTTCGTTTCTGTGCGAGGGCTTTCTTTAGTCGCGGCAAGTGGGGGCCACTCTTCATCGCGGTGCGCGGGCCTCTCACTATCGCGGCCTCTCTTGTTGCGGAGCACAAGCTCCAGACGTGCAGGCTCAGTAGTTGTGGCTCATGGGCCTAGTTGCTCCGCGGCATGTGGGATCCCCCCAGACCAGGGCTCGAACCCGTGTCCCCTGCATTAGCAGGCAGATTCTCAACCACCACGCCACCAGGGAAGCCAAGGAACACTTCTGTTTTCTTTTCCCCCTCTTGCTTTCTCAGTCCTGGGGCCGAGAAAGGGGGAAGGGGGAAAGACCAAACAGAGAAACCCCTCCCCTCCCCTCCCCTCCCCTCCCTTCCCTTTTCTCTGCTTTCTTTTTTTTAAATAAATTTATTTATTTATTTATTTACTTTTGGCTGTGTTAGGTCTTTGTTGCTGTGCATGGGCTCTCTCTAGTTGCAGCGAGCGAGGGCTACTCTTCGTTGCGGTGCATGGGCTTCTCATTGCAGTGGCTTCTCTTGTTGCAGAGCACAGACTCTAGGGTGTGCGGGCTTCGGTAGTTGTGGCTCGCAGGCTCTAGAGCGCAGGCTCAGTAGTTGTGGCGCACAGGCTTAGTTGCTCCGCAGCATATGGGATCTTCCCCGACCAGGGCTCGAACCCGTGTCCCCTGCATTGGCAGGAGGATTCTTAACCCCTGCTCCACCAGGGAAGTCCGAGAAACATTTCTTAATGAAACAGGGCAGCTGTACAGGTGGTGGTTGGAGGGTGGAGAGCATGAATTTCTGTCACTGCGCTCCCCAGCTTCTATCCCCAGCTTCTATCCGTCTTGGTCTGTCTTTGGCCTCCACTCCTTTACTGGTCGGAAACGCCAGTTCTCACCCGCCCTCTGGCGGACAGTCTGTGGAACAGGCGTTCAGTCAGGCAGCGAGCCGATTACCATGGAGAAGGAAGGCAAGCCAGGGCTTCCTTAGCACTCGTACAGGTGTTTACTTGTCTGTGCCTCTGTCTTTCCATTCCTACACAATTTATCTGCGTATATAAACTGACAGATTGACTAGCCACCAGAGTTTGATTCTGGCCTTAAGTACTTTAAGTTAAACTTGTGTGATAACTCAGTTTACAATGAGTTTTTAGTGCAGTAAAAGACATGCTTTATCAGTGAGTTCAGAAACAGTGATGGTATCTCAGATATTGCACAAGAAGTATTTAAGAGAAAAAAATAGGTTAAAATCAGTTAATGTAGTCATCTCTGTTTTGAAACAGTAAATGCAGCTTTTAAAAGTTACTTTCATTGATGACAAATGTGGCCCTTTTTGTGGGACCACAGTGTAGCCTTTTCTTTGTAGTGGGGGCCAATGGGTTCTTCCTGCACATGCAGTTGCAACCAAGATGCATTTACTAAGCCCCTGCCTTCTGCAGACTTCTCAACCTTGGGAAGCCAAGTTACTGACTGTGTTCTGCACTTCTCAGGGGGTGGTGAGGACTGTTCCTTTGAGAATAGTAATAATAATTGTAGCTAACATGGAGCATTTCCGGGTGTGCTCTGCACTGTACTAAGTATTTATATATGTAACCTCATTTAATCTTCACAGTAATTTTGTGACTTATGGATAGTTATTATCTCCATTTGACAAAGGAGGAAACTGATGCTTATAAAGGTAAAGAAGTTGTCCAGGATCACTCAGCTGATGAGGGGTAGAGGTAGGATTTGAACCTAGGCAAAAGGACAGGCAGTCTTTAGAGCCGTACACTTACCCAGCACAAAGCTGGATGGCCCCTTGTGTACCCTTGGAAGGCCGAGGCCAGGAGACCGTTCCAGCAGAGGGCAAAGCGGGGCTTGGCAGAGAGGCCATTGGGGATGCTCTGTGAAGAGGACTGCTCTGTCCAAGTAGCCCAGGCCCTGGTACCCTGGGGTCCAGGGTAGGGGAGGTGGCTGGGAATGGACCAAGCCTGAGGCCACGCAGCCCAGGTCTCAGCTCAGCCCCAGTCGCCTGGTCTACAGCATGTCTTGAGTGTGCTATGTATCTAATACTGTTCTGGGTACCCTGGAAATCCCAGCGCCATTGCAGATGGCATCTCTATCCACAAAGATAATATAGTTTATATGAGAAGATAAAAGTTGACATTTGGATGGGGTGGCAATGAATGTTTTCTAAAATGCATCACTTTTCCTGTTTCTCTGTGAATGTATGTTTTCGGGAAATTCACAAGGGCATTCACAGCATTCCCAAGTCTGCATTGTCTCTCAAGAAAGGAATCCCTGGGGGCTGGGGAGAGAGGGAATTGCATGAAGGTGATCAAAAGATACAAACTTCCAGTTATAAGATAAATAAGTACTAGGGATGTAACGTACAACTTGATGACTACAGTTAACA
Source organism: Balaenoptera physalus (assembly GCF_965194825.1). Taxonomy (NCBI): domain Eukaryota; kingdom Metazoa; phylum Chordata; class Mammalia; order Artiodactyla; family Balaenopteridae; genus Balaenoptera; species Balaenoptera physalus. The sequence goes on along the minus strand of NC_138882.1, from coordinate 82,644,015 downwards.
CTGCTGTATGGTATATGTGAAAGCTGTTAAGAAAGCAGATCCTACGAATTCTCATAACAAGGAAAATCCTTTTTTTTTCTTTTCTTTCTTTTTTTTTGTTTCTATTTGAGATGATGGATATTAACTAAACTTATTGTAGTAATCATTTAACAATATATGTAAGTCAAATCATTATGCTGTATACCTTAAACTTACAGGGTGCTGTATGTCAATTATGTCTCAATGAAACTAGAAGAAAAGAAAAGAAACCTAAATGTCCATCGATAGATGAATGGATAAAGAAGATATGGTAAATATATACAGTGGAATATTACTCAGCCATAAAAAGAAATGAAATTGGGTCATTTGTAGAGATGTGGATGGACGTAGAGTCTGTCATATAGGGTGAAGTAAGTCAGAAAGAGAAAAACTAATATCGTATATTAATGCATATATGTGGAATCTAGAAAGATGGTACAGGTGAATATATTTGCAGGGCAGGAATAGAAACGCAGACGTACAGAACGGACGTGTGGACACAGTGGGGGAAGGGGAGGGTAGGATGAATTGGGAGATTAGGTTTGACATAAATACACTACCATGTGTAAAATAGACAGCTAGTGGGAACCCGCTGTATAGCACAGGGAGCTCAACTCAGTGCTCTGTGATGACCTAGATGGGTGGGATGGGGGGGAGGGAGGTCCAAGAGGGAGGGGATAAATGTATACATATAACTGATTCACTTCACTGTACAGCAGAAACTAACACAACATTGTAAAGCAATTATACTCCAATAAAAAAAGAAAAGAAAAGAAATCACTTTCCTCCTGGCGTCCAACCTGGCTGTTCTCCCTCCATGTCCTTGGAGCATATGTTTCCCATCTTGTGTGTTTGTAACAGTGTGCATGTTTCTGGGTCCTTCACTTTCACTGAAGTTTCAGACCCCAAAGGGGACACCAGAAGGGTTGACGGGCAGCACCGGTGGGCAGAATTATCCTCACCCCTTCCCTGGGCCCTGTCTGCTGCCAGCCGCCTGAACTGGGTGGAGATGCACCCAGCTCAGATGCGCCTGGCGAGTGGGCTGGGAGGAGGAACAGGATCTCCCGTGTTTGAGCCAAACCCATGTTAAGCCACAATTACCCGGTTTCAATTGCAGCTGTGCTTTGTCAGGCGTCATGTATCCCTCCACATCCTCCATATAGCCACAGACTGCGTGGCTCGTGGGGCCAGCGGCAAAACAAGATGTCTGGGGCTCTGCTGCGGGTTGAAATGATGCCTGTCATCTTTGTATTGTCCTTTTGGTACCTAGGTTTAGCCTCCAAGGGGTACTGATATCGAATGTGTACCCTCAGAAGGATGGGAGACTGTCACCCTTACCCAGAGGTGTGCTGGTAGGTGCGTACAGCCAGCTCTCCTGAAATAAAGCTCTGGCTTGCAGTGTTTGCCAGTTTCTGAGGTGTAAATACTCCTAAGCTTACCAGCGTAGCATCACTACACACAGTAGAGAAGAGATGGGCGGCAGCACACCTGTTTCCACAGATCGAGACCATAGATGGAAACAGCTTCCAGAGCAGAGTAAAATGTGTAGAATGATTAGGAAGTCATATGTTTTGAGCAGTTATTATCTTTTTTTTAAAAATAAATTTACTTATTTTATTTATTTATTTTTGGCTGCGTTGGGTCTTCATTGCTGCGTGCGGGCTTTCTCTAGTTGCGGCGAGCAGGGGCTACTCTTTGTTGCAGTGCGTGGGCTTCTCATTGCGGTGGCTTCTCTTGTTGCGGAGCACAGGCTCTAGGTGCGCGGGCTTCAGTAGTTGTGGCACGTGGGCTTAGTAGTTGTGGCTCGCAGGCTCTAGAGCGCAGGCTCAGTAGTTGTGGCGCACGGGCTTAGTTGCTCCGCGGCATGTGGGATCTTCCCGGACCAGGGCTCGAACCCATGTCCCCTGCATTGGCAGGCGGATTCTTAACCACTGCCCCACCAGGGAAGTCCTGGTACCTTTGTTTTTAATATAATTTATTGTAACTTTGTATAATTTAATTTTCAGTAATGGCTGTGTTTAACAACTGGCTCACAGATTTCCTGGAAATTTAACGGTTATCTCTTGCAAGCCACTGTGAGCTGGCCTCAGGACACCACTGCTCTCACACTGCACCTGTTTCAGAAGACATTGTTTTGGGGGTAGGAATTGGGCCAGGAGGCCCAAAGAAGCATGAGAAAGGGAGGACCCAGTAGTGACTCCCTGGGTGTGGTGGGGGCTATGCATGGAGTTCCAGGTACCTAACACCCTGTTTGTCCAGAGCCCAGCAGCCTGGCCCACATGGCTGAGGGGTATCTGGGCCCATAGCGAAGCATCAGGGTGGGTTTTTTGTGTTCCAGGACTCCTTCTCAGACACTTTTTGCAGGTCCCTTGAACGTTGCTTCATCAGAGAGGGCTTCACCGACCACCTCCACACTTAGAGGTGATCCCCATGGTACACCCTCTCAGCCCCATGACCCCGGTCCTTTTCCTTCCAGGCACTCTCCACAAGTAATCTTCTCCACATTCACATGTGAGTTTCTGTGTTTGCTGCCATCTCTTCCTCTACTGGAAGCTCTAGGAGGGCTGTGCCAGTCTCACTGACCCGGAGCACCCAGCACATAGCAGGTGCTCAGTGAACACTTGTGGAGGGGAAGGGCCTGAGAGAGCAGGCTGAGAGACACGCACAAAAACGAGGAGGGAGAGGAGACAGCCATTTACCTTATTTGAGTTTCTTTTTCCAAGAAGAACAAGCCGTTGGGAGTGTACTGGGTACCCTTTGACCTTTCCAGCTACAAGGGGTGTTATATCTGCTGCCAAGTGACAGAGACCTGATTTTAAATGGCATGAACAATAAGAGAAATCCATTAGCTCACTAACAAGAAGCCCCAAGGTAGGGTTGCTCCAGGTGGGCGTTTTCAGCAGCTTGACGATGTTCTCAGAGACCCAAGTTCTTTCCCTCTTTCTGCTCTGCCTCCTTAGGGTAGAAACTCTGCTCTCAGACCAGGCCCTCCATGGTTGCCGGGAGCTAGAGGCATCACCTGGATATAGTCATTCCCTACAGACATCAGTTCCTTCCTGTGTGGCTCTTTTTAGGAGTAAGGAAACCTCTCCCAGAGACCACATGTCCTGTCCTAACGCAGCCCTGCAAGGGGACTAGAATGACCAGAGATTCTCAAAGTGGAGTGCCCAGACCAGCAGCACCAGCATCACCTTGGAGCTTGTTCAAAACTGAGGGGGTGGAGCCCAGCGATCTGAGTTTTAACAAGCTCTCCTGGTGATTTGGTGCTTGGTAAGGTCAAGTTTAAGAACCACGGCTGGCCTAATTGTGACCCACCCTTCAGAGGGAGACACCTGAACTCAGCTGGGGCTCTGCTGAGAGGAAGTGGGGAGACTGGTGGGGCTGAGCCATCCTCAGAGACTGGAGCTGCAGATGAGACACTTTGCATCCACTGCCTTTAACCAGCGCCATGAAGAAGACAAGGCTCAGAGTTCTGTGATGAGGGGCAGGGCTGCCCAGGCAAGAGCCAATGACTCTGAACCCCCCAACCTTTGCCTTCTCTCCTTCCCCCCAGCTACCAGAGATTCACTGACTGTTACAAGTGCTTCTACCAGTTGCAGCCTGAGATGACACAGCGCATCTATGACAAGTTTGTAACTCAGTTGCAGACATCTATCCAGGTGAGTGGCAAGAAGCCCAGCAGGTACTATTGGCTCGGGTCCTGCCTCCAGATCGTCAGCCCCCTGAAGGCAGGGACCCTGCCCTCAGCCCCTCTCTACCCTCAGTCCCCAAAACTGTCCTCTGTTCCTTCCAAATGACAGGGGTGTCTTGAATGCCCCTTCTCTCTTTGCCCTGTGTTGTAATGGAGTTTATAGTTGTTGTCCCACCTGACCTTGTGAGCTCAGCGAGGGCACGCCTGGGTCTACTCCTCTGTGTTCCTCCAGCACCTGGTGCAAAGCCTGGCACAGAGGAGGCACTTAGCAAATTGTTGAATTCATTGGAACTGCATACCGGAGGGGATACAGAAAAGGACAGGATTCCATTCCTGTCTTTAAGTAACTGTGATCCCTCTCGGGAGTTTAACTTCCATGCTGTCACACTCCAGGATGGGCTTCGTTAAGCATCTGAATGTGTGTACTGTCCGCAAAGGGTGCTCGGCTGTGGGGACAACCACAGGGATGCAGCCTTCAGAGATGATGTGCAGGAGGAGAGGCTTGCTGCAGGCTCTTTTTAAATGTATTCTATTTTTACTTTATTTTCTTAATTATAAAAGTCACATGTAGAAAAGCTGGAATGTTTGTATAAAGACAGAACTTAAATTAGCTAAAATTTTACGAAGTGCCATTAGTAGTTCAGCATATGGAATTGTCTGGTATTACTATAGCTCTTTCCTCTTTTCTCTTCAGGAGGAAATCTCTGAAATCAAAGCGGAGGGAAACCTGGAAGCCGTCCTGAATGCGCTGGATGCGATTGTGGAAGAAAGCAAGGACTGCAAGGAGCCGGCTTGGTGAGAAGGGTGATGCCTGCTCCCCCGGCCACTGGAGGGCTCGCGGGGAAAGAGGCAGCATTTCAGCATCTTGAAGGAGCTTTTCTGATGGACCCATATGCATGAGACTCCGGGCTCTCAGCCCCTGAGAGGACCTTGTGACAGGGACAGGTGGAGAGGACCAACACCAAACAGTGACCCAGAACAGAGACAAATGCATAGCCCCTCTGGGGGAGGAGAGCTGGGGGCAAGCGCATGTTGTCCGGGGGGTTGAGGTGACTGGGATGAGAGAAATCTTCCCGGGGAGCTCATTTCAGGACCCATCTGGCCTGCAAGAGAGAGGGTAGAGGGAGTGGGATGAGGCATAATAGCGAGGATTGGAGTCTTAGGTCGATTAGTCTGTCCCAGGCATCTGGTTTTTATTCATTTGTTCATTCAGCAAATACTTAGAAGCACTTACTATACGCCTGATACTGTTCTAGATGCCAGAGATTCAGCAGTGACTAAGACACGAAAGACCTTCTCTCCCGGAGCTGTCATTCCAGTGGGCAGCCCTGCTGCCAGGTTGTTCTGGGCAGGGTGGAGAAGGAGGCCCTGGGGACAGGAGTGGAGAGTTGAGGCCACCAAGATGGCGAGTGGCCTGAGCTCCTGCCTCTTGCCTCCATTCCCTGCCTGAGTAGAATCCTAGGTCAGGAGGAGTAAAAACCGTTTTTGTGCTTTTCAGTTTGCTAATGCTTTGTGACATTCATAACTTAAGAGAATTAACTTTTATAACTGAGAAAGAATTTTTAAAGAACCCACAGTGGCTTCTACCCCACTGCCCATCAGAACTGACCTATCTCCTCACTCTGGGCACTCAGAACCCCCTAAACTCTTGCCTCCTCAGACCTATCTTTCCTTTATCTTCTCACATTAGCCAGCCAGGGCCTCTTGGGGTCTGGGCCTGCTCTCAGGCCGCCACCTTCCCCCCATCTCTCCAGCTCACAGTCCCATGGTGTGGATGCACCAGCAAGGCACATGGTCACAAGGACCGAGGAAAGTCATCTCTAGCCCTGGAGGTTTACAGCTGGAGGGAGTGTCTGTGGATGAGGAGGAGGGCTAAGGTGCGGGTTGGTGAGAAGAGGAGAGATGGGTTCCTGGGAGCTGAAGCTAAGGGACAAGGGGTTAGCGTTCCCCTCAGGAGCAGGAGCCATGCGGTTGGGTCTTGGGAGTGAGAGGGACCACAGGAGAGGCCTCGAAAGCCAGCCCAGCTTGAGGCTGAAGGTGGGAATGCCACTGACTGGGTTTGGAAGGAGAAGCCTTACCCCACACGACGACTCCCTGTCCCAACCCCTGTGCCCCCTGCGGCCCTGCAGGCGCCCTAGTGGGATCCCAGAGAAAGACCTGCGCAGCGCTGTGGTGCCCTACTTTCTGCAGCAGCGGGACGCCCTGCAGCGCCGTGTGCAGAAACAGGAGGCCGAGAACAGGCAGCTGGCAGATGCCGTCCTGGCCGGGCGCAGGCAGGTGGAGGAGCTGCAGCTGCAGGGCCAGGCCCGGCAGCAGGCCTGGCAGGTGAGTGTCCTGGCCCTGCCCTCAGGCACGTGCTCCCCTGCTGCAGCCAAGGAGAAAACGGGCCCAGAGAGGGCAAGTGACTTGCCCAGGGATGGCTCCTCCATGTCAGGGTCAGGGTTAATCCTCTGTAGCCATGGTGGTTCTACTCCACGTGACCACCGCCCAGTACCTTTAAAATGTGTACATTAGAATGACTTCGAGAGCCGTCAACATACCTAAAACATCCTCCATGCAACAAATATGTGTCCTTTGAGGGTGAACTTAATTTCTGAAAGTGGCCCACAGTCACTTGGGGCCAAGTTGGTGAATAAGGGAGAAGAGAGTAATCAGGCTGGGTGACGCAGATAGCACATGTGGCTACAGAGTGATGAGATGGATTTTCTCGCCGGCTCAAAATGTAGTTCCAAAAGAGGGTTTCTAGTGGGGCTTGAACGGTGGCCCATTATTGGGTTCTCTTCATCATTTAGATGTCCAACTTATGTTTACCTGTGGCCACTCGGCAGCTCCCTTCCTGGGGCAGACCCTCCTATTCCCGAGGGGAATAAGTCCCCAGATCCATGGCTCTCAGGTCCCCTGGTCTCCTTCCCAAGACCAGTCAGGGGCAATCTGAAGGCCCTGCCCCAGCCTCAGCAAGGCCCCAAGCCTCAGGGAGGCGGCAGCAGGAGGAAGGCTGGTGCCTTGCGCTGCTTCCTCTTATCTTCACGCCCTCAGCCTCCTCCTGTAACACACTGGCCCTGGGGGTGTGTAGTCTAGTGTAGTGTAGTGCAGTGGCCCAGGCTCTACACAGCAGACACCCAGGTGGTATAAGCGAGGCCTCAGCCTAGCGCCGTCTCCCGGGACAGGTTCCACAGTTGAGAGTTGTGTCTCGGGGCTGCCTTGCTGAGTCCTCCGGCTGCTCTGCCATTGGCGCTTCATCACCATGAGGCCAAGGGTCACTCCCCTGTCTAGGCTTTGGCTTCCAAATTGGCCAAATAGTGATCCCCAACGCCCTGCCAGCTTTGACATTCAGTGCTTCTATTTTAAGAGGAAGAAGGAAGCCCCCTGCTCTTATAGCCCCACCTCTCCCATTACAGCTACAGATGCTAACCATTGTTTGAAGTGGGTCAGCTGGATTGAGTGTTCAGTGCTGAGCCCTGTGTGGGCTCAAAGAGCCCTCTTTCACTACAATTCCCATGTCTGTAGCCCAGCTGAAAGTCCACTTAATTTAAGAAAGTTTCTCTGCTAGAAATCTCCGGTGAGGTCAGAGGATTGGGGGACACTTAAGGGGCCCTTTTTGAAAATCGGCTCTGCTCTGGGGGGCCCAGCCTAGGTGGCCATGGCACCCAGCCTGCCATAAACAACTGCTGAGTGGGGCGGATTTCCTAATATGCCCTGCTGGGCCTGTGATACGAGTTACAGACCCCTTATCATCCTGGGGGAAACCCAGGCCTGGAGTCAAGGACAGTGGAGGGAAAGGGTTTGGATTTTCTCATCTCCCAGTCTGTCTGTTCTCTCTCATTGATGTCAGGCTCTACACAGAGAACAGAAGGAGCTGGTGGCCGTGCTGAGGGAGCGTGAGTGAGGAGGAGAGGGCCCGGCCCAGGAGCAGAGGGCAGTCAAGGTCAAGGGCCTGTGGTCCAGGATGCTGGGCCTGAGTGAGCTGCCTCCGAGAACAGTCCCTAAGCAGTGATGGAATTTGCCGGAGAAGGAGGCCTCAGCTGTCTCCACTGCCGTTGTGCCTCTGGGGCTCCCTTGGGGTCAAAAACACACAACTACCTTCAGATTCCTCCCTGTTTTCTTCTAACTTTAGGATTCTTGGCCAGCTCCTGCCCTGGGAATTAGGCACCATGCTTCCTCTCCTTTAGGTTCAGGCCAACCCCCCACCCTACCCCCATCACACGTATCGCCTATTCCTGAGCCCTCCCTAGGACCTGGCTTGGGGAATCGGTATTCAGTTTCCACTGATTGCCCCCTTGCTGGCCAGCCCAAGGGCCCTTGCCATGTTCTCCCCACATCCGCAAATAAACTTCCTCCACTACACTGTAATCTGTGAGGATGCTCCCTCTCCCAGGACTCTCCTGGGCCAAGATCCCACCCTGGACTCCGGAGTCCTGGCTCCAATCGAGGCCCCAGTTGCAGGGCTCCGAGAGCCTCCAGGCTGGGGTGGGTTGGTGGGGGGTGTATCTGACCATCATGTATGGAAGGGCAGTGAAGCCCCTTGTCACAGAAACCAGGAGCCTTGGGTTCCCTGAGGCCAGGACAAGCTGCTGGGGGGGTGTCACTCTGTCCAGCTGCGCCTGCCCTTCTCTTTGCCTTGGGTTGATTCTGAGAGGCTCTATGGTGGGCCTCCCTACGTGTTTGTTTGTGCCTGGTGAGTGCTCGAGCATGGAGCAAGTGGGCCCTCCAAAGGCTGGGACTTTGTCCTCTGGCTTCTCACAACCCCCTCTTCCCCAGCCAGGGCCACAGGGCGTCAGGAGTGACTTAGCCAAAGGCAGGGTGGGTGTTTCCTCCAGACTGGAGGGTGAAGGGGGTGGGTATGGGTGGGGGCAGAGCTTTCTTCCCTGGCGAGGGCTTCACCCTAACTCTGTAGAGAGAGGCCTGGTTGGGTCTGTCTAGGAGCAGCGGGGACACTTGGGAAGATGACAGGGTGGTCCCTGATCATCAACCCCACCCCCCCAAATTGAGCCTAGTGGCTCCTCTCTCCTCCTGGACACACCCAAACATCCAGCCACCGGCTGTGGGGTGGAGGCAGCAGTGCTTCGTCTGGCAGGTCTCCACCTGGTGAGTGGGTGGTGGGTGAGGACACCCTCCCTCTTCTCCAGGCTGAGCTGAGGCAGAAGTGGCTTTCAGGTGTGGGGTGGGGCTTCTCAGGCTGAATGTTCTGCCCCTCGGAGGACAGGTCCCCAAGGTTGTTGGCAATGGGGAGGCTGTGAGGGCAGGAAAAGGATCGGGGTGGGGGCGGTCAGGAGCTCAGAGGTGCAAGGGGCATGGGGAAGGGGGTTCCCACCTCACTGCCCACCTGGCCAGTAGCAGACAGAAGGGCTGTCCTTACCTCACGCCTGGCCACACCTGTGTTGGCTTTTGGCTCTTGGCCCTATGCTGCCCCAACCCCTTCCCCCGTCCCGAGGCTCAGGGCCTGAGCAGAGTCCAGCCGCCCCCATGCCAGGCCTGCTGTTGAGGTCTCTCTGGGGCAGGAGCCCTCGGGGTGAATGAGGGCATTGGCCCTCCCTCCCTGAGTTTGGCTCCTGCCCACAGGGCTGACGGTGGAAATCAGCCTGTGAGAGGCTGTAGCCCAGCTCTGTGCAAATCTATTTTGGACCTCTGGGCCCCCCTTCCTCTCTAGGCTCCCCCTCCTACCCATCCCGGTCTGCCCCGCTGGTGCTCAAACTGAGGCTGGGGCTCCGAGGGAGAGTGAGTAGGGGCTGGGGGACCTGGGGCGACCCCCTTGAGGAGGGGCTGGGGACCTTGTCTGGAGGCTGGCAGTCTTGGACTGAGGCCCACCTTCCTCCATCACTCCCAGGGGCCTGCCCAGGCAGCCGCAGCTCCAACCACAACATCCTTTGGGGTTTGGCCTAGGCGGATGACCCCCAAATAGCCCTGGTAGATTCCCCCAAGACCCGCCCGCACCCTTGCCTCTGGGGCACAGCCCAGAGAGTATAAAACAGCGCTGGAAGCTGGGAGGGGCAGACCAGTTGAGTCCTGAGCAGCAGCCCTAGCGCAGCCGCTGACAGACACACCATGAGACCCCTCATGTTCCTCGCCCTGCTGGCCCTGGCCACACTCTGCCTCGCTGGCCGGGCAGGTGAGTGCCCCTACCCCTGCCCCAGCCCGCGGGAGCTGCGAGGGGAAAGCACCATGGCCTCACCTCTCCTCACCCCTTCCACTGGCAGTCCCTATTGGCAGTCTAACCACGTTTCTGTGGGCTCAGTCCATTTGCCCCCACTGCTGTCCTTGTGGAGGGAGAGGAGGGAAGAGCAAGCTGCCAGAGAGGAGGGGAGAGGGGAGGAGAGGGAGAGCCCTAGGGATGAGCAGGGGTGAACTGGGCTCCTTTTTTTTGCAGATGCAAAGCCCAGAGATGAGGAGTCTGGCAAAGGTGCAGGTATGAGGCAGGGCCTGATGGGAAGCTGTGCCCTGTATCACTCAGTGGTGCTGCCCACTCCCAGCACCCCTGTCTCACCCTGGTCCCCTCAGTCCCATTCTCCCCTCCTGCCCCCTCCCATCTGGCTCTCAGGAAGGCCAGCCTACTCCCCACCTTGTCCACCCAAACTCGGAGTCACCTGACCCCTGACCCTCTGCTCCACAGCCTTTGTGTCCAAGCAGGAGGGCAGCGAGGTGGTGAAGAGACTCAGGCGCTACCTGGATCATGGGCTGGGGTGAGAGAAAAGGAGGTGCTGGGCCAGGGCCCTGCATCTCCAGGATGGGCTGGGAGGAGCGACCGCTGTGGGAGGACTCTGGAGCCCCAAGTGCAGTGGGAGGAGGGGCGGGCATTTTGCATGGAGGCTGATGCCAGTGTGTTGGGCTCTCAGGGCCCCAGCCCCCTACCCAGATCCGCTGGAGCCCAGGAGGGAGGTGTGTGAGCTCAACCCCGCCTGTGACGAGCTGGCTGACCACATTGGCTTCCAGGAGGCCTATCGGCGCTTCTACGGCACAGCCTAGAGCTCTCAGCCCTGCCGGCCTGGCTGGCAGCCCCCAGCTCTGGCTCCTCTCCGGGACCCCTCCCCCTCCCCTCGCCCTGACCTCCCTGCCCGGCACGTGTGAGATCCCAGCAGCTGGGAGCGTCATCCCAGCTGCTCCAGAATAAACTCCAGAAGAGGAACTGGTGGGGCTGTGATTCTTTGTCCATCTATGGAGTGTGAGGAGGAGGTATTGGGAGGATGGGGAGTGGAGAGGAGGTTTTACCTTTTTCAGTCCCAGAAAGTGCTTCCCAAAATCTGTTGTTGAGTTATTTATTTATCCCTGCCTCAGTCCAGAAGCATTGAAGGTGGCTTCCTGAAGTCTAAATAGGGTTCTCCTCTCTAGCCCAGCACCTTCCCCCACCTCAACCCACTGCCCCATCCGTGACACACCCAAATAGACCAGATCCCAAAGGCCTGAACGCCTGGAGTACACGGCTGTGACCAGGACAGACAGCCTCGTCGCCGTAGGCAAAGAGCTTCCGGTAGACGGTACTGCCTGGTTTGGGGGTGGGGGCAGTTGCGGGCCTCCCGGCCTGGTTAATAAGCATTCGGGATGGGCCTGGGTTAGTCATGTTAGTTCTTGCCTGGGCTGAGCAGAAACTCCAGGAGCACCAGAGATGGGACCAGATGAAAGGGCCCAACACCTCCCCATCCCAGCCTTCGATGGCGGGTGGGGCAGCTCCAGCCTGGACACACGCACCTCCCCTCTCAGACCCTCAGCACTTCCCCCAGCCCCATCAAGAGCACCCTCCCTGACCCTCCTGCTCTCTACCAGCCCCCCAGCCCCTCTCCGCTCCTCTGCCTTCTGATCTCCGCACTCTCTCCTCAGCCACTCCTCTTGGTTCCAGGCTCAGAAGTGCCCCCATCTGATCAGGCCTGGGTCTGGGCTCCTCCCCAGCACGGGGCGGGGGGGCCTGGCCTCTGCTTCCCTCCAAGGCAGGCTCAGAGCTGGGGCCTCACTGTAGTTTGGCCTTTGCATTCCCCTCCAGCGGGCCACCCTGCAGCAGGGGGCACGCACTGGGAGCCCGAAATAGGGAAGCTGTGAAAGCAGCGATGATGAGCAGGTTCCCGGCCACCGCCAAGCCCAGTGTGGCCACTGTGCCCGCCAGGCCCAGCGGCGGTTCCTGCATGGCCAGCCAGGCTCGGCGAGATCCCATATCAGCCAGCACCGCCTCCAGCTGGAAGTGCGTGCCCATCACTGCACAGATGTGGAATAGCTGGTGGCTGTGGCCTGTGGGGAGGATGGGCGGTTGAGGGCACATACCCCATCCCCAGGGCTGCTCCAACTCATCCTGTGACCCATGGTGAGCACCACATCCTCTGGGCCTGCTACCCCCCTAAAACTGGGAATAAGAAACCCAATTCCCAGAGTTATTGGCAAGAGTGAGTGAGCTGCTGTGCACAGAGCCCCTGGCCTACAGGCTGCTGGTTTTGTTGTTATCTGAGGACTGGGGCTGGGCCTGGACCCTGAGGGCCCTGCCAGGAATACTCTCCTTTACTCAGTTCACTCTGTGCTCTGGGGAGCCGTCTCCCCATCCCGTCCTGGGCCAGGCCAGGTCTGCTCTCACCGATGTAATCAAAGCGTCCTGGTGCCAGCCGCTCAGGCAGGTGGGAGGCAAAGAGGAAGACAGTGAGCAACGCGCAGAAGAGGTGGTAGCCGTGGCTGGTGCTCAGTGCCTCCTGCCCACAGCTGTGGCCCCTGCCCCAGCACAGTCCGAGCTGGCAAAGGAAAAGCAGGGTTGACGGGGAGGGGCTTTGGGGGTGGACATCATGTGTCTGGGATCTGGTGAGGATGAGGAGGGGGAGGGCACAGCTGGACTGGGTGCTGGGCTAGGAGGGTGGGCGGCAGGGCTGAGTCAGGGATCGAGGGGGCAGGGCTGGGAGTGGGCACTGTGAGGGTCAGGACAGGAAAGCAGGAGCCTTACCCGATAGAAGAGCGGGAGGTTGTCGAACAGAAAGGGATAGGTGAAGGCGGCCGTGCGGAGGATCTTACTGAGTGCAGGGCTTTCTAGCTCGGGGAACCTGGGAGGCGGGAGTGAAAGGCTGGTCACCATCCTTACGCTGGGGTGGGGGTCAGAGGAGGGCAGGGGACCTTTGGCCAAGATGGAATGTCAGTGTAGCTTAGTGGCTGTGAAAGCCCTTAGGCCACATGACTCCTCTGTAAGTGACAACAGCTGTTAGACGGGGATAGACACCTGCCTCTTACGTGGCTGTGAGAGAGACAGCGCAGGGATGGTGCTGGTGCACAGGGTCTGGGCACAGTCAGTCCTCAATAAACGGTCCCATTGTTAACCAATGTTGTTCAAGAGCAGTGAAACACAGGCACAACCCAGCAGTCCTGGGTGTCCAAGTGTTTGTGGGTGCCCTGTCCTGTCCCTCCGCCTTCCCCTTCACCACTGGCCGAGAACCCACCGGGAGTAGCAGGAGAGGCCGGTGCACAGGAAAGAATTGAGTGCGGCGGCGGGCACAAATAGCTGGTGCAGGCGGCTGTGCAGCCAGGAGGCCGGCATGGAGTAGGCGGCATAGGGGAAGGCGCAGCCTGGCGGGGGGCGGGGCGGGAGCTGAGGCCCCGCCCCAGAGACCCCGCGCCACGCCCCCACCACGCCCCGGAACGCCCCCGCCCCCCCGCCCACCGCTCCGGCCTCCGCCGCGGGGCTCACCCAGGCTGTAGAGGCTGAGCGCGCCGTAGTCCAGGAAGTAGCAGATGTGACGCGCGCGGGGTGACATGGAGCTGAAGGTGTGCGCGCAGCACGACGCAAACGGGTAGAGGCAGGCGGGCAGCAGGAAGACGAGCAGCGGCCAGTGGTAGGGCTCCGACCGGAAGCCCTGGCCTCCCGCCAGCGCCAGGAGGCGCCACAGGAAGTACCTGCGGCGGGCACGTGCTCAGGCCACCGGACCCCCAGCGACTCCCAGTGCAGCCCGCGGGCCCGGACGGTCCCAGTCCGCCTGAGTACCCCCTTGAGCTCGAGGCCCAAACCTGGGACAGAGCCTCCCTCACCAGGTGGGCAGGAAGTGAGTCCAGATGTTGACGGTCTCGTTGGTCATCTGGAAGGAGCTGAGGACACAGTCCAAGGCCGAGCTGGTGGGGCGGCGGTAGCCAGACATGATACCATCTTCCCAGAACACCTGGGGTTGTGGGGGGCAGGGAGAGGAGAGGAGTCACTGTGTCCCACCCTTTCTCTCCAAGGGACTCCACTGTATCCCACCCTTTCTCTGGAAGCAGGGTTGAAGGGAATGGGCTGGAGATCACAAAGGCCCCAAAGTCAAACTAAATCCAACCCCATCTCACCACAGGTTCCAGTACCCAGAGAGCAGGTGAGAAACAGAAGAGGCAGAGTAAGGGGACAAGATAGGATGGACACAGGGTGCTCTGAGGAAGGCGACTCTGGATAAAGGCGTGTTCTGGGCTCTAGGGAGCCGGTCACAAGCCTGTTCCTTAGAGAACAGAAGAGTCCCACACTGAAATGGCAGGGATAAGAGTTAGCCTAGAGCAGGGACTTCTGCACTTGCAAAAAGAGAAGAAACTGCCCCAGCCAGTCCCCTGAGAAGTAGGAGGTGGTGAATCCCTCACCCTGGGGACCTGGTGGACGCGAAGGAGTTGGGGCAGCTTGAGACTGAGCATGGTGGCCCGGCACCTCCACGTTGACCTAGAGACAAAGGGCAGGGGGAATTAGGTATCTGCCCCCATCCACAGGTCCCTTTTCGCCCAGGTCCAGGCTGGACCTGGTCACTGAGTCCCAGGGTAGGCTGTGTACACGGGCATGCATGCGGGTGGCAGCTGGCCACCAAGCTGCTTCCTTCAGGCCAGGGGAGGCTGGCCCAGCTTCCCCAGTGGTCATAACCCCAACCCCTCCCCAGCCTAGCCTGGGGGCTATTTAGTTCCCCCATTGAGAGGGGCTGGTCAGCCTCAACTCAGCAAGGAGTGGAGGGTCCTCCTCAGCCAGAAGGCTGCCTCAGTAACCCTGGACCCTGGAGCCAGGTCCCCAACCCCCAATTTTTGTCTCAGAAGAACCCTGACTTACGGAGGACAGCGCAGAGAGAGCCTAAGCACACACCACCACCGCCATTGCCAGCACCAGAAAGCCCCTTGGCTCACAGTGCCTGGGCTGAGCACAGAAAACTTAGGGTGCTCAGGGAGAATTCTTGGAGAGGCCAGATGCCTACCGGTGGGACAAGGAATTAGGGGGATGCCTGGCTCTTCTCTGAAGACTACACTTGTGCCCCGGGGGGCATTTGGGGTCCCTGCCCCTCCTGAGCCCCGGCCCCTCAGCCTCAGACCTGTGCGCTGCTTCCGGGTGGCCGCAGCTTTGCTGCCCCTCCCGTCTCTCAGGCCGCCTCTCCCAGGCACATTCCTTGGCACAAGTGGATGGCCTGGGCCACCGGGGCGGGTGGAACTGCCCCGGGAGGAGGGAGAACAGGACACTCCTCCCACCTCTCCAGGCCAAAACTTCCCAGCCCCGCCCCACGCCTCTTCCTGTCATCGCTTTGCCGACTCTCTGCGTGCATGTTTGCTCCGCACACACTCTGGGCCCTCACACCGCCAGCCCGAACCCAAAGCCTCTGTTCCTGTCTTTCAACATTTGGGGGGCCCTCTGCCCTTGAGCTGGGGGCTGGGGACCCCGCTGGGCACAAGGCCGACCTGGTCCCTAGTCCCTGCACCCTGGCTGAGATTTGATAGATGACCCCGGGAATTCCCTGGCGGTCCAGTGGTTAGGACTCTGTGCTTTCACTGCCGAGGGCCTGGGTTTGATCCCGGGTCGGGGAGCTAAGATCCCACTACCACAAGCCTTGGGGCGCAGCCAAAACAAAAAAAGAAACTAAGATAGATGACCCCTCCCGGAAGTGGGATGGGGGTATTCTAAACTATCCCGAGTGCGGCCCAGCTGCCTGGGGGAGGGGTGGACCAGGACGATGCTGGCGTCTAGCTCCCCTCAGGGTCCCTTCCCTCAGCACTGGGGTTCAGAGGTCTCTGAAGTAGTTTGTGCTGTAGCCAGGGAAAAGGGGGAGGGGCCGGCCGGAGCAGGCAAGTGGCCTCTAGTTCCCCAGAATGGGCGTCTTGGCCCCAGGTGAGCTTCCTTACCCAGAGTTTGATGGGCGCTCCTAAACTGGTGGGTCGGCAGGCCCCGGGCTCCACGGGTGGAGTCCCTGCCTCTTGCCAGCCGGGCCAATGGGAGGGAGAAGAGAGTGGCGGGCAGGCGGGCCAGGCCTGGGCGGGGAGTGGGAGACAAAAGGGAGCCAGAGAACAATCCCAGCCTTGTCCAGCCTCCAGGGAGCAGTGCGGGGTGGCCCAGCCCCATTAGCAGGCAGCTCACTCGGGCTCCAGCACACAGCCAGCCCCTCCAGCTTGACCCCACCCCACTGAGAGCAGACTGGCCGGAAGAGGCCAGGGCCCTAGCCAGGATGCAGCCAGGGTGGTGCAGAGCGCCCCCCTCAGACCAGGCTGCCCCACGGCTCCAGGGTTCCAGACTCTCCTAGGAGCTGAGGGTGGCTCTACCTTAAGCTGGGCAGAGGAATCCAAACCCTGAATTTGAATTCTCCAAAACCTCTTCTCACTGTGCTTCGCTGCCTCTCAGCGCCTGGTGCTGGGCAGAATCCAGAGCAAATGCATTTGGTAAATGTTGGTTCAACCACAAGGGGTTCACCAAGCTTCTCCACTCCCCAGACACACTTGAGGTGTCAGTCCTTGTGGAGGGATGGGGTTGAAGACTCAGAGGCTGGTTTCAAGGTTCACCCTCACCTCTCCTTTGAGGAAGTTTCTCCCTGATTCAGAGGACCCAGCTGAAAACTGCAAACCACCCCCAGGGAGCACTGTAGCCTTCAAAATAGTTGACCCTTGAACGTAGGTTTGAACTGCATTTATATGCAGATTTCTTTCACTAAATATGTACTCAGTACTACATGGTCCCCAGTTCATTGAATCGTGGATGCGGAACTGCAGACGGTGGACTGTAAAATCAAGTGCAGATTTTTTCTTGCATAGGGGTCAACGCCCTAAAACCACATATTGTTCAGGATCATCTGTATATTGTTTTCACCTATCACCCTTGTGAAGGCAGCAGCTCAGTTCAATGAACTTCACATCTATCAAAACCATCTCTGGAGTTTGTGCTCCAACTGCTGGTTTCTTGCTTCAACTGGGCCACCTCAAAGAAACCTTTGCAAACTGCCATTTCAGCATGTAATCTCCAATGTCCCAATAAAATTGTACAGAAAGGCACCAGGAGACAGGGAGTGGGCTTCTGGGGGTCTTTATTAAGTGATGCTTTAGTCTCAGTCTCTGCCAGGGACTGGAAGTGGGGGTGATCCCACTCCCCCCAGGTTGTCCCAGACTTGCTGTCTTAGAGGAAGAAGGCAGGAAGCCTGTTCTCCTCCGAGAACAGTCTGGGAAGCTAGGCTAGCGCTGGGGTGGGGAACAGCAGAGCTGAGATCCCCGACCCTCAACCCCCAGCCCGAGCTGTATGTGCAGCCCGAGAGGGAGGGGCCGAGGCAATCCTGGCCAAAGCCTCCCACACTCAGCCCCACTCTTGCTGCTCCACTCACTGCCCTGAGCTATTCATGATCTCTGCTCTCACATTCACCTCAACACTCCAGAAGCTAGCCCCATCCTCAGCTCCTCCAAGCCTTTAGTCCCGGGGAAGGACAGAAATAGGGAAGCCCATCAGGGCAGAGGGTCCCTGGCCGGGCAGCTTCAAGGGGCCTCTCCTTTCTGCTGTCCATCCAAACACAGGCCCCCTCCCTAGACAGTAAGGGGGGTTGTGGCCTCAAACTTCACCCCCCTCTCCTCTTACTGGCATCCCACTCTGTCCCAGCACAGCAGCCCAGAGCACAAAGCGCAGTGACCATGGGGCTGGTGGGCACAGAAGCCCTCATTGGCATATAGGCCAGACTGCCTGCAGCCGTCGTGGGCCTGCTCCCTGCCCTGGAAGCTAGACGAAGGGAGACAGAAAACAGAAGTGGGGCAATGGGTGTGCAGCCCCTGCAGCAGGAGGAGGGGATCTAAGCCCTGCCCTGCTATTGGTGCAGGCAGCTCCAGGCCCCTCTTCCTTAAGAGTCCCCAAGGCTCCAGAGCTGCCCAGCCCCTGCAAAGGGAGATGAGAGGGGGATGGGTGGTCCTCGAGGAGAGGAAGGGTCTGCAGAGAACCACCCAGACACCTGGTGTTACCCAACTCTACCCCCAGGCCCAGAGGGCCCAAACTCCTGGCACCAACCACCCTGCGTCTGTGAGGAAGAAGGGCCCCTTCTGCTGTCCCTTCCCCTCAGAGGTCCAGGAACCACTCCAACGAAACGCAGACACCCGTGCCTGCCACCTGCCCCTGGGGAAAGCAGGGGGGCTGAGGCAGGAAGGCTGGCTAGGGGCCCACAGGCCTCTCCTGCTCCAAGCACTTTCCTTGCTTTCCTGACGTCGTCTTGGCAACAGGGGGACCCCACCCTCCCAGCTGGCTCCTGGGCCCTCCCTGCAGCCTGTGTGCAGCTGGGCTTCCTTCCTGTGTGCGTGCGTGAGTCTGCGTGTGGTGGGGTGACTACAGGTGGTGGTCCTGGCTGCCAGGGAGGGCAGGAGAGATCTGGAGTCAGCCCCGCTGCAGGGCCTGGGGGTCGGTCTCAACCAATCTCCTTCCACTGCTTGTAGAAGTCCAGAACATTCTTGATGTCCACACTGGCATGTGCAGCGGCCTGCAAGGCTGCCTGTAGAATTGGGGGGAGGACAAATGGAGGAGGGCCTGACCTCCCAAACTCTGGGACAAGTCGTTGAGGGGCTGGGGAAGGGGTGATGGAAGAGGAAAAGGGCAGCTGTCTGGTCTGAGGGAGTCGACTCCGGTACCTCTTCCCCATTCCACACTCTGCCAAACATCGCCCCGTGACCCACCTGCATAGGGCCTGAAAGCGTGCTGGGGTTGTCCAGTGGAAGGCCTGTGATGATGGTCACCATGCCACTCGGGTCCTCCTCACCTGTCCCCTGGGCCAGAGTCAGCTGTTTGCAGCTGTCCAGGATCTTATAGAGCGTCCTGGTGGGAGCAGGGGGAAGGCGGGCCAAGCCCCAGCATTAGCACAGCCTGAACACCAGATCTCCAGGGCACAGGGGGAGCTGGGGGTGAGGAGGGCACCAGGAGAGAGCGAGAGAAGCCAGGCAGCCCAGAACAGTGGGTCCTGGAAGCTGGCCCTGGAGGACATGTTACAGGGACTGGGCAAAGGTTCAATGAGTGAGGAAGCTGAGCCCAAGGATCTCAGGGCCACGGGGGCTCAGATGCTGGAGCAACTTCTCACTCCATCTAAGGTGAGACCTGCAGGAGGCCTCTGGCAGAATGAGCCTGGCCCCGCGCTGGTCCTGCTGCCTGTTACAGAATTCTCCGGCCCCGTCCCTCTGTCCTGGGGAGTGCCCACAGAGGAGCAAGGTAGGCAGCCTATCTGAGGTTCTAGGGGTGGCGGCTGAAATTTTACCAGGCATCTGCATCCTGCCTCTTCAGCTTATGCCGCTCAAAGCTCTTCCCCACCTCTTTCTGGCAGCGAATGTACCTGCAAAGGAGACGAGAGAGTGAAGGTTGGGGGCAGGGGACAAAGCGGGCCATTGTGGCGCAGGGGACCCAGTTTTATGGGGGGGGGCACGTCTCCCACATCACAGGTCTATTTGGAGTCATTTTGAAGTGGCTTCCTAGCTGCTGAGCCCAGCTTGCTTTTCCTCCTGATAACATCAATTCTTTGGTTCCTCCCTGGAGAGGAGCTGGGAGGGGAGAAGCAGCAGATGCTTTTCAAGTCAGTGCTTCTGGAGACAAGGTCCAAACAAGCAGGCTTTGTGCAGCTTTCTGACCAGGCAAGGGCAGATCCAGAGGAGGGGTAGACCAGCCAGCAGAGAGCGGGGAGCTTTCTCCCTCTTCCCTACACCCAGTGTCTAATCCTTTTCTGGCCCCAAAGGCCAGAAGGAAGGGCCTGTGCTGGGCTGAGCACCTATACACTGCCATCTGTCCCCCCAGCCCCATGGGAAGCCCCTGGGCAGCACCGATGAAGGCACTCCCACCCTGGTCAACCTGATCACCTAAAGCAGGAGAACCTCCTGCAAAGGAGTCCACAGCTTGGAGGTGGGGGCTTGTTCCCCTCTCCCCGGTCACAGTGATCTCATGTTTGCCCCAGAGGTAGATGGACAGCAGGTCACTGTTCCCCAACAGGGCTCCTGGCTCCTCCAATCGCTGTCTATTTCAGCACCTAAGACCCTGACTTCTAATTATGTCTTCGGCCTCCCTCACCAGGCAGTGAGCCAACTGTGAGCAGGGACCACGTGTCTTACACGAGGAACACACGCATTTGTTGTCTGGGCTCAGCACAGGTCCAGCCAGGCCTGCACTCACCTGTTCCCTTTTTTAAACTCTGCCTCCAGGTATCGGATCCCATCCCGGGCCCCGGGGTGTTCCTTCTTCAGCAAATCCAGGCCATCGATCACTGGTGGGCAAGATGCGGGTGGGGGAACGACAAAACAGATGAGCTCAGGCTGTCGTGACACGGGGCTCTGCAGAAGCATCTGCACTCACTCTAGGACACACTGCAGGAAAAGGGACCGTAGCTCCTGCAGGAATCCTGAAGTTCTTTCAAAGACTGACCTTCTGCCAACAACGTATCTGGCAACTTACCAACTGCTTTCACTTAGATTTTCTCATCTGTTTCTCCCAACCATCTTGTGAGTCAGGGTTTAACAGGGATTGTCATGCCCACTTCGCAGATGAAATGACTGAAGTTCAGAGAGGTGGCAGGACTTGACCAAGGCCACTGTGTGTAAACTGGGCCCCAAGTAAGGGTCTCTCAATCCCAAGCCAGATTCTCTTTTAGCCACACTCTCTGCCCCCACCTCTCCAATATACTTACCTGTCCTTGGGATGATGACAATGAAGCGGCCACTGGTGGCCAGCTGGCGGATGACAGGGAGGTGGTGGCAAAGGGCTTGGGTGTCGGGGACGAGGTAGGGAGACATTGCTGACTGGGCCTTGGGCTGCTGCAGGCTCCCTTCCAGCTGAGAGACCTCGAGCTGTTGAGAGAAGGCAGAGTGGGTGGAGCTGCGTGCAGCCTGGGCAGGGGAAGAATGGTACCCAAGGTGGCTCTTATGGGGCTCCTCCTGCTGCCAATGGGAACAAGGGACCCCTTCGACGAATGGCCTCATAGGAACAGTAGACAGAAACAAGGGTTAAAGGAAAGAGGAAGAGAAAGAGAAGGAAAAGAGACAGAAGTGAAGGCAGAAGGGAGCACGAAAGCTCAGTGACAAGTCAGCAGTTGGAAGGCAGTCTAGGAGGCTGCGAGGGTAGCCAGCGCAAGGTGGAGAGCCACAGCGGGCAGAACAGGGGCTGAAGCTGGAGGGCTGAGGACGTGCCAGGGGGGCTTCAGGCAATAACCAGATCAAGAGCAGAAGGAGCGCGGGGCCCCAACTTCTTACCTGAAGTCGTAGCTGGGCCATGTCTCTCATTAGCCTGTTCCGCCGAGCTTCCTCCTGTGCCTACAAGGGGAGAATACCAGGTGCTAAGCTTGGGACAAGCAGCTGGGAGAATATTCCTTTCTCCAGTGATCAAGAAGACCAAAAGGGATTCCTGGGGTCTGAAATAGGTACGGCCTCATATAAAGTCAGCTCTCTATCACTCCTGCTAAGTGAGGGGAAGGGAGGTGTGGGAGAAAAAATATCCCTCCTGTGTCATCTGAACACGTTCCATTAGCAGCCCACAGAAGCTCACGCCTCCCGGGGAGAGAGCGAGGGGATGGCACCTGTCTGTGTCTCAGGGTTCCGCCTCTGCTCCTCTCAATCTGCCCTCCCTCCCAGGGGATACCATCCATGCACCCCTTCGCTTTCTATCATCATCCACTTGCCAACTTCTTCCAAAATCTGCAGCTTCAGCCCAGACCTGACCACTCCTGAGTTCCAGACGTACATACCCAAATGCCTACTTGACAGCCCAACCTGCTTCTCAGAACCTGCTTCTCATCCTCTAGTGTTCCCCAGCTTGCTAAGTAAACCACCATCTGCCAAGTCAGAAAGCTAGCTGGCTTTGACTTTTCCCTCTCTTTCAGCCCCAGAAGTTATCAGCCTCCCAGTCCTGTCAACTGTACCTCCTAAAAAATCATTCACATCCCTCTGCATCCCTCCATCTTCAACGTGCAACCCTGGTCTAAGCCAGTACCTCCCACCTTGACTATATATATATATAACTACCTTCTTTTTGGTCTCTGCCTCCAGCCCAATTCATTTTCTCTGCCTACAACCAAGGCAATCTTTCAAAAACCATCTGCTGTCCACCAAGGCCCTGACTAAAAGTCCTGTGATGGTTTTCCTTTGTCTTCTAGATGAAGTCCAAATTCCTTAGTATGGTCTAAAGATGGAGACTTATTCTAAAAGACATGGGGAGCCACTGAAGGCTCTTTGACGAGCAAACTGGCATCATCAGAGTGATGCTTTAAAATATTAATCTGGAATGTATAATCTCATCCTAATCCTAAGACACCAGACAGAGCCAAGTGAGGAACATTCTACAAAACAACTGAACAATACTCCTTAGAACTGGCAAGATTATAAAAGACAAGGAAAGGGACTTCCCTGGTGACGCGGTGGTTAAGACTCTGGGCTCCCAATGCAGGGGGCCTGGGTTCGATCCCTGGTCAGGGAACTAGATCCCACACACATGCCACAACTAAGGAGCTCGCCTGACTCAACTAAGACCCGGCGCAACCAAATAAATAAATAAATATTAAAAAAAAAAAAGACATGGAAAGACTGAGGAGACATTAAAACAATCAAATGTAATGTGGGATTCTGAAAAAGAAAATAGACATTTACAGGAAAACTAGTGAAATCTGAATAAAGTCTATAGTTAACACGACTGTACCAATCCTAACTTCTTAGTTTTGATAATTATACTATGGCTATGAAGTGTCCACCTCTTACCCGCCTGCGGAGTGTCCCCTTCGAGAAACTCTGGTAGAGAAAGCAAAGAAGGGAGGCAGAAGACCAGACCCATTGGGAAAGAGGGGTCCCTAAACCAGGCAGACACTAGAGCCCAGAGAGTAGGAGCAGCGCCCCGCCTGGCTTGCAGAGAAGCTAAGCTCCCACAGCAGCTTAGAACAAGGACAAGAGCCTGGTCTTTCCAATTCCAGAGCCCTGGCTCTGCCACCGATACCTACCTCCTCCTTTGTCATTTCTGTGCTTCCTCGTCTATAAAATGAGGCTGCAAGCACCCACCTCACAGGGCTGTTACAGGGTTAAATGAGATGTCACATGCAAAGCAGCTTTGCACATGGAAAACTCTCGATAAATGATGGGAGACAGCAATATGACAAGGACCACGCTGCTGCTGCCAGGAGATAAACCCCTTGGGGTGGAAACGTGACTCAGGCAGAGCAGGAGGCAGTCCCAGCAGGCAGTGTGGCCTGGGTCCACCGTGGCCTGTGGTGTCTAGCACCACACCAGAGGGGCTTTCAAGTATTCCGTGCCCCCAGGAGGAGTCTTTGGGAGCTTTAGGCCAGAGGAAATGCCTGCAAACACTCTAACATTTTTTGAAGCTGTGTGACTTTCCCATAATTATTTTTGTAACCCCCTGTGTTTTCCCCTACGCAACAGCAATGAAAGTCTTAACACAAAAGGTTAGTTTTTAACAAAACGTGCTTGCTTTTAAGGCAGCAAGGAGGGGGGTTTCTGGGGAGACTGTGCCCCTTCCCATCCACAGGAAGGGGGTGCTCAGAGGTCGGGGAGCCTGGGGCTGGGGAAAGGAAGAACATGGGGGAGGAGACTGGCTTGAGATGAAGAAGAACCCCTGGGCTTGCCAAGACACGTGGGCCGTGCTTCCCGCGCCAGACACCACCCCCCCACATGTACTGGTGCCACTTAGCTTGGGGAGGACAACACGCCCAGGGTTGTGCAGGCCCCACTAAAGAACCCACAGTGTTGCTCACAAAGTATTAGCCTCACAAGAGAAAGGCCTGTCTTGTTTGCTGCTGTAACCCTCATGCCTAGGATACTGACGGGTCTGGCACAAAGCAGATTCTCATTAAATATTTGTGGAATGAATGACTGACTGGAAAAGAGGTAACACAGGCCACCTCCTACTCTTTGGGGCTTCTGTGGGATGGGAGGGTTCCTGCATGGTGTCTGATGCCAGGATCCCTCCATTCCTCAGTCTTCATCCCTCGAAAAGGGAAGGGAAAGGAGCATTTTGCTGAGCGCACATACTCCACAGCACACACTCCATAACGCAAAGTGCAAAGTGCCTGCCATTCACTATCATCCCACAGTCACAGCAACCCCATAAAGCTGATTCAACTATTCCTGTATAACCGATGAGGAAACAGAATTAGCAAGGTTAAGTGACTTGCTCAATTCAGACTACGAGGTGACAGAGATGGCCCCCAATCCCCAGTCAGTCTACATACAGGCCCGGTGCCAGGCTGCTCCTGCTCAAGGCAACTCTCACTCCCTATCAGCCCTCAGTTCCCTCCCCAGGCTCAGTCTCCCCGGCCCCAATGCCCAGGTTCTTCAATCGAGGGCCACCAGTGTGTCTGAGCCTCTGACCCTGGGTTTCTCGGTGAGCCCACGGGAGCGGAGCAGACAGGGAGGGGAGGCCTGACTCACCATGCGGAACTGGGCCTGGGCCTGCTGCAGCAGGCTCTCCTGCTCAGACTGGGTGATGCTGACGAAGATGCCAACCTCTGGGTTGAACTGCAGGATGCTGCCTTGCAGGCGGGCAACGAAGTGGCCAAAGCTGCGGATGCAGCAGATGCGCACGACCGTCTGTGAGGAGACATGGGAGGCGGCCCGGCTGAGCAGGGCCCTCCAGGCCCGCTGGCCCCCGGCTCCTCCCCTCCGCCGTCCCTGCCAGCCCAGCCAACTCAGCAACATGGGCTCCCTCGTAAGGCCTGTGGTCTGTGGGGTGGAAAAGAGGAGTGCCGAGGCCCAGGGCCTCTAGTAGGAGTGAGCAAGTAGGAAAAGGAGTGAGCAAGTAGGGCGAGGAAACTCCCAGAAGGACTAGAGAAGCAGGACTCAGGGCTGAGAAGAAAGAGACAAGGACACAGGCTGGGAGTGACAAGACCTGGGTTCTTATGCCATCTTTCTCTGGGTCTCAGATCCTAACGTGTAAAATGAAAGGACAAACTAGATCACCATTTCCAACTTATGTTTTTGGTCAGCAAAACCCTTCTTTCCCCATCAAACAAAAATCTTATCTAGAATGCTAAAATATAAAACAGACTATCAAGCCAAGCTGGAGAAGGAGGAACCAACGCGGGGGTGGGGGTGGTGTGTGTGTCTGTGTGTTTGTGTGTGTGTGTGTTTGTGTTGGGGACGGGGGCTGGGACGCCTGTCCTCTTGGCTTCCCTTTGCTGCCCCCAAGACGGCCCATGTGGTGACACAGATTCAAGGGTGAAAGTCACTGGACTAAATGGGTAGCACATTCCCTTCCAGCTCCAACTTTCTGACTGTTTGCTGGTCAGCTTAGAGGAGGCTGGGCTCAGAAGAGAAAAGAGACCAATAGAGATTTCAAAGCCCTAATAATTTACTTGTTTTGTCCTCTCCAAAAGGGGGAGAAAGGGGAAGGAGGCTTGTTCTACAAAGGGAGACACTACCAACAGCAGACCTGTGGAAGGACATCCTGCCAAGAAGGAAAGGAAGTCCAAATGGTTCACCGAGTGAAAAAGGACTCACAGCTGCAGCCCCAGGGACATGCTCCCTGTCCGGATGGAAGGGGTGCCTGCCCGCCCCCTCCAGCCCTGAGCCCCTGCTTTGCTACTGAGTCTGATGAACAGAGCTTGTGGCGTGAGAAATGATATCCTCACCTCTTCTGAGGTGCTGAGCAAGAGCCGATCCGTTTCAAAGTTAAAGCGTCTGTGGGCAGCCCGGAGGGGAGGCAGGTTGCGAAGTGCCATGTCCTCTGGGAGCAGCAAGCTAGACGGGAGGTCAGGCAGTTCACAACCTTCAAGAAGATCCTGGACCTCAGGACACAGGACCAGGCCTGGGGAGAAAGAGGACACATGAGACCACCTGCCCTGTGGGAGCCCCCAGTCAGAGGGACACAGTCCTTCCTCAGAGGCTGGGAGGCAGGACATACTCCTCGGACACAAGGTGGGGAGCGGTGGGGGGAGGAAAGGGGAGATGGGTGCACAGGGCCGTCAGGCAGAGCTTTAGGAGACCAGAGCTGGGAGGGTTAGAGGACCGCTCAGACTGGGACGGCCCCCTGACAGAGGCACAATCACACTAGGATGGATGTGAGAGGAGGAGCTCTGGAAGAAGGAACGGATTGCCCTTGGGTGAGTCCAGAGGTAGGAGAAGGTGATTTCCAGCTGGAAGGTGGCAGGAGGGGATGAACCAGACAGATGGGCTCTGAAGGTCAAGGTTAATTCTCAATGAGGAAGGCATCGGTGCCACACCAGTGACTGGGGCTGGCTCACAGGCTCCCCTCACTCTGCTCTTGCCACGCCACTGCCTTCCCCAGGGAGCACCCTCCCTGGTGGACCAGGCCACCTGCCCACAGTGGGGCAGTGTTGGGGCAGGAAACCAGAGAGGCCCAGACCACAATGACTGCTGTGTGTTAGGGAGGCTAGGCAGTGAGTCCCATTAACCTCCTTACCCTAAGGGCCAGGTTACCAGGAAGGGGGAGGCGGGCTTTGTGGGGCCAGTGAGGGAGAGGGAGAGGGAGGACAGTGCCAGGGACTCACTCACCAGACTCTTGGAGTTCGCCAGCAGCTGGCAACAGATTAAGCAACACAGACAGGCGGTTCCACAGACTTTGAGAGCTCTTGAGGGAGAGAGAGAAGAGGAAGGCTTCAGCTGGGGCAGTGCTGGAGGCTGGCAGTGAACAAGAAAAGCACTATATCTGGGGGGTCTGGGGCTATGGTCACAGGCCTAGAAGCGTTTGGGAGAAAAATTAACAAAAGAGGCCAAGGGGGGCTCACGGAGGACTTGGAAAACAGGCAGGAATGAAGAAGGGGACCATGAAGCCTCACTGAACTTCATCAACCGCTGAAGGCTTCATGAAAAGGGAAGGCGTGAAACCACAGGAGAAACCCTCTGGATCTTGGTAGTGGAAAAAGCTAGAGCGTTGGAGGAAGCTTCTCCCTGTCTAGCACGAACTTTTCCTTTCAGCCCTCCACGTGCCCACACTGGGCCACCTCTCTGGGGATGTGACCTGCACTCCCATCTTCACCACACCGCCCTCGATGACTAACAATGACTAACTAGCTGTCATCAGGCACAAGCACATGCCCAAGGTTGTGCCTGGTCCTGACCTAAACTCCCTCATCTCGGGAAGAGGGCGACCTGCAGGGAAAAGGGTCTTCCACAGCAGGCAGGTGTGCTACTGGAATAAAGCAACACTGAAGAAAAGCCTCAGGGCACCGGAGGCTCAAGATTAAGACTCTGAACCTGAGAAAGGAAGGAAAAGGTCACAATCACAGCAACCAGTCTCCATGGCAGCCCGCCTCTGACACCACTCGCTCCAGCTACAGGACTCTCTTTAAGCCGTTTCCCTGCTCACAACACCTGCACCTTGTCTGAACATCCTGTCACTTCCCTGTCTCATCTCTCTTCTCACTA
This sequence comes from Balaenoptera physalus, assembly GCF_965194825.1. Taxonomy (NCBI): domain Eukaryota; kingdom Metazoa; phylum Chordata; class Mammalia; order Artiodactyla; family Balaenopteridae; genus Balaenoptera; species Balaenoptera physalus. Next base: position 82,616,783 of record NC_138882.1, on the reverse strand, counting down.
CTCAGTGCTCTCTCCTTTCCCTGGACTCCGGTGGTCACCTATCCAGGTTAGCCCTTGAACACACACTGTCGTAGACATTACTCATAATGGCAGGCATTATGCCTGGCGTTGGGGACACAAAGCAGAATAAGCAGTGCTCTCATTTTCCCAGTCCACAAAATTTGTATCCCAGCCCAGGCCACAGGCTCTGTGAGGGCAAAGCTCATGCCTAATCCTTGGCCCGTAAAAAGCATGCGGAGCCAGCACAGAGCAGGTGCCTGACAATAACTTTTGCTTTGACCAGCCCACCTGAGGGGATTCCCACACCCCATCCTGGCTGGCGCCCTCCCCTAACACCTTGGGACCTGACGGAGAGCAGTGGGAGTGGAGTGACACACCTGCGCACACACAATGATGAGGTCGGGGTTAGTCCGTAGCCAGTCCAGGAAGACTTTCACAGCAGGAAGCAGGCCTTCGGCCATCAGGACTTGCAGCTTCTCCTGGATGCTGCGCTCATTCCGACAGGAGCGCCCACTAGACTCACTTCCCTCCGACTCAGAGCCCTCTTCAGAGGCTGGGGGTGGGTGACAGAGAACCAGGATGAGCGACTAGTAGGCACATGGCAACAGGCTTCGGCTCCGTGGGGGGAGCATGCCCCAACCTGCTTGGACTCTTCTGAAGAATTCTGATGTGAGAAGAGAGGAATCAGGCCCCTGCCTAACTTTTCTAGGCCCACTAACTGGTTGCTTTTAAGCCAAGAACCTGGTGCCTTTTAAAATACGAGCTAAGGGGCTTCCCTGGTGGCGCAGTGGTTAAGAATCCACCTGCCAATGCAGGGGACATGGGTTCGAGCCCTGGTCCAGGAAGATCCCACATGCCGCGGAGCAGCTAAGCCCATGCACCACAACTACTGAGCCTGCGCTCTAGAGCCCACGTGCCCCAACTACTGAAGCCCGCGTGCCCCAGAGCCCGTGCTCTGCAGCAAGAGAAGCCACCGCAATGAGAAGCCCATGCACTACAACGAAAGAGCAGCCCCTGCTCACCGCAACTAGAGAAAGCCCGTGCACAGCAACGAAGACCCAACGCAGCCAAAAATAAATAAATAAATAAATAAATAAATAAATAAAAAAAACAAACGAGCTGATTTGTGAGGTCTACAGCTACTCACTCAACTGATATTTATGATGTGCCTATACTGTGCAAAAGGCAGGGCAGACAGAAGTGAGCTACAGGTGGGGAGAAAAGGGGTACAGAATTAAAAGAACTACTTCCAACTCCTAGCTCTTCAAGTCTGCAGGTTAGAACACTAAGCAGTTCACACTCCAACTCTGAGCATCAGCTTCCTCATTTCTTTTGTTCATTCTAAGTCCCAACCATGTGCCAAGCACTGTGTTAGGTAATGAAGATACAGCGACAGACAAAACATGGACTGCCCTGCCCTCAAGAGGCTCGTGGTATTGCAGGGGACAGACAGCCAAGTCAACGGACAATGTCACTTGAGTGGGAAAAGGCTGGAAGTTGCCGAGGTGCAGAGTCTACAGGAGCTCACGAGAAGCCTACCCTTGGAGGAATCCCAGACCAAGTGACTTTTAAGCTAAAATCTAGAGTGAGAATTAGCCAAGCAATAGGCTCGGGGCAAGGGAGGAAAAGTACGTTCCAGACCAAAGGAGCACTGTGCACGGAAGCTTGGAGGTAAAGAAGAGAATTTAGAACAGGGATGGTAACTCTTCCACCACAAGGCTGCTGTGAAAATTAGATAAGACCCCCCAGAAAATCCAACTTAGTGATTGGCATAGAGTAGATGCCGCGAATGTTCACTGCTGCTGCTGACCAGGTGCGCCCTTTGCACCTCAGGGGAAGACCCTCAGGAGAAAAGTCTCATTCTAATCCACCTGCCCTGGTGGGTGCTGGTTTTTCTAGCTTCCAGGAGCCCTGGTAGGACCTGGGATGGCACGGGAGGGAGTTACAGCTGCAGTGCTGTGTGGGGAGAAAAGCCCCAAACCCACGGAGCAAGGTGGGAGTGGGAGGAGAATAAGACCATGAAATCAGCTGGGAGCTGAGAATAAGGAAGTGAGCAGCAGAGGCGATTCCCAGGAAAAAAACTCCAGGCCACACTACAGGCAGAAGCCAAAAGCAAGGCAGTGAGGGTGGGGATGTGAGGTACTCAAACAGAGAAAAAAGTGGCCCCTCTCAGATGAATGCCGATGGTATGGAGGTGAGGGCCAGAGCAAGATGATGAAGAGAGGCCCAAGTACCTGGCTCTGAGGGCTTGTCCACATCCCCATTGACACAGGGCCTGCGGCTGGCCAAGGTGGGAGCTTCGGTGGTGGGCTGGAGGAGCAGGTTGCTGAAGGTGGGGGCCAGTCGGAAGCAGCGTTTAGTCTGGAACATCTGGGTGGACATGGCTTGTAGATTGCTGGCAATGCTGGCCTCACTGGTGCCCAGTGGGCCGTTGAGGGATTCAGGAGCCTCTGACCTGGCCCGAGGTGGCTCCAGGGCTGGGGACCGTGTCCCTTCCTCGTCCTCCATATCTTCTAGGTCTGATCGGGACTCTTGGCTGTTCATTTCTGAATCTGTCTCGGCATCAAAGGCCGTTCCCCCACCTTCAAGGCTCTTGTCGGAGCCACTGTCTGAGCCCTCACTGGCCCGGGCTGAGTCATGGCTCGAGTCTGAGTCAAAGCCTTCACTCAGGTCACTGTCATCACCAGCTTTGGGTGGGTGGCGCCGGCGGCGGAGGCAGGAGAGGCGGGAGAACTTCCGGCTCTTTCTGACCTCGCCATCTTGAGATGCTGCAGGAGGAGGCTCAGGACCCGGCTCCTCCTCCTTCTCCAAGGGTTCCTTGGACTCTGGTTCATCTGTGGAAAGAGGATGGTCAGGTGGGGCCTAGGGACAAACCGGAACGAGGACACTGGCAGGTGCTCTTTGACAGCACCTCCCCTGCCACACCTGTGTTCCCCTCCCACGATCCCCACGCCCCATGCTAACCTTTCCACAGTCACAACCTCCCCCGTGCCTGCACCTGTGCCATCACTCTGGAATGCCGGGACAGGATTCTCGCCCTCTTCCAGCTCAGCTTGCAGCCGTATGTTGACATGATTGACAAGGTGGGAGAAGAGGGCCAGGGTGAAGGCAATGGCTGCACTGTACTGCTTGGATCCTAAAACCAGGAAAGCCAGCATTAGGGGCCCAGGGCCCTGAAGAGGAGTAGGCTCCATTAATTCCAACCTCATCTCACCTGTTCTCAACCCTTCCAAGGATCCAACTACCTCTGAAAACTTCCTCTAAGGTAAAAAAAGACTTCTCAGGTCTCTTCACTCTCATCCTGTAATGTGGAATGTGCCAGCTCATCCTGCTTCCTCATGTAAGCTCATGGATGCTCTTGTCCCATCTCATCCTCCCTGGCTTTGATGCCTTCACGCAAGCGTCTCCCCATATGCCCCAAGCATCTTCGCACCCAGCCCTGCCTCTCCCTCCCTTCCACCCAACTTTGCTCCACATACACCTCCGGCAGAAAGGTTTCCAGAACTGCCTAACTGCCCCCACCCCCAGCAAGTCTGAATTCCATCTGGATCATCAGCTAAGCATCTCAGCCACTGTGTCTGCCTGGGTCCTGGCCAAGGGTACGTGTGTTTGTGGGTGCAGGGGGGCGGAGGGGGTGGGAATACGCTGTTGCCTTTGTTCATTCACTAGGAGCTTCTTTAGGGCAGGGTTCCTTGCCCCTCTCTCCCACAGCCAGGCAGCGACACAGGTAGTGAAGGGACTGCTTGTGGAAGCAAGTTTATGGATAAGGAGCTGCAGAAAAAGGTAGTGAGGATCCCAGAAGCCAGTCGGGGAGAAATGAGGGACAGAGGGAGAGTTACCTGCTCTCTTCAAGCTGTGCACACCCATAAGGCAGATGACGACCATCTGAAAGATGAGAAGGTCCGGGAGGAAAGCATATCCACTCTCATACTCCTCCTCATCCTCACTGGCCAGGCTGAGGTTGGGTGAGGAGGGCAGGTAGAAGAGACAGAGGTTGAAGTCCTCCAGGACTGACTGGCAAAGTGATGTCAGCTCTGAGTCCACAGAGCTATGGAAGGGCAGGATAACAGGGGAGGTCAGTGATGGGGGCTGGGGCAGGCAAAAAGAGTTGGGAATACAGGATTCAGAGAAAAGACCACAGGATCCTTAGGGAAGACTTCAGAAAGAGGAGCAGGGGGAATCAGCGCTGGCTGGTCTCCAAAGCAAGCAGAATAACACGGGAAGGGCAGACACGCAGTGGAAGGGATGTGGGTAGGCTTCCCATTCGGCCATTCCTTCAACATCTAGTAAGCACCCACTGTGCCAGCGGGTAAGCCACCCAGAGAATGGGCACAGAACCTAGGGTGAGACAGTGAGGGATGCCAAGAAAGGACTAACCAGCTAAAGAATTTCCAATCAAAAGGCAGAATTCACCAGCCCACTCCCTCCTCTTCAAGTCCCCTGCCATAAAGAAGCCATCGTGGATGGGGCTCACAGGACACAGTTCTTGCTCACACTCTCTTCCACTCACCTGCTTTTGGGCTGCAGGAGGCTTTGCAGATACATAAAGTTCACCAGCAACCTCTTAATGTCTTTACATCTGAAATGAGAGGAGCCCAAGGTAAATGGTGAACAGCTCCAGAGTCCCTACGGTCCTACTGCACCAACTGCAGAAAGACCCCCTCTTCCCACAGGCCCCACTCACCGCTTCTTGCTGGGAGAGAGCTTCCGAGTCTCGCATTTCTTCAGCTGGTGGTACATTTTGGCTGCCTTGTCATACAGCCGCTTGAGGTTCCCATAGGCCCCCTCAAAGGACACTTCCGACTGGATGCTGAAGGAGACAGAGGTGAGCTACTGAGTCTTGGCGGAGGCAGAGGTGGAGAGGGGAAATGTCAGTCTTCCAGGGATTTAGGGAGCACTGTTTCTAGTCAATACAGGCTGTCCCCAGCCTCCCCTTCCATGTATGTACTCAGGGTGAAAGCTATCTTTCCTAATAAAATACACACATACAACTTCCAGATTAATCAGAGTAATGATGATGTCTGCATCTCCTCTGTATCTAGAAATGGGACAATTAATCCCACTCAATGTTACAAACTTAACTTAGTTACCATCCCTGAAATACACTATCCTTCATCTTTCTTAAAGCACACAGCACTTAATAGGTAGCATTTAACAAGCATTTACCATGTGCAAGGACATTTACATACACTACTTCAGTTAATCCTCACGACATTCCCTCAAATGCAGATATGTACTGAGCACCCCACTCTGTGTCAGGCACTGTACCCTACTACTGTGCACATTTACAGGTGAGGAAATAAAGCCTGAGAGATCAAGTATAACGCAAAGGTCACATGGCGGACTTCCCTGGTGGCGCAGTGGTTAAGAATCCGCCTGCCAATGCAGGGGACATGGGTTCGAGCCCTGGTCTGGGAAGATCCCACGTGCCGCGGAGCAACTAAGCCCGTGTGCTACAACTACTGAGTCTGCGCTCTAGAGCCCGCAAGCCACAACTACTGAGCCCGTGTGCCACAACTACTGAAGCCTGGGTGCCTAGAGCCCGTGCTCCCCAACAAGAGAAGCCACCTCAATGAGAAGCCCATGCACTGCAACAAAGAGTAGCCCCCGCTCACCACAACTAGAGAAAAGCCCACACGAGGCAACGAAGACCCAATGCGGCAATCAATCAATCAATAAAACAATGGTCACATAGCTAAAACATAGTAGAGCTGAGTCTCCAACCCAAGTCTGTCTTACCACAAAGCCTATGAACTTAACAGCATGCTATACTTTTTAAAAAATGTCTTGTTTCTTGAAACGTCTTTTAATTACAAAAAGCAGTGATAGAAAAGAAGAAATACACGTCAGTGGTGAATATAGCTACAAATTCTTTGATACTCCTTCCACTGAGAAGTGGGTTCTGTGTCACCTCCCCTGAAATCTTGGCAGGGGGTGAGGGTGGGAGACAACGACTATGCAACTGCTTTGCCCAAGAGAATGCTGTAGGAGTGACTCCACCAGTTGCCAGGCCCAGGCCTTAAGAGATTGGCAGACCCTACTTCCAAGTTTCTTGGGTCATTATTTGCTGTTGGAGCCCTGAGCCACTATGTAAGAAGTCCATCTACCCTGAGGAAGATACCACATGGAGAGGCCCTGAGACTATATGGAGAGGGAGAGGGGTCCAGATGAACCAACCCTCCAGACATATCAGACCCCCAAATCAGCCGAATACCACTGACTGACCCTAGACAATGCCACCAGGAGGAGAACTGCCAAACTGAGTCCTAGCCAAATGCCTAACCCACAAACCATGAAATATACTTGTTTACGCATAGTAGAGGAGGACTTTATTTGGCACCTCCCAAACCTGGATGTGTTTGGCTCTCTTTGAAAGTGATTCACCCTAAATCATGATTATGAATGTGATGAGGGATCCAGGACAAGTAAGGGGGGCATTCCCTGGAAGGCACACAAGGAATGGGAAAGATGCAATGGGAGGTTATAAACCTGGTAATCATATTCAAGAATGAATACACAAATAACAAAGGCTGGACAGGGTGTGGAGAAAAGGGAACCCTCCTACACTATTGGTGGGAATGTAAATTGGTGCAGCCCCTATGGAAAACAGTATGGAGGTTCCTCAAAAAACTAGAGTTGCCATATGATCTAGCAATCCCACTCCTAGGCATATAACCAGACAAAACTATAAATCAAAAAGATACATGCACCCCTATGTTCATAGCAGCACTATTTTTAATAGCCAAGACATGGAAACAACCTAAATGTGCATTTACAGATGAATGGTTAAAGATGTGATACATATATATATACAATGGAATATTACTCAGCCATAAAAAAGAATGAAATAGTGTCGTCTGCAGCAACATGGATGGAACTAGAGATTATCATACTAAGTGAAGTAAGTCAGAGAAAGACAAATACCATATGATATCACCTATATGTGGAATCCAAAATATGACACAAATGAGCTTATCTACGAAACAGAAACAGTCTCACAGATATAGAAAACAGACTTGTGGTTGCCAAGGGGTAAGTGGGGGTGGAGGAGGGATGGAGTGGGAGTTTGGGGTTAGCAGATGCAACCTATTATATACATATAGAATGGATAAACAACAAGGTCCTACTGTATAGCACAGGGAACTATATTCAGTATCCTGTGATAAACCATAATGGAAAAGAATATAAAGGAGAATGTATATATACGTATAACTGAATCACTTGGCTGTACAGCAGAAATTAACACAACATTGTAAATCAACTATATTTCAATTAAAAAAAAAAATGAATACAGGTGATGGGAGGCCAGTCTGTAGTGATCTACTAAAGGAACAGGGCAAATATTTGTTGATACAGGAAACAGGTTTCCTTGACCAGGAAGGCAGAATTAGGTTATTTTACTTTACACCTTAGTAGCTGACCATTTAAGCTATGAAGACCACCCTTATTCCCTTTAGGCTTTGAAGCCCAATTCACTATATAACTCCTTCTGAGATAGATTTGGCTTCTCAAGTAGACTTTGGCCCTGATTAGGTGGCAACAGTGAGTTTCCTGGCAGTTTATGTCTCACTAAAACTTAACCAATGGCATTCTCATTTACCTATCAGTCTCATGTGCATTTGGTTATGGTGACTTAGTAACCTAAGCCTAATCAACTTTGGGTGCCCTGAAAAAATTGTTTTTTCATTCTAAGAGCTAAGTGTGAGATCCAGGGAAGCAGTGATCCACCCTGTTAAACTTGTCCCCCCCATGCTGTCATCTCTGTCACCTCAAGACACTGAAGCTCTACAGTTCTGAAGTTCTTGTCAGAGGCTACTTTGGTACCATTTTATCAACTATATCAAATTTATTTCCTTCTTCAGGAAGGCAGCAATCCTGTTATTTTTCATGATAGCAGACAGCTACTTCACCTGCCCAAGTATCTACAAGTCCAGGTGGCTGTGTGAAAAGCAGCACGGCTGCGTCAGGATGCCCCTGAGAGAAGGGACCCCCTCAATCTTAGCATTCTCCTATCTATCTCACCCAGGAGCTAGAAAAGGGAGAAAGGGAAGAGAGAAAACAAAGCAGGAATTGTGCAGACATGAAAGTAGGGCTGGGGAAGGAGCTGGCAAATACTCACCAGCGCAGGTAGCAATACATGGCTTCCACGTTATAGTACTTGCTGCCGGCAAGGGTGCCCAGCTGGTTGAAGGGCATTCCTGGAGAGAAAGAGAAGTCACACAGTCTGTAGCCATAATACTCACCGAAAGCTGCAAGGCCCAACCCACATTAAGCATCAGAGAACTCATGGGGAGAACAGTGGGTCTGCAGGCGACACTGGTGTCTCAGGTGATCAGCAGCTTAATCCTGCTCCTCCAGGGCGTTATCTATTCTAGACTCACTTCCTATCAGTCTAAGCCCACCTGGACCACCAGGGATTTCAGCACTGATGGGTGCCATTCCTTCAGCAGCAGCTGTGCCTCTCCCAATGCTGACTGAACTCCATGGAGCCCTCTCCTCTACCCCAGCTCAGTCTCTCACCTCTGAGCTCTCCTTCCCACATGCTAACCCCCATCTTTCCCTGTAATGGAGCCTTATCCCTTCCCTCCCTGTGCCTCCGTGGGGGCAGCTGAAGTACGGTCTCCTCTTTCTACAGAAACCTCAGGGCCAGGGAAGCCATCTTCTCTCTCCCTCTTCTTCTGCCTCCTTCCTTCTTAGTTCAAGACTTTCCCATTTCTCTTCTCCTTCCACCATCTTCTGAGTGTGTGTTACAAGGGGCAGAATGCAGAACCAAGGTGAAGTATGAAAGAATTGAGAGTGGGTGGGAAGGACCTAGGGGGAAGTGAGTATGGCCTGCCTGCCATCTCAACATTGTCTTCCTCTTGGAAAATGCTGCTGGGTTGGGAGGCCCCAGTGGGGGGGTCCACTTACCAATCTGGGGAGCCACTGACAGGGCTTGGTAGTAAAATCTCTCAGCTAGCAGCTCAGTGTCTACGCCAGCTAATTCATTCTGATATCGTGCTGCAGGAGGGAGAGGAGGAAAAGAAATACAATGATTCCATGTTTCAGAAAAACCTCCCCTCATCTGGGAGTCTACTCTGGAGAACTGTAGTAACAGCCCGGGAGGAAGATACCTGAGCTAGAAGGCAGGCTGCTTGGGTCTCTGGCACAGTCTTAAGTCTGCATGACTATGGGCAAATTGTTCAACTCTCTCTTCCTTGCTGGTAGGTCCAAAATGTAAAGAATATTTAGTGTTTGTAAAGTAAAGAGGCTCTTCTTGATTATCTCTTCCCAATGAAGGGGCTGCAGCATATATAAATGCTTGAAAAGACTTCTGATATTTGGTTCTGGAATTCAACTGCTCAGTTCTAGAGACAAGACTCTGCTAATGACACTTGGTCAATCTACTGTGAAGCAGCTGATTCTCTCTGTGCCCCCTGCCTATAAAGGGTCCAGGAGTGGGATGGAGGCAGGGAGACTAGCCTCAGATCAATAAAGGATAATGCATCTAACAGCCACACACCAGCAGCCTAATGACAGAACCTTTGTCTATCAGGACTAGAGACCCAGGGGCCATAAAGCAAGAGAGTACTCTTCCATTCTGAGAAACATATTTCAGGCAGGCAAGTCCTCCCTGAGGTCTAACTGCAATTCCTCTAGGAATCCATGAAGAGAAAACCCCAAAGGAGAAAGACATCAAATTAAAATCTTCCTAACCCACCAATGAAACCAGGTTATCACCCTGACTTTCTTAAAGTGCAAAGACATTTTCCTTCTTCGTGTATTCACCATCCTTTTTGACTCATGCACGAACAGTGAAAAGAAGGAAACGCTGTAAACAGACTGGAGGGGAAAAGTTATCAGAGGCCAAACTGCTCCTCCTGCTCTCCAATCACGTAAAGGGTGGTACCAACAAGAGCAGTTGGAGCCTGTCCTGTAGCCCAAAACAGAGAAAAATGAAAGGTTCGGATTCTTACACAGATCCCCCAGGTACACTAGACATCGGTGGCATGCCATCTGTGCCCAATCCATCTCCTTCCCTGAGGCAGACACTGGCTTCTTGCATCCTGAGAAAGAGAAAGAGAAAGAGAAAGAGAGAGAGAGAGATGTTTATAAGCCCATTCCTCTGTCCTTACCTATGGGGAAACACCTTTCCTAGGTGGAGAAAGGAGATAAAGAATCCAGGGCTAGTTTTAGAACACGGCCTTATGGGGCAGAGAAGACACCCATCCAGGACACAGATAGAGACACAGGCTCACAGGTAGACAGAGGTAGGGGCACAGAAACTCATAGGCAGGAGTCATTCACAAGACAGAAAGGAACTAGAACAGATGGGCTATGGTCCTCAACCTAGGACAGTTCCCTGGGGGAAGGTCATGTGAAAAGTCATCATAGGAAGGCTTTTAGAAAGAAGAGGTGAGGCTCAAGTGTCAGTACAGTTGTGGGTGCCTTGGGTAGCAGCTCCCCACCTAAAGGTAAAAGGTTTGGGTAAAGATGGGAAACTTGCCCAGGAAGAATGGCATTTGAATGAGGCCAAGGTAAATGCTCCTGGCTTCTGCCTGGTGGGAGGTCCACAGAGAAGGCAGCCTATGGAGAGTCTATCCATGAGGGAAATGAGGTCATCTTGCCTGACCTGAGGACTGGTGGTGGCCAGAGCCAAACATGCATGGGCTCTCTCCTCTCCCTTCACCCAGGCAGCCTTGTAACTTCAGAGAGCTTCAGCTACTTGGCAGGCAGTTTTCCCATGTGCCAGGTACTGTTCTAAGTGTATTAAAATATCTACTTAAGTAATCCTCAAAGCAACCGCATGAGGTAGTTACTCTTGTTACTTCCATTTTATAGTTAAAGAAATCAAAGTTGCACAGCAGGTAAGTGACAGAGCCAGGATTCAACTGGCAGCCTGGCTACAGAGACCATCCTCCTATCCATTCCACCTTGCAGCCACTCTCCTGGGTGTGTAGCTCCCATTCTGAGCAGCCCTTCCTAATATTTTTTATAGAGACATCGCTGAGTTGGCTGAATAAGAAATATCAATAAGGAGAAAAACTAAAATGGTTTGGGGAACTGACCCTTTGAAATAAGGGTTCTTAATCTTTGTTTAAGCTATGGACCCCTCTGGCAATCTGGTATAACACCTATAAATGTTGCCTTGGATTAATGTTATTTTGTTTTGTTTTGTTTTTGGCTGCGCCGTGCATCTTGCAGGATTTTAGTTCCCCAAACAGGGATTGAACCCGGGGTCCCAGCAGTGAAAGTGCCAAGTCCTAACCACTGGACCGCCAGGGAATTCCCCATTGTTTTGTTTTTAAATGTTTTTAAAATGTACAAAATACAGTGCTCTGCTTCTGACCAGAGAATGCTGCCACATAGGGGTGCAGACACAACCTCCATCTCTGACCCAGAATGTCTTTGTCCTGGTGAGGGAAGGGGCATGGGGCTGGGGGAGGGTAGGGGGTATAGAGAGCAAGGGGAGTTGGAGGAAGAGGGAAGGAGCTCTAAAGTACAGCTGAACTGAAGAGAAAACCACCATAGCTGCCAGTACCTCAGACGGCCAAAAAGAGATTTGCACTATCTTGAAAGAATGTCCATGATTTCCCCAACGTTTCTAAAAACTTTAATACTTTCATCAAATACTAGGAAACAATCTCTAAAGTTAAAAGAAATGCCAGCCAAATTCAACTGGAAGAAAAAAAATGCTATTAATAACATCTTCCAGTGCCAGACCTACTCTAGATCATTCCATTCCCTCCCCGACTCCCCATCGGACTACAATCCCAGACTGAAGAGGTCTCTCTCTCTCTCTTTCCTTAAGCTCTTTACCCCAAGTCATACGCTTGTTTGGATAAATCCAAATTTCATGAAGCATTTGTAGGTCTTCTAGAATCCTCTCTGCCTGGCTGGGTCACAAGGTACATGGATCCTGAGGGATAAGAAGGCCAGAAGTAGAAGCATATGAACTTGCTCCTCGAGCCCACCTTTCAGGTTTCACTGACCTATGAGGGGGTCGGTGACATGGGTCCAGTCGATGCAGCACTGCAGTTCTAGCTGGTAGTGGGACTGGATATAAAGAAGGAGATGCTGGTAGAAGCCAATACCAGCGACCAGGTGTGTCCTGTAGGCACATTCCAAGGTGCTCCGGCTGTGGATATGCTGGAGATTGCAAAAGGGAAGGGGCTAGCTAAGCAACAAGATCAGAGTTCTGCTCCCCCATCCCTAATCATATTCATCTCCCTGAAGAAATAAACTTATCTTCTTGGCTCTGGAACATTATCCACATCTCCTCTCACTCACAAGTTACCCCTATACCCTTAGATCTACTTCTCTGGTCTCCCCATCTGGGATCAGGCTCCCCTCTTTCCCTGATCCTAATTCCATATGACTCCCTCCCTTTCTGCTATCTCTTCCTTGGTTTCCCTATCTACAACCATACTCTGGCCCACTTGCCTAGCTGTCCTTTTCTTCCTTAGCTTCCCCTCTTTAGACAAATGTCTTGCCAAGATCTTAACCTCCCCTTACCTTTTTGTTAGTCTTGATAAGCTGGATAACTTCGTAGTACACCTTTCTCCACAGCAGCTCCTCAGCCTTCCTCCCATAGTCCACCGGGTGCAGGAACATAAGCTTTACGCAGAGCTCACGCAGCCTGGGAGGGTGTAGAGGAGCGCATGAGAGGGACTGCCCATCCCTTGGTGAGGGACACAAGAACTGAGGACAAGAAGGCATTTGCCAACACCCCGACTGACTAATCTCTGTGCCTCCCAATAGACATCCAGGGTCAAGTCAGTAGGACCCAAGACAACAGCAGTCCTGGAAGGCAGTGGGAGCCCCAAAAGACAGAGGCAGGAGCAATAAGAATTTTAATAATCTTCATTTCTTTCCCTGCACCTTTCTCTCCTTTTTACTCTGCCTCTGTATCTCCTCTTTCTTTCCTTCATTATGCAGTATGGCCAACTCCTCCAACTCAAACACCATTCTAATGGTGTTAGATGTAGAAGCTGCAGAGAGTGAGGGATCCCCTCTCCCTCTTAGGAAGGCCAGAGACGTCATACCCCATTATTGTACCAGGAGGTCAGGAGATAAAAGAGAACACGTGTCTATATGTGACAGGGTTTCAGGTGGAAAGGAATAAAGAAACTGTAAGAATGTGTGGTTTAGAGTCTCAGCTTACTTGTTCCTCAGGCTAATGTTCTCTGGTTTGAACACTTCTTGATAAGCGATTTTGTTGCAAAGGATGAGGTCAAGTCGATGTACAGCCTCCACCACGGCCCTGCAGGGAAACATAGGCAAAGAGCCCCTGAGCCATGTGTATGGTCCACCTATGATGCTGGAACACTGATCACAGAGGAAAAGCTAAAGAATTTGGGGTGGAGAAACCAAATGGCTGCAGACTGAGCTCCGTACAAAACAAGATGAACACAGTCTCCATCCTGATACAGCAGTTCCCTCAGGAGACATCTGGCAATGCTGAAGACATTTTTGATTGTCACTACCTGGGGGAGGGGAAGAAGAGGCACTGCTATTGGCACTTACTGTGTGCTGCTAGACACCCCACAATACATGGGACAGTCTACCACCATAACTACCCTGCCCCAACTGTCAACAGTGTCAAGGTAGAGAAACTCTGTGATATGGGAAGGTAGACTCTCTCAATGGAAAGAGCATAGGCTGTGATGCCAGGCAAAACATCTAGGGTTTGAACCTGGCTGTGTCTTACTAACTCTATAACTTTGGGCAAAATTACCTACCTCGGGCTTCCCTGGTGGCGCAGTGGTTAAGAATCCGCCTGCCAATGCAGTGAACACGGGTTCGAGCCCTGGTCCGGGAAGATCACATATGCCATGGAGCAACTAAGCCCGTGCACCACAACTACTGAGCCTGCACTCTAGATCCCGCGAGCCACAACTACTGAAGCCCGCGCACCCAGAGCCCGTGCTCCGCAACAAGAGAAGCCACCACAATGAGAAGCCCACACACCGCAATGAAGAGCAGCCCCCACTCGCCGCAACCAGAGAAAGCCCACGCGCAGCAACGAAGACCCAACACAGCCAAAAATAAATAAATAAATAAATACATTTATTTAAAAAAAAAAAAATTACCTACCTCTTTAAGCCTTAGTTACCACATCCATAAAAATGGAAATAATAGCAGTTACCTCAAAGGGCTGTTGTGAGGATTAAATGAAATAACTTATATACAGCACTGGTATACAGTAGGCATTCAATAAATATTGGTGGAATGAATAAATTATTATTATGCAAAGGCTTATTATCTCTGACATAAAGGAAAGGCATTCCTAATATAAAATTCTGCTTTGGAATAATGGGGTAAGAGAAAGGGGGAGGGTGTCCCTAAACTGCTTAGTTATAAGGTCTCCTGGATCCTGCTGAAGGAACTGTTTCTTTAATATAAAGTGTAGGCTCTGGAACCAGACAGCCTGGGTTCAAATCCTAGCTCTACTTCTTACCAGCTATGTGGTCCTGGGTAAAAAAATCTAACTTCCGGGACTTCCCTGGTGGTCCAGTGGTAAAGAATCTGCCTTCCAATGCAGGGGACATGGGTTCGATCCCTGGTCGGGGAACTAAGATCCCACATGCCGCGGGGCAACTAAGCCTGCGTGCCTCAACTAGAGAGCCCGCGTGCTGCAAACTACAGAGCCCACGCGCCCTGGAGCTCGTGCACCACAACTAGAGAGAAAAAATCCACACGCCACAACTAGAGAGAAGCCCGCATGCCACAATGAAAGATCCCACATGCCTCAACGAAGATCCCGCATGCCGCAGCTAAGACCCAATGCAGCCAAAAACAAAAAACCTTAAAAAAAACCTAACTTCCTTATGTGTCAGTTCTCTCATCTATAAAATGGGGTTAATATCATCATCTACTTTGTGAGGGTTAAATTAGCTAATATATAAAGCACTTGTAACAGGGCCTTGTACACAGTAAGTACCAAAAAATATTAGTCTTCATCCTGAGGAAGATATTCCAGACCCTAAGAGAAAAGTTCAAGGAAACTCTACAATGGATGGCCAAGAGGTGCCTAGGTAAGTATCATCTCTGGAAGGGTAAAACCCAGAGGACAGACAGCAGCTGTGAGAACAGGTGAATCAGGCACAGCTCTGGACACAAAACAACCAAAAAACAGGGAGTGATGATTCCTAAAACAGTCCAAAATTGTTTCAGAATACTGAAACATGCTCCTGGGCCGGGGAAAGTGGGCCACAGGAGGCTAGCATCTTGTGGTGGCTCAGGTGGTACACCACTAAAAGCTGTCCTGTACAGGGCGAAGTGACCACCAACACCCAGCTGAGTGGGTGGGATGGTAATCAAGGCCTTCTCACAGGCAATCTTAAGAGCCCAGCATTTCTCCAAACACCTCCTGGGCTGCCTAGAGATGGAAGCCAAGCCCTTTCAGCCATCCTGGCCCTCAATGCCAAGGGCAGCACCAGGCAGCCATCAGTGATATGCCAGCTTAGTCCCCAGGAAAGGGCTTTTAACTTCAGTGCCATGCACAGATGTAAGGAGGCTGTGTGTGTATTTTTATGGACAGGCCCCAGAGCTTTCCTTAGATTCTCAATTCAAAAAGGTTAGTAACCACTACTCAAGGAAGTTCTAATTGCAAACTCTTAAACCTGAGAGGTCTCCGCACTTTCTTCTACATTTCCCATCAGACCCTAAGCTCCTCCACTAAATTGTAATCTCCTTTAGAACAAAAACTACAAAAACCAGTCTTGTGTCTCATTCACTATTGTAATCCTAGGCCTAGAACAGTGTTAAAAAAGAAAAATATGTTTTAAAAAAACGGTTAAAATTGGCCTAATTAACTGGTGCTTGTGTCCCTTCCAGCATCTCTTTTCCAGCTGCCTTTTCTGAGGGGCTTAAAACATTTCAGAATTTCTTTTCTGTAAACAGACTGTGGGAATTTCCCAAATTTACTGAAGGTCGGATGACAGTTACATAGTCTAACAACATATTTACCTTGGGCCGAGAAATCAGACCTTCCTCCCCCAGTTCTTCCCACCAATCAACACTGCTATAATACATAATAAAAAGAGATCTGCTGCCTCAAATTTCCATCCTGCCCAAAGCCAACAACACACAATTACCAGCAGAGATACCCACGTGCACACATGTAAGCCACACATGCAAACATATTAGCTTAAGTCAGTCAGTTCTGTGAGGGCAGTGGCTTGAGAGAAAACAAAATTTGTGAATGATCAGAAGGATGACCAGAGCCATTTCCAAAAGCTGGAGACAAGTAAGGAATCTTGCCAGCACTGCCCACGCTCTGTCTGACAGGCAGCACTGACACTCGGCAGCATGACAAGGCACACGTGCCATCCCAGCCAACTGCTCACCCACCTGGAGACTGCTTGGGGCAGCCCACAGTGAGCGCCCAGGGGCTGATAGATTGGATCACTTTTCTATTTTTGGATCAGCCTATACTCCCCTCTGCCTTCTGGCTTAGGAAGCCAGAGCAGGCAGGATGCTTACTCAAGGGTGGAAAAGACAACATGTTCTTGACTCTTTCACTGTCAAGATGAGGCCCGTGGCTCTGAAGCTGGTCTTCTCATGCAAACACCTCTAGTTCTATAGAGCCTGAGCCGAATGAAAACCCCAAACCCTACTCCCTATTAGAAAGCAGAAAACTCAATTTGGTCTCTATGCTTCAGCCTATTTTGATCCAGTTCAAGAGCCCACGTTTCAGTTGCCCCACACAAAAAATCCTCGACTCGGGGCAGGAGGAGCTCACTCAGGATGGGAAGAGCTCATACTGGCCTGTTCCCAACAGAGGGCTGAAAGGCTGAAGATGTTGAGGAGTGTGAGTGGCACTGTGGAAATCAGAAACCAGGAATGGAAGTTGCCTGGCAAGAGACTGTAGTCATGAGGCTGGAGGGAAGGCAGAACTCAGGAGTCCCCAGGTGCCCTGAAATGGGCTCCTATGACCTAAGAACATTCTGGACTCAAAGTCCTTCACCGCCCTTCCAGTGCAACACAAATAGTCTTCCAGCCTCTTTCTTTTCATTCCGATTCCCAAAACTTAGAGCCATAAGGGACCTCAAAGCCTATCAAATCCAAATCTCTCCTTTTAAGAATGAGAAAACTGAGGCCCAAGGCTAAACTGTGAGAGAATGGCAAAGCAAGGAGCTGAACCTGGCTCTCTTGATTTCAGTCCAGGGCTCTTCCCTGTAAGTCCTTACAGGGTTCTAAGCACCATTCCCTTCCGGGTTTTTCTCCCATATGTGACCCCACCCTCACCTTCCCAACCCCTGCAGTCCCCAATTCCCACCTTCTTACCCCAAATCCGCAAAGCTCGGTGCCCGCCCCAAGCTCACTGCGGAAGGTATCCCTCCACGTGCTTCCCTCCCAACCTCCCACCCACCCAATTCCTTCTTCTTTCAGCTCAATCCCGGGTTACGGGGCCCCGCCCCCTCTGCGCCCTCCAAAATTGCACCCCCCCTCCCTCGCCCGCACCCCAGCCCGGCACCAGAGCCCGCCCGCCCGGGAGGCCCCGCCCCTCGCGGTCCCCCCACTTCCCTTGGCGACTGCACTCACGCCCCGGCCCCTCTCACCGGTAAAGCCGCTTAGTGTGGAGGACCTTTGCTTCGGGCTCGCTGCTCTCCCCTGTGGGGGGGCCTTGGCTCATGGTGTTCGGGACAGGGGGCGGCTCCCGGTCACAGATCCCCGCCACCCACCGCTACCGCCACCACTGCCGACTCCGGCCGTAGCCGCAGCCGCCACCGCCGCCGGCCCTGCTCGGCCGCCATAGCTGCGAGACGGCTGCCCGCGACAGCTCCTCCTCCGCCTGCCAAATCTCGCGATACCAGCTGGAAGTTGCGGGCCAGTGGCCTGCCGCTACCAAATCTCGCGAAACTCGTTTTCCCTCCCGGGAAGTTGCCAGAACTAACTCTGGGCAGCATGGCCTCTTCCTGGCTTCTGCAAGCCCTTGCGAAAAACTTTATTGACAAAGCTGCCAGAGAACGGGGGAGCCGAGGCTAAGCTGGATCAGGGCAGATGGACTCACAGCTAGGAGCTTGACTTTGCTTTGTCTGACGGTGGTTATTTGGTCCATACTTCTGCCCGCACCCCCCACCCCCGCCCCATTTGAACCGAGCCTCTTTCAGATTACTAGTTAGGGTGATTCCAATTCTCCCTTTTCCCCTATTATTTAAACAAACAAAAAACGTGTATGTGAAAATTTTCTTGGAAAGAGTCAAGCATAGCATAAGAGCAAGGCCCTCCAATACAGGACTCTTGTACAGGCACCTCGGCCCTTCAGCTCCCGCACTCCAACCCAAAGATTTCAACTTGCGTGTTCATCTCTCACCAGTCCAGCAAACGTTTATTGAACACCTGCTGTCTTCCAGTCACAATGCTGGGTTCTGGAGACACAGAGATGAGCAATCCAGACACTGTCCCTGCCCTCACAAAGCTCAAATAACTTCAGGGGAAAAGATCCACAGGACTGAGAAGGTACACCCTTAAGTGGTTCTGCCCCCGGAAAGATCACCTTGGATTCCAATTGCTTTCTTAAACCTTAAACCTAACCTAAAAGGCAAGGTGTTCAGGGGACCTGTGTACCGCTGTAATGGGAACATAAATTCCTTTTCCAGCCACCGACCTTCTTTCTGTACCTGAAACAACCTGTCTTTCCCACTTGCTGGCCTTTCACTTGCTGTTTCTCTGCCTGGAACACTCGTTCTCCTGATTTCCCATCAGGTCTCAGCTCAAATATCATTTTGGCAAAGAGGTTTGCCCTACTGAAATTGTCATATTGGTTTAGTTGCTAGGCTTCTTTATTATCTGTTATCCCAAAAGAACAAGCTCTTTAAGCGCGGAGTTTTGTTTTTTTTTTTGCCGCGTTGGGGCTTTGTTGCTGCACGTGGGCTTTCTGGCTTTATCTAGTTGCGGCGAGCGGGGCCACTCTTCCAGGGGCTACTCTTCGTTGTGGTGCGCGGGCTTCTTATTGCGGTGGCTTCTCTTGTTGCGGAGCACAGGCTCTAGGCGCGCAGGCTCTAGAGCACAGGCTCAGTAGTTGTGGCGCACAGGCTTAGTCACTCCATAGCATCTGGACTCTTCCCCGACCAGAGATAGAACCCGTGCACGCTGCATTGGCAGGCGGACTCTTAACCACTGCGCCACCAGGGAAGTCCCAAGCACAGACACTTTGCCTGTCATCTTGTTCTTTCCTGTGTCTGTGCCTAGCTAATAATAGGTGCTCAATAAATATTGAATGAATAAGTGTAGAAATTCAACCTCTTTTGGGTATCCCAATCTACTCCAAGCACCCTCTGATGCCCAAACCCACTTCTTCCTCCTTTGCTTTCCTGTGCTGGGGGTTCCTATGCATCCCATGTTGCTAGGACACACACTTACCCCTATGATCAGCTGCACCCCCACTTTCAGAAAGGATGAAAGTCCTCCTTTAATGCTTTTTCTGTCGGCAGATTCAGCAGGGCGGGGCCTGCCCCTTTAAACTGGGCCCCACCTGCTCTGGTCAGACTGGTTTGGAGACACAGGTAAAGGGAGGGAGACTGAGAGGAATACTCGCAGAGCCAGCAGGGAGCTGGGCAGCTCCTTCCCGGACGCTGGTGACCCTCCACCTCTCTCCAGATGGAAAGTAAGTGGGTGTCATGGGTCCAAACACTAAGGGTTAGGAGATCCTTGAGGAGGTGGAGAGAGGGGAATCAGCCCCAACCAGAAGCAGTGAGATGGAGGGCAGCAGGGAGGGAAGAAAGACCAGAGAGGAGGCATGGGAAACAGCCTTGATTAGACTTAGAGGTCAGAATGAACAGACCCAGGCCCTCCGGAGATGTTGTGGGTGGGTTACTGAGAAGTTTGGAAACTGACCAGGTATCCAGATTGGAGACAAAAGAACAGGATGCACTGCTATTGCCAGCTCCTTGGGACAGATCTCTTGGCAAATCATTGGTATCAGTTGCCAGGAGAGTTCCAGTTGGGGATCTGCAGGGGAATAGGAGGTGTGGAAGTGAAGGGGCAGCTTCTCTGTCCACAGAAGATCCTTAGCGGGAATAAAATCCTTGGCAAAATTCTAGACCTCTCCTTTTCCTCCCATTCCTGCATTAGGGTGGCTGTGACCCCAAGGGTTTTGGTGGAGGGGGTAGAAGGTGTGGGTGGCGGCTGGCTGAGGCCACAGCTGCCAGCGCCTGTGCCCCCTGACTCACCCTCTCCTGCTGATTAGCATTTGATGTCGAAAGGGTGCCTCCATTTAGGCTCTCACTTCCCTCCTGCCTCCCTCTGTTTCAACACCTTCCTCCGGACCATGTTCTCCCTAAGGTCCCAGAAAGGACTAAGGCCCACGAGGCCAGCTGCCCTGGAGACTTCCAGTTCTGTCAACCCCTCCTGAGGGCCAGAGGACGGCAGCTTCTGACAGAACTTTACTCCCTCCAGGGTGACATGACCTGCGGTAGACCCCAGAAGTGAAGCCCCAGGATGACAGAACCCGAGACCCTGGCCCTGCTGGAAGTGAAGGGGCCCGAGGCCCTGGAGAAGAGCCCACCCCAGGCTTTGGTCCCCAATGGCCGGAAGCTGGAAGGGGAAGATGGGGTTGAGTCCCCTGGAGCTGAGTCCTCCAGAGCGGGATCTTCAGCTGGGTCTCCCACAGCCGGAGAGGGGACGGAGGATGGTCTAGACAACACAGTAAGTGAGGCTGCCACCCTGCCCTGGGGGACTGGCCCCCAGCCCAGTGCCCCGTTCTCAGATCCCCCTGGCTGGAGGAACATTGAGCCTGAGCCCCTTGAGTCAGAGCCACCCACCAAGCTAGAGGAGTTGCCCGAAGATGACGCCAGCCTGCTGCCCGAGAAGGTGGCCCGGGCCTTCGTGCCCATCGACCTACAGTGCATTGAGCGGCGGCCCCAGGAAGACCTCATTGTGTGCTGTGAGGCCAGTGAGGGTGAGCACCGCCAGACACTCCTGCCCACCCGGGCCACCCACCCTGAGCCCCCGGAGCGCAAGTGGGCCGAGGCAGTGGTGAGGCCACCTGGGTACTCCTGTGGGTGCTGCAGGGGATGTGGAGGCCATGAGGGGCTGTGGGCCATGGCCTCGGTGGGAGCCGCCCTCATCCTCTTCCCCTGCCTGCTCTATGGGGCATATGCCTTCCTGCCCTTCGATGCCCCGCGCCTGCCGACCATGAGTTCCCGCCTCATCTACACACTGCGCTGCGGGGTCTTTGCCACCTTCCCCATTGTACTGGGTGAGCCTGGGCCCTGCAAGAAGGGAGGGGGCATGTGGGAGCTGGGCTGGAGGGCAGGGCCTCCCTGGCTTGGGGAGCAGGAGAGTTTCCCTTCACTAGACCTGGACCCTCAGGGCCTCCCACACCCTGTCACCCCTGTGTGCCCACCTCCTCCCAGGACCACCTCAGCCCCACCCACGGTGCAGAGCCCATGCCCATGAGCTCTCTGCTACGAACCCTGCCCCCAGCTTCCTGCCTGCCGCTCCTCTCCTGACCCTTTGTGTCCTCCAACCCCACCCAGGGATCCTGGTGTACGGGCTGAGCCTGTTGTGCTTTTCTGCCCTGCGACCGTTTGGGGAGCCACGGCGGGAGGTGGAGATCCACCGGCGATATGTGGCCCAGTCGGTCCAGCTCTTCATCCTCTACTTCTTCAACCTGGCCGTGCTTTCCACCTACCTGCCCCAAGATACCCTCAAACTGCTGCCTCTGCTCACTGGTCTCTTTGCCATCTCCCGGTGAGTTGGGGCCGGGGGTGGGGCATAGGGAGGTGCTGGTGCTCAAGAGACCCCGGCTTCTGAATGTCTGGAGAGCCAGGGAGCTTTCTGGACTCTGCATCAGCCCGAATGTGCACCCCAGAAAGTTGAGTCACTTTCTTGCTTGCACTTTACCTCACCTGGTAGCAGGTGATCAGCTCATATGTCTTTCATAAGATACATGTATCAACCTAGAACTGGAAGGGCTTTCAGGTGTCACCTAGACCAACCTCCCACCCATTGCAGCCACTCCTCTGTGGCACTCTGGTCAGGTGGCCATTGGCTGAACATTGGTTGAACAGCCCCTGTGACCAAGTGCTTAGTTCTTTATAAGGCAGTCTTGTTTCATTTTTCAAAAGTCCTAATTATTAGAAAGTCCTTTTTTATATTGTGCTAAAAACTGCTGCCCTGACTCTGACCTCTGTAGTTGCCTAGACAAATTCAGATCTTTGACAACAGCTCTCAATTCCCCCACTCCAACACTCTGCTTCCCCAGTGTTTACTTTGCTAAATGGCCCTGGTCCCTTCACTATCCTGTGTCCTTCCCTCGAGGCAGGAAATTCTCCTGCTTGTCAAATGGGAGGGATGGGGGCTGATCAAGGGTATTGTCCTGTTCATACAAGCCAAGGCCACATAGGTCTCATGGCAGCCTCATTACTCTGCTTTCATTTAGAATTTGTAGGCACCTGAAATCCTTAGGGGTGTTTTCATGTGAACTACTGTTAACCCAGAAGGCACCTTTGAATTTCTGAAGCCAAATGCAGGCCTTTCCATTTTTTCCCCTAATACATTTCCTTTTGTTATTTTCCATATAGCATTCGAGGTAGCTTTAACTGCTAAAGCATTCTTCTTATTTAGCTTAAATCTGTCTTCCTGTCACTTCTGACTGTAGTCTAGTGGTCATTTGTCCCACCAGCCTCCTGACCATCATGCAGCCCTGCAAGTTCTCCCAGTAGATGTTTCCCAAGATAAATATGTTCCTGCTCATGTAACTCAACCTCCCATCTCCCTCTCGGGGAATGCTGGTCTCAGACAGAAGTTGGTTTAAGCACCAAGAATCATCAGGGAGCTAAAGGACCAGCAATTGTCTGGTCCATCTTACCCATTTTACAGAGAGAAAGTGACTACAGATTGCGGGAGAAGAGTCGCATAGGTCAGTCAGCAGCAGAGGCACGACTAGAACCCAGGTCCCTTCCTTCTCTCATCCAGGGTCCTTCTTCTCTACCATGGGCAAGTTACTTAAGTATTTTGTGCCTCAGTTTCATCATCTGTAAAATGGAGTTATTGTGAAGATTAAGTTAGTTAATTCATGTAGAGTGCTTGCAACAGTCTAGTACTTGGTAAGTGTTCACTAAATGTGAACTTTTATATTATTATTAAGCTATGCTGCCTCCTGGTGCAGTAGAGAATCAGCAGTTACTCTTTCCTCCATTTCCCAGGTAAAAAAATAGAGACATCACAATTTTGTAATAAGTGATCCTTCATATATTAAGGGGAAGCTGCTGCCCTCCCGCCACTGAGGAGTGTGTATTTTGAATGGATCTTCCAAGAGGGGAAATTTGGTTGTGCCTAGTCCATCCCTCTGGGCTTCAAGCTCTCTTGAAGCTGGTTTCCTTACTCTCTTCTTTCCCTCAGCCCCTCTCAAATGGCAGGAGACGGGGTGATGAACAGGCATGGGTTCAAACCATGGTTTTACTATTTCCCCAACGTGTGACTTTGGACCAGTCTTACTTAACCCTTTTGGAATCTTAGTTTCTTCATCTGCAAAAGGGGAAGTAAATACAATGGAATGTACTGCAGCTGTGAAATAATGAAGCTGTTTATATACTAATATAACACAATCTCCAAGATACATTAAATGAGGGGAAAAAAATCAATGTGCAGAACAATCTCTATATTTAGTATGCTACCAAACTTCCAAAAAAAAAAAGGGAAAAGGAAAACATAAATCTTTTCGCTCTTATGTACAGAAAACATCACGATGTACAAGAAACCATAATATTAGATGTCTGGGGTGGGAGTGGAACAGAGGGGAGAAGGTGAAGGACGAGAATAGGGTATCTGGGAATCAGTAAAGGAACACATTTTACTATACTCACTGGTACCTTTGAATTTTGAACCATGTAAATGTATACTGCCTACTCAAAATTTTTTAATTAAAATTTGAAAAGTAAACAAAGAGGGAGGTGAATAATATACACACTTCATAGAGATGTGGGGGTCTAAATTAAATGAAACAGTGCCCCTAAAGTAATTGGTACCATGCCTGGCACGTGGTAAGTACATAAACACTGGCTGTCTTTAGAGGTATCAGTTGTGCTGACCAACACCCATCTGCTGCCTTCACTTTGTATTCTCCCCATCATCAGCCTGTTGCCAGTTAGCTCATGTACTCCCCTCAAGGAAAGCCCGATCTTTTCTTGCTTCCCAGGCTGATATACTGGCTGACCTTTGCCGTGGGCCGCTCCTTCCGAGGCTTTGGCTACGGCCTGACATTCCTGCCCCTGCTGTCCATGCTGCTGTGGAACCTCTACTATATGTTCGTGGTGGAGCCCGAACGCATGCTCACTGCCTCCGAGAGCCGCCTGGACTACCCTGACCACGCCCGCTCCGCCTCAGACCACAGGCCTCGCTCCTGGGGCTAAGCCGCCCCACCCCTTTGCTCCCAGCCCTGGTACCTGGGTGGGATGAACCCACCTACTGCCCCGACAGGGGTACCATCCAATCAGAGCCTGGACTGTCCCCTGCTCTCCGAGTTGGGGCACTCCCCTTCACCTTTGGAGCCTGGGACAATTAGGCGGGAGGGACTCAGACATTCTTTCAGGGAAAGAGGTGGACAGCCATGTTCCTTAAGGATGCTGAGGGCACAGGACCGGGAGCAGAGGCATGGTTCCTTCCTGAGCAGCCTCCCACCACTGCCACTAGGGCCCACAATGGCTGGACTCTGCTCCACTGCCCAGCCTCCTGTGAGGCAGCCAGCAGAGCCACAGCCAAAACTCTGACCATTTCTGTGCTGGGTGTCTAAGCAGAGGGCCTCAAAGAGACTAGAAACCTTGCCCATGCCTAAAGGTAATGGCTGGGAATCAGATCAAATAGGACGTTCACGTTTGGTGAAAACCTTCCTGTGGACCTGGGTTCAGGACCCTCCATGACTGGCCATATAGGCTCTTGAGCCTCAGTCAAGTCAATTACAGCTGTCCCAATTCAGTGTGGCTGCCTCCTCCCTTCCAACCCTTTAGGTCCCTGTAACCTTGCACCTCCACACTTCCCAGAAGTCATACCTCTCTCATGGGAAGAGGAGCAGACAGGGAAACCTGCCTCCCAAGAGGCATGTGTGTGTGTGTGGGGGGGGGGGGCGTGTGTGTGTGTGTGTGTGTGGGCGTGTGTGTGTGTGTGTGTGTGCACGCGTGCACCCATACCTGTGGTGGCTGGGAATGGTTGGAAGACATAGTGGTTGATGTTAACCCCATATGAATGTGTGTGTAACAATAAACAACTACCACTGTCTTCCTTGGCTCTTCCTTCGTGTGTGCGCCCTCGTCTCAAGTGTCCCTTCCTTGTTGGATTTAGACTGCACCAGAGACCTCCCAGCTCCGCATGCTGAAGAGTGGCTGGCAGGAGCCTGGTCCCATGGCAAGGGAGAGAACTGGGCCTGGGGAAGAAATGGTGCTGCAAATAAGAAATTGCCTTCCATGCCCACCTCCAGCCCTCTCATTCCCTGGAACCAGACCCAGCAACACTCACACACTGAGAGACAAGCCCTGGGGAAAAACTTAGTCTATTTCATGCCCTCCAGGGTAGCAGACAAGTCAGAAGGCCTCTCATTTAGGCCTGTGAGTCCCATTCAAGGGAAATGGGGGGTGGAGGGGCGGGGAGGCAACGCCGAGGGGACCCTCCCTCTAGCAATCACTCTGTCCCTGGTGCCTCCTCAAAGTTTGAAGGAAGCCCCACCTGGGTCCGCAGGAAGTTGAGGCTGGTCTCTGACGTTCTGCAGAAAAGCAAGATGGGAAAAGGGAGCAGCTGGCTGGTAATACTGACCCTCAAACCTGCAGACCAGCAAGGCAGGTCCAGTAATGTCCTTCCCTCTACAGAGCAGGCCTCAATTTATAGGCTGGTATTCTGAGTACCACTTGCGGCCCAGCAGCAGAAACGCGCCTCCTGCCAGCAGCATGAGCGCTGGAGCACCCAGGGCCACTGCCACGATGCCTAGGACTAGCGAGGACAAGGCATCTACTGGAGGGGTGCCCACACCCAGGAGCATGGACCTAGAGCAAGCAAAGTGAGAAAGAGAGGTGAGCAGGCTTAGGAGGGAAGGCCGAGAGGCCCAACCCTCCTCCACTTCGACCTCCCAAACCCTTGGCCCAGGCCCTGACTCTCACCAGCTGAGGTAGTGTTGGTCCCAGTAGCCAGGGCCTGTGGAAGCCCCAAATGTCAGATTGAAGGCACAGAAGTTGTTCTGGGACTCAAAGAAGGCTCGGACAATGGGTGACTGGGGGAGAAGGTATGCCAAGGTGGGGTAAAGAGGGGAAGCTTGGCAGGGCATGGCTGATTCCCGGTCCCCCTGCTTCTGGGAGAAAGCCACTGGTCGCCACTGCATGAAGCCTGATGGGAAGGAGCCCCATAGCAGCTGGTCCAACTGGGGAGAAAGGCAAACAGGCAGGATGAGGAGGACCAGTGGTGCCCAACTTTTCTGTTCCCCCACCCTTTCCCAGCCTCCGTCTGTCACGAGTTGTCCTGAATCCTAGGCCTGGTTCTAGAACTAACAGGCTGTTTGCATCAGTCTCTCCTCTGTAGAAAGGGGAGCTGGACTGGATGGCACTGGGTCCTTTTCCAGCCTCAACACTCAGCAAGCTTGCACTCAGCTCCCTCCTTTGGGCCCCCGGGCCCTTGCAAATCCCATCTGTCAGAGCACTAGTCACACTGTACCGCCTTCCCTCTGGCTTCTCCACTGAGAGCAGAGACTGGGCTAAATTCATTAGCACAGTGCCCAGCACTTAAAGGAGCTGAATAAAGTGTTGCTAAATGGTAAATGGTTGAATGATTCTCTGAGGTCCTAATGGGGTCCCCCTTCACCCCACACCCATCTGCTTCTCTGCTGGAAGCCTGACCTGGAAGACAGCAGGTGCATATTCATCATCGATGGAGCGCTGCTCCTGCACTGAGGGGCAGTCAGGGCCATGGCCCAACGTGGCTACCTCCAGCCCAAACAAGGAGCGGTTTCCCCGGGGAGAGACCCCAACCAGGTCCACCTCTAGCTGGCAGGTGTCCGCTGTGTGCAGGAGGCGAGGGGGTTGGGCTGGTCGGCCAGATCTGGAGAAGGCCTGAACCTAGGATGGAAGAGGCATGGGAGGTGTGGGAAGCAGGTGGATGCCTGTGTTTGAAGGCGACCCCCATCATTAACTCCCACCCTCGTAAACCAGCCTTTTGAGTTCTGATTCCCCATACCCTTACCCTGAAGGCCAGGCTGCCATTGGCAAAAGCCCCAGTGGGGTCGTGAATGGGGTGGCCTCGAAATGTGGCACTCAGGCTGGCAGGATCCAATGAGTCAGTGATGTTGTCCCAGGAGAAATCAGCCAAGGAGTATGGGGGATATGATTTTCCTGGAGGCTTGGCGGCCGCATCGGATGTGTTGGTGCTGTCAAACTCAAACAGCTGGCGGGTGGGGGTGGGGAGGGACTAGGCTTGCCTGAGTCCAGCTTTCTCCTGAATCACCACCACCACCCCCCCGTTCACTGGCCCCACCCCAGGCTCTCATACCTGACTCTACTTCACCTACCCCCAGTCTTCAGTTTCTCCCTCTAACTCGAATGAACCCTCTCCTCTGCACTCTTCCCCTTGGTTCTCCCCCAACCTCCTCACCCTGGTAAAGACGAGGGCAGAAGAAAATTGGATGCTCTCCTTGGGGAGCACCATGAGGCCCCCGTCAGGCTCAGAGGAAATCAGGAGGCTCCAGTTGACACTCAGGGTGCTGTTGGGGGTGTTGGTGGCCACCAGCAGCACGGCTGGGGGTTCCAGGCAGCTCCACACATAGTGCAGGGTGGAAGTGGCACCCACTGCCTGGATATGAAGCAGGTTCTGGGAAGGGTCCAGCCAGTCAGAGATGACCTTCAGAGACACCTGGAACATGGAGCAGTGGAGGGTCAAGCGAACAGGATCAGGAAGAGACACAGGGCAAAGAAGTTTGGGGATAAGGAGAGGGACCTTGGAAAATGATGGGGAAAGGGTGGGACCTTGGGGGCCTAGGCAAGAGGAATGCTTGTGGGAGCTAACAGAACCTTGTTGTAAGGGGCAGAGGTGGGGTGGAGGAGAGGTGGGTAGAGCCAGAACTGCCTTGACCCTGGTGGAGAGATCAGGGCACAGGGCTGAGAGGAAGAAAAAAATCCAACACTTGCTTGGACCTGGCTCACTCAGGGCTAAGTCAAGGTCCAGGTTTCACCGGAACACAGGAAGCCCTCACATCCACCCTACTCCCCAGTCCTGTCCCGTGACCCACGGCTGCTCCGACCCCCAGTTTGAAAAACTCTTTTGTCAGTGCAAGCATGCTCCACCCCCACCAATTGTTTGCCCTAGATTCCAACCACCCTTCAAGGTAGCATATCCTGAAACACCTATTGCTCTAGCCCCTCACCTGGCGGGTCTCCTCCCCCAGAAGGCCAAACGGAGCTGCTGTCAGAAGTAGACTCAGGAGGAGCACGAGGCTCCTCATAGCTTCTCAGGCAGTCCCGACTTCAGAGGGCGGAAGAGACGCTGAAATCATGTGACTCACAGATTCAGCTGATCTCTTTAAAGGGCGGGACCATCACAGCAGTTCTTAAAGAGACCGCCTCCCTTAACCCAGATTTGTGAGTGAGAATAGAATCAGAAAGGTTAGGAGTTCGTCATCCCCAACTGACCTGGCAACCAAGTCATCCCAGGCTAGATCTGCAGACATACTCCCAACCTCTCCTACCCAACTGGTCCCGCTAAAGTTACCTATAAGCAGGCATGATGTCTGGATTCAACATCCAAATATAATCTATAGAATGACTCTGTGGCAGGGAAGGCACAGAGAAGAATTTGAAGGAATTCGATGGGAGAGATAGCACACCTCAGAGGGTTCTTTTTGTCAATTTTTAATATTTATTGAGCCCCCAGCTATGCAGGTTCTTGTCCTGGAAGAGCTCACAATTTTATTGTGGAGAAAAGAAACCTCAGAAAACAGGACATGAAAGTGATACATAACTGTCATAGGAGGGAGTTCATGTCTGGCTGAATGAATGCACTTTTTATTTTTCTTGTTTTTTTTCTTTAATTTTTAAATTTTATTTATTTTTTGGCTGTGTTGGGTCTTTGTTGCTGCGCGCGGTCTTTCTCTAGTTGCGGCAAGTGGGGGCTAATCTTCGTTGCGGTGCACGGGCTTCTCACTGCTGTGGCTTCTCTTGTTGTGGAGCACGGGCTCTAGGCGCATGGGCTTCATTGCGACGCGTGGGCCCTAGAGCGCACAGGCTTCAGTAGTTGCAGCACGTGGGCTCAGTAGTTGTGGCACACAGGCTTAGTTGTTCTGCGGCATGTGGGATCTTCCCGGACCAGGGATCGAACCCGTGTCCCCTGTATTGGCAGGCGGATTCTTAACCACTGCGCCACCTGGGAAGTCCTTTCTTGTTTTGTTTTGGTTTTTTGTTTGTTTGTTTGTTTTGCTTAATCCTAAAATCATTTTGGCTAATAAAAAATGCATACAGTACAATATTCATAAGGTACCAAAGGGTACCATCCCTATTCCCCAGCAACCTGGGTCCTTCCTTGAGACAACCACTATTATCAGTTTCTCATGTGTCCTTCATAAAATATTCTATGCATGCTCAAGTGTATGTTTTGTTTTGTTTTCTTGGCCATGCCATGTGGCATGTGGGATCTTAGTTCCCCAACCAGGGATTGAACCCGTGTCCCCTGCAGTGGAAGTGCGGTCTTAACCACTGGACTGCCAGGGAAGTCCCTCAAGTGTGTGTGTGTGTGTGTGTGTGCACACTTGATAATACATATATACATATACATATATATACACATATACATATGTATAATAAGATACAATGGAATCCACTGTTCTGCAGTTTGTTTTTTCACTTATATATTGAGCAATGTTCTGTATCAATGCACTTGGAATTGTCTCATTCTCCAGTCTTTCATTGCAGGGGGGATGTTCCATGGGTATATTTAGCCAGAACCTTGATAGTATCCAACATTTTGCTACGGCAAACAACACTGAAAGGAATATCCCTGTATGAAAAGCATTTCATACATATTTGTAACCAAATCTATAGGATAAATACCCAGGAGTAGAATTGCCCAGTCAAGTTGCCCTCTATGAGGTTCATCAATTGACATTCACACCATGTTTGAGAGCCCACTTCCCCCACACCCTGGCAAGTGCTTACCAAACTTAACTTGCATTTCCCTATGAATAAGGTTAAACATCTCTTCATGTTTTATTAGTCATTTATTTTTTGCTTCTCTGGAGCTATTTATACCCTTTGCCTATTTTTCTGAGGCCCTATCTTCTTAATGGTCAAGTTCTAAAAGTTCAAGGAAATCAACTCTTGTACTGTTGCAAACATCATCCTCCCTCTCCCATTTGTTCTTTTTTTGCCATGCAAATATTCTATGTAGTTACATTTATTATTTTTCCCCACTCTGATAAGTATTTATTTATTTATTTACTTACTTACTTACATCCACACTGTGCAACTTGCAGGATCTTAGTTCCCTGACCAGGGATGGAACCCGCGTCCTTGGTAGTGAAAGCGCAGAGTCCTAACCACTGGATCGCCAGGGAATTCCCCTGGTAAGTATGTTTTTAAATCTCGTGTCTTCTTCTACTACTCTTATATTTAAATCTTTCAGTTGCCTGGAATTAATTTTGCTGTAATAAATGAAGAAAGGATCCAATTTCATTTTTTCCCCCAAATGGCTACTCTAGGATAAACTCAAGTTTCCTTAAAAACTTTCATTTTTCTGGCCTTACTACCCAAAGCAATCTACAGATTTAATGCAATCCCTATCAAATTACCCATGACATTTTTCACAGAACTAGAACAAATAATCCTAAAATGTATATGGAACCATAAAAGACCCAGAATTGCCAAAGCAATCCTTAGGAAAAAGAACAAAGGAGCAGGCATAGCCCTCCCAGACTTCAGACAATACTACAAAGCTACAGTAATCAAAACAGTGTGGTATTGGACTTCCCTGGCAGTCCAGTGGTTAAGACTCCATGCTTCCACTGCAGGGGGCGGGGGTTCAGTCCCTGGTTGGGGAACTAAGATCCCACAAGCTGTGCAGTATGGCCAAAAAATTAAAAAAAAAAAAAAAAGAAAACAGCATGGTATTGGCACAAAAACAGACATATGGATCAATGGAACAGAATAGAGAGCCCAGAAATAAACCCACACACCTATAGATAATTAATCTTTGACAAAGGAGGCAAGAACAAACAATGGGGAAAACACAGTATCTTCAGCAAGTGGTATTGGAAAAGTTAGATAGCCACGTGTAAATCAATGAAGTTAGAACACACCCTCACACCATACTCAAAAAAAACCTCAAAATGGCTTAAGACTTAAATATAAGTCATGACACCATAAAACTCCTAGAAGAGAACATAGGCAAAACATTCTCTGACATAAATTGTACCAATGTTTTCTTAGGTCAGTCTCCCAAGGCAATAGAAATAAAAGCAAAAATAAACAAATGGGACCTAATCAAACTTACAAGCTTCTGTACAAAGGAAACGATAAACAAAACGAAAAGACAACCTATGTACTGGGGGAAAATATCTGCAAATGATGCAACCAACAAGGGATTAATTTCTAAAATATACAAACAGCTCATACAAGTCCATAACAAAAAAAACAAACCAATTGAAAAATGGGCAGAAGACCTAAATAGACATTTCTCCAAAGAAGACATACAGATGGCCAATAGGCAGATGAAAAGATGCTCATCATCACTAATTATTAAAGAAATGCAAATCAAAACTACAGTAAATCAACCAAACTGCAATAAAAATTAACTATACATAAAGAAAAACCTACAATGAGGTACCACCTCACACCAGTCAGAATGGCCATCATTAAAAAGTTTACAAGGGCACTTT
Source organism: Balaenoptera physalus (assembly GCF_965194825.1). Classification (NCBI taxonomy): domain Eukaryota; kingdom Metazoa; phylum Chordata; class Mammalia; order Artiodactyla; family Balaenopteridae; genus Balaenoptera; species Balaenoptera physalus. Next base: position 82,584,955 of record NC_138882.1, on the reverse strand, counting down.
CCTGGTGGTCCAGTGATTAAGACTCCGTGCTTCCACTGCAGGCAGCACAGGTTCGATCCCTGGTTGGGGAACTAAGATCCTGCATATCACAGTGCGGCTAGAAAAAAGAAAAAGGAAAAAAGAAAAAAAGTCTACAAATAATAAATGTTGGAGAGGGCATGGAGAAAAGAGAACCCTCTTACACTGTTGGTGGGAATAGAAATTGGTGCAGCCACTATGGGAAACAGTATGGAGGTTCCTCAAAAAACTAAAAATAGAGTTGCCATGTGATCCAGCAATCCCACTACTGGACATATACCCAAACAAAACTATAATTTAAAAAGATACATGCACCCTCTATAGCAGCACTATTTACAATTGCCAAGACATGGAAACAACCTAAATGTCCATCAACAGATGAATGGATAAAGAAGATGTGGTATACACACACACACACACACACACACACACACACTCACACACACAGGAATATTACCCATAAAAAAGAATGAAATAGTGCCACTTGCAGCAACATGGATGGACCTAGAGATTACCATACTAAGCGAAGTAAGTCAGAAAAAGACAAGTACCATATGATGTATCACTTACATGTGGAATCTAAAATACAACACAGGACTTCCCTGGCAGTCCAGTGGTTAAGAATCTGTGCTTCCACTGCAGGGGGCACGGGTTCGATCCCTGGTCAGGGAAATAAGATCCCGCATGCTGTGCGGTGTGGCCAAAAAAGAAAGAAAAAAAAACACAAATGAACATATCTACTATCTACGGAACAGAAACAGACTCACAGACATAGAGAACAGACTTGTGGTTTTTAGTAAGGGGTGGGGGTCGGGGAGGGAAGGACTGGGAGTTTGGGATTAGCATATGCATACTATTACATACAGAATGGATAAACAAGGTCCTACTGTATATAGCACAAGGAACTACGTTCATTATCCTGTGATAAACCAGAATGGAAAAGAATACGAAAAAGATATGTCACTTTGCTGTACAACAGAAACAGCCACATAGCACAGGCAGATCAGCTTGGTGCTTTGTGACCGCCTAGAGGGGTGGGAAAGGGAGGGTGGGAGGGAGACACAAAAGGGAGGAGATATGGGGATATATGTATATGTATAGCTGATTCACTTTGTTATAAAGCAGAAACTAACACACCATTGTAAAGCAATTATATTTCAATAAAGATGTTAAAAAAAAAATTTACAGAGAAGTTATAATGCCATGAGAAAATGCCTCTGACCCTAATGCTAAGTGAAACTAACAGATGAAAAAAATGTTCTATATGTGTTGAGCTTTTTCTGTTCCTATTTTTTGTTTCTTTTTTCTTTTTCAATAAATAAAGTTGCACAGAAATAAGACTGGAAGTAAAGATAACAAAATATTAACAGTGGTTGGATTCAGATAGAGGGGCTTTGGATTCTTTAGAAAATCATTTCTATTTTTCTGTATTTAATAAATATTCCTTTGGAACGTTAAAAAAATTGTAAATCAACTATACTTCAATAAAACTTAAAAAAAAAACTTTCACTTTTCCTGAGGAAAAAAGTACTTGTACCCTCTGAGGTTATCAACTCTGGACTTGACAAGCAAGGATATAAGCAAGAGTCTTGGCTGAGTTCAAAGGGTTTCAGTAAATAGGAATTCAAGTCTCCCCACCACCCCCAATAAACCACTTTAGGGGGAGGGGGTGTGTGGAATAGGACTTAGTTGAATCCAGGAATTTGACAGGGAAGAACCATGACAAAGTCAAGGTGGCAGCAAAGTTGTGTTCATGGAATCACTTAGAGTTCATGCAGGCAACAAAGTGGCTTGGGTAGCCTTTAATCACTGTTAAATTTAGGCTTTGAACAGCACAAAGGGGCTTTGAAAGTTAGACTGAAGAGTACAGATTGATCTAACATGCCAGAAGGAATTTTCATAGGTTAGGAGACATTGTAAGTCTTAAAGAAGAAAGAGGCACTGATGACAGCAGGGAAGACAACTATGTACCATTATCCAAGTGCTGAACCATTACAGCTGAAACCAGAATGGACCCAGAAAGGTGTTAAGGAACAAATGGGAGGCAATTCCGCCCTCCATAACTTCTCAGATCTTCCAAGCACTACTTCTTCAAGATCTTTTTACTTGAGAATTAACTCATCTTTCTTTAAGGTCTTAAAGCTCTGAGGGAATTAACACTGCAAGTAAAGACACAGGGATTTCAGCAAAAGATAGGTAGGCTTATCTCAGAGCCTCTCATTGAAGAGAAAAAGCTGAAGACTTCATTTTTTTTTTTAATTTTATTTTTGGCCACGTTGGGTCTTCGTTACTGTGTGAGGGCTTCCTCTAGTTGCAGCCAGCACAGGCTTCCCATTGCGGTGGCTTCTCTTATTGTGGAGCACGGGTTCTACGCACATGGGCTTCAGTAGTGTGGCACACGGGCTCAGCAGTTGTGGCTTGTGGCTCTAGAGCGCAGGCTTAGTAGTTGTGGCGCACAACCCGTGTCCCCTGCACCGGCAGGTGGACTCTTAACCACTGTGCCACCAGGGAAGTCCCAAGCTGAAGACTTTAGACTGGGTTAAGCAGGAAGCTGAATACTAGGCATGAACAGAGCAGAGTCTCCAGCTGCCCTTTCCCACAGCACACCTCTGTTCAGGCAGCATAGCCAGCTGTAAATGCACTTATAGAGCCAGACTGCCTACACAGGAATTCTAGGTCTGCCATTTATCAGCTTTGGGACCCTTGGACAAGCTACTTTATGCTTCGGATTCCCCATCATAAAATGGGGTTATTACCTATCTTATAGGGTCCTTTTGAGGATATGCAAAGTGAACAGAACATATCTATTATACAATAGGCAATGTGTGCTAGCTATTATTATTCTACCTAGTATTCAACTTAGTAACACTAAGTCCCGTGGTCAGGGAGGAGACACAGTCTGATTGCATGAGTCATGAGGACAAAGGGGACAGTGGAAGGCCCAGAGAAAGGACTCTGAGAAAATCAAATGCTAGCCCCACCTAGCTTCCAGCGTCTCAGGGCCACTACAAGATTTTTTTTTTGCCTTGATAAAAACAAAGCACAAAATGGGACTTAACATCTTTTGTTTCTGCTTACAGGGAAAGCAGAGGTCCTACTGTGACACAAGCATGCCAGGAAAATAAGCCAGCAAGCCAAAATAGACTGGAATCAAGAACACTGGGAGAGGGCAGAGAAAAAGAATTCTAGGTATGATAGGAAGGATTCTGAAAAGTTACAGAATACGGTACAGAAACAGATGCTCTATGTTCTTTAGGATAAATGCCTAAGCCCTAGCACGTACTGGGTGTTGCTCTACATACAACCACATGCAAGGAACACCCATGGTTTGGGCAGGTTCTTCCTGTTGAGTGGTGAATGCAAGGTGGTATGTTTTTAAGCTTTGCAATATCATGCTTTGAACTCCAAGAGCCTTCCCAACCAGCATCTACTGAGAAGTCTGAAGAATACCCTCTCAAGGAGGCAAAGATACTGAATGACCTCATTCCCATCTCTCTTCCCAGTAAGGTTTTCTGCCTCCTCCCTCCTTGCCAGGAGGCAGAGATATGACCCAAGGTTGAAAAACAAATAACCACCATCTCAAATGACTTAGATTTAATCATCGGAAGCAAACTAAATGGAAAGCTTACAATAGAGAAGAATTACATGTCAGTGCCTTTTGCAAACTGAGCTGGGACAGAAAGGGACTGGGGCTGCCCCTCAACCCGATCCCTTCCAAACAAAGACATCCACAGTGTCCCTGGCAGTCTGGCTCAGGGAAGGGGGAGACTGTTGGCTCTGTGCGTTGAGGTCGCCTTGCCCACCGCTCACTCCTGGCCAGCATCAGGAGCCCCGCCTTGCTGGCTCTGGTCATCACCCTTTTTTTTGTGGCCTGATACGATGTCATCAATCCGCAGCAGTAGAACTGCCGTCTAGGAGAAAAACCACAGCCCCAAAGAGGTTAGCAAAGAAGGGAAGGACACTTGTTTTCTTTTAGACGTATCACCTAGCTCCTCCTATATAATTACCATTTTATCTGAAATCTACCCTTTCAGAGTCTTGAATGTAAAATGCAGTTCTCCGTAAGCAAGGGATGCAGCCTGTGCTACGTTACCTTGCCTTTTTTTTTTTTTCTTTTTCTTTTGGCCATGCTACACAGCTTGTGGGATTTTAGTTCCCCAACCAGAGACTGAACCCGGGCCCTCAGCAGTGAGAGAATGTAGTCCTAACCAATGGACTGCCAGGGAATTCCCTACCTTTTTTTTTTTAATTAAAAATATTTATTTATTTATTTTTGGCTGCACCGGGTCTTAGCTGCGGCATGCGGGACCTTCTTAGTTGTGGCATGTGGACTTCTTAGTTGCAGCATGTGAACTTCTTAGTTGTAGCATGTGAACTCTTAGTTGTGGCATGCACACGGGACCTAGTTTCCCGACCAGGGATCGAACCCGAGCCCCCTGCACTGACAGCACAGAGTCTTACCCACTGCACCAGGGAAGTCCCCCTACCTTGCTTTTTAAATGAGCTAAATATAAGTAGGGGGATGGAATTCCTTGGGAGATCTTTTGGGGAATACTCTGCCTTCTATCCCCCCCTCCTCAAGACTGGACCAAACACACTGTTTTCTGGTTATCTGGAAATAAACAGCACAGCATATGTCTTAAGAGTGCCTCACCTCCACTGCTGTCTTATACGTTTGCAGCTTTACAGCCAATGGTTCCCAGATGCCCAGTTCTTTCATGTCCACCAAAGTACCTGTCTCACCATTTACGCCCCAGGTCTCACAATTCTCCTGGGTGTGCTTGGCCTATAGTTGGAACAAGCATAAATAATTAAAGGGGAAAATACTAGGAACAAGTAAGCTGACAGAGACCATTACATAAAAATCAAATACACTGCATTGATAAGGTAGGGATAAGAGGAAATGGCAACGACAACAAACAAATCAAAAATTAAGAAAGAGAAGAGATTTTAAGGGAACAAGCTACCAGGAGAACCTGGAAAGACAGACATGAACTACCCTCTTAGGCCAAACACAGCTTTTCCTACCCCATCAAGAGAAGAGCACGGAAAGGAACTCACCCGAAGGGAGGTAAGTAGACGGATGGTGCTGGCCCCACAGTTTTGAATAAGGGTACGAGGGATGACCTCTAGGGCTTGGGCAACAGCCCGATATGGCCATTGTTCCACACCAGTCATGGCCTTGGATTTTTCTGTCAAGGCATGAGCCACAGCCATCTCAGAAGCCCCACCCCCAGGCACCAGCTGAGGGTCCAGGAGAACATTGCGGCACACCTGCATGGCATCCTGGAGGTTGCGTTCTACTTCCTTGGGAAAGGAAACAAAGAGTATAAAGCCAAAGCTTGATGACTCAAGGACAAATCAGAAGTACCAAACGACTTCCTGACTGCCAAGTTCGGTAAACCACCAAGGAGGGCAAACTAAGAAAGGTCCTTCAAACCTTTTGGGCAGGGCAGATGCTACTAACTCTGGAAAAACACATTAACTACAACTGCAACAAGGCCAGGGGGAATGTGGTGTCACTCTGGGATGTTAGACTTTTGTCCATTGTGCTTGACAGACCTATAACCCTACTCTGTCCTGTCTAGCTGTGTACTCCAGGAGGCTGCACAGTGTAGTGGAAACTCTACTTACTAGTTATATGCCTCTGGTAAATTACCTAACCTCACTAAGGAAAAAAAAAAGTAATATTTATAATTTCAACTTAAAAAACAAGGAAACAGTGGTTACTAGTGGATGGGGAAATGATGAGTCATTGTTCAATGGGTATAGTGTCTCAATTTTTTGAGATAAAAAAAGTTCTGAAGATCTGTTGCATGTGAATATGAATACACTTAAAACTGCTGTAACTATACACTTAAAAATGATTCAGATGATATATTTTACATTAAAAACATTTTAAACCATGATTAAAAATAAAAATATTAAAAAAAAAAAAGAAGAGAGAGATTTGTGGCTTCAGATGGCAATTAAATAACTATAAATGGGCAACAGGATGATTTTAGGCCCTCTGGGAAACTCTCAAGAAATGGAATGACCTAGATCATTCAGTCACACTTCCAAGGCTGACTCACCGAGAGAATCTCTTTGCTGGCCCCCCGGAGGAGAATGGTGCAGGCCTTGGGGTCTCTGCATTCAGTGATGAATGTAAAGTACTCATCTCCAATTTTCTTGATTTCCAATAGGCCTGCCCCTGTCCCAACATCTTCTTCTCTCAGTTCCTCTGGTCGGCTGACTATCCGGCCCCCACAGGCTCTATTGATTAGATGGGGAGAAGGGGGACAGGGAGAAGACCAGATGATGTCATACTTTTACTCATCTTCCTGGTCCTTAGGGTCTGCGGTGGGGTGTAAGGGTTAAGGGCCAAAGTGGACTGCTAACAACATTTCTACCTAACTCGAGACGTCTTGGTTGCCGGTGAAATAGATTTCCAAATATGTAGGTGAAGTTTCCTTAAACTAATGTGGCTTTATAAGTGAAAGTGTGCATACCTAAGGCAACTACTGTAACGAGATACAGGTTAATTCAAAATATACTTCGTGGACCCTAAAATTTGGACAAATGAATTCTTATGCATATCTGACCATGTGTATAACACATAATGGTCATTTCTAGATAGAACTCATCCTATAATGCCTAGTTAGATCTCAAGGTCAATAACAGGACTGTACTAAAGACAATGTAAAGGGCAAGCAAGAAATAAGGCGATTAAGTACATAAGTATATGTCTCACCCCGTTTTAATGAATGTAGGGCTAATTTTTTATTTGTCACTTTTTCCCCACTCATGGGCATGTAGAGTCAACTATGTATATGTATGTATGCCGAGCCATTTCAGAGCAAGCGTTTTAAGTATAAAATTGGATTTGGATCTATGGCATATTATGTGATGTAGAATAGACTCACCTTTAAAAAAAAAATTACTCTTAAAAATAGATGGTATCTGAGCCTACATATTCATGCTGAAGTAGTGAGTGCAATCTAAGGTTGCATTAACAGCAGCTGAGGATCCAATCAAGGTAATTGTTGGATCTGCTATATTCTGAGCTAGTTAAAACAGACTGATCTGAAATGGACCCCTATACCAAGGTAGTGATCATAGATGTCTAAGCATAAGCTGTTCACTACTGGTTAGGAGCAGTAGAGTCTCAGGCAGCAGATAACTGTTACTCTAGATAGAGGACTTCTTCTTCTTCAAATATTTATTTACTTACTTGGCTGCGCTGGGTCTTAGTTGCAGCATGCAGGAACTTTAGTTGTGGCATGTGGGATCTAGTTCCCTGACCAGGGATCGAACCCAGGCCCCCTGCATTGGGAGCATGGAGTCCTAGCCACTAGACCACCAGGAAGTCCCTAGACAGAGGACTTCTGAAGAGGGCAGATGGCTAAACCCAGGTTATTTCCATCTGTAAATAATTTGGCTAGCCTTATCCTATGCTAAACTTTTTCAGATAAGGATGACTACATTATGAAGCTACAAAATAAAAACACATGGGAAGGAGAATCTTATTTTTACCTGGCCTACTCACCTAGCAATGCGATTATTGTCTGTCTTCCGGACTCTGCGGATGGCTGTGATATTGGCCCGCATGAGGTAGTGCTGAGCTAAATCTGCAAGAATAGAGGTGTCAAGCTGGAAACCAGAAACCCTGGGTTCTGAACAGGTTTTATCCTCCACATACCCTAACCATCACATGTTAATTATGTTCAGTGTATGACAACATGCGAGGAAAAAAATCACCGACCCTCTTCTACCACAACAATAGTCTGGAAAAATGAATGTAGTCCTACCTGAGATGCCCTTTTCTGTGATGACCACGTCTGGCTTCAGATGGATAATGTCCTCACAGAGCTGCTGAATGTACTCTTCTTCCATCTGGAGGATTCGGGTGAAGTCTTCCTCTCGTGTGATCTCAATGTCAGTCTATGTGGTGAAGAAAAGTCACTCTGAATTAAAAATTTTGGATTGGTGAAGCTCTTTAGGGTCATCCTAACCACTATACTCCCTCCATCCAGCACTCTCATGTATCCCAGAAAGCATGAGTTAGAATAAGCCACGACCCAACACCTCTATAAGCCACTTTAGCTCCAGCAGTCATCTAGTTTAACCCCATTTAATTATAAAGCAACTGGAATGCAAAGTCACAATGCAATTAGTGGAGTTTGGCTAAGGTCTCTAGCCACTTAGTTCAATGTTTCTTCTGACCTGTCAGTGTGCATGGTAACTCAGGGTCTTAATTCTTCTCACTAATGAATCGATTCTTGTTCCCAACCACTGTTTGATAAGCTTCAATTACTTTGTTTTATCCAAGGGTGATGGAGCCTTGTGAGCTTCCTGCCCTCTGGAAATTCTTTGGCACTTTAAAGCTCAATTAACTCCTACTCTATGTTCTACTGATGCATTAGGAAAGGTGGCATGATAGTGTGGAATTGAAGCCGAACAGAGCTGGGTTCAAGTTCTGATTTCGCCAATACCAGCTGTGTTCCTCAAGCAATTAACCTAACTTCTCTGAGGTGTAGATCCCTCATCTGTAAAATGGAAGTCAGTATCATCTGCTGTAAAGAGTAGTTGTAAGAATCAGAGATTACTTGTAAAGGTCACAGAGTAGGCACGTAACAGACTCTTTTTATTTCCCTTGTCCATATTAACAGATTCTTACATCAAATTTAAGGAATAGGGCCAGGGACATTACCTGGCTTTCTCCTTTCTTGTATTCCAGAGAAGAATCCAGCAGCACGATGCGAGGGTTCTTGATATAGCGCCGCATCCGTGGATGGGTCACATCCTTGTTAATCATGACTCCACGTAGCACACACGAGTCTTCAATGATGCCGCCAGGTATCTGAGCAAAAGAACCACTTCAATCCACAACCAGGAGATAATTTCTCAACTCCCTGCCCAGACATTCATCTTTCCCAAATGACCACCATTTCAGATTTTTAAAGTATCTTTTTTCCATGAACCTCTAAAACAACTACAGTTGCAATCACACTTCTTTCTCTCTAGGAAGCACATCAATCTTAGACCATGATACACAATTTGAAGGTTGGCTGAGACAGAAATTCAGTGATTGACAAAGATTTAAAGGGGCACAGGGACTTCCCTGGTGGTCCAGTGGGTAAGACTCCGCACTCCCAATGCAGGGGGCCTGGGTTTGATCCCTGGTCAGGGAACTAGATCCCGCATGTGGCAACTAAAAGATCCTTCATGCTGCAATGAGGATCCCGTGTGCCGCAACTAACACCTGGCGCAGCCGAATGAATGAATGAGAGAATCACGCAATACTTCTTAAAAAAAAAAAAAAAGGACGCAGATCTCTACTTCCTGAAAGATATTTCCATGAATTTTAGACATAGGGCTCCATCTACTGGCCACAAGATATTAATGCTACTTTAAAATCTTAAATTAATAAAGATGGAGAAAGCATTCTGGGGCTTATTAGCGCTATGCTGTAGAGCCCTTGTTTATTTCCTGACCCAGTGGCTGATATGTATGCAAATGCACAAATACAGACACAAAAATAAGCCTTTCTCTTGCCCCTGTAGACCTTGTGTAGGAACAGCAGTGAAGCTAACAGAATTATTTCAGATACCTCTTTGGCACCCTCTTTTTCAAGTTTTTGTTTTCCAGGTAGCAAATACTCTTCTTCCTGGTTCTAATAATAAAAATATCTTGCTCTGATTTAAACTTATTTCCTCCACAAGTGTGATGACTCATGCTAGGAAATAATTTGTCTCCAAAGTACACACTCAAAGAGTTTACCTTTTCTACCTTTGCGTATTTCTTGATGTCAATCTCCTTCCGACCGTTCTCCTCAAACTGTACAGTTTTGACAGCATCCAGGGCAATGTTGCAAGCCAAAGAAGACCACCGACTGATTACTTTGGTAGTAATGGAGCTGTTGATGATGTTCAGCATGGCATCTCGGTTACTGGTGTCAACAGGGGTACTGGAGAAAAGAAAAACGAATAATATGCTCAGTGGGATCCTGGATGTTTAAGGAAGTCCTCATCTATATCTTGATGACTGTAATAGTGGGCCAACAGGCAGAACAAGGGGAATCTGTTCCTTTGTAGGAAACTCAGTGTTATCAAGAAGTAACTTTGTCCACCCTCTGCCTTTTAGCAAGATTACAATTAACCCATCCCTGAAAGGTGTCTCAAATCCCTGAGTAATCTGCTCTCATGTCTGACAACTCTCCACACTTACAGAGTTTACAGTAAAATAATTTCTTTACCTTCTGCTCCAACCAAATAAACTCTATTACTTTCACAACTTGGGTCAAGACACATTTTACCTTTGAAACCTCATCCTATAACTAACAAATTCTGAGAGCTCCTCTGGAGAATCACCATCGGTCTGTGCTATCCATTTGGACACCTGATTCTATTTTACCTAGCATCATAATACATGGTGCGCCACAGTGTTTTTATGTGTTTAGTCTCCTCTAACGAAATTACAAATTTGTACATGGCAAGACTATCTAGAATCATAAGTTGTAAGAGACCTTGGATACCATCTTGTCCAAATTTTCATACTGCTGAAATCCCTTTTATTAACACAGTAAGACACACAATAAGCAATCATTAAATAGTTGCTGAATTATGTATTTTAGGGAAAAAGCAATAGCTCTAAAAATATTATCTAAGATATACAGGCAGTTATTGCTTGATAAAAAGAAAAACATTAATGATTCAGCTCCAAATATTCAATAAATCCTTTGTGTACTCTACATTCTTACAAAGCTTACTTCATAAAAATGTTTTAAATCAAGCACCTCCTTCTGTAAGAGTGCTAGACAGATATTATCATATACTATGTTTCTTAACAGCAGGAAGTACAATACAAAGCTCACCAAATTGCTAGGTACTTGTGTACCCGACAACCTAAGGATATGAGTAGAAAATTATAGGTTTTAATTAATTAATTAAAAATAAATTTATTTAAATAACTGATTTATTTTTGGCTGTGCTGGGTCTTCATTGCTGCGTGTGGGCTTTCTCTACTTGTGGTGCACGAGTTTCTCACTGTGGTAGTGTCCCTTGTTGCGGAGCACAGGCTCTAGGTGCGCAGGCTTCAGTAGCTGTGGCTCGCGGGCTCCAGAGCGCAGGCTCAGTAGTTGTGGTTCATGGGCTTAGTTGCTCCATGGCATGTGGAATCTTCCCGGACCAGGGCTCGAACCCGTATCCCTGCATTGGCAGATGGATTCTTAACCACTGCGCAACCAGGTAAGTCCCAGGTTTTATTTTTTAAACAACTTTTTTTTTTTTTAAGAAATTCACGTTCTTTTATTTATTTATTTATTTATTTATTTATGACTGTGTTGAGTCTTCGTTTCTGTGCGAGGGCTTTCTCTAGTTGCGGCAAGTGGGGACCACTCTTCATCGCGGTGTGCAGGCCTCTCACCCTCGCGGCCTCTCTTGTTGCGGAGCACAAGCTCCAGACGCGCAGGCTCAGCAATTGTGGCTCACGGGCCCAGTTGCTCCGTGGCATGTGGGATCTTCCCAGACCAGGGCTCGAACCCGTGTCCCCTGCATTGGCAGGCAGATTCTCAACCACTGCGCCACCAGGGAAGCCCTCTAAAAACTTTTATTTCTCTTACCCTTTCCTTCATTTTGCTCCCCTCTTTGTTTCTCCTTCTCACAAAATACCACCAGGGTATAAACTACTGGTGATGTGCTCGGCCTTCCTTTACCATCTAAGAACAGATTAGTTTTCCAGGCCTCCCATAGTTGACACTACCCATTTCTGGTCCCCACCTCCAATACCTTATTTTCTTAAGGGTGCTGATCATATCATCCAAAGCCCTGCGGTAAGCACTGATCACCACTGTTGGGTGCATCTGCTGCTCCAGGAAGTGCTCAGCCACAGACAGCATCTCCCCTGCTGAAAAAAGATGCATACACCATAACATTTTGAAAAGTACCTGGATATCAAGGCAACTTCATTATGCTTCTAAAAATACCTGCTCTTTTTTCTTAAGTACGTTTCCCCAAAGTATGCAAATACTATTCCAGATTTTATACTTTGTACAAGCAAATTTGGAAAAAAAAAATTCTCATCAGATATATTTTAAATGATCAAAGATTGATCCCAGGGTTTACTTATTCTTGTGATCTAACTAAATATTTGTTCCCAGTTTCCTAAACAAATGGTAAACATTTTCCCGAAGACTCTAAAAGAGAAAGAAAAATAAAGGAAAATTGACTTGCTTATTATTTCAATACCTAGGATGTAGTCAAACTGCTGGTACTGAAAACAAAAAAACCCACAAGACTTTATACCTGGAAGAATACCCATAAAAACTTACAAAATTTACCCTCTGGAAGAGGGATTATTGGTAAAATGTCCCTTCCTTTTAAAAACTGTCCTTACTTTCTAATTCTAATTAACACACACACACACACAAAAGCTTGTTTCTAAAAAAAGTTTTGAAGAGGAAAAACCATTATTTTGGTCAAAAAAAGGACCTTTTGCACAAAGGGCTTGTACTACCAGGTCCACTGATACTAATTTTTAAAATGTACACAAATGTGTAAAAGTTCACATGTATACTCTTTGGCATGTGCTCAAATGTTTGATTTCAATACTTTAGAATTCCTAAGTGACCATCATGTATATTAAAAGAAAGATAATCAAATATTTTGAAACATGCTCTAATAAGTTAACTTAGAAAAGACTATACCCTGTTAAAGAAGCATCAGAACAGTATCACAGAAGAAAGATATCTTCAGAAATGGCAGTTTTGGTTTTTTAAAAGCTACCTAAGTCTAAGAAACCTAGACTCATGGATACTTAACCTACTTAATATCTCCAGGAGATTTAACTAAGATTACCAGCTAGAAAATTCTGCCTGAAACCTAAAGCTCATCTTCTACCCAAATAAGTGAAAAAGCATATGGAGTCTTACCTACTTCTTTCATCCTCCAAGTTTCAGTACAGAACTAGCCATATGTAATTAATCCTCAATCCACAAAAGAACTGGATCTAAAGATGTGATTAGTTGGTGGTGACTCAAGCAAATCTCCACCCAACTCACCATTCTCAAAATGCAGTACAAAGGCATTTAAAAATTAATTTTTAAGAAGTTCATATTATAATAATTTTGTTAAGGATTCTATTTTTAGGCCTGTGGGCCAACACTATAAATTGGCATCTCCTAACTGAAAATAGTTTTTCCCTCAATTCCTGAAAACATATTGCTACAGATTTTTTTTTTTTAATTAATTAATTTTTATTTTTGGCCGTGCCACACGGCTTGTGGGATCTTAGTTCCCCAACCGGGGATCGAACCCGCCCCCTCGGCAGTGAAAAAGTGTGGAGTTCTAACCACTGGACCACTGGGGAATTCCCATGTAACACATGTAAACAAGTGTCCTTTACGTGGTATATTTAGTGGCATGTTTTCCACATTTTTTGCGCATTTTCTTGTTGATTTCACTGTTTAAAATGGCCTAAGTATAGTCCTAAAGTACTATCTAATTTTCCTATGTGCAAGAAAGCTGTAATGTGCCCTGTAGAGAAAATAACTTACTACATAAGCTTTGTTCAGGCATAAGTTATAGTGCTACGGGCATGAGTCCAGTGTTAATGAATCAACAATATATATAAATAAAGTGTCTTTAAAACAAACAAATAAAACATAAAACATACATATTTATGCATTGATAAATATGTGACTGGACGCTTGAGGAACCTAACCCTATACTCCCCCCGGAGTGATGGTTTAGTATTCACTAATTCAGTGTTTGTGGTGACTTTATAGAATATAACTTATTGTGAGTATGACAATGGACTGTATTTTATTCAATCAGATTTGCAAAGCTCATCCTATACCATGATGAACATTTTATGCTCAGTTGGAGAGAATACACAGAAAATTAGCAAAAAGTTCTTTAAACATTTATAATTAGTGGATTGGTAAAAATGTTCTTCTTAAAATATGACTCAGGGGACTTCTTTGGCGGTCTAGTGGTTAAGACCCCATGCTTTCACTGCAGGGGGTGCGGCGGGTTCCATCTCTAGTCAGGGCACTAAGATCCCACATGCCGCGCGTTGCGGTCAAAACAAAACAAAAAGCTCTGACGTTATTTCTGGCAAAAATCTTAATGTTTCAATCTAATTTTCCTTATCAACCTTCCATTCTTTTCTTACCAAGAATAATTACAGATGTGGTCCCATCTCCAACCTCTTCATCCTGTGTCCGGCTAATTTCAATCATGGACTTGGCTGCTGGATGCTGTACTTGAATCTGAAAGAAAGACCTCTTAACCCATTCTGCTTGGTCCTAACTCTTGCGGTTCTTGCTTCCACACTTACTCCCTTTTATTGTTTTACCACAGCTTTAAAGATTAAAAGTGGCCCCTAAAATATCTAAGTAAAACACCTTTCCAACTCTTTTTCTTTTTGGGGAAAAATGCATTAGGACAACTTAACTACTGAAGTTTCTTGAGAACAGAACAGTATCTTTTAGCTTATTTATTGGGAACACCATTGTTGTGGTTGAATTGTGTCCTCTCAAAGAACATGTTGATGTCTCATCCCCTGAAAACTATATTTGGAAATAGGGTCTTTGCAGATATAACCAAGTTAAGATGAGGTCATAGGGGTAATCAAGGTATGCTCTAAACCCAACCACTGGTGTCCTTATGAGACACACAAGAAAATGCCATATGACAGAAAGAGAGCTTATAAGCCAAGGAATGTGGTCAAGCATCAGAAGCTATAAGAGGAAGGATTCTTCCCTAGAGCCTTCAGAAGGAGCATGGCACTGCTGACACCTTGAGTTTGGACCGCCAGCCTCCAGTCCATGTGAATAAATTTCTGTTGTTTCAAGTCACACAGTCTGTGGTAATCTGCTACAACAGCCCAAAAAAGCTAATCATTATTTACATTATCTCTTTATGTGTTCTTTATAAAATGTTAGAAAGCAAAACGAAAAGTCAAACCTCTCGAAGAATAGCATTGCCATCATTGGTCATCACAATGCCTCCCATTGGGTCCAAAAGCATCTAGGACAAAAGCAGAAGTTATATTTAAGTGTCCCAGAAAACAGAAAGGGAAAATCTGTAGTCGAAGTTTCAGTAATGAGATAAGCCTACCTTCATCATAGACTTGGGTCCCAAACATGTTCGGATGACATCTGCAATAGTCTATGGAAAGAAAATAAAAAACATGTAAGCACAAATCAGAAGATAGTGAGTGTGTTAGGGGAAGAGGCATGAGTAACCCACAGAGCCAGTGTTTTAACAAGGACACTTCTAAAGTAGGGTTGGCGACCACTTTAAATACAGCACGCCACATGGCTAGATTCTGTTCTTTGCTTTTTCCGCTTCGGGAATGTTTTCTGGATGCAGAAACAAATAACTTTTCACAAGGAAAAAAAGGGACATGCCTCCCAGAGCTTCAGTTTCCCAGCAGTCCAGATAACTGAAAGTCCACGTATTTGTATTTCTTTCCATGATAGTAGCCTCCACCCCATGCTAATTAGATCTAGGGCTATTTCATTCTTTCATTCAAAAGATATTTACTGAATACCTATCCAGGATCTACACTGAGTACTAGGAATACAAAAGGGAATTAATACAGTTCTTCCCTTCAACTAACTCAGTCTAGTATGGGAGACAAACACAAACAGAATATTATGAGACAATATACAGCAATAGAATATGCACAAGTTAATATAAGAAGACCATTAGGCCTAGCTCAGAGAGGGAAGGCTTCCTTCTCCTTACCACCGAGACGGCAATGTCCGGAAGGAAGGGAAGTCAACTTTTCCTCTGCCTAATTGCAAACAAATACAGAAATACTAGGGAAGGCAGCTACAGGCAAACTACTATAAACAACTTAAAAGATGTGCTACCTTGGCAGCATTGATGTTTCCAGATTGAACTTTTCTTCCAGATTCACGCTTTGTGTTCTGGCCTAAAATAGATAAAAACAAAAGGCAACAGCCCAGGATTGCCCCACTGTATATAAGCTATTTATTCCCCAATCTTTGAAAATAAAAACACACCCAGGTTTCATGATGTATATACGGATTAAAGCTTATCAACCTGTAGTCTTTAAATATGTGCAGCTTATTGTATGTCAATTATACCTCGACAAACTGTTAAAAAGTAAACATATATACTTATGTTTATTTATTTACTTCAACCCCTGGTATACGAAGAAACAATCCATAAAGCTTCAACTTTGGAATCTTGGTCATCACTTTCCCTCTAGCCAAACATTCATGTATTTACAGCAAGAATTCATAACCTGAGATCTGAGATCCATGAGATTCTCAAAGGGCTGGTGTCTCTAAAAAGCATCAATCTCCTTTACGTAAAAAGGGAGTCTGGGGGTTCATATTCTCATACTTGGATATGGGGAATCATACTGACAGTCCCAGCATAATTACTGATAGGGCCCCCCACTGTGCTGTGGAATGAGAACACACACTCAAGTGTCTGGGTTTGCCAAGATAGTCACATCATGCTTGGACGTAACCAGAATGCCTCAGTTACCCATTTACCATTAGAAAGAGCTGACTACGTATTTTAATAAGGAGCCTGACTGGATACAGCCACTAATGCCAGAGATTAACGTGGACCTCCAAAGGGCTGCACAATGCACCACTCAGTCACCCCAGGGCCCTCTCAATGAGAGACAAGCCAATGACTATAACTGAACCTATGTAATGTCTCACTCCTCTCTCCAAATTATATTTTCCCTACAATTTGCTGTAAAATTTTCGATCCAGTCCCATCAAATCTAAACACAATTCTCAGGATTTAGATTCCTATTTCAGGCAGTGATAACTAAAATCCTGCATGGACCTTTCTAATGGATTCATCAGAAAAAATAGGGTTTTTTTCTGGGTTAAGTGAATTCTTGTCTGAAAACAGTTATTTTCCAAGTAGAGACAAAATAGATAAAATCTTGGAATAGCATTCTCTACAAAGAAGATGGTGAGGGAGGGAAAATGGCTAGTCAGGCATCTCAGGTGCTCTTGCAAATAGGATACGGAAGTTACACAGGTTGGAAACATACCAAGGGAAGACAAGGGAAATGGGACTCGTAAGTAAGGAAAGAAATCTGGGATGTTCCCGAAGGGCAAAGAGAACCAATCGAGGAATCTGGGAAAACTCAGCTGGTAAGTGGGAAATATTACAACGGAGAGGACACTTGAGGGAATAATTACATCTAAGCCAGACCAATGAAGGAAGCAGGGTTATTACTTCGTGAACAGGGGTTGACTAACGGAAATTCAAGAGGACGGCTACCGAAGAGGAAGTGGCCAAGGATACCACTCGCTGTTTGCCAGACCCTCTTTTAAACAGCTGTATCTCCTTATCTCATTTAAGCCTCACAATCCTATGAGGAAATACTGTTAACCCTAATAACAAAGATGGAGCCATTTTCAATCAAGCAGTTTGGCCAAGGCCACACCGTTACTAAGGGATGAGCCAAGATTATAAAACTAGGCCAAACTAAAAAACCTTTATTCATTCAACTACACACTGAAAATCGCTCAAGGAAGCGTTCAAGGGCGGGGGTTGGGGGTGAAGAACGGAACGCCGTTCCGTTCAACAGGCTCGGCGACAGGAAGGTCAGTTTACATTTGCCAAGACAGGGGAATGGGTTAAGAGAAGAGAGGGAAACAGGAGAAGGGGCTTCCAAAATTAACGACTGGAAGGCTCAGTGGCCGGACCTGAGCGGGACTGGGCTGGGGCAAGGCTGTAAAGTGCGGAAAAAGAGGGGTGGTGAAGGGGGGGGGGGTGTCCCTTCCCCGGCTTTCCCACAACTCACTAAGCACGAGTACCGGACGATGACCCATCATGGCGGCGCGATGCAGAGCCGGGTACCCAGAGCTGGGGGAACCCGCAGAACCTTCTGGAGAGAGAGAACCAGCGAAGCCCAGAAAACGCTGCCTCCACAGGGCTCACACACAAACCCGCTACTCTCCGGGTCCCACCAATCACCGCACCCACCTCACTGACCGGCACGCACACAGACCAATTGACATTCTTAGCCCCGCCCCCTACGTAAGAACGCAGGGAAAGCTAGATAGAGAGGGCACAGACGCTTGCGCAATAGGGTGGCCGCTCCCGACCGCGTGCAGCGCGAACCTCCGCGCAAGCGCCAAGGCTCGGGCAGTTGGCCGGCATGGCACTGCGCATGTGTATCAACTACAAGGGTGGTTGCTGGGGTTGAGGCTTTCGAGTAACACCGCAGGTGAGGTCCTTAAACTCTTGCGTCTCAGCTCCTCTCGGGTCCCGAAGGTCAAGAAAGGCGTGACAGTTTCCACGCTTTCGTTCCAGCCTTAGCAACCAGGAGGGATAGAGGGGCGGGGCTTAAACCGGCAGTTGCGGGGAGACCCGGCCGGTTTGATGCGGGGTGAAATGGGAGTTGTAGTCCGATCGGACTGGGCTGGGCGGTAACTGTTCTTCCGGGCACGCTGGGAATTGTGGTTTATTGCTTCTGACTCATTGCTGTGCGTGGACCTTTACCTTCTTAGGCAAATGTGTTCTGCTGAGGCTGTGAGCGGTACCGGAGGGTGATGGCTTACTTTTTCCCCGAGTTATCCTATCTAAAACACTTTTTCAACTGTTCCCTGTAGTGCTCTCAGATTTTCTTTCTCCACTCCTATTCCCTCCTCTGCCCTCCTCATCTCCCGGTGCATTAGAGATGTTGGGGAGCCAGAGTTTTTAAATTACCTTACAAGACAAGAAAAGGACGGATATTACAGAAATTAAAACGATGAGAGAACACAGAATATTTGCCCGTTCATAGGAGACTGTTAAGGTTTGGGCATGGTTACAGTACTATTTTGTCCAGGAAAAAAGGCTGCAGTACTACTAGAAACATGTTTTCCAAACTAATGAAAGGGCTGTGAGACCAAGATCAATTCAAGAACAATTACTTATATTTGGCCACGAGATAGAACAGTACACCCTTTCACATTTTTTCCTCACCAAATTGGAACAGCCTGAGCTCTGCTGGGGAGAACTTATGAAGTTGTTAATAGTGAAATAATAGCATGGGTTGTCGGTGGTCATGTGATTCTTTCCCAGGCACCACACCCGTTGGTGTTCAGATGGAGCAGAATTCTAGTCATCCTACTAACAGAAGAGGTGTGTGTCAGAGGCCCTGCTTTTTCTCCCTTAAAACCAGGCCTCCTTAATTGCTCAGCTTTTGGGAAAATGAAGCTAGTTGTATGTATGTTTTTTCCTGTTACTTATTTAATTGGAAAGTATTTGTATTTGCTCTGCATTTCCCACTAAATGGGAACATTCCTGTATTCCCAGTGGCTAGAACTGAATCTGTTAAATAATAGATGCTCAATAATTTTTTTAATATATTTTAATAAATTTTTAAATTTATTTTTGGCTACTTTGGGTCTTAATTGCTGCGGACAGGCTTTCTCTAGTTGGTGGTGAGCGGCGGCTGCTTTTCGTTGTCATGCGCGGGCTTCTCATTGCTGTGGCTTCTCTTGTTGCAGAGCAGGGACTCTAGGCACGTGGGCTTAGTAGTTGTGGCTCACGGGCTCTAGAGCGCAGGCTCAGTGGTTATGGCGCACGGGCTTAGCTGCTCTGCGGCATGTGGGATCTTCCCCAACCAGGGCTTGAGCCTGTGTCCCCTGCATTGGCAGGCGGATTCTTAACCACTGTGCCAACAGGAAAGTCCCAGATGCTCAATAATTATATGTTGAATGAATATATTAATTATTACTTTGTATCTCCTCTTAATACTTAGAACAGAAGACATATTGTTGGCTAGAGTGAACAGATACTCAGACTGAGTGGGATAGTCCCACTGGTGGCCAGGGAAGTGCCTGAGACCATCTGACTCCAGAGCCTATTCACTTAACTGTTAGGTGGGGTAGCTTACTTTATCTGAGAGGCCTGCTCTGTCATAACTTGAACATAAATGAACTAGCTCTTTTCACAGATTATATTGTGCAGTGGTAAGGAGCATGACTTTGGAGTCTGTAGGCCTGGATTTGATTCCGCCATTGCCACATACTAATTGTGGAATCTTGAGCAAATTTCCTAACTTAAGTTTTCTCAAAAAAATGTGGATAAAGCTACCTACTTCATAAGGTCATTATGAGAAATATATAAGATACTGTATGTAAATCACCTTTTATTATTTTCTCTGTTCTCCTTCCTTCGGCTGCTCCCCAACCTCATCCTCTATTATACGTGGTCTAGTCAGAAATATGGTTCCTTTAGTATGGATTGTGTGTAACTCTTCAAACCTTACAGTTCAGTAGAAAATGCATCCTCATACACCTAGGAAGGGCCCAAATGAGAAGTGCTTTCGCATGGAAGTTCACAAATTTTTCAAATGGTGAGAAGAATCTTGAGGCCTGAGTTTCACCTTCTAGCTCCTTACCATGCTGAGTGAGCCATCAAATGAAATGATGACTCTGGAGCAGGAGCGAGGAGAAGATGGAAGACCTACAGTAGGGCTCAGAAAAATCCACAAACCCAGGGCAAAAAAATGGATTTCCCTCACCAAGAGTAACTGATGGTGCTTGATCACTTAATGACTGTCTAAACTGCAATACTGTCAGTTCCATGAGAATAGCAACCATGTCTGTTTAGCTCACTGTGGTATCTTCAGTGGCTGATACATGCAAGCACTTAACTGTCTCTTATGTGTATGAATGAATGAATTCAATTTTTTATCCTTTTTTGATCTCATTATGATAGTGAATAATGGATTCCCCACTGTCTCAACCCCTTTAATTCTTTCATAGAACCAGCTGCTCTGCCTTTCCATCCATTGCTTCCCCGGCTACTTTGCCACTTCCTTTTCATCTTCCAAACTCCTGAGGAGGAGTTCCCCAAAGGTCCAGTTTTCTCTCACAGTTTTTGACCTTGGAGAGCTAATGTATTTTTGCAGTTCCTTCATCACCTCTTTGTGACTGGCCTGGCAGTTTGACCCTTCACCTGAGCTCAGTGCCTTCTCTCTGGCTGTTTTTCTAGGCATTTCTATTTGGACTGTCTTGTCTCACCTCAGATCCAATATGTCCAAAATGTGATTTATGTTAATATGACATTACCCCAACTCAGATTCCCTTGAGTGAGAAAGGAAATTCAGAGGCTTGTGCAATTGGGAGGTTGCTGAGGTAGTCAGAGAATAGGAAGAAGAGCTACCAGTACCACAGGGACTGGAACTGGGGATTCAGTGCCTGTAGCTATCTGCCCATCTCTCCATCTTTCTCCTGCACTCTCTCCTCTCTAATCTCTTGCTTGGATCTGCTTCTCATAGCATGCTAGCCAAACTCAGTAGCTTTCATTGACCCCAAATTTACATCTTCCTAGCACAGCAAATCAGAGGAAAGCAAGCTTTGACACAGAATCTATATATCAATCCCAAGGAATGACTGGCCCAGTTTGCCTCATGTGCTTATCCCTTCAATCAGTCAAAGTTGCCAAGGGAGATAGGAAACCATGATTGCCCTGAATTGGGTCACATGCCTTTTCCCGTTGGAATATGGAGAGGCGCCTGATGTATGTATGACCTGGAATCTGGGGAAAGAGTAGTTTTCCAGAGCAAGCGTTGCTCAGTAGACAGAAATAACATATGTCTCCTATAGGACTCATGGTTTTCTCCCTACAAATCAAATTTTCCTTCTAACGTAACTATTTTTGCCAAAGGTAATCTGTTTTCCCCTTTGAGAACTTCCATGTCCAACCCATTTTAATCCCAGTGGATTAATTAAAGTAAAAATTTTATGATATTTTCTAATCCTAAAAGGCTCAGTGACTTTCTGAGACAGTCTCAGATTTGCTATTGGAAAGGGTCTTCCATGACCCATCCTGCTTTCCCACTCTCCACCCTCTAATTCTGGCCACTTTCTTAGGGCTCCTCATCCTTCTAGCCATATTCTTGCTTCCTTGCCTTTGCTCATGCCATCTTTTTTTTCTCCCACTTGAAATATCTTTTCCACTTATCCAAAGCTTCCTGTTTTCAAGGTCCAATAGATATCCTCCACCTGCCTGGAGTCTTCTTTGACTGTTGTACTCATATTGATATCTTACCCCATTTCAAAAACATTCATTTTTACATTTATTCACATCTTAGTATAACTAAAAGATAAAAGGACTTACTTTCACCCGAGGCTGTCAGACTCATTGTTTATGTCCTGTGTTGTTATATCACCATTTCACCAGTGTCTGATTCGTCTCCCTAAGTAGGTATTAAACACCTAAGAAACCATGTCTTAGATGTCTTGTGTATGCCCTAACATTCAGCACAGTAGTCAGCATGTAGCACAGATCAATAAGAACTTGCAGAATATAAGCAAATTAGATTTTAGCTTATCCCAACCCTGCTTGGTTTCCCTTAGTCCCACTATGGTTTCTCTTTTGTCTTATATAACTTTCTTTGAAGATATTCAGGCCAGGATCTCAGCACTTGCATTCATAGACCAGACGCAGGGATCTAATTAGGCTGTCCCTTGTCGGAATGAACTCTGACTTAGTTGCCTCTGATTTTGTTCCAGCCAAAGAGGAAGATAATGCTGTGCCTCTTTGTTGAGCCAAACCCACCCCCAGCTTTATTAATCTTCAAGCAAGTTCCCCACCAGCCACTTGCCTGAAAATCCCGGCAACAAAGCTGTCCTCAGGTAAGGAAGGATGCAGGGTGGATTTCCCAAATGGACTCAGCAGGGGGAAAGGTTATATGGAGGAGGTGGCTGGAGCTGGCTGAAAATTTTATTGCTTGCTAGTAATGTTAGTTGAAAAGTGGCCAGGGAAGGAAATAGTAACAGTTAGCTCAGTTTCTTTGCATTTCAGTTATTCATCCTCCCATGGCGAAATCAGTGGGTATTTAGCATACCTGTGGGAAGCCAAACAGCGCACTAGACAGTCATGAGTCCTGTTTTTGAGGACCTCAGAGTTTAACAAAGAAGTCAAGACCAATAAATACACAAACAATGGATAAATAACTACCAAGGTTAACTAAGAGCTGGATGCAGATAATGTAGTTGAAAACATTAGAAAAAGAATTGATTTCAGCGAGACTGGTCAAAGTTAGACAACAGGAAGAACTTTGGGTCACTGCTGATGACCTTACTATGTCAGGTAAGAAGAATGCTGAGGCATCCCCTGAGCTCTTGAAAGGGAAGTTAGGCCTCACTCTCAGACCATTTCATTCACTCATCAAATATTTGTTGAACACTTACGCGCCAGGTACTGTTCTAGGTGCCAGGGACACACTAGTGAACAAATCAGACAAAAATCTATGCCTTCCTGGAGCTTACATTCTAGAAGGGGGATTACATAACTAATTACAATTAAAAACAATTACGTAACTAATTACAAAATATGCCAAATAATCATAAGTACTAAGGGAAAAATAAAGCAAGAGAGTGGGTAATAAGTTCCAGTGGATTGGTTTCAAATAGGATGGCCAGGTAGGCTTCATGGAGAAGGTGACAGCTGAGCACAGCTGCATCTGGGTTGAGTTGTGCCCAGAAAGATTAGAGCGGTCATCTTATTAGAGCCCTTCCCACCTCAGTACAATTATAAAATCTCTCTTTTGTCTCCTTTGCACCTCCATTGCTCTTCCTTCAGGAATTGACCACAAGCCCAAGGAATGCCTAGGACTCCTAGAATGTATGTATGCCAGTCTCCAGCTTGAAACCCAGCTTGCCCAACAACAGATGGCTATTTTTGAAAATTTACAAGCATCCATGACACAACTGGCTCCTGGGAGAGAAAGCCAGAACTCTTCTCTCCCAACCTTATCTTGCAATCTGTTGTTAAATCACCTGCCCCAATTCAGTAAATGAATTGTGGAACAAAGTTATTGTGTATGTTTTCCCTACTCTCTTCCCAGTAAACCCTTGGTGGAATCTGGGCATATATATTCTATAAGTAGTTGGTTAGTTCACAAGTTCATAGTAAGTGCTCATTGAGTGCAAAGCACTATACAAGGCACGTGGGGATACATATTACAGAAGAGAGAGTTTTGGGGGATTTACTATCTAACGAGGCAGATAAGAAAAAAATTCATTGTAAAATTTAGTGGTACTCTGAGGGGGAATGGAAGTTTGGAGATAGAGGTTAGTAGGATACTGGACCAATCGTGGAATCTTGCTGGAGGAAGTGGTGCCACTTGATGAAGGAGCTGCGTTGGATGACATGGACAGATGAAGTAAGGTAGTTCCATGTCAGTTGGGAAGCTTGGACAAAGACCTAGAGGTAGGAGAATAAGTCATCAAGAATTAGGATAAGAGGGTTTTTTATGCCCAGAGTATAGGATATGAGTCACAATGTAGAACAGCTGAGAACAGACAGAGCAGCTTTCCCTGGGGAATTATTCCGGTAACAACTGTTAGAAGCTCTGATTTTCATTCTGTTTTTAAAAAATTTATTTTATTTATTTATTTATTTTTGGCTGCGTTGGGTCTTTGTTGCTGCATACGGGCTTTCTCTAGTTGCGGTGAACAGGGGCTACTCTTCGTTGCGGTGCACGGTCTTCTCATTGCAGTGGCTTCTCTTGTTGCAGAGCACGGGCTCTAGGTGCGTGGGCTTTAGTAGTTGTGGCTCGCGGGCTCTAGAGCTCAGGCTCAGTAGCTGTTGCACACGGGCTTAGGTGCTCCATGGCATGTGGGATATTCCCGGACCAGGGCTTGAACCCGTGTCCCCTGCATTGGCAGGCGGATTCTTAATCACTGTGCCACCAGGGAAGTCCCAGCTCTGATTTTATTTGAAGCACTAGAGAGCAATTGGAGGCTTTCAAATAGCAGCAAGGCACATATAATGGGTAGAACATTTTGGGGTGAAGGGAGAATGGAAGTGGAGAGGCCTGCACTAATTAATAATAGTAATCTGATACAAAACTACCAGGATCTGGATAAAGGGTTTAGAAATAAAGACAGGCAATGGGTAAATCTGAGCTAAATTACAGAGAAGGACTAGTCTTGAGCTTGAAACACCAAGAGACTGCATCCTGAAATTTCTAAGTTGGGAAGTCAGTTTAGCTTTAACGAGGGTTCAAGTCCAGCCATAAGTTTTCAGTGTTTGAGAAGGGGACACCTGAGTTTGGCTTAGCCATTTGAGCCACATTAGTCACCACTTTCTTTTACAGATGTGTTGGCAAATTATTCTTGAGATTGAGACTGGGTCCTTTTTCCAGAGGTTTATTTTCCCGTGGAATGTGGAGAAGATGAAAGGAGAGTTAGGCTTGAAGACAGAGATGAGGAGGAAGTGAGAAAGCAGTGATTGAGAAGAGGACTTCACATTGGCTTCAACTCTTTGAAGGGTTTTTCAGAGAGACTTCTTTATTCTGTATAATTAAAGAGGACTGAGCAGGAATAAGGCTGAAATGAAGCTTGAGGAATTGGGGTTGGGCATTGAAAAAATTCTGATTAAGCTATTATCCATGGAGAAAGAGAAAGAAATAATTTAAATAATTTTGCAAAGATATTTGTGGATAAGTTTAGACCAAACTGCTTGGAAAAAGGAAGGATAAGTTATGTCTGGAAGTATGTTTATTTCATCATCTCATCCTCATCAAAATGCAATTTTTTTGAACAATTTTTTTTCATTTTTTTAACTTTTTTTCATTTTTTAACATTTTTATTTTATTTTTTTTAACATTTTTTTTTTCATTTTTATTTTTATTTATTTATTTTTTGGCCGTGTTGGGTCTTCGTTGCTGCGTGCGGGCTTTCTCTAGTTGTGGCAAGCAGGGACTACTCTTCGTTGTGGTTTGCGGGCTTCTCATTGCATTGGCTTCTCTTGTTGCGGAGCACAGGCTCTAGGCACATGGCCTTCAGTAGTTGCAGCATGTGGGCTCAGTAGTTGCAGCACACAGGCTCTAGGGCGCTCAGGCCTCAGTAGTTGTGGCTCACAGGCCCTAGAGCACAGGCTCAGAAGTTGTGGTGCATGGGCTTAGTTGTTCTGTGGCATGTGGGATCTTCCCGGACCAGGGCTCGAACCCGTGTACCCTGAAGTGGCAGGTGGATTCTTAACCACTGCGCCACCAGGGGAGTCCCCAGAATGCAATTTTTGAATAAAGTCTGAATGGGGTCCCCTCTTCCCTTAGCCGGTGATCTCTCCATTCACACCTAAAATTTAAGAGTCATGCTCCCACTAGAATGGCTGTCATCAAGAAGACAAAAGACAACAGTTGCTGGTGAGGATGTGGTGACAAGGGAACCCTTATATCCTGTTGGTGGGAATGTAAATTGGTCCAGCCACTATGGAAAACAATATGGAGATTCCTCAAAAAATTAAAAATATATCTGCCATATGATCCAGCATTCTACTACTGGGTATATACCCAAAGGAAATGAAAACAGTATTTCGAAGAGGTAAATGCACTTCCATGTTTATTGCAGTATTTGCAATAGCCAAGGTATGGAAACCACCTAAATGCCCATCAGAGGATGAATGGATAAAAACGATGTGGTATGTATACACAGTGGAGTATTATTCAGCCATGAGAAAAGAGGATATCCTGCCATTTGTGACAACATGGATAGACCTTGAGCACATTATGCTAAGTGAGATAAGTCAGATAGAGAAAGACAAGTACTGTATGATATCACTTATATGTGGAATCTAAAAAAGTCAAAAAAGAAAAGCAAAGTAAAATGGTAGTTTTCAGGGGATGGGGGTGGGGGAATAAAAAAGTAATGTTGTTTAAGGGTACAAACTTGCAACAAGTAGTAAATAAGCCATAGTCTTTTTTTTTTTTTTATAAATTTATTTATTTTATTTATTTATTTTTGGCTGTGTTAGGTCTTTGTTGCTGCGCGCGGGGCTTTCTCTAGCTGCGGTGAGCGGAGGCCACTCTTCGTTGCGGTGCGCGGGCCTCTCACTGTGGTGGCTTCTCTCGTTGCGGAGCACAGGCTCCAGGCACGCGGGCTTCAGTAGTTGTGGCACGTGGGCTCAGTAGTTGTAAGCCATAGTCTTAATGCACCATATAATGAATTTAGACAACAATATTGTACTATAATTATGTAATGTGGTAAGTATCACTACAACAGCAATTATATTACAAAATATAAATATATCAAAATAACACACGGTACACCTTAAATACACACTATGTTATTTGTCAAATATATTCAATAAAAAAATTTATAGTCACGCTTAATGAAAACATATTCCATGTTCATGGATAGGAAGACTCAACCTTTTTCTTTTTTTTTTGGTCCACACTGCCCAGCATGCAGGATCTTAGTTCCCTGACCAGGGATGGAACCCACGCCCCCTGCAGTGGAAGCACGGATTCTTAACCACTGGACTGCCAGGGAAGTCCCAAGGAAGACTCAATCTTGTAAAGATGTCGGTTCTTCCTGCCACTGCAATGAGAAGCCTGCGCACCGCAATGAAGAGTAGCTCCCTCTCGCCGCAACTAGAGAAAGCCCGTGCGCAGCAACAAAGAGCCAACACAGCCAAAAAGAAAAAGAAAAAAACGACAAATTGTACTGCTAGGGATAAAGAGGAACATTTCATAATGATAGATAGGTTAGGATAAAATGTTATATTCAAGCAATGGAGTGCTACTTAGCAATAAAAAGGAACAAACTACTGATACATTCAACAACATGAGTGAATCTCAAAAACATTACATTAAGTGATAGGCATCTTGCAGAAAAGAGCACACATTGTACCATTCCATTTATTTGAACCTCTAGAACACACAATGTTAATATATGATGGAAAAAAACTAAAAACAACAGTTGCCTCTGGGGATGGAGTGGGAATGAGAATTGACTGGGAAGGGGCAGAGGGAACTTTCTGGTTGATGGCTCTATATTTTGATATAGGGTTTGGGTTACATAAAAGTATGCATTTGTCAAAACTCATCAAATGGTACACTTAAGATATGTACGTTTCATCGGATGTAAATTTTACCTTAAGAAGAAACTGTAGGGGCTTCCCTGGTGGTGCAGTGGTTGAGAATCCGCCTGCCAGTGCAGGGGACATGGGTTCGAGCCCTGGTCTGGGAAGATCCCACATGCCGCGGAGCAACTGGGCCCGTGAGCCACAACTACTGAGCCTGCGTGTCTGGAGCCTGTGCTCTGCAACAAGAGAGGCCGCGATAGTGAGAGGCCCGCGCACCGTGATGAAGAGTGGCCCCCGCTTGCCGCAACTAGAGAAAGCCCTCGCACAGAAACGAAGACCCAACACAGCCAAAAGAAACTGTAAACAAATATTGACCTCTAGTTAATGATATGCATACAGAAGGTTTAGGGGTGAAGTATACTGATGTCTGCAACTCACTCTGAAATGCATCAAAAAAAAAAATAGTTGGAAAGATGGATAGATAATTACACGATAAATAGAATAAAATGTTATGGTTGAGTTTAGGTATTGGTTATCCATGAGTTTTCACTGGAAAAATTTCAACTATAATATATGTTTGAATATTTTCATAATAAAATGTTGAAAATAAGGGTCCTCATGTTTAGAGATACATACAGAAACATATACAGATGATGTCTGTGGTTTGCCTCGAAAGAACCTTGGTAGAGGGGGCTGGGTTGGGGTGTGGATGAAATAAAATTGATCATAGGTAGTTAATTGTCTTATCTGGGTGATAGGTACTTGAGACTCCAGGATAAATTCATCAATGGAATTGTTTTAAAAATGAGGTGTTTTACAGCATCACTGCATTCTTCGTGATGAGATAATCCTAAAAATGATAACATTTGTTTTTCCTTTTTTCTTCATTTCTTCATTCATTCATTTACTGGGTGCCTCTCATGTGGCAGGCACTGACCTTGGAGCTGGGAATAGAGCAGTGGACAGAACAAAGTCTCCATCTCATGGAGTTTTCATTTTAGTGCAGGGAGACTGACAGTAAGAAAACAAGTAAATACATAGTTATGTTGGATGACAATAAGAACTATTAAAATATAGTGTAGTACACAGTTCTGCAAATGGGGCCAGGGACTCCTGAGTGTTCCTAAAACCCTTTTAGGGGATCCTTGAGGTCAAGACAATTTTTGTAGTAAGTAATACTAAGACATTATTTGCCTTCATTCTCATTCTCTCATGTGTATACAGTGGGGTTTTCCAGAGGCTACATGGATGTGACATCACAACAGATTGGATACAGGTATGAGAATCCAGTTATTTTTCTATTAAGCCAGACATTAAAGAGATTTGTAAAAATGTAAATAGTGCTCTCGCTAATTTTGTTTTGGATATTATAGTTATTTTTATTAAAAATATTTGTTAACATGCGGTTGCTATTGTTTTTAAATGAATACATGAATATTTTTAAATGTTCTAATTTCTAACAAAGTAAATATAGAGAGATATAACCCATATAAACAAAAGCTGTTTGGGGTCCTCAATTTTTAAGAGTGTAAAGGGGTCCTGAAACCAACACTGTGAAAACCCTTGGTGTAGTGTAATGGGGGGAAGGGGGAGATTGTGGGAGGTAAGGGAAGCCTTACTGAGAAAGTAGCATTTGAGCGGAGACCTGAAGGTAGAGAGGGAATGAGCCATATAGGAGTAGAACATTCCAGACCAAGGGAACAGAAAGTGCAAAGGCCATGAGGCGTGCCTGGAATTCTGGAAGAACAAACAGGTCAAGATATTTGCAATGGCGTGACTGCAAGGAAGAGTGGAAGGAGGTGAGATCAGAGAGGTGATGAGAATCCCAGATGATGTGTAGGGCACTGCAGGATATTTTAAGGACATTGGCTTTTTTTTTTTTTAATTTTTATTTATTTATTTATTTTTGGCTGCGTTGGGTCTTCGTTGATGCGCGCAGGCTTTCTCTAGTTGCAGCGAGTGGGGACTACTGTTCATTGCGGTGCGCGGGCTTCTCATTGCAGTGGCTTCTGTTGTTGTGGAGCACAGGCTCTAGGCGCTCGGGCTTCAGTAGTTGTGGCGCAAGGGCTTCAGTAGTTGTGGCACGTGGGCTCTAGAGTGCAGGCTCAGTAGTTGTGGCGCACGGGCTTAGTTGCTCCGCGGCATGTGGGATCTTCCCGGACCAGGGATCGAACCTGTGTCCCCTGCATTGGCAGGAAGATTCTTATCCACTGCGCCACCAGGGAAGCCCAGGACTTTGGTTTTTACTCTGAGTGAAATGGGAAACCATTGGAGGATTGTGAAGAGTCATGTGATCAGAAATACATTTATTTTGACAGGGTGACTCTAGCTCCTGTGTTGAGAATAGATTGTATAGAGGCAAGGGAGGAGGAGGAGATTATTTTAATAATCCGAGCAAGAGGTGAAGGCGGCTTGGACCAGGGTCGTAGCTACGGAGGTGGTGAAAAATGTTTAGAGTCTGAATATATTTTGAAGGTATAGGTCTCAGGATTTGGTGATGGATGGATACGATGTATGAGAGAAAGAGAAGTCAAGGATGATGCTAGATTTTTGACCTGAACAGCTGGAATGATAGAGTTGTCATTTATGAGATGGAGAAGCCTGGGGGAGGAATAGGAAAGGGTGGATGCAGAAGCAAGGTTCTGACTGTGTTAGATTTGTGATGCTTGATATGTATTTAAGTGGAAATGTCCACCAGGCAGTTAGATACATGACTTAAATTCATGGGGGAGGCTTGGGAGGAGATAAAAATTCCGTAGACATCAGTATATTAATGATATTGAAAGCCACAAAACTGGAGGAGATCACCTAGAGAATGAAGAGGCAGAGAATAGAGCTCTGGGCACCACAAGGCTAAGAGTTCCGTGAGAGGAAGAGCTACTCTCAGGCTCTGCTGTCCTTAGCTTTGATTGGAAAGGCTAAGGTAGTGTTAGATGAAAACATCTTCAAGAATGAAAGAGCCAAATTACCCTTCTTTCACTGTTAGGAACATAATTTGATTACTAGAAACAAAAGTTACTTTAATTATTTTCCCAAATTTTCCACCAATATTTGCTTTCCCGTACTTCCTTGTCTCTGATTTTCCAATCTTTCTCCTTCCAGGCCCCTGATCAACCAGCCAAGCCATTCATCACTACTGTCCAGAACTCCACGTATACTCGACCTCAGGCCACTTCTGCCATACAAAGTAAACGACTGGCTAGGTGCGATGCTCAAGGCTCTGGTCCGGGAAGGATCTCCCTCCATGGTGTCTTTTAAAGCCACCCCTGAGTAAGGCTGTGATACAGCAGCAGCCCATTTACAGCTAACCACAGTGTATCATGTTGACCCATCTCTGGACCAGACTGAGTTGTTGTTTTTAACTTTGATTTACAGAGAACTTAGAACATACACATAAGTAAATAGAATAGTATATGAACTCCCATCTATCCCTAACTCAGGCTTAACCATGGCCATTCATTTCCCCTCTCATGATATTTTAAACAAGTTGCATACATTACATAATTTCACTGTAAATATTTTAGTATGTATCACTAAAAGATAAATGCTTTTGAAAAATGACAACATTATTATTACACTTGAAAATAGCAGTAATACCTTAATATCAAATATACAGGAAGTGTTCAAAATCAGACCTGGGTTTTTGTTCCTCTGTCAGTTGGTCTTGGAAAGTTTCCCATTAGGCCATAGGATATGAGTTGAGGGAAAAGCACTGGAGCAAAGGACATAGACAGTCTGGACCACCAGTTGATGTAATTAGCATGGGTCTTTTGGATCTGCTCCGGCCGAATCCCAAATATGCCATTTTCCCATTGTACAGTGGATTGCTGCTGTGCCCTCCCAATCTTATGACTCAGTAGATCTGATAATACCCAGTCAAGATGAGTAGCTATGGCTGAATAGTCACTCGATGTCCCATAGTCAGTGCTGGGTCTGTGCCCAAGCCCTGTAGCCCATTTTTCAAATGATAACATTCTCTTTCACAGTAGGCAGAGTTTGGCTCCAGAACCCTGAGTCTGTGTTACAGCCCTCCTATTGGGGCTTTTTAGAGACTCTCTACAATGTTCTAATCCACTGTAGAGACCTTTGGATTCATTGTGTTTTTTTGTGTCATGTGGCTTTAGTGGCAGGACAGCTTCAGTCATAGCCTGGACATGCCATAGAGCTCTCTCTTGCTTTGAACCCCACTCAAAACTGATAGCCCTTCAGGTCACCTAATAAATGGTTTGGAGCAATATTCCCACGTATGGGATATGTTGCCTCCAAAATCTAAAGAGTTCTGCCAGTTACCATTCTTCTTAGTGGTAGGGGATACAAAATGCAACTATTTGTCCTTCACTTTAGGGGAGATGTTCTGGCATACCTCAGATTATTGGATCCCTAAAAATTTCTTCAATGTTGCGGTGTTGGAGGACAGAGGGAATGAAAAGCACGCACCAAACTGAGAAGGCATCTTGAGACTGAAAAACGAGGCAGCTCCATATAATCAGTAGATCAGTGGGTGGGATTGGGATCGAGCTGCTTTCCATACCGCAGAGGGGCCATTGGGATAATTTTATAGTTAACCTAGGGTGTGGGGGTAGGTGCTTGGAAACAGGACGTACATTCCTAAGTTAAGGTTTGTGAATGGGTAACTAGTCCTGTGGGCACTGGGAATGCGTCAGGGAAGGTTTTTCATCATTGTTTGGGGACTAACAGAGCATAGAGGCTACCTAGTCCGAATGATTATTAGGCAATATCTATTAACTACAAAGCCCTTGATGACAGAGAAGTGATTCACTGCACACTACAGTCCTGGGTAGGGTCAGCGAAAGGTCAGGAGAAACTGTAAGGGCCCAAGATGGCGTCAGTCACACTAACAGCCATACAGTCAGGAGCCTGAATCTTATAGTCTTACTAAACTACTTACCACTTCATGATCGTCAAGTCCAATTAGTAAATCATCAATGGAGTGGACTGGCATATGTTGGGCAGCGTGTCAAGACAGTTGAGTTCCCTGCAGACTCTATTGGTTAGAGAACAGGAGGGTTAGCGTGATCTTATGGCGAGACAGTGATTGTGTATTGCTGTCCTTCTTATATAAAGGCAAATTGCTTTAAACCATCCTTACCAAGGAGGATAGAGAACACACTTGCCAGACCAATAGTCACATATCGATGCTAGAAGCTGGCCAGTAAATATACCACGTTCAGTATGGCAGCTATGATTGGGGCAACCATGTGGTTAAATTTATGGTAACCCATTATCATCCACTCTGGCTTCTGCAAGAGCCAGACAAATGAATAGTATATGAACCCTTATGTATCCATCACTTTATCCCAACGAAACTACCATCCCTGTATCCTTTAAGTATTTGATGGTGGTGCTAATCTCTGCAAGGGGAGAGGGTTGCTTCTGCTGACCTGGAGTGTTCAGATGAAGCTGGAGGTTCAGAATTCTCAGGTTCATGTGCACAGATGTCTCATTCCAGGTCTTTGAGTCTTACTCTTTTCCTATCAGGGTCCTGAGTTTGATATAGGAGACCTGTTGGTGCTGTGCATTCAGTCTCCTTTGCTGTTCTGCTACCCTCAGTTAGATCCCATATCTGATTTTCTCACTGTCTGCCCTGCAACTTAGATGAGAGTCTCCTTAGACATTGCCAAAGAGGCTCTCTGACTTTCGTGGTATGCCTTGAGTTGTTAGTTGGTTGACCTGAGCCTATAATTTTCTTTTTTTTGAAGGCTTCCAAAGCAGTTAAAAGCCAGCCAACCCTTATAGTTACCATTGCCCCCATGCCATTAAAGGGTCATAGCTATCACAAATGCCAGCACTTCACCTTTTACCACATCCCAGTCCACCACGGGTGAGAATCTTAGTTATTTGATGCTATAATACACCAGGAATTACCAACAATGGAATCCTTTTTGCCATCTTACTAAAAAGTGATCCGGCTCCAAAATCCCATCCTGATAGTCTTCATTCTAGTCTGGAACCAGTTGTTTTAGCCAGTTTCTCCCAAAAGCAAAGCCTGAATCAAGTGTTTTCATGCAGGTAGTTTATTTGGGAATGCGATCCAGAGAGAAGGTACGCAGAACAAGCGGAGTGGACAGGGAAGAAGGGAAAGATGATATAAAGATGCATCATTCAGTTGGCCACCACTACAGGTGACTCATGCTCAATCCCACAGGACCTTTTGAGGAGCCTCATGAAATGGATCTCAGAACCATTTCTGAGAAATGAAATGAAATGAAAAGAGGTAATGAAAAGGGGAAATGTATCTATTGGCTCCTGACCCCTGCTGGACAAGAGTGCCCCACTATTGTTAACTCCCTGTCTTAGTCTGGGATCCTGTAACAAAGTACCATAGTGGTGATCATTTTGTAATGTATAAAGATACCGAGAGAATTCCCTGGCAGTCCAGTGGTTAGGACTCCATGCTCTCAGTGCCGAGGGCCTGGGTTCCATCCGTGGTCAGAGAACTAAGATCCCGCAAGTCACACAGTGTGGCCAAAAAAACAAAACAAAACAAAATAAAATAAAATACAAATCGAATCACTATGTTGTACACCTGACACTAATATAATATTGTAAGTCAGTTATACTTCAATAAAAAAACAAAAAACAAAAAAACAAAGTACCGTATACTGAGTGGCTTATAAATAACAAATTTAATCTCATAGTTCTGGAGGCTGGAAGTCTAAGATCAGGGTGCCAGCCTGGTCGAGTTCTGGTGAGGGTCCTCTTCCAACTTCTTGTATCCTCACATGGTGAAAAGAGGGTGTTAGAGCTCTCTGGGGTCCCTTTTTAAGAGCACTAATCCCGTTCATGGGGGCTCCACCCTCATGACCTAATCAACTCCCAATGTCCCACCTCCTAATACCATCACCTTGAGGGGGTAGAGTTTAGAGTTTCAGTTTCAACTTAGAGTTTCAGTTTCAGTTTAGAATTTTGGGAGGCTACATTCAGTCCCTAGCACCCCCATGCTTCCAGTTTGCACATGCATAAGTCTTTGTAGGTTCTTGCAAAGAAGCCCCAGGGCAATAAATGGGAGGGGTGGCACAGATTCCAAGGAGAGACACTGAGAGGTTGTACCTGCACTTAGCTGGTTGAAGCTTGTATGAAACTGTCACCGCAGCATTAGGTGGAGCAAGAGGTAGGGTCCAGAGAATTTACAGAATAGGTGCCTGTTATAACATGTGATAGTGCCTTTGGGACATCCTCATGACAGTGTCTCAGAGGGAACTGCACGGAGGGGTATGGGAGAAGGAAAATGGCTGGTGTGCCTGAGCGGCATTCCCCCAGTGTCCGTCTCCTCCTGACTTTCCCCTCAATGGGGCTGAGATTTCACTAACTACTGTTCTTCTTCCTTCTTACCTGACTGTGTATTCTAGAGATCCTAGATTTTGCCATTACTTCCTCTCCAGGGCTTGATTCCTTTTTGGGTTCTGGGGCCTTTCTAATTGCTCTGAGGCCAAGAGAAAGGCCCGGAGAAAAATCTCTGTGTGGAGCCTGGGTCCCTCCTTCTCTTCTACACTGGGGCAGAGGGGGTGGGGTGGAATTGACGGATGGAAACCCTGGGATCCTCACAGCCTTCTAGTCTCATCCAGAATCTCCAGCGCGGAGTGCTAAACTACCTCCCTGCAAATAAGCCCTCTGCTGTGGGCTTCCTCTGACACAGGGTTTTGGTTTTCCCTTCCCTTTACCACTGACACATTGGCATTTTTCCACTGAATGAACAGTGGTGCCCGGACTGACATCTTCTGCTCAAGCCTGCTTTGCCACCACTTTCTTCTCTGGGTGAGCTGGGCCAACTCTTGCTTGGTAGGTCCTTCCCTCTGTGTACTGACACTGACTCCTGGGGATGGGATGAAAACCAAGGGGATGGCAGGGTCCCATAAGTGAAGACCTCATAAAGCAGACAGTAGGGTCCTAAGGACTCAAGTAGTAGATTTCTGAGACAGGAGGTGATGGGTGCATCTAATTCAAGGACCACTGTTTGCTGCCAAACTGAACACTTACTGAAAAAGTCTGAAGATGGGTAGTTTTTGGTTTGGATTTTTCACGAAGTGAGACACTAACAAAGAAGTGAAACCATTCTGTGATCTCAGGTTTGACTGGTTTGACTGGTTTGTTCTCTAAGCAGGTTAAACATGAACACACATCCTTGGTGAAGAGGGTAAGCCATTATCGACCTTTGTTTCCCTGAGGTTCTGAGACTCTTAGAGCTAGAAAAGGCCTGAAAGTTCCCCAAACGTCGGCATGCATCAGAATCACCCAGAGAGCTTGTTCCATGCAGACTGCTGGCCCCGCTTCTGGAGTTTCTGATTCGGTAGGTCTGGGGCAGATCCTGAGAGCTCTCCTTTCTTTCTTTCATTGATTTATTTATTTAATTTTGGCTGCATTGGGTCTTTGTTGCTGTGCGCGGGCTTCCTCTAGTTGCAGCGAGCAGGGGCTACTCCTTGTTGCGGTGCACGGGCTTCTCATTGCAGTGGCTTCTCTTGTTGTGGAGCACGGGCTCTAGGTGCCCGGGCTTCAGTAGTTGTGGCACGTGGGCTCAGTAGTTGTGGCGCACAGGCTCAGTAGTTGTGGCACGTGGGCTCAGTAGTTGTGGCGCACGGGCTTAGCTGCTCCGCAGTATGTGGGATCTTCCCGGACCAGGGATCAAACCCGTGTCCCCTGCATTGGCAGGCGGATTCTTAACCCCTGCGCCACCAGGGAATTCCCAATCTCTCCCTTCTAACAAGCTCCCCGGTGGCAGGGGGCTGATGTGCTGGTCTATATCAGCGATCCTCAACTCTGGCTATGCGTTGAAATTGCCTGGAGAGCTTTAAAAGAAAAATACTGGTGCTGAGACTCCACCCAAACCTATTAAATCAAAGTCTCTGGGGGTGGGGGCAGGCACTGGTATTTTTTCAGAGTTTCTTCCCCAACCCAAATGATTCAGAGGGACACTGATCCAGCGTCTCCACCAGGCCAGCGTGGTTCACTCGAGGGAGTGGGTGCTGCCATATGGGGTCTCTCACAATCATCTGCTGAGCCTTTTCAACTTTCCCGCAGTGGCTCTGGTGAGTGTGCTTTAGGCCCCCTACCCCTCTGTGTCTATGATTCTCCTGCCAGGAATTACCCAGCTTCCAGCCCAGCTGCAGGAAGCCCAGTCTCCTCCCAGGGCAGCAGGTCTGGGTGCTAGAAGGCTCTTGTACGTAAACCCGGGTCTGACTCCTACAGCTTTCTCCAAGCACTTAGTAAGCTAATTCCATGGTGAAGGCAGGAACCAATAGTGCCATCCGCAGCCCCCGCAATCTAAGACCTCCAGTGCCCAGATAAAGCAGCCCCAGTTCCTGTAACACCCTCCTGTGGTTTTCATCTGAACCTGCCTCTCTGTTTATTGCTCATCTCAGATGTGGCAGTTCTAACTGAATCCGGAACTTCAGGTGTGTCCAGAGCTTGTAAAAATGAATATCGGAAGGGGAGAGTCAGAACCCAGGAGGAGTTCTCTGGGAGCATTTCCCCAAGACACTCCTCCACCCCACTGGCCCAGCTTCTCCCTTCCTGAACTCAGGATCTTCTGGGTTTTGTCATCGGATATTTGCAAACCACTTGGCAGGAATTTGATGCCGTCAGACCACCAGTTTCAAGTAGTGACACATTTTATTATTATTATTATTTTTTGTCCACGTGGCGCGGCTTTCGGGATCTTAGTTCCCCAACCTGGGATTGAACCGGGCCTCGGCAGTGAAAGCGCCGAGTCCTAACCGCTGGACCACCAGGGAATTCCCAGTAGTGACACATTTTAAAACAATACAGTTAAAAAGAACTTTAGTAAGTTTCACATTAGTGAAAAATCAGGGTTTTTTTGTTCCTGTTCTTGACAGCTTTTCCCGTTGCTGTATGACCAACGCATAGAATAGTGCCTGGCACATAGCTGGCTCTCAGTAGCCATTTGCTGCATATTTAAATGGCTAATAAAATGAAATACTTAAATAGATAAATATTTATTGAATGAGTAAGCGGGAAGGATAATACTGTTTACAAACTGATCTGGCTAAGAAGACAGGACGGTGAAGAGCACACTGAGAGCCAGCCAGGGAGCCCAGCCCAGCCAACAGGGCGGGGTCCCCCTCTTTCCTGTCCACCATCGCTGCCCACGCCCACGGAGATGGAGGCGTGAGGCCTGCCCCTCCATGGGAGCTAACCTGCTACTGGCTTGAGCTGTGAGTGCTGGAGCTGCAAGCCTAGGGTGAAGGTGTTGTTGGCAGAGGAAGGTGGGGACCGGTGTGATGACTTAGCTCCATTGCCAGCTGACCAGCTGTCTCAGGGTGGAGGGCCTGGCAGAGGAAGCAGTAGGGAAGGGCAGGCCCTCGAGGATGGAGATCTGGAAAGGACTCCCTGCAGCGGGAAAGGACTCACCCTGGTGGAGTCAAAGTCCTGTCTCCTTTCAGCCCAACATTGCAGTCAGGAATTGGGAGTGCGGACCATGCCATGCCCAGTAGAGGGGTTGCCCTCAAGGTGGCCCAGTCCAGAGAAGGGGTGGAGGTATAAATCCCAACGGGGCATCCAGCACTCTACTTTGGGGAGCACACGGCAAGGAGCCCAAAGGCAGGGAATCATACTTGAGGTGGGCCTTGAAGGTGAAGTCCTCTTTTAGTTGAAGAAGGGGCACGCGGGTAAGAGCCCGAACTAATTACCCGCCGGAACTAAAGTACAGAGTCTGGAAAGCGAATCTCTCAGCCTGGAGGGAGAAACAGGCTGCATTTGGGAGGGGTCTTCTCGGTTCCCTGCTGGAGATGGGATCACCACCAGCGGCTCAGGTCAAAAACCTGGGTACCATCCTTGACTCGTATATTAGTCAGCTCAGGTTGCCATAACAAAACACCATAGACTGGGTGTTCCAACAACAGAACTTTCTTTTCTCACAGTTCCGGAAGCTGGAAGTCCGAGGTCAGGGTGGCCGCACGCTCCGTTTCTGGTGAGAGCTCTCTTCCTGACTTGCTATCAGCCACCTTCTTGCTGTTGTCCTCACCTGGCAGAGAGGGCGAGCGTGGAAGCGAGAGCAAAAGAGGTGCGGGGAGCTCTCTGGTGCCTCTTCTTGTAAGGGCACTGATCCCATCATGAGGGGGCCACTCTCATGACCTCATCTAAACCTAATTATCTTCCACAGACCCCGTCTCCAAATACAATCACCCTGGGGGTTAGCACTTAGACGTATGACTTTAAGGGCACACAATTCGGTCCATAGCAACTCCTTTCTCTCTCACCTCATATCCAACCCTTCGGGAAACCTTGTCAGTTCTACCTTCCAAATATTGGGCTGACCAAAAAGTTCGTTCGGGTTTTTCGTAAGACGTTAAAGAAAAACCCGAATGAACTTTTGGGCCAACCCAATACGTCCAGAATCGACTGCTTTCTGCACTGTTACTGCTACCATCGGCTCTTGCCTGGATTGCAGCAGTGGCCTCTGGACTGGTTACCTGCTCCCCAGGCAGCCAGAGGGATCCTTTAAAATAATACATCAGATCATATTATTTCTCTGCTCTTGACCCCTCAAATTGCTCCCCATTATCCTTACGGTAAGGTCCAAACTCCTCACCAGGGCCTTGAGCCCTCCGTGTGCTGGCCCCCGCTACCCCTCCTGCACTGCCCCATTGCTCACTGAGCTCTTGCCACACTCCTTGCTGTTCCACCTCAGGGGCAGTGCATTTGCTGTTCCCTCGGCCTATCAGTCTGTAAGATCCCCTCTCACTTCCTTCCATCCCTCCTGAGGCCTTCCCTAGCAATCCAGTCTAGCAGCACCCCTGTCATTCTATCCTCTAGCCCAGCTTTGTTTTCTTCAACAAACCTCTCGTGACATCTTATGTATCTACCTGTGTGTGTTTATTGTGTGTCTCCCCGACTAGAACAGCCGCTCCATGAGGGCAAGGACGATGTCTATTTGTTCACTGCCAGGTCCTCAGGGTTGAAAGCAGGGCCTGCTTGACCTTGCAACGCATGGCTCAATAAATAGCTACGAAGTGAACGGCTGAATGGTCATGACCTTGCTTAACAGCATTAAGAGACTCAGATCCCACATTCTCCTCTGTGTCTCAGGAGCTTGGTGTGCTGGCGGGGCTGCAGGAGGGAGATCAGAGCAGACAGCCCACGTCCCTAGATGTGCCCCGGGGAGGCTGAGTCTGATCACAGCCCAGTCTGATCGCTCTTCTGCAGCTCTTGTCAAACCTTATGGAACCATCTTACCACCTCCATCCCGGCTGCTTCAGGCCCGGGGCAGAGAAGATGTGCTTCCAACCTTTACAACTGTCCTGTCCTGGGTTGTATGTAAAGAATATTTCTATCCAACTGCTCCCTTTCCAGAAAACAGAGGTGTTCATCACAAAGTGTCACTCACTTTTGGGGAGGGGAGGATGGGACTGGCCTAGGAGAGCAAGGGTCCAACACCAGGATGCCTGAACAACAGCTCCTGGCAGAGGGAGGTAGTAGGGCTTGAGCCGGCTTTCCTGGCTTGTCCAGGGCAGAGTGTAGTTTTGGTTGGTTTGGTGGTGGCAGCAGAATCCTTAGGAGAACTGAGGAAGGGAAGCTGGGGTGGGGATGTGGCTTCTTATCTCCCCGCTCCCTTTAACTGCTGTCACCTCCACCTGACCCATTTCTAGATGCAATTCCACTGCACCCTAGGTTCCCTCCTGGCTTTTCTCTCTCTCTCCCTTTTTTTTTTTTTTTTTTGCCTGTGCCACATGGATTGTGGGATCTTAGTTCCCCGATCAGGGATGGAACCCTGGCCCTCGCAGTGAGGGCTGAGTCCTAATCACTGGACCACCAGGGAAGTCCCCCCTGGCTTTTCTCTTAAGTGGCTCCAGTCAGGCACTTGAGAATTAACTGAACACAATTATATTTTTAAAACTAAGGACTGAACGACTTCCCTGGCTGTAAGTGCTGATCAACAGTCACAACCATGGCTGTACTATTGAAGGCGTACTACATGTCACGTGATTTGTGGGCGTTAATCCTCACAACAACCCCTGTGGGGTTATTAGTATAATTATCTCCATGTAACAGATGAGGAAACTGAGGTTCAAGGCATGGTAAGCAACTTCTCCAAAATCTCTTTTGGACAGAGCTGGGACTCTGACCTCTGTCCCTCTCATTCTGAGGCCACGCTCTCACCTGCTGCTCTTTGCTGTCTTTCGAAACTTTTACTGGTGAGGAATTGATCACAGACCCCCCAACAGGATTGCAAGAATTGCACCACTGAAGCAGAGCTGCTGTCAGGCCTTGGGAACTGAGACTACATCTCATCCATCTTGGCATCCTGAGAACAGAGCATGATTCTGCTCTGTTTGA
Organism: Balaenoptera physalus; assembly: GCF_965194825.1. Lineage (NCBI taxonomy): Eukaryota > Metazoa > Chordata > Mammalia > Artiodactyla > Balaenopteridae > Balaenoptera > Balaenoptera physalus. Next base: position 82,543,823 of record NC_138882.1, on the reverse strand, counting down.
TGGTGATGGAGCGTGGAGGATATTCCTCCAGAATCTAGCACGTAGCGTAGCACCTGGCACATAGCAGGAATGCAAACAAAATGTATTACATGAATGGAAAACATTTTAATTGGATATCACTGCCTTCTGACAAACTTTTTTCCCAAGGTATTGTCATTTTCATTTTACAGATGAAGAAACCTTAACAAACACAAGTAATCTGATTCTGGCAATCTTTTACATGGAAGTTATTTTGGTGAGCCTCTGGGGACAGAAAGCCATATTTGATTTTTACCATTGGCTGTATGTAAACACAACAATATTTTGTATGGTGCCACTGTGGCTGTGGTTTTGGGGAAAAATTGAGGTCTGGGGTTTTCCACCCCCAGAAAATGGGTGCTGAGGAGTTCTCTAGTATAGCTTCTTTTTCTATTTTCATACGAGACTGTTAGACAAAAAGGAATCCCTCTGCTCCACCTTACCTGTGAAATTAGGCCAGATCTCAAGGTAAGCGTCACTTCCTCTGGGAAGCCTTTGCTGACCACCCCCAGCATGAGTTGCGTCCCCATAGGACCTGTCTTCCCCACTATCACCCTTGGCAATGCGATTGCCTGCTGATTCACCTGCATCCCCCCCAGATAGACCTCCCACCCCCACCCAGGGATATGTCTCGTTCCACTGAATCTCCAGCCCCTAGCACCATGTCTGGCACACAGTAGGTGCTCAATATGTTTGTTGAATGAATGAAGGCTCTGCCTTCTCCCAAATCTCCTCTATTCAAGAGTTGTTGTGTCACAGGGGCTGCTGGTCTGATGGCCCTTTCTGAATGTGCTTGTCCTAGGCCCTAGACTCTGCTGGTCACGGCCTCCAGCCGATGACAGGAAAACACATCAAGACTGTGTCTACCCCCTCCATCCTTTCCTGTCCCCAGAGGCGCATGTGCCCGTAGTATGTTGGAGTCAGCAACCCATTTGCCCTCTCTGCTCAGCCAATCAGAACAATAATAACCATATCTGTTGACTGCTTATGAAAATGCCAACGCTCTACATCAATTATTTGTAATCTTCATAACACTTCCACAAAGGGAATAGTATTACTCCTATAGATAGGGAAACTGAGACTCAGAGCTCAACAATTTGCTGAGGTCATAACAGCAAAGATGTATTGAATGAATGAAGGAATGAACAAACAAGTGTCTTACTGATTCTGGTGCTTTGCTACTTTTCTCTTTTGTTCCCCATAAACACTGGGGATAGCTCGATGGAGCAAAAGGAGCCAATTGGCTTTGGGGATTCCTGAGCCAAGAGAGCAGGGAGTAGGGAGGAGGTGACCCCAGTAGAGAACAGCTCCAAGCAACCCCGAGTTACTCAGTAACCCAAACCCTGGTCCCCGTGGACAGCCTGGCCAGGCTGGGCCAGGGCAAGCAGCAGACACCAGTTCCCCTTGGCCACCCTCAAGTGCCCAGCTGGTCACAGCTAGAAACTGGAGATGCAAGGTCAAAGATTGGGCAGACCCCAGGCCAGGCAGGATGGGAGCTGGTGACTGAGTTTGGGCTCTGAGAGGACGTCAGGGATGGAGGAAGGGGTGAGAGGTGAAGTCCCCCCATTCCATCAGAGTTTTCAGGGCCAGAGAAGGCAGGAGGAAGGGCCAGGGGCCCTGACAGCACTTGGCAATCCAAAAGAAAACCATGGACTGAGATTCTCCATAGTGGGTAGTGGGCCAGGGGAGTCCTCACAGGTGTAGGCCTGCCAGGAGAGCCCTCAGAAGGGGCGGGTGGGCCAGGGGGACCCTCAGAAGGGGAGGACTGTCAGGGTCTTGCTCTCTGCTGGACCAGGGGTGATACCAGATGGTACCCATTAGTTGTTCAAATACCAAGATCCTCCTATAAAGATGGTATTTAGCAGTTCCCCAAAGGTCTCCAAGTATGCCCTCAAGAGGTTGGCCCAGCTATCCTGGCCCTTCCGGGGGGCTCCCTCTAGACCTCCCACAATCCAACAAATAAAGGGTTAACACCTGCCAGGTCTGGAGGCATCCAGGACCCAACCATGTTACACGTGTGACTAGAACCTCAGGTCACAGCCCCAGGACCTGGCTTAGGGTTGACACTAAGTGAGTATTCATTGAATGAATGAATGAGCAACAGAGGAGAGGGAAAATCAAAGATTCAGAGGAATTTAGAGACTACGAGAGACAACAGGTGAATAGAGATGGAGGAGGCTGGCATCAGGGTGGAGGCTCCCAGAAGATGCTGGGAAGGCCCAGCTCACTCCTTCTTTCTCTCTCACGTTCTGCTGCTTTTGAAGACTCTTCCCCTTAAGGGCCTGTCCAGTCCCTGCCTGTGCAACCCAGGGCAACCCCCGCTCCCAAACAGGGCTCAGGAAGCAGGCTGAACCTTTGGGGCAGAAGGCTGGACCTGGGAGGATACCCCAGATGCTGAATTATCTGAGAATCATTATCCAAAGGCTGCTGACCAGACATCTTCTCCTCCCCCACCTCCTCCCCCTGCCCCACCAACTGCAGAGGAGCTAGAAAACAGCCATCCTGCTGACCAAGAAGTGAGAGAGAGTCTCGGGGCCAGGGGCCACCGAAGGCCAGAGAGGCTGCTCAGCCTGGTAGAGCAGTGCTATCAGAGGCAGCTACCACCCTCCCAAGCCTGCCTGGCTGGGCATCTAGAATCCAACTGTCCCCCAGAGCCCATGCTGGGCCAGAGGCTCAGGCCCCTGAGGGGAGGTAGGGAGGAGGTGAACTGGGGAGAGGGCAGAAGGGGAAGCAAGGAGGAGGGTCAGGGACTCCTGTCACTCCTGTCCCTTCCAATTCCTGAGAAGGGGCAACCCCCGTTCCTAGGAGGAGCCCTACCCTGCATCAGTTCTGGGCAGTGGCTGGTCCCTATGGGCCTAGGCCACATCCCCTGAGAATGGCAGCTCTTCCTTCAGGCCGGGGTCTGAGACATCTTTGCAAATACCCACAAGTCCCTCCCACACAACAACCCCCTCAGACAGCTGGGGCTAGGCTACGGGCAGTGTAGACAGAGGGCCTTCCCCACCACCAGCCCCACTGACCTTCACGTTTTCTTCTTTGAAGCCCCTTGTGGCCTCTGGGTGTCAGAACCAATAATGTGAGGGTCCTCCATCTGTTTAGAGGTCTCCAGGGGCCCGGCACCCACTGGGTAGAGGCCACGTACCTCCGCCTGCTGATACCCACCCCTGGCCTCAGTTCCTGAGCACCCTGAATGTGCACACGGTTTCTGCTTATGTGGGTCTCCTTCTTGAAACTTCTCCTCTTCTTTCTTTCTTCACTTACTCAGTTTCTAGGTTGTCCTTCCAGGCTGCCTGCAGACACCACCTCCCAGGAAGCAATTCTCCATCTTTGTCCCCTCCCTCATCCCCACCCCTGTGGGTTCTGCAGCCTCTCCTCTAGGCCCCCAGAGCCTCTGTGATTCCCAGGGTCACACATTTACCCCGGTGGTAATTCAGTTCTCTCCTAAGTGTCTCTCTCCCAACTGGACAGTGGCTCCTGGAGGGAGGGGTCATCTGGTTCATCTCTGAAGCCTGGGTCAGAGTAAGTGCTCAATTAACAGCTGTCTCCTCGCTGTCTATCTACCAGGACCCCGGCGGATGCAAATCTTGCTTGTGTAACAAGGGTCTCTTGACTCTTAACTGAGAAGACTCTCCTGCCATCTAGCTTCCCTTCTTTCCAGCTGCTGGGGCAGCCCAGACCCTCTCATATCCACACTGGACGTGCAGGGAACCCAAGTGTCATTTGGCGCCTGCCCAGCCTGCTCGCAGGTCCAGCCTTCTGACCTAGAAGTGTGGTGGGATGCAGATGCGGGTGAGGAGGCTGAGGCTTGGGAGTGGGGTAAGGAGCTCAACCGTTGAGGCTCAGACCTCCCCGGCCAGGTTAATCATCAACGCCTAGAGAGCCGGCTCTTCTTTATCTCCGTTCTCCATCGCCTTTTCAGTTGGGCAAAAGATTGAGTAATCCCTCTCCTCTCTCTTGTATTAACCCTGGAGGGGCTCGGCCAGGGAAGTCTGACCCTATTAATAAGGCCGCTTATTCTTTGGGAAACACTCTCTAACACCATGTTTGAGGGGGCGGGTGCCCTCCCTTCTTCCCCCCCCCCCCGCACCGCCCCCTGCGGTCCCGCAGCTGCGCCCCAGCAGGCAGAACATAGGGCGCCTTTCCAGGGTCATTTCCAAGGACCTGTCCCAACCGGAACGGCGGCAGGGTCAGCTGGCCCAAAGGAAAGAGGACTTGGGGGTATGAACGCCCCATCACCTCCCACTCCTTGCCCCACCTCAGGCCTGCGACGCCGCCCACCCTTCCCCGCCTCCCGGGCTGGAGCCAGAAACTGTGGGCAGGTAAGCCTTCTTGTGGGCGGGGCCTGGCTCCAGTGGGCGGGGCCTGGCTCGAGTGAAACCTGCCCGGCCCGCCCGGTGAGTGTCTCCCAGGGCCGCGCGCCAGGAGCCCTAACCGGAGCCGGAGACTCGCAGCCTCTATCCCATGGCCGGGTCTCCCCGCCGCACCGCGGGCCGGCGACTGCAGCTGCCCCTGCTGTGCCTCCTCCTCCAGGGCGCCACCGCCATCCTCTTTGCGGTCTTTGTCCGCTACAACCATGAAACCGACGCTGCCCTCTGGCACTGGCGCAACCACAGTAACGCGGACAATGAATTTTACTTTCGCTACCCAAGTGAGTGCGGGTGAGGGCGCGGGGGGAGCTAAGGCCCTAAGCTCCCCCGATGTCTTGGCAGGGAGCACTTGCATGCCCAGATCTAAGGTGCCCCAGATTTATAATAACACCCTTTCACTAGCGTCTGCCACGTTCCAGGTATTATGCTGAGGGCGGCACATGCATTTTTTCTCCTTTAGTCTATGAAGTAGGCAAAGATGGGGAAACTGAGGCTCAGAGAGATTAGATGGCTGGTTCAAGGTCTTGCTGTCAGAATTGAGGGAGCTGGGATTTGAACCCAGATCTGAAGCCCCAGCTTTACCTAGTCTCTTGTTGGCCTAGTTGGGCTTTGCTGGGCTGTTCAGAGACTTTGCCTTTCCTGGGGCCTCCACCCTGACCACAGGGAAAAAATCCTCTGGGCAGGGGAGGTAGGGAGTGGGGTGCAGGAGGCAGTGATGGTATTAGCTGTGAAGGCAGCCAAGACTAGTGGACTGAGACATTTCTTCCTCAGTCCCCCAAAGCTGGTCCTTCCAGAGCCAGAGAGAAAATGATGTAACTATCCACCAGCCAATCACAGAGCAGCAGCTCCCCAGCCCTGCTTAGGAGGCAAGGCAGGGTCATTAGCCCATTTCACCCAGGAGGAAGCTGAGGCTCAAAGGGGTTGTGATTTGTTCATGATCACCTACCATGTGAGTGACAGAGCTGGAACTAGGACTCGGCCATCCTCAGCTCCTAGCACCACAGCTCACCTGCCTGCTGACAAGGCCCAGGAAGGAGAAGTTTAAGCCCCTGCCCCCTGTTGTGGACAGAGCCTCTCCCTCAAGATTGGGGACCCAACCTTGTGACTCAGGCCCTGGGCAGCTGGGACCAGATCTCCCAGACTTCATCACAAATGTTTGACCAGGTCTCTAAGCCTCAGTTTTCCCCACCTGAGCAACGGGGAGAAAGATGCTTCAGTTTGAAGGGTACACATTCAAACGAGGCCCAGAATGTGACAGTCTCCTATAAAAATCCCAGGCTGTTATTACCCTACTTTCTGTATGCAGAGCTGGCAGCAGTTTGTCCCCACCTGACCCTCTCCCAGCCCCAACCCCAACAAAATAACAAAATGAAGCTCACAATGCTGAGGATAGAGAGGGTGAGGTGGAGGCTTGGACCTGGGCATAAAGTGCCAGAATACCGGCCATCCTAGGCAGAGGGGGGGCTACAGCTCCTCCCTCCCCACATTTCACCCCAATTCTGGCTGCATGAGGTGAGCCATGGATGCTGGAATCAAAGCCAGAGCCACAGAGCTGGGATGGCAGACTCTTGGGGTCATACATTTGTCTACAGAGATGGAGAGTTGGGCAGGGACAGTCCACGGGCTGAGAGAAGTAAGCTCTTGTTCTAGGGTCTGAGCTGGCTGCCTGCCATGAAACCCCATTTGCTTCTCCCATGGGCCTCACTCAAGGCCTCCAAGCCCTGCTTGCTTCACAGTCCTCCCTGAAACCCCCAACCTCTCATCCCTCTGCTACAATGGTAGGCTCTCCTGGATGCACAGTTTTCTGTCCCTGGATTGCAATAAGAGGAATAGCAGTGGGAATCCTACCTGTTTTTCTGCACTAGGTTTCTATCCCTGTGGACTTGGGACCCTGGTGCGGGGATGGGTTGGGGAGGAGGGAGGTGTGAGGTCCCTGGAGCCTGGGACTTTGATGAGCCAAGTCTTCACCTATCCCTGTGTCCAAGAGAAGTGGTCAGGGCCAGAGGGTGGTGTAGCCACTGCCCTTTGATTTGGGAGATGAAAGAGAGTTTTGCCGATGTTGTTTAGCTGTGGGACTAGCCAATGCCAAGTGCATGGCTGCTCTGAGTGTCTGTCTGTTATCTCTATAGGAAGCGCCTTTAGAGCTCATCTGGTCCACTCCTCTCAGATGTGGAGAGAGAGCCAGAGAGGTCATGTGACTGCCCAAGATCACACAGCAAGTTAGCCAGCCTAGAACCGGGTCTCTTGACTCCCCATCTGCAGACTTTCCCCCACATTACAAACCTCTTATCCTATGAGGCAAGTAATGGAAAATAAGAAAGAGGGGGAAAACTAACACAACATGTAAAGCAACTATACTCCAATAAAAAAAAAAAAAAAAGAAAGAAGGGGAAAGACTAGGGAAAAAGACTAGGCATACAGGGGACATAGAAGCAAGATGAGAAAGGGTTCTAAGACAAAATATGGACAGGTTCTTTTTTATATATCTCTGAGACCTGACTTGCAGGGAGAGGGATTTAGGACAAATGGAATCAGGATTTTCTTGAGGTGGGGGCAGGGGGAAGTGACTGGGACCAGAGTGGTTTGTGACTTTTCTAGGAGAATACAGCCCTACTTGCCCTCTTAAAGGCACGTGGGGGTAGAGTGGTGGGGGGGAGATGGCCTCCCCAGCTTACCACTCCCTTTTTCCTGCTTCTCACATTTTATATCGCCACTTTACAGATGAGGAAACTGAGGCTTAGAGAGGTTAAGTGGCTTGTCCAAGGTCACACGGTGAGAAGTGGATGAGGGAGGTGCTGGAATTTAAATCCAGCTCTGTTAGATGCTAAAGCCCCAGCTTTAACTGTCCCCTTGTCCCACAGTCTGACCTTGTTCAGGAGTCATCTGGTGCGGTTGGGGAGGGGCAGTAAGGGAAGGAGGGAGGGTGATAGGTGCTCCTAGAGGGCTTTTATCTTCTCTCCAACCAAAGGTGCATGGGTTTGGTGGGGGTGAGGATGTGATGGAAAACAGGCTCCATCCTGCCCAACCCAGGGATCCCCTGAAGGGAATGTTGAGGGGTCATCTCATCTATCCCCCTGCCTCCAGCTGGAATAGCCCCTTACCCACCACAGTCCATGGAGAATGTCTGTGTGGAATGTTCCACAGAGTGGAATGAGTAAAGGAGATTTCTTGATTTTTAGACTCCAGGTGAAAGGCCAAGGGATTGAGTTTTGATTCCAAACAAACCCAGGGTGGGAGATGTAAATATTATTGCCATTTAAGACAAGTTCTGGAGCGGTTTCAGCATGAAATGGGTATGACCCAGCCCCCTTTGTTGTTTTGCTATCCTTGGGCAAAAGAACAGACACGGCACACCCTTTACTGTTTGCACAAGGAGAAAACAAGTCAGGCCGCGAGGCTAAAAGAACTTAGGCTTGGGGCTGAGTTCTAAAAGATACCTCTCCTTTTCTGTTGGGTTTTAAGATCTGAGAGGGAAGAGAGATCTGGGTGATTTGGGGAGTGAGCAGGGCTGGAAAAGTGGCACAGTGGTGGGGACATTTAGTGAGGCCAGTGGACCTCCAGACCCTCACCCCCTTGGCCACTGGGGCTGGCAGCTGAGCTGTAGACCTCCAGTTCTAACATGCACCCAACCCTCTGCCAGGGGCTTGCAAACTCATTTCCTATCAGCCTATACACAACACACAAACACACACACACACACACACACACACACACACAAAAGCATAAAAATTTGCTTCTCTCAAAGTTATTGATTACATTCTAAAGTTCAGTAATAAATTTTTGGCTTGTTGGTGCTTCACTTTTAAACAAAAAAGGTGATTGTGATTTTCTTTCTTTGTGATCTGCCTCTTTCTACAAGAGACGAGGTCATTTACAACAAAAACGTGTGAATAAGAAAAGAAAAGTATAAAAGCAGTACACAAATAATGAACACTGTGAAGGCCTACAGTTGTTATAGTTGAAATTCCAATGTAGCTCTGAGCTTCCAGGCAGCCAGGAAAAAGGGGTAATATGGTCAAGTATGTGTTCTCATCAGAATCAAGGAAGCCTCACAAATGTGATTCTTCGATCCTTTGATGGCTGTCCTCCACCGACAGCTCTACATTCCCAGAGCCTGATGCATGACTGCTTAGTAAACATCTATCACATGAATGAGGGAAAGCAAACCGGTTCCTGGTTCCTCAGGGGAAATGACATTTCCTAGTACTAAGTTCCAGGAGAAATTTCTCACATGGAGCTATGAAAGGAGAGTTTATGGTCATGGTTGACCCTGTTTCTCAGTAAGTTATTTCCAACAAATGCAGTAATGCACTCAAGTGTTTCTCTAGTATTTCTCAAAGCCAAAGATAGCACAGCATTATGGGTACATAGACCCAAGACAAAGGAAACAGGACCAGATGCACTGGCTGAACATCATACTAGGTTGTGTTTCAAACCCTATTTACAAGTAGATGGGGGGAGGGGTACAGGACAAACTAATACAAAAGCAAATTGTTGTATTTATCTCATGTTCACTATTACTGTTTATTATTTTAGATTTTTTTACACAGAATAGAAAGAAAACAGAAACGACCCCAAATCTCCCTGCCCAGAAACCCCACTGACACTTAAAAAAATTCAAGTGATTCATCTATAAAATTAAAACATTCAAAGTATACAAAGAAACAAACTATAGGGTAAAAGCCTCCTTCCCGGTGTGGCCATATTGCATACCTCCAGGGGGCGTTATTTGCACCGGAGTCGTACAGCTCAGCAGCCCTGCCCCCTCCCTTCAATTTCTTTTTCCTGAGATAATCTCTGTTAACAATTTAAAGTTATTTTTGTAAATTAATTTATAAAATTTAAAATCCTGAAAATGGAGAGGTATAGATTCTGAAGTATGAGGAATGGAGGGTAGACATCAAGAAGGACTTCCGACAGAAAGGGAAAATTGAAGAAAAGCCGGAAGGGGAAGAGAATTTCCAGCACAGAGGGCAGGGACTGCGCCAGGAAAGAACACAGGAAAGGTTGGACTTCTCGCTGGTTGTAAGCGACCCAGGGATAGGGCAAATGACTGGGGCAGAGAAGAGAGAGAAAGGCTCTACTCTCTTGCTCTGACATGGCGACAGCAGGGATGGTCTGGGTCCCACTGCTCCAAGCTGGCCAGCTCTGCATGGGGGACCCAGGCTGGGAGGCCGGCCATGCCCAGGGAGTTTTATAGGCTCGGCTCCAGCCTCAAGGCGGCCCTGGCTGGTGAGAGCTGGGGGCGCTGGCAGGATGGCTGATTGGTGGATGGGTGGCAGCCTGAGCAGCCCTGAATGCCCCCCCCTCACCCCTGCAGGCTTCCAGGATGTACACACCATGATCTTCGTGGGCTTCGGCTTCCTCATGGTCTTCCTGCAGCTCTACGGCTTCAGCAGCGTGGGCTTCACCTTCCTCTTGGCCGCCTTTGCCCTGCAGTGGTCCACACTCGTCCAGGGGTTCTTCCACTCCTTCCACGGTGGCCACATCCATGTAGGCGTAGAGAGGTGGGCAGTGGCGGCCACCCTGGCTCCCCTCAGGTCTACCTGGGAGGCCCCTGTCCAAGGGACCCAGCTCAAACCCAGTCCTTCAAGTCTGCTCCCTGACCCAGGTTTTTGACCCATCAGTTGATTTCTTTTAGGTGCCCTGCCTGTTCTGTTGCCTAATTTCTTCTCCCATCCTCGAGCCCCCACCTCCCCATTTCTTTAGGCCCCTTATTACCCAAGAGATGTTGGGAGGATAGATAGTGTCATGGAAAAGGGCAGGGTTCAGAGGAGCTCTTGATTCAAGATCTGGTTCTTCCACCTGTCGTGGGCTTTGTTCGCTGAGTCCCAGAACCTCCCTGAGACTGTGTTTCCGCATCCACAACAAAGGAGAGGTGATACCTTCCTGCCTACCAGGGAAGAGCTTAGATGGGTAGGCTCATTGCCTCCTCCCCTCCCCACACCCGCCCAGGGCTGCCCTCGCTTCCAGCCCCCTCTCACCCTCCCCATCCCAACCCCCCAGCATGATCAATGCTGACTTCTGCGCTGGGGCTGTGCTTATCTCCTTTGGTGCCATACTGGGCAAGACTGGGCCGGCTCAGCTGCTGCTCATGGCCCTGCTGGAGGTGGTGCTATTTGGCCTCAACGAGTATGTGCTCCTTAGTCTGCTCGGGGTGAGTCTGGATGGGGATGGGGTGAGGAGTGGGGGTGGGCAGGGCCAGGCCCTGAGCAGGGAGGGCGTCGGGTAGGGGTAGGGGCGAGGGGCTGCCCCTCTACCTCAGCTCCACCTCCCCAGGTGAAGGATGCAGGAGGCTCCATGACTATTCACACTTTTGGTGCCTACTTCGGGCTGGTCCTCTCCAGGGTCCTCTATAGGCCCCAGCTGGAGAAGAGCAAGCATCGCCAGGGCTCCGTCTACCATTCGGACCTCTTTGCCATGATTGGTGAGGCCTGCTGAGGTGTGGTGGGTACGGGGCCGGCTCATCTCCAGGCCTGGTCTTGGGGTGCCACCTAGAATCCTTGGGGTTCTGGCTGGGAACTCCCTTCCAACTCAGATTCTTCCACCAGAGCCCCGGGAATCCGTGCTCACCATTCTCAGTCGTTTTATGACAGGTTCTTAGAACTCAGCACTAGGGTATGCACATGCCCTGAGATCCATCCCAGGGGCCTTTCTCAATCGAAGTCTGATGGCATCAATCTCTGTTAAAGGCCTCCAGGGCCCCCACTACCGACAGACAGTTAGAAACCGGACTCCTCAGCCTGGCACACCCACCCCTGCAGGATCTTGGCCACTCCTCGCCCCCTTCCCCCCTCCCCACTCACTCTCCCCGCGCTCTCTCTCCAGCCAGACTCAGCTTCTCCCCATCTCTAACCTCCAGGATTTTGTCCCTGGGGCTGCGTCCCCCCTCCTGAGGTCACATCCTCTCAGGAGATTTCCTGGAAGCCCCTGCACTCTCAAGGGGGAGAAGGAGAGGTCGTAGGTCACGCCTGCGAGCAGTAGGGTCTGACCTGCAAGCCCCATCATCACCACCTGTTTCTTCTAAGCGCATACCTCCGCCTTGGCCTCTTCTCCTCTCTCTTTGTTCACTAATGAGTCAGGAAAGGAAATCCGGATTTTATGTTCTTGAAGGTAGTATTGAGTAGTGACCGAAGTGCCCATTCTTACATTAAAAAGAGACTGGTTTTGTATTTCTTGCTCACATCTGGGTTTGTTGTGAAATAGAGCATGTGGAACCCTAGGTCAGCTGAGGCCTCCTTGCCCTTTGAGACGCAGATAAGTTTAGCTTGAAGTCCAAAGGCCTCCCCAAGATGTCTGTGCTTTCCTGCGAGGCTTACATTCTCAGATCTCCTCTGCCTCCCAGCTCCTTCCAGACAGGAAAATTGGCCTCTTCCTTGATTCCTCCCAAAACTCTTCTCCGAAGACGCATGTGTATGTGTGGTAGATTTTAATCAGACTGTGGAGGTGCAGAAGTTACATCGCAACCCAAGGACCACTCAGGACTAAGGGGCAGTCTCTCAAGCCTCTTTGCTTTGCTGACCCTACCCTACGGGGTCCCCAAAGGGAGACTCCCCTTCACCTGCCCTTGGCCCCTGCCCATCTCCCTCCAGGACTGACCTGGGAACCGCAGGCAGGGCATATGGAGCTCCCAGTCCTTTCCCCAGATGCGCAGGCGCAGCCCACCAGTGCTCATGGCAGGGCCCACCCTCTCCAGGGGGCAGTTGAGGTTATAAAACAAAGGATTTTCCTCTTATGTATATCAAGTACCAGATTAGTGCCTGACATGTCGTGCCCTTTGCCTTTTTTTCTTTCCTTTTCTGATACTTAAAAAATCTCAAGCCCCTGTGGTTTTCAATCAAGTAGCTCCCTTTTGTGCCAGTACCCTGCCATAGCTACCATTTGTTGAACATTTAATACTGGCTAGGCCATGCGCTATGCACTTTGTATGTATCACCTCATTTAGTTCTCACTTTATAAAGTAGGTATCACTATCCCCACTTTACAGATGAGAAAACTGAGGCTGCTGAGAGTAGGTGACTTGAGTGCGGTTACACAGCTTGTACCTTGTGGGGAAGTCTCCTCCTTCCTCTCATTCTGCCTGCCTGCCCACCATTTAGGGACCATCTTCCTATGGATCTTCTGGCCTAGTTTCAACTCTGCACCCACTACGCTGGGGGATGGGCAGCATCGGACGGCTCTCAACACGTACTACTCCTTGACTGCCAGCACCCTTAGCACCTTCGCCTTGTCAGCCCTTGTCGGGAGGGATGGGCGGCTGGACATGGTATGGGGGAGAGGCTTGGGAGAGGCAGAGGGATGGACTGGGAGGCGGGGGAGAGATCGGAGACCCTGCAAGGCGGATTCTCCAGGGGAACAGGTAAGGGCACAGGCACAGGGGGCTCCATCTGCACTGGAGGCGTTGGGTCGGAGCATGAGGTGATGATAGGATAGCAGGAGAGTTAGAGGGTTAGATGGTGGGGGGACTTCAGAAGCAGTAGGTGCCACTGTGGTGGGCGGGGTTGGGTTGGGTGTGGGTGTGACGATCTGAACAATGCCTTGTTCTTCTGTGCTCCCTTAGGTCCACGTCCAGAATGCCGCACTGGCCGGAGGGGTTGTGGTGGGGACATCGGCTGAAATGATGCTGACACCCTTTGGGGCTCTGGTAGCTGGCTTCCTGGCTGGGACCGTCTCCACACTGGGGTACAAGTTCTTCACGGTACAGATGCCTCTTGGGCCCTGGGCAGAACAGGGGGTCTTCGGGGGGCACACGAGACTCATTATTGGTGTCCTGTTCTCCAGCCCATCCTTGAGTCAAAACTCAAAGTCCAAGACACATGTGGTGTCCACAACCTCCATGGGATGCCTGGGGTCCTGGGAGCGCTCTTGGGGGTCCTTGTGGCTGGGCTGGCCACCCATGAAGCTTACGGAGATGGGTAAGTTCTCCCCACCCTCACCCCCCATCCCCAGTGGAATCGATATCCCCCTGGAACTAAGTCCCTCACTCTCTTTCTCCTTTTGTGGACCAACAAGAAAAAGCTGTCTATTTTCTTTCATTCATTCATTCATTCCTCTACCTCCTGGGAGCTGAAGAAACTGGAGTGTACAAGACTGGGGACTGCCCTCTTGGTCCTCACTCAAGTGCAGCAGAAGGTCATTGAACAAATGATTTCAATAGTGTTATTACTAAAGGGTCAGATAAGAGATACTGACCCTTAGGATAGATTTTTGCACATCAGGGCTCAGAAGAGAGGGCAGGCAAAAGTGACCCTCCAAGTGAGCCTTGAAAGGTGTGAGGGTGTTGCTGGCACACGGGAGGTGGGAGGGTGTTCCAGGCTATGGGCCTGACTGGAGCAAAGGCCCGGAGGTGACTCAGCCTGGCAGCTCCCTTGAGGCCCTTTTGGCCGCTGCAGGAAGCGGTGCAGTGCACTGATGCACTGACCAGCCCTGGCTCCGTGCTCCGTCCCTGTCTCCCCACACTCTCCCCTCCCTGCAGCCTAGAGAGCGTGTTTCCGCTCCTAGCCAAGGGCCAGCGCAGCGCGACGTCTCAGGCCATGCACCAGCTCTTCGGACTGTTTGTCACACTGATATTTGCCTCTGTGGGTGGGAGCCTTGGAGGTGAGTGACCTTGGCTGGGGGGGTTGTGTGGAGGGGCGTTGGCAGGAGCTCCAGGGAGGGCAGAAGACAGAGGAGGGGGTTTCTCTGGAGGAATGGCCATTGCATCCCATCCCCCTGCCATTCATTTACTCACAGATATCTGTTGAGTGCCTACTTTGTGCCAGGTGCAGGGTGGGGTTGTACATTTAAGGGGTAACTTCCTCCAGATAAGTAGGACCAAGGGTACTTGCTCCCTTCCGGTGCCGAGGGAAGGTGGGAAGCCTGCTAGGGGCTGACAGATCCCTCTCCTCTGTGGCTTCCCTGTGCCGCTCCCTCTACCCACTAGAGGGCAGCCCAACCTCAGACTGAGGCCCTGAGGCGTGTGGGGCCGGGGCAGGGAGGGAAGAGGCCTGCCTGGCTCATCACCAGACTGGAGCACAAAAACCTTCCACAGAGGCAGCCTGCCCACTGATGCCAGGTCAGGCAGTCCTTCCTGATATCTGGCCTTAGTCCTTTTGGCCTTCAGAATAAAACGTCTGATTGAGTATCCCCACCCTCCTGCTCCCACCCTGAGATTTTCATTCTCAAACAAGGTTCAGCTCATTCATTCATTCATTTAATTACTTATTTACTCAATAAACACTTTCTGCACCCCTCCTGGATAGGTGGCCACAGAAGGCTTATGAGCTGTGGTTCATGACAGACTCACTATTTGGTCCGTTCCCAACTGTGCCAACTTGAATAAGTTATTTAACTTCTTTAAGCCTTGGCCGCCTTCTCTGTAACAGAGGGATCCTATTCACCTTGCAGGGCCGCTGTGGTTGCTTAAGGAGGGCAATGCTTGTCAAGCACTTTGCATAGGGCCTAGCAAAAGTTGGTGCTCGATAAATACCGCTGTGATTTGCCTGTGCCAGGCATCACGTTGACCTCATGCCTCCTGGCTCCTCTGTGCCCGGTGGTATTGAGTGGCAATCTCCCCCATGGGGGTGGCAAAAAGCCTCACACATGATCCCCTACTGCCACCAGGGCTCCTGCTGAGGCTGCCCTTCTTGGACTCCCCGCCAGACTCCCAGTGCTACGAGGACCAGATTTACTGGGAGGTGAGATGTGGCTGCAACCCCTCAGGCCCATAGGGCTCTCTCACCCTCCAACCTTCCCTTCCCTGCCGCACCTCCTCTGATCCAACCCGCCTCTTTCCTTCCTCGCTTGCTCCTTCTCCTCTGGCGTCCCCCCCTGAGCTGTGGTCTCCAGCCCCCTGGAGCTGCCCCTTCACCTGCTCCTCCATCCTTGCCCTCCAGGTGCCTGGGGAGCATGAGGACTTAGCCCAGGGACCTCTGAGGGCAGAGGAACCGGAGACTCGGGCCTAACTTGCTTCCAGGCCTTGAAAGGATGCTCTCCTTTTAGAAGATGATGGCTGGCTACCATTGGGAAGCTTTTCTTTTCTAGTTCCCATCACTTCTGCTGCAAGAAAGAAGACAGGAGCCGGAAGGAGCCTCCTTACCATAGGCAGCATTGGGGGAGGGGCAGTAACTAGCGTGGTGAGGGGAGAGCCTCACAGAGCCCCACCCCACCGCCCCACGCCCTGCAAGTGAGGCACCCAAATGACTGCTGACCCACTGGACCAGCATCACTCTGTTACAGTGAAGCCTGAGCCAGGGCCTGGCTCCCTGAGGGTGATAAATACCACGGTCACCGAGGACTCTCACTCCTTTTTTTGTGCACTGGGAATTTGGGGGCTCCTTCTACCATCTAACTCACAGTGTTGGAACCTCGGGTGAGAAAGGACCTTAGTGGTGACAATATCCTGCCTCCCTGGGTCCATGGAGCTCCCCCTAGGATGCCGTGTTCTGCTAGGTGGATGCCCAGACTGGGCTTACCTGCCTCCAGAGACAGGGAGCTCATTCTCCTCCAGCAAGTCTGTGTTTGTTATAGGACAGCTCAGGCTGCTGCAGAGCTCTTCCTATTCCAGAATGGCTGCCACTCTGACCCTGAACTTGGGTGGCCTCTGAACAGAGTAGGAAGAGGGCCCCTGCTGGGACTAAGAGGGGCAGAAGGAGTTCTTTGCCACTAACTCCTCAGAAGCTGGAAGCAGCCAGCCCCCAGGCACCAACTTATGTCCCTGTCCCGAGTCTGAGGAGTGGGGACTAGGAAGGGCAAATGAGTTACTGCAGAGAATGGGGCTTCCGTCAGCCTGAAGCCATCTGACCACCAGAGGGCGCTCCAGACCCAGCAGAGGAAGATGTGGCCTTTCTTGCCCCTCCATCCTCTACCAAGAATGGGAAGTCCTTCCTACAGCCTAACGGCATCCCTGTCTGCTTCAGCTCTGGTCCTCACTATTCATGCCACAAGACTTTTTTGAGCTCCCAGTCCCTACCACATGTCATTCCAGATCTCTCATTCAACAGAGAATCCATCCTCCCAGTAGACCAGAGCTCCTTTCCCAACCCTGAAGTACTGGGACCCCCCCCTCTGCCCTCTCCTGCTCTTCCCCAGGCTTCTGGCAGGAGTGAGCATGACTAGAGACCTCTTCCTCAAAACCAAAACCCATGCACACCTAGGAACCCAAGGAGGGATTTCTGAGGCCTAGTTCTGGGACAGGGGCAAAAGGTGCTCCCACGAGGCTCCATCCTCACTGTAGCTGAAGCGACTGAGTCTGGCTGGGGAAAGAGGTCAAGCACAGAGTTGAGGAAAAGCTGAGGAACAAGGAGGGCGGTTGAGAGAGAAGTGCCCCATGGGAACCACCCCTGCCCATGTGGCCCAAATATGTTTGGTATATCCCTCCCCTTGAGCTCCCCTCCTTCCTCCACAGCCTCCCCTGACCATTGCTGGCTGGGGTAGGTATGCTGGAGGGACATCCTTGTGCTGAGGCAGGATGACTGCTGAGATTGCAAAAAGGTACCCTGTCCTGTCAGCCCCTGCTGGGAGGGAGTCTGGGCAAGCAGAGGCCCATCCCCCATTTCACCCTGCAGAGCCATCACTCTGTCTCTGCATGGATCCAGGTACAGCCAGCTGACCTGTTCTGCCCCTGAGCTCCCTGAGCAGTCCTCAAACAGAGATCTGAAAGACTTATAGGAACGGAGAGACTTAAGGATAAGACCCTCCCTGCCCTTGCTTATCCTGGGTGGGAAAGGCTACGAGTATTCATTTACTACACATACCACCAACATTTTCCCACTTGATCCTTTCCTTCTACTCTGGTTCTTTCTTGACCACAACCAAATCTCCTCCAGGCTTGACAAAAAGGGGCTGCTCTAGCCTAGGCTGGTCATCGCTCCCATCTCAATCCAGGGAGGCTTCCTGGAGAAGTGACAACTGAACCCTCTCTGGGAGAGGACAATTACCCAGCCAGCTTCTAAGGGAGGAAAGGCTACAGTTCCTAGGGTGGCCCACCAAGAGATCCCTGAGAAAGGGTGATGGCTGCCCGACAAGAGATGGCCCTGAATATCCCCTAACCAGATAGTTCAGGCTCCATCACCCCCATAAAGCCTCTCATGGCCTGGGAGACGCTGCTGAGCTCTACTACAAGATCCAGCACCCTGGCTTCATGGCTCAGGGGACTCTGTCCTGGACTGAACTCTTCTAAACCGGGCCCTTGGTTTTTCCCTCTGCATTTCCTCCTCTCCCTCCCCCAGCTTTTCCTGTAGTGCCTAGCACCCTGGTGGGCAGTCCATAGATTGTTCGGTCCAAATGATGGACTGAGCCATCATTACTGGTTTGGGTGTGGGGGTGATCGTCCCATTACTGCTTTCAGGCAGGGAGCTCAGAGGGCAGGAAAGACAGGTATCCTTGGAGCCTCTCTGCTGCACCAAGACTGAGCCCCTCCCCCATGTTTCCTGTAGCCCCTGGCTCAGCACCATTGGTTCCCCACACGGTGGCCCATCCATTCAGGCTGGGTCGACAGGGTGACAATGAGCAGGTCAAGGAGATGACGGGGACAGGGGCCAAGGGGGCTCCTTCCTCACCCCTTCAGGACAATGAGGCCTCTGCCCCTCAGGGACAGCCCCTCTGATCACCACCATTATCACTCTCAATGCAGGACAATCAGACACTTGCCCACTCATGAACTCCGTCTGTCCAGCCCCAGTGCCTGAGCTCTGGGGACAATGATGGACGAGGACACTGGGCCCCTGCTCGCCTCCCAGGGCCCCACTGATGGGGAAGATTGGCTGCGCTGGGGTCAGTGTCAAGCCAGCAGAGCCAGAGGCATTAGGGAAGGGTTTCTGGAGGTGGAGCTGTACGGGCTTGGCACAAGTATGTGTGGGTGACAACAGAGCTTCCTGCCCAGACATCTGGCTGGGAGGTCCAAGGATCCCCACGCACCTCAGGGTGCTTCTGTGCCTGTGTGGCCAGAGCCCCCTGGGCCAGGAGCTAGGAGTTGCTCCTCTGACCTCTGGAGGACCTGGCGCCCTGAACCTGCGTAGCCTGGGGAAGGCCTGAGATGCCCCGCTATTGGGATTCAAATCACGGCGCATGGTGGCCGCGGCTCAGAGAGGAATTAGACACGGCGTGGGTGTCCGAAGTGGGGGTCGGTGGCAGTCCCGGGACAGACTAACTCGGCAGCCGCGTTCCCCCCCCACCTCACCCCGATATTTCTCTCCCACCGTCAAGATCTCCCCCGCCCGGCTCTGCGCGCCCCGTCTCCTTTGTCTGGTCCTCCCGCCCGCTCCCAGCCGGGTCCTCCGCGCCGCCCCGCGCGCCCCGGCCCGTGCGCCCGCCGCCGCTGCCGCCGCCGCCCGGGAACAATGCGGGCCAATGTCTCCGGGCGGGCGAGCGGGCTATGCAAATGTCCAACGGCCTGTGAGAATCCCCCTCTGCCGCCGCCCCGGCTTCCACCGCCTGAAAGGGGCTGGCGGCCAGGCCCGGGTGGGGGAGGCCGTCCCTGCATAGGGATGAGCTGTCTTCCCGGAGCGCCCGCCCGGGACAGAGCGCTATTGTCTCTGTGCCGCCGTCTGATCACCGATCGGAGTTCCCCAGCCCGGGGAGGAAGGAAGAAGGCGACCCAAACCAGGCCTTGGGGCCAAGGAGGGGTGGTCACCTGTTCCCTCCATACCTACTCCTCTCCCCAGAGAGCCTTGACTTTGGGGTCAGACCTTGGTGGGCCCCCAACTTGGCTCCCCCACTCACACAAATCAGTTCATTTCTGAGCCTTGTCTCTTGGAGGTTAAACCTAGCCTATCGCTGATGCTCTTCCCGTCCTCCCTACCTGTTAACTGCCCTCTCCATCTCCATCCATTTTTTCACATTACATTGACCAGAGGTGTCTCTGGAGCCAGTTCCCTTCCAGAACCTTGAGGGAAATACTCATGGTTTCCCCAAAGCAGGTTACTGGACAGAGATGCCCCCAAGGGATCCTCTGTGACTCATGAGCCCCAGGCCCAGTCCAGGCCTCCTTCCTGCTTCCTTCTGCTGCCACCACCAGTTAAGAAGGCCCACCGTTTACTGGGAGAAACCCTAGCCATGCAGGACTGAAAGAAATTTCTCCAGTGATGTAGAGGTGCGGGGGAGCGGTTTGCCACAGAAAGTCCCCTCCCACAAGTGAAACGTGCATCCCTCTGCCCCCAGCCCAGGAGCTTGTGCTCATCTAACAGATGGTATTGGCCCAACACTGGATAGTAGACAAGGGACTCTATGCTGGAAGCAGAGTCCATTCTAGCTGGGAACTTGGCCTCTGCACTTGGGTGCTTACGGGCTGAGCTCCAGTAACTGGGCTTTCGACTCTGCAAGGTGCAGGATCTGATTCCACCTTTCCTAAACTCCCACACAGGCTCATGATCAAGGGCTGATGCCACTCAGGTGGGAGCTCTTTCAGAAATGGTGCCTGGGCTCTTGAAACAATGATGCTTCTGAGACTCACTCATAAGGTTTTCGGGGCAAAATCAATCAGGGCAACAGCAAAATGAGAACTGTCCCAGGAAGTCCAGGTTTTCAGTTCCAGTAAGGCAGGAGAGAGTTGAGTGGGGAGAGGAGGGAGAAGATGCTGGTAGGGCAAGCAGTCTTCCGGGAAGCAGGGGTTCTAGTGCTGCCTCAGAGGCCTGTTCATTTCTGGTTTGGCCCAGGCTTTCACTAAGATGGAGCTCTTCCTTCTGTCCTCCTGGCCTCTGTGACGATCCAGGTACAACATGCATGGCAACTGCATTCTGGGGAGGTGGAGGTGCAGTGTGGGCAGTGGAGCCTGGCCTCCTGGGATAGCATTTGGGAGACAGATAAGAGGAAAGTTGGGGTCAGGGGATGTGGGCTGGGAGCTGAGGCAGTTCATGGTGCCAGGGAAGCAGCCAGAGTTCTGTCCACCCCCACTCCCCACCTTTGGAAGTGGGCCCTCCTCCAACTCCTCACTGGGTCTCTGCTCCAACCTGGAACCCTCCAAAACATTCTGACCTGGGGCTGCCCAGCCTCATGGAAACTCCTCCAGGGACCCCAAAAGCCACATCTGAAAGAAGCCAAACCCAGGCCCCCGTACGTCTCCACACATGGCTAGAGGCTCCACCCGCCTGAGCCCCAGAACACATCCTTCCTCCCACGACCCTCCCTCTTCTCTTCCAGGACATTTGCAGGTGGTCCCCAGAAGAGGTTGGACCAGAGATACCTGCTCTGAAGGGGGCCCTCTCTCTCTTTGGCCTGGATTTCTGGAGCTCTCTGGGCCTGCTCTGGATGGTCTTTGGAAGGTCCCTGGGCAGGACCCAAGCAGACCCATCTTGGCTCTGAGGCTGAGAGAGGAAGTGGGCTTTGTTGTGCTGGGGCATCGGCTGGATTCTTAAATTCGCTTTTCCCACCCTACTCGTCTTGGCAGGGGAGCCCTCAGCTGGAGAAGCTGCCCCCCCCCAACCCTAGTGTCCCCTCCTTCCCAGCTCAGCACCATCCATCTCCGTCTCCCCAGAGCAAGGAATGTGGCTCCAGGACACTGTGGGGCTTGTTCCCAATCCCCTTCTAGCTCATTTCACTTGGGCTTTTACAGGCTCGCCTTCATCCCACAGGCTGCTGTCTGGGTTCTGGCTCTGACGGCGCAGACAGAGATCTCCCCTCCTCCCTGCAATTCCTCACGCTTCATTTTGTCCCAACACCATCTGAGGAGGCTGCACCGTGGGGGGTCAAGGAACCCTGGTGTGGGAGCCGGTGGGGGCAGGGTCCCCCTTCTTCCCAGCCCTCCAGCCACTCAGCTGGCCTCTGCTGTAGCTGGACCCTACAGCTGCACGGTATCTGCAAGCTATGCACAGGGTCTGCAAGCCATCCATCCCCTCACTCGCGTTCCTGTCCGCGCCCCGCAATCCTCGATTATTGGTGGAATTAGTACCAGGCTTCTTGTTGGCAGTTGCTAATTAAGACCATTTGTAAACGTGGTTATTAATGCTGCAGAGGGCTGCAGCCGCCAGCATCTATCACCCGCACCACTGGCGAGGTGCTGGCTCTGGGATGGCTCCCGCCTGCCTCCATTTTGCCCCACCAGGCTTCAGGTCTTTGAGGCAAGGGTTGGTGGGTACAGAAGTTCAGAGGGGGTTTAGCTGAGCCTTCCAGAGAGACGGAGGGGCCGCCTTCACTCCAGGGTGTCCCCAAACTGGAACCGTGAGTGTGTGTGTTGGTGGCGGGGGAAGGCACTGTGTGAGCCACGTGCTGCCAGTATCTTTCTTCCCCAGAATGTTCAGGGCTGGGTCAGGATGGAGCTCATGAAGACTCTAGGGAGAGCTTGGGCCATCCCCTAACGTGCACCTCTGCTCTCCAGCAACCCAAATACCGGCTTTGCCTTAAGCCAGGTGAGGGGGACTATTTCAGTGAGACACTCCATATAAAAGGGGGTGATGCATCTGAGTGGAGCATTTACCTCCCAGTTGCTGAGTACCTACCAGGTGCCAGGCCTTAGGGATCCTCTCATAAATAAATCACCCCTTCCAGGGGACTGTCCCAAATCCCTCCAGACTGGCTGAGGTCTGCTTCCTCTGTAGACCCACTCACCCCCTTTCACACTTCAGCCAGCCTCACAGTGTGTTGTAATGAGCTATTCATTTTTACCTGCTCACCCCCACTGGACCATGCGTTGCTCAAGGACAGCGGCTGTATGTTGCTTACTGCAAACAGTAAAAGGCTTTGTTGATTCAGCCTTCCCGCCCTGCTCCCTCCTCTCTGACCTCCAGCCTTGGGCTTCCAGAGCAGGATGTGTGGCGTGGAGCCTCTGGCCCATTTTGCCTCGGTTGGACCCAGTCAGCCAGGACTCGGAGGAGGTGGTATGTGGCCTGGCATGCAGGGCTGGGCCTCTCAGGGGCCTTCCAAGGGAGCCGGTCCGCTCTCAGCAGGCCTGTCTGGGCTTCCCCTCCGGCCCAGCCTGGCCGCTGCACCCCTCCCTATCCACCCATGTCCAGAGAAGTGGCCCAAGGCGGCTCAGGAGAGCTTGGGAAGGGACCCTCCCCCATACACCTGCTCTTCCCCATTCTTCTCCATGCGGACTTTACTGTCTTGACTCTTTCCTGCAGCTTTTGAAGGAAGGATCCACCAAGACTTTAGTGTCCCCCAATCCAGGAAAAGAGAAGAGGAAAAAGAAGTCCTGGAAACAAAACCCTTCCAACAACCTTAAAGTAGGAGAGATTGGTTGGAAGGCTTTTAATCCCTTAATCCCTCTCAGATGGGCCTTGAGACGTTAATGATTTTCCTAATTATTCCCTCCCATTTTCCCATCGCTCTGTAAGGACTTTCGAGAGGAGTGAAATTCCGAGTGAGCGGGTGTGGGATGAATGGTGGGCCCACCTCCCCCCAGATCGAGCCCAGAGTCCAGGCGGCTGGGGAGGTGGGGGAAGTCCAGGAGCACTCCAGCTGGGGGCTAGGGCTTCCCTGCCACTGACACCCGTGTGCAAGGCGGGCCTGGGACAATGGGGCTGTCGGGGGCTGCCTGAGAGGGCCAGGTGTGGGGCTGGGGTCCCCTCAGTGTGAATGGCCCATTATCCTGCCTAGAGGATGGGAGTGGAGGGTCTCTTTGTGTCCCCCAGGAAAGGCCCCTCTGGGTGATAATCACCCTGGGAGGGAGGTGGAGGTGGTGATAAGGGTCTTTAGAGGGGGCCAAACCTCCTCAGAGAACAGTTGGCCATTCAGGCCTTTGGCCCTTCTCTTGTTTCCAGCAGCCTGGGATCCTGTGGCCCATCCATGGGGGTGGGGGTGAGGGGGAGGCCAGCAGACATGGCCTAGCTCTGAGCTCAAGCCCCCTCCCCATCACCGTAGCCTGCTAGACTAAGTTTGGGGGTAACCTTCTGCAGGAAACCACCCCCAGACCCCCTTCCCAACCCCCACCTAGTCTTGGGTACCCTGGGGCCTTGCCTCACCTCCACCAAGACACTGAGTTTCTGAGAGTAGACCTTGATCCTGGCGTGTTGCTCTACTTTATAAAACACCCGCAGAGATTCTCATCCCACCTCTATAAACTCCCTGTGGGGTGAGGGCATCAGCCTCATTTCACAGATGACAAAACTGAGTTTCGGAGCAGTTAAGGGACTCGTGTGAGTTTACACAGCCAGTAGAGGCAAAGCTGAGGTTAGAGCCTGATCTTCCAATCCTAGGCACAGGGCTTTTGCACTTGCTCCCTCTGCCTGGAATGCTCACTTCCCTAATGACCACGTGGCTGGCTTCCTCATCTCCTTTGGTCTTTGTTCAAATCACATCCTCCATGAAAGGAGAAGTCTGGGGTTTGCTTCAAAGTGACACGGGAGGTGGGGGGAGAGTAGGTGGAGGTGCAGATGGAACAAGACTGGCAGTTGTTGAAGCTGGATGAGGGGTAGATGGGGGTTCATTAGATTAGTCTATTTATTTTTGCATCTATTTAACATTTTCCACAAGAAAAGTTTGGACAAAATCTGGCCTTCCGGAAGCACCTTATTTTAAGTTGAATTCACCACCCTGACTCCAGCCCTTATGTTCCCTTTCCCTTCCTATTTTTCTTCGGATCATTCATCAGCATCTCTACATATTTTGAGTATTT
Organism: Balaenoptera physalus; assembly: GCF_965194825.1. Lineage (NCBI taxonomy): Eukaryota > Metazoa > Chordata > Mammalia > Artiodactyla > Balaenopteridae > Balaenoptera > Balaenoptera physalus. The sequence goes on along the minus strand of NC_138882.1, from coordinate 82,519,910 downwards.
GTTTGGATTCATGTTGGTCTCCCACACTAGCCTCCCGAGGCCTGAGGTCCTGGGGTCTGTTGGTGTGGGCTGGTGCCCTGACACACAGAGCAGCACCTGGCACTTAGGGGCGCTTTGTCCATATTAGCGAAGGCCCGGATGACCTGGGTTTGTGGCTGAAGGCTCTTGGCCAAGCCGCCTTGAAGCAGAGAAAAGGCGGCCCATCGGCTTGGGTTTCTGGCCTGTGGGGTCCTTCAGCACCTGGAGCCACAGCCGGAGGGTCCTTCCCAGCGCCCCCCAGCCTGGGCTAAGCCCCTAAGTGTCCCATTATGTACCATTCACTTCTCACTTTGTCGGACCCGTCCGCAGCCGCTGCGTCCTTTTGTCAGAGGGGCCTGGGAGTGCGAGGGGCTATTACCACAAGGCCTCATTATTCCCAGCCAGAGCAATAATGATGAGTCCCTTCCCCAGGCTAGCACATTTTGCAGGGTCCCTCCCATTTAATAACTATAATAACAGCCACCATTTATGAGCCCCCACTGCGTGCCCCGCCGCGCCAAGCACTTTACATACATTATCTCATTTAATCCCCCCAACAGCTCTGGCAAATAGCTACTGTTTGTATCCCCATTTTTCAGATAAGAATGCTAAGACTGGGTGCCCAGAGCTCCTTTATCCTCAGTTCAGCCATACAGGGGGAGGAAGCGCAGGGATACACCCATGCCCCAGATGGGACAAGGAGGCACAGAGTCGGGAGGTGGCCGGGGAGGGAGCACACAGCAGATAGCGCGGCCCACGGCTGGGGCTGGGCAGCAAGCGTCCCTCGGGCATGCGCAGAGGAGGGCGGGCTGCCGCCCCCCGACCTCTCCAGGCGAGAGCAGCCAGGCCGTCACTGTATGTTCACAGGGGCAGCTGCTGGCTCGGGGAGCTTCAGTGACTTGCCCTGTGCAAGGCTAGTGAGAATCCAGGGGCTCTGCCCTCAATGCCCACGTGATAGGGAGGGGGCACTTCCGCTCTGTGGGCCAACACTGAAATGCTCTTAGAGGACCAGGCGGAGTGTGGGGCACAGGGACCAGGCCCTGGGAGGAGGCAGGAGCAGGGTGGGAGAAGGGGGAGGTAGAGAGAAGGAAGTGAAATTGCACTGTTTCTTCCCCAGTGAGGAGTCTCAGGGGTTCTCTTATGCTCTGGCCTTTGGGGTTAAACACTGTCCTTCCCAAGCCTTCAAAAAAGATGCAGTAATTATTATTTTAAATTAGGTTTATTTCTGAATAATAATTTCTTCACTTTTTAAAATGTTAATTTTATTTATTTATTTATTTATTTGAGGCTTCCCTGGTGGCACAGTGGTTAAGAATCCGCCTGCCAATGCAGGGGACACGGGTTCGAGCCCTGGTCCGCGAACATCCCACATGCCGCGGGGCAACTAAGCCTGTGCGCCACAGCTACTGAGCCTGTGCTCTAGAGCCCGTGCTCCGCAACAAGAGAAGCCACTGCCATGAGAAGCCCGCACACCGCAATGAAGAGTAGCACCCCCCCCACCAGCAACTAGAGAAAGCCCGTGCAACAAAGACCCAATGCAGCCAAAAAAATAATAATAATAATTTATTTGGCCACGTGGCATATGGGATTTAAGTTCCCTGACCAGGGATCGAACCCATGCCCCCTGCAGTGGAAGCGAGGAGTCTTAACCACTGGACCACCAGGGAGGTCTCCAGAAATTTCTTCACTTTAAGGGCACAAAACTTTAGAGGTCCGAAAGGGTGTACCGCACAGTAAAGTTTCCCTCCTGCATCCGGGTCTCCACCACTCAGTTCCCATGCCAGAGGCAACTAATGTTCCTGGTCTCCCCTGTATCCTCCCAGAGCTGCTCAGACATTTAGTTATAAAAGTAAACACTGGCCCCTCACCAGGCCATTCATTTGTTTCCTAAATGTGTGGTAAGCACCTTCTCAGCCAGGCTCTAGGCAGCCAGAGAGAACCCTTATCTCTTAGGGGATCTAGGGGTTGCAGGGGAGAGGAAGATCTCTCAGACGGGCAGAAACAGAGCAGAAGGGATGGCTTTCCAAGGAGAGGGAACAGCATATGCAAAGGCTTAGCAGTGTGACACCTGATGTGTGTCCAGGTCCCTAGTGTGCCTTCTGCATGAGAGGCAGGAGGGGGTCTGCACCACCTCGGTCAGGCTGGACTCCCAGAGTCCGGGGTCTTTGGGCTACAATCTGCATGCTCTTGCCCCTCAGCCTGAGGTCTCTCAGAGTCTAGAGAGGGTTTGTTCATCTGTCCCTTCCTAGAAAGGAGCCACCCCTGGCCAGTGGGACCCCTGACGTCTGCTTAGCCAGGGGGCTGGGCCCAGCTCTAGTCCCGAGGGGGAGACCTACTTTACCATGGTTGTGAGGGTGAAATCAGTTTATAGAGTGTTTTGTACAATGCTTGACACAGAGTATGTTTGCAGTTCGTGTTGGCGTTGTAACTGTTCCCAGGACACCCTAACCATCCCCGTCTCAATGTCCCCTCTCTGTGGGAACGTAAGTATCCTCTTTGCTCACTCCTGGCCCCCCAGATTCTTCTCCAGGCCTCCCAGAGCTCCACTGAGCCGCAGCCTTCCCCTTGGTTTCTCAGGGAGAGCAGTAGGGGGAGCCCCGCCGGGCACGGGACCCTGTGAGCTGAGGTGTTCACAGTGGAGAGAAAGATTGCCCCTCCTGGCCCCTCAGCTCCGCCTCTTCTCACCCACCCTCCTTTAAAAGGAACCCACCCCCACTCATTACCGAGCCCCAGCAGCCAGGCCCCGGCTAAAGCCCTGGCTAAAGGCAGCAATTAGATCGTTAGCACCAGCCCCAACCCACCTGCTTGGAGTCCCTCAAACGCATTTTAATTATAATCCCTTAATCTCCCTCAGATGGCGAGGCTGGCTCTAGGGCTTTTGCCCCAAATAGCCCCTTCCCTCACTCTCTTCCCCCAATTAAGGGGTCCTCTCAGCAGAGAGCCCCTCTCCCAGCTAAAGGCCTCCCCGCCTGGGAGCAGCCGCCTCACGGGCTCTGTCGCCCTCTCTATGGGAAGTGGCCCCAGATGGCCGGCTGGTCCGCCTGAAGTTCCCACATGTGCGGCTGAGCCCCCTCGGATTACATGCCTCCTGCCTGGGCACGAGCTGAGATGCCTGGGACCACTTGTCTCTCCCTTGGTCTCCTCCTGTCCTGGTTTCTTTGTGTCCTCCGGGTAGCATGTCCCCCTGGCCCTTTCACAATGACTTCTATTTTCCTGTCAACCCATCCATGCCACCCTGTCCGGGCCAGCTGTCTCCTTGACAATTCCATCCAGGAGCAGCCAGGTTCTGTCACAGGTGGAACTGAGGCCGGGGCCCTGACAGGACGTCTCCTGGTGGCAGCGCTATAGTGACCTCCAGTTGACCTCAGCAGAGTGCAGCCTTGCCCTCCTGCCCCACATTGCCCATCAGGGCTCTGAGACCCTCCGCCACGTAGGGGCTGGCAGAACATCGGGCGGCCTCTGTCCCTGAGCTCTGAGCAGGGCAGAGGCAGGGGGAGGGACACGATGACCCAGCATGTGGCCCTGTCTGAAGCTGAGCCTGGATGAAGCTCTTTCCTGGGAAAGTTCTGTCACTAATTGACTTGCAAATGCCTTGTTTGTCCCCAGATTCATAATTAGTGCTAAGGATTTCTAGGGCCCCATCCCGGAGGGGGCCTTTTTTTGGGGCAGCCTGTTCCTCTCCCCTCTCTGAGGTCGGCCGGGCTGGGGGTGGGCAGAGCCGGGCACCGGTGCCCAGCTGCCGTCCAGCGTTCCCACGGCTCTGGTGCCAGCGTGTGAAAGGCGAGGTGCGGGGGGCGCGGGGGCTGGGGCTCCCCGCCATCCTTCAGCCGGGACCAGGGCCAAAGCCCTGAGGCTCCAGGAAACACCAGAGCTGGGGAGCGGGCAGTGGCAGTGGGTGGGGGCCGGCTGGCACCCCCAGGAAGGAGAGCCCAGCCGGTGCCTGGGCTGGCATTGGCCGAGCCTCCAGCACGATGAATGGGCCAACAAGGGGCCTCTCTTCCCCACGGATTCCCCACAAAGCCCTTGGCTACACCATGGGATGTGGGGGACCAGGGGCCACCGAAGGAAGAGGAGAGGCTATTCTCCAAGACGCCCCGACTCCCAGCCTCTGCATTCCCAGGAAGGGGCCCTTGGCTGGGGGCCCAGTGCCTTGGGTTCAGGCCCAGCTTGGACCTGGATCTGCTGAGTGAGGAGGGCAACCCTCCCAATCCCTGTGGGCCTCAGTTTCTCCCACTGTATTATCCCTGGCGTCCTTCCCAGCCCTGATGTCCCTCTCCCGGCTTCTGCCCACTCAGCTACCCTCACAGCCACACCCTACCTTCCACTGCCAGTTCCCAGTCCTCGGCAGGCCCTCTCTGGGCCTGAGACCCAGCCAGACCTCCCCTCAGCGGGTAGCAGCACTCCTCACTCAGGCACAGCCTCCCAACCCCTAAGGCCCTTCAGTTTCCCTCAGGTTAGGAGGAGCGGCTTGCCAGAAGGGAGGAGCAAGGAGATCCTAAGCAGTGGCTGCCTGCCATGGAGTCAGACAGCCCGGGGCCCTGCCATTTGCAAACTGTGTGACCTGTACCTGTCAGTCTGTCTGGGCCTCATCTGTGAAAGGCCTCACAGGGTTATCACCGAATAGTGAGACACTCCATGTGGGACCTGGCACAAAGTGGATACTCAGTCGAAGTTCTTTTTTTTCCTGCCTCCCTTTCAAAGCTTTCTGCAGTCTGCCTGCGTTTCTGGGTGACTGTTCTTTCACAGTCCACCCCCATCTTTTTTGCCTGGCTCTCTCAGCAGCCCCTCTATATTCCTCATTTCCTCTACAGTTCATTTCACAGGACTGGCCATTTTCCTTTGGTAAGTTCTTCCCGAAGTCTAACCTTCTATTGCAGGTTGCTCCTCCCCAGGCCTGGCCTCTTCGCAGGCTGCCCTGCACCTGGGGCCCTGAGGGAAGGGGGTAGGGATGGGCTCTATGGTAACCCTGAGAAGAGAATGCCCTCTTTCCTCATCTGCATACAGACGGTCTCATTTGCATACAGACAGGCCTCATCTGCATATGCTCAGTGGGACTCTGAGAGCAGATTCTTAAGTGTCTGCCTGGACCCTCCCAGCCCAGTCCTGGCATCCCTGTTGAGGGAGGGTTCCCTCCGTACCCCTTCTGCCCCTGTCTGGGTCTGGGTCTTTCTGTTTCCAAAAGGCAGCCCACCCTCTGTGGCTCCTCTCCCACCTGCTGTCACTAGTGTCCGGCTTTCTTTTCCTGTGCTCAGATAAGTCCTTCCTCCCACCTCCTCCTGCCGCCCCAGCTCCTTCACCAGGAGCCTCCCTTCCAAGCCAGGAGACCAGGCCACTAATGGAGGCAGAGGGCTGCTTTTCCCTGCCCAGGCCCCCCAATATCCAGAGAGTAAGGAAGCCATAGAGGGTTGATGCTTAGCCTCCAGGGTCCAAACAAAAGCAGGGGGAGGGGGAGGGCAGACCCGGGCAACTTCCTTCTTGCTGATCCCAGGCCAGACCCTGTCTCCATTCACCCCTCCTCCTCTGGGGGCTGACCCCAAGGCTGCAATGGGTCCTTGCAAGGCTGCGCAGTGGGAAGGATCCTGAAAGGAGGTCTGGGGACTTCAGAAGCACTTGCCTGACCTGGTGAGCCCAGGCTCCGCCCCTTAAATATGCCAGATTGTGATACAAATGGAACTGCCTTTTCCTGGGTGCATCCTTGGCCTCAGTCAGCCCTCCTAGACCCTGTCCTTGTGGAGGATCCTGGGGCTCCTTGGAATGTAGGTTAGGGGAGCTTGGAATTCTCCTCATGGGCCTCCACCATGCTGAGGACCCTGGACACAGCTCTTCCCCTCTCTGGCCTCAGTTTCCTCTGTAAAATGAGGAGCTGGGCTAGACCAGGTGGCTCTTAATGAATTCCTTCTTCCTGGAAATCATGCCCAGGTGCCTAGCCAGCATTCTGTATGCAATTTCAGCAGATGCAAGGATCCCCTGTGGTTCATCTTGACCTGAGGCTAGGAGCCCTGGTCTAGAGGAGCTAAAAATGCTGTGGTCAGTGTTTAAATGGAAGGGGAGGGGTGTGTAGACATACGTGCTTGGATGCACAGAGTATCTCGGGGAGGACATAGGCACCAGTGGTTGCCTCTTGGGAGAGGAGGTGGGTGGCTGGGAACAGGGGAGGGTAAGAGGCATACTTTCCCTCTTGTGCTGTTGGAATTGAACCGTGTGTATTATCTTAAGCCTTTTTATTTAGAAAAATCCCAGGATTCCAGCTATAGTTCCATGGAGGGATTGTTGTTAGATGGGAGGAAGGACTCTTTAGGGAGTGGTAGAAGGCTTAAAAGGAGCTGGCACTCTGGACTCTGCTAACACTTTCCAGCAGGAACTCTCTAGAGATTGGAGGGGGGGCGCTATCTTTTGGGGGAGCATGTTTTACGCAGGTGTGTTACGGGGGAAATGAGGCCAAGAGCACAGCTCCTTCTTGCTGTGGTTCCCCTGCTCCCTCAGGTTCCCTCCCAGGTATTGTTGGGAAGTCCTACCTGCTGTCTAACCTGAATCCCTCTTGTTAGGCATATTCATCCCCGTCTGCCTCTACTGAGGGTGGACAGAGAGGAAGCAGGAGTGGGTGGCCCTGTGAAGCAGGGATGCTCTTTCTCTCTGGTCTGTTCAAACCCTGGAGGACATTTCTAAGGATGTGTCCCTTTGTGGCTGAGACAGAGGGCCATCCAGTGACCTCCCACACAGGCGCTCTGGGGGAGCAACCCCACCCTCTCCCATCCTCTTGGTCCTTGGGGTGGTACCTAGGGGCCTCCTTGGCTGGGAGCATCAGCCCACTGCTCTGAGTTGGGACTGACCAGATCATAGATGGTGTTCCCAGGGGCCTTGGGGTGGCTCAGAGAGGTGGAAGGAGCCAAGATCTTTCCTCCCCAACCCACCCCCCACAGGTGGGAGTTCCGTCTTAGTGAGGCGTCCCCCTTTTGTTGCAACGGTGGCTTTTATAGCATTGGTCTCTTAGAGGGAGCCCGGTACTGCCCTCCTCTCATTTAGCCCCTCCCCTGCCCAGGTACATCCACTAGTACTGTTGTTCAGTATTCAAGAGTCTTTATTAGACAGGAGATCGGACTTCCATCTCAGAGGAATCTCAGCTCAGACAACACAAGAGAGACCAGGACGGGTGGGACGGACAGCTTGTAGACCTGGGAGCAGTCGTGAAGCAAAGTCTTATCCCAGGTGGCTCCAGGTACAGTGGGCTGCCCAGGCTGGAGGCTAGGGCCTCCCCACTTCTCTCTGGCTCAAAGGCTTCTTGAAAGAGCTCTTCAACTTGCTAGACTTTAGCCTTGTCTTTCAGTCAATCAGGACGGCTTCTCAGAGGGAACCCAAGCCAGCTGGGTGAAGTAGGTTCTTCTTTTTGGTCTGAAAAGAAAAAAAATGTCAAGATTGAAAAAGGTTCTCTTTGGATGGAGACCTTAGCAGGAGGCAGAGGACAGGCATCCAGTGGCCAGGAAAGGCGAGAGACCGGGGAGGGCGCCATGTAAAAGGGGGCCACCGTGACAATGGATGAGTCTAGGAACGTCTTCTAGGTGCTCTACGCAGGGCCATGGCAGGGGTCGTGTGTGTGGAGGGGGAGGCAGAGAGGGCATGCCCAGGGCAGGAACTCAGATCCCAGACAGGTGAGAGGCTAGGCGGTGGCCCAAGGGACTTGCTTCAGGAAGACAGAAGGCATATTTCCTTGGCTAGGGACAAACCTGGGAAGATTTTGTTGACTTCTACAGCTCCCATGGCCTCTTCCCCAGTCCTGTCTTTTTTTTTTTTTTAATGTATTTATTTATTTTTGGCTGTGTTGGGTTTTCGTTGCTGCGTGCGGGCTTTCTCTAGTTGTGGTGAGCGGGGGCTACTCTTCGTTGTGGTGCGCAGGCTTCTCATTGCGGTGGCTTCTCTTGTTGTGGAGCACGGGCTCTAGGCGCACGGGCTTCAGTAGTTGTGACACGCGGGCTCAGTAGTTGTGGTTCACGGGCTCTAGAGCGCGGGCTCGGTAGTTGTGGCGCACGGGCTTAGTTGCTGCGCGGCATGTGGGATCTTCCCGGACCAGGGCTCAAACCCGTGTCCCTTGCATTGGCAGGCGGATTCTTAACCACTGCGCCACCAGGGAAGTCCCCCCAGTCCTGTCTTTAACCTGCAAGGACTGTTTCAGCATTCCTCAGACTTCACTCCTGCACCTGAGAAGGAGCGCCCCTTCCTCCCCTGAGAACATGCAGAGAAGGCCCCCTGCCCATCTGGTCGTCTCTCCTCTCAGTCCCTCCGATTGTGTTTGGAACATGTTCTGCAGGAAGTCAGCACTTCTGAGGGACACAGACTATGCTTTGGGAGCCACCAAGTCCCATTTGAAGCCCAGCCCAACTTACTAGTCCTATGACTTGGGGCTCTGATTATGCCTTTGTAAAGTGGGGACAGTATCACCCAGTTTTCAGGACCGTTGGAAGATTAACTGAGACAATGGCTAGGAAAGGGCTTACACAAGCAAGTGGGTGCCAGATCAAGGTTAGTCCCTTCCTTCCTGGGGTGGAGGGAAGCTGTGCCTAGGAAAGAATAAAATCAATAGGGGCTACATAGAAATCAGGTGTCAGAAGCACAGCTGTGGGCACAGCATTCCTTTCCTGCCCCACCCGGAGTTGGGAGCCCCCAAAGTTCACCTCACCCGACTTCTCCAACGGCTTTAAAATCTGAGAAGAGAATTTCAGAAAGAGAAGGGGATCTAGGCCACACCGCTGCGCTGCCCAGCTCTGCTCAGATCAGTGTCACCTTCCTCCTACCTAGACTCTCAGACTTTCCAGACTTGCCTCCGTCGTCCCTGTCCCACCTCCTCCTTCCCTTCCCTGCCCCCAACCCCACCTTTGCCAGTCCCTAACCTTGACCTTGACCATACTATGGAGGGGTGGGGATGGGAGGCCTGCCTCACCCATCAAACTGGAAGCTCCCCAAAGGTAAGGACTCAGTCTCCCTCAGACCTGGGCTCCTTGAGGCCTGTGTCCCTGACCCCCTGTGGCCCTACTCCCAGCCTGGGCTGGCTCCCAGAGGCCCCGACGTGAGCCAGCTTCTCCTCAGTGCCCGCTAAGTCTGTTAGCCTCTCCCTCCACAGCTCCCTTTCCCTTCCTTGCTCCAGATCCTCAGCCTGTCTGGGAACCCTGCTAGCCCCAGGCTGGCTGGATTTGGGGGAACAGCAGAGGAAACTGGTGTCTCTCGGGGCCTGGGAAGGGGTGGTAGATGAAGCCCAGCGCAGGGCCCTCCCCTGGGTGGGGGAGGAGGAGTCCAGATGGAACAGTCTCCGCCTGGTACACCCTCCCAGCTCCAGACAGAGGGAGCATCTCCTAGCAACCGTACAGTAGCAGGGGGCTGGGAAGAGGGTGGGGGCTGGGAAGAGGGTGGGGGCTGGGAAAGCAGGGCGAAGAACAGTGATATCGTAAATTATCCCTAGCCCCTCCCTGCCAGCCCACCCTTCCTCAGTTGAGAATGGCCTCCTTTCTCTCTCCACCCGCTCCTCGTTCAGGATTCCCTTGCAAAGCTGGCCCCGGCACAGTGCCCCTTAGAGGTGCCCCTCTAGCTCAAGGTGACCATTCTCAGCCTTCTGCTTGAGCTACAGAGGGAGGGAATTCTTACCCTCCCAGGATCTCTCAGGGACCCTGCTGGAACGTCCCCAGTGGCTGTAGGGGGAGACTGCCTTCCACCCCCATTGCACCCGAGCTAGAAGACTATCACTTGCCAGTGGTCTCTGGCTCCTGCCTCTTTCTTTGGGTAGGGATGGGGGCAAGGAAGGGAAATTTCAAAGCATTTGTGACACTGACTCCACTTCTCTAAACAAAAGCTTTTAGACTTGGGACCTCCAAGTCTTTAAGGGGCACTTGGGCCTGTCACCAATCCGGCCAAGTCTCAGTTTCCCTATCCCAACAGCTGGAGTCCAGGAAGCTCAATAAAGTGACTAAAGCTGGGTGGCAGTTCCTTCCTTACCTCTCAGATGAGCCATGTCAAGCCAAGGGTCAAAGAACTGGTACTTCAGTAGTACAGATCTTGGTTAGACACTGGGAAGGACTTCCCAAGACAGCAGTAAGCAAGATCATGGAATTTCCTGGTTGGAGAGAGGAAAAGTCTGTCAAAGAAACAGGAAACTGAGTGGGAACCTCTTAAATTTTGCCTCATTAATGCTTTCTTATCCATGTTAAATAACACATAGAGAGTATTTAGCAGAGCCTGACATATAGTAAGCCTTCGTTTTGGCTATTTTTAAAAACCATATATTAATATGATTTTTTATTGGATGGATATCAAGAGGAGGGATAAATCCCCTGGAGACCTATCTCCCATCCTCCAGGAACCCCATGGGAAAATCCAGATATGAGATAGTGCCCCAAGTACAAGATGGCAGCCAATTGCCATGGTAACAGAAGAAGAAGGAGTCTGGTTGGTTGCGGGGGCAGTGCCGGCAAGCCAGCTGGTGCCAGATGGACAAACCCAGCAGAAGGTAGCCCCAGCTGGGTGAAGCTCATGACCCTGTGCCCAGGGCTCTCCCTCCATATGCCAGCCTCAGCCTGTCCCTTCCCTCCAGGCCTAAAGGCTCCATTGCTATCTGTGGGGATTCCTCCTCGGGACTCTTGTTTGTACAACAAGGGATGACTGCTTAGAGACAAAAGACCCTCCTGCTCAAAGTCTCCCTGGCCCACCAGCCGAGAGATCTAAGCTGGTCTGAATTTGGCTCACTCCTGACGGTGCTGAGGAACCTTAAAATCAAGGACTTGGGAGGGTCCTAAGTGGCAAGGCTCGGAGCTACCATTTTGTACACATTCAGTGGAGGGTCACAATGTCCGGCTAAGGCTCCCTCTGGAGAGCACTGAGATGAGGGAGCAGAGTGGGTTAGGGCCATGAAGGGAAATCGAGCTTCACTCCACCCCTCCTCTCTTCCCGGAATGGCTGGACAGTATTTACACAGGGCCAGCGGGAAGTTCTTCCTGAGAAGGATGAAAGAAGCTGTGGTCATGGAGTCCATTTCACCACATAGTTGTTAAAAACAAGTGCTTCCCAAACCTGTCTCAGCAAGAGGCTCACCTGCTTGAGACCAGAGAGCCCCAGCCAGTCCGCGGAGCCCCGCCACGCTTCCCAGACAGGGCTTCATCACGTTTTGCACCCAGAGTCCCTTCACTCTCCTCCCCAGCAACCCACTCCCTCATTTCCAAACTCCGGAAGCCTTCCTCGATTGTCCCCATCTGCCTATCGTGGCCCCTCTAACTCTGTGTCCCTCAGCATTTAGAATGGGCACTGGACATCTGCACACAACCTTGAAAACACTTTCATCCACACCGACCTATCTGATCCTCAGGATAACCGTGGAAGGAAGTTAGGATCCAAAGGCGTTAAGTGACTTGCCTAAGGCCACCCAGCTAGTCAAGGAGGGAAGATAGAATTTGTATCTCGACCAGCCTGTCCTATTCCAGAGTCGAAAACCAAAACCTCCTTCTTTTGCTGTTCTTCCTATGGCCGGAGCCCCTCTATCAAATCTGTGAGCGACCTGCCAGCTAGGTGTGTCCACTGTCATTCTACCGCTTCCAGTGCCCCAGATCCAAACTTTTATTAGCAGGGACGGTGTACCCAACGGAGGGTTGGAGGTACGGGAGAAGGTCTACCCACACTGCCGATTAGCATAAGTGACACTGAGGCCAGGCAAGGAGAGAAACCTCCCCTGGGTGTGGAGACCGAGGGGACCTTGGACTCCTTTTCGGGCTCTGGTCAGTCTTGAATTTCCACCCTCCCAACATAGCCCTCCCTGCACGGGGAGCTCTGTGCAGAGCTGGAGGGGACTCTATGCTGGAAGGAGAGAGAGGCTCCGGGCGGGGCCAGCCGCAGAGGCACTATGGGAGGGCATGTACAGTTGGGGAAGGGAGGCTGGACAGGCCTGGCAGGATCGGAGTTACACCTGGAAAGACATGGGGAGGGAGCAGGGGCAGAGCCTTGGCGCTGGAGGGGAGCTTGTCCTGGGAACGGCTCTACCATGGACGGCCTCACTGTGAGACCTGGCCAAACCTCAGCTTCTGGTTCCTTCGAGGACCTGGCTAAAGCTTGAGGCCACCCCTCACCCTCCCCTCCTCCAACCCCATTCCAGCCCACTCCCAGTGGGCCCTGGGAGCTAAGCCCCCGCACCTGACATGGCCACTTCCACAGCTACTCACAGAGAGGTCTTTGTGCAGAGGCTGCGCCTGGGGGAGGGGCGGTAGGCGGCACACCCACTTACATTCCTCCCTAGTGGCCGGCAGTGGCATCGTCATCTCCTCAGCTGTCTCTCCAGCCTCTCACCCCTTCTCTAGGAAGAATCTCCTCAGAGCCTTGGCCCACCTCTGGACCCTCCCTTACCCCTTTTCCCACTCCCTCCTCCAGGAAGTTTCCAGGACTGAACTTCTCTGTTCTTCACTCCAGTCCCCAGAGGTCCATCTCCTGTCCTGACCTCAGGGCACTCACTGTGCTGGGGACCAACCTTGGCTTCTCCACATCTCTTCCCAGGGAGCTCCCCTGAGCCTGCCCCGACCATGCAGGTGTGTGTGGGTAGAGAGGAGTGAGGGTGATTCTAGAGGGGGGAGAGGCAGAGACCCTTCTTCAGGTGGCTCCCACTCCTTTCACATTCCTCTATTTGTTCAGAACCAGCCAAGAGCCAGTTAAGTATCTGGTGGGTGCTGGGCTCAGCGGGCAGCTAGCTTCGGGTTTCCCCCTTCATCCTGGGGGTGGTTATGTGCTGTCCCCGAGCCATACTCTGCACTCAGCACCTCTGAGGCTGTCAGCTAACTGCCCAGTGCCCCTATCAAATCCAGTCTCCCTGGTGAAGCACACAAGGCTCCTGATAACTGAACTTCTGCCTCCATTTCCCATCTCCTCCCAGTCCAGACTACCTCTGAGGGACACTCTAGTCACCTGACACAACATGCTCTTTCCTACCTCCTTGCCTTCACATATGCTGTCCACTCCCCACCATGCACTTCGTCAGACTCCTTAGACTGTTAGCCCCTGCTTAACTTTTATCACTTTTATCCCCTTTATTTTATCACTTATCTTTTGGCCTCCTCCACTCCAGGAAGCCTTCCTTAACTCACCTAAGGTGTCCCAGGGCTCCGGCCCGCATGCTGCACAGCACCTTGTATAAGTCTTCAGGACAGTAGCCTTTACACTGTCTTGTAATTATTCGTGTCTGCCTCCCCCACCAGGCTGCTAGGCCCTCAAAGCAGCTTTGTATTCCACCTTCCTCTTCAACATAGCACCTGGCACACAGTAGGCACCCAATAAATTCCTGTTCAGTGAATGAGCTGACATGGAGATATGGGTAAGGGAAAGGAAGGCATGGATGTGAGAAGCGCTACTGAGGACGAAGTGATGGGTTCTGATGTGACCGATCTGGATGAAGGGGAAAGGAAGAAGGCAAATCCAGGATAATGCTCAGGATTTGCACCTGAGGACCTAGAAGTTTAATGATGCTATTGATAGAGGTGGGGAAGCAGGAATGTAGCGCAAGACTGAAAGCACAATGTCGAGTGAGTAAGCATCTAAATGCCCTCCCTATGTTTGGGGAATGGCCATCTCATGAGTTTTGGAGGGAGGTTGTACTTATAAGCTACTACAGAAGCCAAAAGCACAGGTACTTTCCCTGGTTTCCTTGCAGCTAGGGCCTGGTCATGCGGTCCAGGCTTAGCCAATCAGATGCACCACTCCAGTCTGATCTGGGAGCTAATGACAGGACCACAGTAGTTAGGGTGCAAATCTGGAGTTTAGAGAAATGAGTGAGCGTTTTAATTCCAAATGATGGTTGAAATGATAAAAGTGAAAGAGCATGAGTGGAAAGGGAAAAAAAAAAGAGCTGAAAGCAGAACCTTGGGAAACAATTCTGGCTGGAGAACTGATCTACCCAGAGGACTGAATGACTAGAATCCAGAATGAATAATCAGGGATATAACAGGGATATAATAATAATAATAATAATAATAATAATAATAATAATCAGGGATATAGTCAGGGATATAATAATCAGGGATATAACAGAAGAACCAAAGGCCAAAGGAGAAGACATCAGTATGAAATGGATATCAGTAGGAAATGTTCCACAGAGGTCACCAGGCTTGAGCAAGGGCCACTGGGTCCGGTTGAAGAGTCTGTGTGAGAGGCTGGAGAGGGCACAGGTTTCACCAGTTATGAAGGTGGAAGCCAGACTGATGGGCTGAGGAGAGAAGACTTGGAACTTCACCTCAAGTACATAGCGAGCGGCCCTTCACCGACCCCAGAGAAACCCTCAAACTGACAGATAATCCTGCCTGCCCACACCTTACCCTCTCCCCCTCCCCTTCCTGCTGATACTCCCACTTCTGATTCTTCCCTTATTTTTGTTTTACACTCTTCATAGTCCTCCAAGTTCTCTAACCACTGGCACCCATGAGGGGTCTGGAACTAAACTCAACACAGAGGCCTCTCTACCACCCCTGATCCTATGTGAGGTTCATGTCTCTTCTGGGGCTGCCATCCCTCATCTCTCCCTCCTTCCTTCACTCCCCATCCTCTTCTCACAGTTCCACTAGTAGGAAGACTCAGCAATGTTCCTGGTCAGCCAGAAAGTCCTTCTTATGGTCTCACCTCCCTCCCTGCCCACCAACCGAGGCTGGCTCTCGGCCCACACCTGTCAGAGGCGGCCATTTTATAGGCGCCAGCTACCTAAGATGGTGGCCTCCCTCGCTCCCTCTGCTTCCGTTCCCACAGCTTGCCTCCTACCCTTGCCCCTTTCTTTCTGAAGCCTGAGCCCAACAAGGTGGGGGGCCAGGCTAGGGAGCCAAGGCCGGAGGAAGCAAGACAAAAAAGGACAGAAAAGCCGGCCCCTTGGCATCTCTCTTTGGCATTTGAGTGTAGCATAGGGAGGGAGGGCAGAAGGGAAGAAAGAAAGTAGTGTGAGTTTTTATTTCTGTCTTCTTCCTGCCACCTCCCCCTCCAACACACACACTTTGATGAAAACAAAATCTCTCCCCTTTTCTCTCTTCTCCAACCCCCCTCCCCATTTTTCCTGGCTCCTACCAAGAGCCTCCTGGAATGCAAATGAGTTGTATTATGCAAATGTATGCAAATCAGGCTTAACAAGCGGAAGGAGGGGGGCAGAATGCCTAATGAGTAATGGCGGAGGGTACAGATGGAGGGTGGCAGGAATGACCCCATCTTCTCTGTTCCCACAGCCTGGGGGCTTGCTAGGGGTAGTGAGGTGTCCTTCGCTTCTGGGAAACAGTAGGTGAAGGCACCGTTGCTTCAGTTGAGAAGGCCTAGGATGGCCTTGGCTATAGGTGAGGAGAGACAGGAGAGCTTGGGGGGAGAGAGGGTTAAGTACAAGGGACTCACTTACACAACCTTGCCCATAGACTCTGGATGTACCAGCCTCCCTGCCTGTATGGTCTGCTGATGGCCGAACCTTCAGCTGAAAAGAGGGTGATGCGTATGCATGCCATGGCTTGTGCATCAGAAAGGAGGATTCCCAAGGGAAGATTCCCAACCAGACCCAGGTTCTTCCTGGGTGGGGGGGCGGTGCAAGCTGTCTCTCTTTGTGCTTTGGAAGGTGGGGGTTGGGGTGGTTGCCATGGCAACATAGCATGGAACACCCACCTCCCCAACATCCAGCCCCAGAGGACCTAGAGAGTTGGGGGCGATAATGGATTGACACCCCCGATGCCCCCACCACCTGGCACTGCCAGCCGGAGATGGCGGCATCAAATCCTAGAAAGAATGGCCCCTTTGTTTCCAGGCTTGCGGTGTTGGGGGAGCAGGACTGGGCACGCAGAAGGGCCTTTCCCAGGCCCCATTCCAGTTTGCGTGACTCTTGCTGGCCTCGGGAGACTCCCTGTGGACATCCACTGGCCTCTTTGCCCTGGCAGGTTGTTGCCCCCTTGCCTTTTCTCCCATGGGCTTACCAGCTACTGCTAGGTATGCCTTCCCCTGTGCTTCTCCCTGAGGCCTCCCTTCCCAGCCTTCTCAGAGAGAGCAGTCAGTTCCATCTCTTCCTGGCTTGTGTGGACACCTCACATGCCCGGACATGCATCCTGTCCTTTTTCGTATGGGGGCAACCTGTGAACTCTACCTACCTGCAGTAGGACTGCTCCACCCGACTCAGGCAGGGAGACTCCTTAAGGAGGTATCAGACACAATAAGCAGGGCCAGGCTGGAAACCAGGAGCCTGGATCTTGGCCTTTCCACTAACCAGCTGAGTGACCTTGGTCATACCTCTTCCACTCTCTTGGGAATCTGTAAAATGAGGGCTATAGAGCTGATGCTATCTAAGGCTCTACCTGATCCATACACTCTGTATCTTACATGAGCTTAGGTTAAATTCTTCCTGAAATTTAACCCTCAACCTCCCTACTGCTGGAGCCCTCTCATTCAGACTCCCCAAAGCGGACAAACCCAGTTTCCTGGAGACGGAATGGCAACCGCCCTCAGCCTTTTCCTCTCCCTGAGACTCAACAGGTGCCTGCAAACAACTCCCAAAGATTAAAAATTCTAGAGTCTTTGATATATAACCGTGCAGACAGGATCCCCTCCTAACCCTCCCAAAGGGGGTCAGCACAGCGACCTCACTCACCGCCTGGGAGCTGTCCGTGGTGCTGGATACGGCTCTGGTGCCCTTGTGGAGGAAAGAGGGTGGGAGGGTGGTGGAGAACCCACCCACCCACCCCAGACGAGAAGCTAAAGGGAAGAGAAGCAGAAACATTTGGAAACAGCAAGGAAAGGGGCAGATGTATTTCTGAAGACAGTTTCTCCTCTCTGAAGATCTCCAAATAGCCAATACTACTTTGGGGGAGGAAGAGATCAAGAGTCAATGAAACTCTGAAACTCACACTCCTTCATCCCTAATGATTTAAGTGCCCCGGATTAGATCAGTCCTCATCTGGATCCTACTTGGAAATCCACAGGGAGATGGAGTCATAGTTTCTGCCCTTGGGGTAGAGCTCAGGTTGAAGTAGTGGACAGGTTACAGACTTCTAAATTCCATCCTAAATTCTAAGGCTCCTACGAGGAATTTAGTAATAAAGATGAGGAAGATACACAATCTGCCTGATAGTATTATAGCTATTAGGAGCTTGGGGGGGCGGTGATAGAAAGGTAGGGAAAGTAGGAAAGGGTATGTGTGTGCCTGCTTGCATGTGCACAGGTGTGTGTGTGGTGTGTGTGTGTGTGTGTGTGTGTGTGTGTGTGTGTTTGCGTGTTTCCCAGGCAGAGAGATGAGCCTATATCAGTGGTTCTTAACCTTAACTGCACATTTAGAAACACCAACAGACCTTTTAAATGATACTGATCTAGGCCTCATTCTCAGGCACTCTGGGATACGCTGGACCCAAATATCAGTATTTTCTAAAAGTTTCCTAGGTGATTTTAGTGCATAACCAAGTTGAGAATCACTGGTCTGGAAGAAAGCAAATAAGAAAAATTTCAGGGGTTAAGCCTGAGCAGCTGGAGGAAGAGGCAATGCTAGGCCCCCTGAAGAAGGGAATGAATAGGGAAGAGAAGGACAAACATATAACCTCCCCTCTCCTAGGAGTTCCCAATGGCCCCAAGCCTGGCCTGGAGACCGACTCAGGTGTTGGGCCTGTCTATTCTGTGCTGTGGGAGCTCAAACCATTCCAAGGCAATGAGATGAACTTTCCCCCCACCCCAGTCCCTCGTGCAGAGACAGGGAATGGGTGCAATGACCCTGAGGGCGTGCTGTTCCCCTTCACCCAGAAGGTCCCCAGGGAGGCAGTTGTGGAAGGTAAACAGCAACAATGGTCTCTTTCAGTGTCCAGATTCCAACCCTTCAGTCCAATTAGCAGACACAGCAAACAGCAATTCAGCTGCCTTCAGCCGCTGTCATAACAAACTCAGAGCAGCCTTAATGGGGGGATTAGGGCAAGAGGAGGGGGGGGGTGTCATTCTGAGCCCTGGGAGAGCCTGGGTGGCAAGGAAGGGTTCCCCTTTTTCTCTTACCTCTCTCCTATCTAAATATGCTCTGGCCCACACTTACCTTCCACAACCCTGCTCCTCATTCACCTCAAAGCTCTGAGAATGTTTTTATGGTTTTGTCTACTCTTTCCCTCCAATGATTTTAAAGCATTAACCTAAACTCATTTAACAACTAAGGAAGCTGGTACACCCTGCCTCTGAATGAGACAGTGTTATAACCACTCAAGATCTCTGAGGTCTCAGTAGCAAAGGAAGGAAGATGGAAAGGTCAAAGATTCCCAGAACATCACTGTGGAAAGGAGGTGAAGAAATAAATATCAGTATTCCAACTCCCAAACCTTGGGAAGTACAGACCTCAGAAGGACTTCCAGATGTGGAAGAATGCAGAGGGGCCTGTGCTCTCTGGTGAGTTATCAACCTTGTGAATCAAGAGTCAGCAGTTGGGGGACTTCCCTGGTGGCACAGTGGCTAAGACTATGCACTCCCAATGCAGGGGGTCCGGGTTTGATCCCTGGCCAGGGAACTAGATCCCACATGCATGCCGCAACTAACAGTTCGCATGCCGCAACTAACAGTTCTTATGCCACAACTAAGGAGCCCACATGAAGCAACTAAGACCCGGAGCAACCAAATAAATAAATAAATATTAAAAAAAAAAAAAAAGAGTCAGTGGTTGGGAAGGTGGGGGGTTGGGAGGCAAGAAGACAGAAAACAACCCCCCCCTTTTTTTTTTCTGGCTGCACTGCGTGGCATGTGGGATCTTAATTCCCAGACCAGGGATTGAATCTGCACCCCCTGCGCTGGAAGCGGGAAGTCTTAACCACTGGACTGCCAGGGAAGTCCCCGAAAACACCCTTTCTTAAAGTCATTCAGTGATGAAGAAAAGTCTGCATACTGATAGACAGAACTCTCTTTGGTTCATTAATTATACCCACTACCTAACTGGTCCTTTAATTTAATAAACTCTTTTTAGTAACTCCAGAAGCTTAATAGAATAAATTTGGAATTATCATTTACACAGCCATACCTCTCTATTTACATAAGTCAGTTTACCAATCTTAAGTACTCTTACCAATACATGGTAAGATCCATTAAGGAGAAAAAAATACAATGGTCATTCTGCCACGTGGACTCCAGCCACTTCCCTTAACAGGCTTCCCGGGGTCTGTTCCTCCTCTCCCCAGGCTTCAGACACTGCTTCCTCAGGTCCCAAGAGTCCCTCCTCAACGCCAAAGCTGAAAAGGAGGAGGAATTTTCTCAAGTTTAAGTGTTTTGAGATCCTCAGTCGAGAATATGCCAAAAAGCTGTCCTTTTTGCACTCTGAGATCAATCATATGCTTTCAAACAGTCGTTTCAAACTGTAGCTTTTAGCTACTCTGCAATCTAAGAATTACTCTTTACCTGTGGGTATCATAACATACAAGATCTTTTATATAGAATTCTTCATTTGCTCCATGTAACAACCCTGAGGATATAAATTCTTACCCCCACTGTACAAATATCTGATGTGAAGCTGGTTAATAATGGCACCTAAACATAGACCTTGGTTCAGTCACATTTGCTCATTCTCTTTCATTCCCTAGCCTTTCTGATTGTGTTGATTCCTATTATTGTAAGGACCTTTCAACAAAATCCTTTTGATGCCTAGATTGGGAAAATTTTGTCCCAGGGTGAGGGTGTGAGTGAAAATGTAAAACTTGAGACAAATATTTAGAAGAAAATTTCCTTTGAACTCCTGGACTCAGAATTCAATAGGGGAGGGTATTGGGATAAAGGGCTGAGGAGAGAAATAGGTAAAGAACCTAGCTTAAAATTTGTTTTCCAGTAGGAATAGGTGGATGTAGCAAGATCCGAAGAACAGAACTAAAAATTCTTGGACACAGAAATGTGATGATACAAAAGAGAAATTGGTAAGGCCCTTCTGTGCCCCTTTCAACCCAGCCTCCACGCATCCCCATTCCATCGGTTCTCCTATTGGGTTTAGCTGGAGGAAGTGCTATCTGGTATAAAGGTTGGGGGAGGCAGAAGGCAGGACTCAGTGGTGTCACTGCGATGTCTGCATTTGGTAAAACCCCCCAGATCCCAGAGTGTCTCTTCCTCTAGTGGATTTATAGCTATATGTAGCCAGGAATCCCTAATCTCACATCTGAGCTTCCTACCCACCATGGATCACGCACATCCAATCTCATACCAGGTCACACATCACTCAGTTTCTCACCCTCATAAGCAGACATACACAGCCCACAAACACTGTCACCCATCATTCTCCTGACAACCCTATCCACACACCCACACACCGTATGTACGCATGAGGCAGACACAAACCCTCACTCCCACATCGCTCCTGCCTTCTATTCCCCCTTTCCATTGAGGTGCTTGTTTTGTAGGATGTAAACCCTCAACCCACCAGTGCCCTCAGGCCCTCTATTCTCCTTTGGAGATCCTGTGGTCAAACGCGTTAATGGGATACAACAATAATAATATAAAGCCAAATGGTGTGGCTAATAATATAGGTTTGAAGTCTCTTGTGGATGAGCCTCAGCAGATCCCATATACACATTTCCAGATAACTACATGAAAAGTTAAAAAAAAAAAAAAAAGTCAGCCCGTGCTCACAACCAGGCCTTGCATCTCACAGTGGGGTTTCCCTCTCCGCTGATGCACAGATTCCCTCCCTTCTTAGCTCATTCCCATCCCAGTCTACCTACCTCACCCTCTCTAGTCCTTCCCTCAGGCAAGCATGGTAGAGTAGAGAAGTAGAAAAAGTATTGGATTTGAAACCACTGAGTGACATTAGCAACTCATTTGAATGTGTAGCTCCTGTTTGTAAAATGCGGTTAGTAACAGCTACCTCACAGTGCTGGAGGATCAAAGGAAGGCACCTAGGCAGAGTGCTGTTACTGGGAAATAGGTGTGGTGTTAGGGGTTAATAGTGCCTGCCCCAAACCCGCTCCCTTTCTTCCTAATCCTGTCTCCAGCTGCACACCGCCCCTCCAAAGAACCAGATTTCAAACAGCTGAAAAAAGCAAAAAGGCCGTTAATCTCTCTTTCCTCCAAACCTCAGAAGGAAGAAGACATAGGTACCCTGGAGCCCAACTGTTTTAGTTTGGATTCCCAAATATTTCTCCCACATAATATATAATTGAATCATAATCTTGTAGCTATAAAATCAGCTCCTGGGAGGAAATTTTAAATTTACACAGGCAAAGGGAGTCAGTACGAGGTCATTTGTCCAGTTCTCCTGCCCTCTTTTGACTCCTCACTGCCCTGCCCTGTATTCTGGAATGTGGGGGTGGGGTGGGGGGATGGTGGGGAGTTGTCGGGATGGGGAGAGGTAATAAATGCAGAGGGGGCCCACTTCTAGTTTTGCTACAGTTACTTTTATTCTACCAAGTGACTAGACCATCCTCCACTCAACTGCACCTAAACACTCTTTTGCTTAAAATATTTAGGTCAGGCCAGATAAATGGATTCTTTTAGGAAAGGCCCTGATTAATCTCTCTAATTCTTTGCTTTCTCTGGGCAGCATAAATACCAAGCCACAAATTCCTTTGTGTTGGAGCTCCTTGAGGCCATTTGCTCTTGGAGATGATTTCCAAGACAGTGAGGATGGGGTGGGGAGGTAGGGTGTCCTGAAAGACCCCAACTCAACCCCTTTAGTCAGTGAAGACAAAGCTGGCATGAGAAGCTTTTCAAGACATCAGATTCAGGTCCTGAGTGGGAAGGAGGAAAGAATATGAAAACAAGGGGGCTGAGATATACTCTGCCCTCCGTCACCCCGGAACCCAGGCTGGGCAAAAAGCTTCCCCAGCCACCCTGTCCTCTTTCTGAGCGACCCCGCCCCCACCCCCAGTACTTCCAGTCTACCTCCACTTATCTCCACTTTGCCATTCTCGGCTCCCAACCTAGCTGGATAGACCTACGTGGCTTCAGGGAGCCGATCAAAGAAATGGCTAGCCTTCTCAGGTGACCTCGCCCAAACTCTCCCGCCCCAGCAATAGCTGTGAATAGCCTGCGGGAAGCTGTTCACCAGCGCCCACGGGAGAGGCCTGGCCCAGGAACCCCCGGCACCGTCCGGAATAACCCTACAACAAGATTTCAACAGATCTCTCCCTTGGAGCAGCTTCCCCGGCAGTGACCCAATCCGCAGACTGCCAGAAAAGGCCCCATCCCGAGAGGTAACCACAAAGCCCTTTCTTGCTACCCTCCACCCCCCAACTCGGCGGGGGAAGGTACTGCTTTGCGCCTGGCTATGGGGCTGCGACTCCTACCTGCGCGGACCGAAGTTGGAGGGTGGAAAGTCGCCCCGACTGTTGCGGTCTTGAGGCCCGAAGGCCGCCGGGTCCTCTTCTCGCCTACCACGGCCCGTGGGTCCTCGCAGCTCTAGCCCCTCGCTTAGGCCTCCCCCGCCCGCCCGTGCCGCCAGCTTTCCCGGGGCCCCTCCGCGCAGTGTATGGGGTTATTTTTACTTTCGGTTATCTAGCTTTATGAAGACTCCACACCACTCATACAGCTAGATAACCAAAGATAACAACCAACCCCGCCTCCTGGCTGCCGTCGCCGCCTCTTCCACGCAGCCTCTCGGCTGCCGCTGCGGACGCCTGTATCGCCGAAGCATCTTGGTCGCCCGCCGACGGGGGCTGGGGAAAGGGTGCACTGGTAGAGGTGGGGGACGGAGAGAGAAACAGAGTCCAGGACGGAAAAAGACTCAGAGACACAGGGACACAGACATGACAGAGACTGAAAAAGGCGTGGAAGGGACGCGACGGCCGACGGTGTCGAAGTCCGGGAATCGCCCCCGGATCCCCAAAGCTTGCGACGCCTCTTTTCCCGCTCCCCATTCGAGCCAGAAGCGAGAGAGTTCCGCTGGTCCCTGGGAGGAGGGACTCTCGGGCTTTTCGTGCCACACGGGAAGACTGCAGGGACCGAGGCAGAGGCCTCCCAAACCTCACGGGGTCTACATTGCCCTCCTTTGGAAGATCCAGGCGCATCCGATAGACTGAACCTTAGCTTTCAGCGGAGCCCAAGCCTCCGTGTGGGGTCGTAGCGGGGAGGCGCGGAGCCGGCCCCCCCACAGCTTCCAACTCGCGAGGGCGGTGGAAGCGAAGCGGAGCTCACGCAGGGGAAAGGGCTGGATCCAAGCCTCCGACTAAAAGGGGGAGCGGGTAGCGAAATCCTGGGGGTAAAACCCCGGAGGTGTCCCAGAAGGAAACAGGAAAATCCTAGCAACCCAAAGGGGGTGGGAGGAGGCGACCCAGGGACTACCAAGCGAGTCTCTCTAGGAGAGAAGGAAAGGGCAGAGACACACCCGGGAAGGGATCCGAGAGAACACCCATGAGATGGGGAAGAGGGAAGAAAGCGGAGGGCGGGCCGGGAAGGTGAGCCGAGTCCCGGGCCCCGCAGGACCCCCCAGAGAAATGGCTTTGTACAAAGAGGTCCAGAATCACCCAGGGCTGTGAAAATGGCCGGGGGTCCGAAGCGAGAGGTGCCCTAGGGGTTGGTGGGGGTTCCGATCAGGAACGGGAATCGTCTAGGGGGTCCCGGGAGCCCTGAGGAGGGTGTGGGGCTCGGCCAGCCCCCCTAGTGGCGGAGGCGCCGGCACGCAGGATTCCGAGGCTCTAGCCCACCTCGTGTCCCGAGCCAGCCAGGCCACTTACATCGAGCCCAGTGTGCCCATCTGTGCTCTCCCGCGCGGTCCTCCCTGCACGTTCCCGCCCACGGAATGCCATTGCCCTGGGTCCGAGATGCCAGGGCTCAGCGGGCGCCGGGGTGAAGGCGCCGCCGGGATCTCAGCCTCCGCCGAGCCAAGGCGAGCAGGGCAGAGCGGGCCTCACCTCCCTAGCTCCTTCCGTAGCTTCTGCCGCTGCTCTGACCCGGGCGCGCTCCGGCTCCGGACTTTTCATTCATCCTTTCACGCTCCCTCCCCAGGCGAGCCTGTGATTGGCTCCGCCGAGCCTGACGTCACCACCTCGTTCCCCCGCCGGCTCCGCCCCTCCCCCTTTCCAGGTTGAGCCGGAGCGCGCAATTGGGGCGCCCTCCCCCCGGGAGAATGGTGAGGTGGGGAGGAACTACTATGTCTGTGTGCTGATTCCCAGCCTTTTGCTGCATCCCCGAGACCTGCCGGCCATCTCCAATCCATTGCCATTTGTGCTTTTGCACTCCAACCTCACTCTTTTTGTAGGTTCTACATTTTCCATTTTGGCCCTAGGTGTATTGCACCAGGTCCAGGGCTCAATGATGGGAAAAGAGATCGGGTGACATCTCCTCAAAAAGAACCAGATGACTGGAGATTCTACCTCTACCTGCCTTCTCTGATCAGGATATTCTTTGTGCTTCTCGGATTCTGATCCCTCCCAGACTGTGATCTTAATCTTTTAGGATGGATGGGAACCTCCCTTGTTGGTTTTCAATCCAAAACAGTGAGGGAAAGATCCTGGAAGTTTGGGACTCCTATTGGGAGATGCAGGGTCTGAGCGAGGCTGGGCCTCCTTTTTCGCCGTGCAGAAATGAGAATATCTCTTGAACTTGTTCGCAGCACCAAAGTTCCAGGTAGGGGAGGCTGGGGATCCCAGCTGGCATTAGTGTGGGCAACACCTGCAGATTTGACCTAGCCCTGGAGGCCCTCGCTAGAGCTTTCTCTCCCTTCCCCCACCCCGTGCGCCTTCAACCGCGAACCCTGCACCCCCAACCCGGGTTCCATCTCCGGGTGCCTGGAGAGCCGGGGTCACAGGGAGAAAAATCATTCTCCAAGCAAGGTTTCAGGTTGCGGGCTTTCCCGACCCAGCTCCCCATGTGGCCGGGAGAATCAGAAGCGAATAATGCCGTATCTCAACTCCCGGTGGCACACGCTGGTCCGCAGGCGGGATCCGGATTCTCCAAGACTGGCGGAGCCCTCTGAGATCGAGCTGCGGACCCCCATTTGAGCCGCTGTGACTGACAGGGAGCAGTTCTATTTCCTGGTGCCGAGTTACCCCATCCCTCCACCCACTCTCCTCTGGGCCCCTTTTCTAAAAAATCCTATGACTTGGACACCGGGAGCCAGTCCCTCTGCCTAATATGGGTTGGTTCCTATCACCAGGGATCCTACACCAACAGGGGTGCACTGGGTTTGGCCCAGTGTTTGGCCATCAGACCCAGTCAGGTGGTTTTATCTGCCCCAGGGTCCTGCCTCTGCATAGTCTAAGACAAAGCCCAGCCTGAATGCTATTTGCCTTGGTTAGATGCAAGCCCGTGCCAGTGGGTTTCATCTGGTGCTCCCCTCAAAGACTGGAAAATGTATGAATAATTGCTGCATGATTGTGAGGTGGGGGGCACTTTGAAATAGGATAAAGCCCAGGGACCTGCGTTTCCCCACCACAGTGACAGTAGGGAGCTGAAGCAGATGCCCTGATTTCCCCAGGTCTCAGGGCATTCTCAGGGCAGTGCTTGGCACACCTTTTCCCCCTCTGTCAGCCTCCATAGGGTCTCAAGGCCCCTACCCAAGGGAAAGGCTCTCTAGAAACTTCCACAGTGTCAATTCTTCACCTTCCCAGAGCTGAGAGCACACCAGCCTATGGTGGGGTATAGCTGCAGAAGAGCAGAGCCCTCCCCACTCTCACAGGTAGACATATCCTACTGGTGTGCTGCTAAATGCATTCCCTACATACATCCCCCATGCCAGGCCCCAGAGAAACTATAGGTTTCTTCATGCCTACAGACCTCCTCAAATATTTTTCAGTGTACCACCTCACACCTCTTTATAGGATACCCAATATCCTCTAGACATTCCAGCAATCCTAAATAGGGCCTACACTTCTCCGAACACACCACCAATTTCCCCTACAAGTATTTACCCATTTGCCCTTCCACGAGATCCCTTAAAAGCACCCTAAACAAACCTTTCTGCCCCTCCATCCTACCCTCACCCAGCTCCTGGGGGCTGGGGCCAGCATGTGGGAAAGAGGCTGTCTTGGTAGCTAGCACACTCCCCTTTCTTCTCTGTCACTAATTTCCAACCAAGTTCCCTGCCCTCTGTGGGGCCCAAGCTTATCTCCACAATTCCTTGCCCTGGCCCGGGCCATCCAGACAGCTTAGCAAGAAGCAGTTGGGATCAGCAGGAACCTCCCTTCCCCTTCAGCCACTGCTGTATTTTTGTTGGGGAGGGAGGCGGACAGAAACGGTTTTTTGTCCAGCAGAAATCCCCCAACCACACCCTTATTGCCCAAATTCAGACTCAACTGGAATTCCTCAAAAACCAAGGTCAGGACAGAAGTGGGTACATATCTAAATTTCCCCAAATAGTTAGACAAAGAACTAGATCCCCTTGCACCTTACTGTGGCTTTGGCTCCTACAGAGGTACCTCAGTCTAAACAGAGTGTCCAAATATAGGGGGGGGGGCACAAAAGAAAATGGAGATTATTCTAAGTTGTCCTGGCACTATCTACTTGGAATCCCCCTCTCTGCCTAGATTCCTGATGAAGTAATTTTTTGTTTAGTTTTGTCTGGGTGGACTTGACAACCTGATCTCCCACAGCTCCTGCTCAGGGATGACCATGAGTGGGGCATCGTCTTTATTCTAATGGAGATGGAACTGCAAGCCATGAAAGAAGCAGAAAACTCCCCACCATCATATTAACTGGAATTGATTTGTATACCAAGCCATGTTGCTCCAGTTTCAAAAAAGAAACTAATTCAAGGGTAGCAAATGAGACAGCCCCTCAAGGGCAGAGGCGATTTCATACATTTTCGACTCTATGGTATCTAACATCATGCCTAAAACAAAGTGGGTGCCCGGTAACTGATGAATTAATTTATTTTAATTTTTATTTTGTATTGGAGTATAGTTGATTAACAATGTTGTATTAGTTTCAGGTGTACAGCAAAGTGATTCAGTTATACATATTCATATATTTATATTCTTTTTCAAATTCTTTTCCCATTTAGGTTATTACAGAATACTGAGCAGAGTTCCCTGTGCTATACAGTAGGTCCTTCAGTAACTGATGAATTAATAAAAGAATGTGTGTCTCTGTGAGTGTGTCTGCAAGTCTGAGTTTGCCTTCATGTGGATTGAGCCCATTGTGGATGCAGAGGGCGGGCATTGACAAAAGGTGTGTCTTGTGGGATCTGGGTATGGGGATGAGAGGGGAGTGTGGGGAGTTGTGTGTTGTGTGTTAGTGACTATTCCGCAGTTCCTTTGACCAGAAGGGACCCTTCTACTATGGAGAATTGGATACAGCCGACCAGAGAGAAGTTAACAGCTGGAGTAAAATGGGTGCGTTAGATGCCCCTTGCGCTTGGCTAACCAGCCTCAGTCTCTCTAGGAAGGCCTCAGTTGGAGCAGAGCCCTCTGCTTCCAGCACACAGCAGATTCCGCTGCAGTGTTCTTAGAGAGATGGTCTGCAGACCCCACCCAAGTCCTTCCAGGGAAATTCTGGCAGACTGTGGAGAGAGCACACCAAATCCCTGGTGCTGATCTGAGTCTGTAAGTGTCTCAAATAGCCAAGGAGCATACATTCTTTGCCAGTGCCTGTCCCCACCCCCACCCCTACAGGCCTGATGCCCACCCATTGTCTGTGTCCCTGAAGAGGTCCATGTATAAAAAAACATGGCCAGAATTATGCTCTCTGGATGCAGCTTTTGGATGGATCTTTATAATTTGGGTCCTAAAATATATTTTGGCATCAAGCAACTCTCTTGAAATATTTAGGTAATTAAGTAAAAAGCATATTTGTTCTTTGTTTCAATTATCAGGTTAATTTGCCTTGAAGATACACAGGAAAGCTGCATTTGGAAGAGGGTGGGTTCAGATATTTATTTCTGTCTTATAAGTGCATCATTATTGTGAACATTATCATACATTATTCTTTTGCTATAGAATATTTGCATTTTCTATGGGATAGCGACAAATAAAAGCAAGAATTCGCAGTAAAAAAAACATGGGGAAGCTGTGAAAAAAAAAATCTCTATATGGGCAGATGAGTTTAAAGGGTGTGGAGACATAATCTGGAAGATTTCATCCCTGGGGATACCACCCTTCGCTCCCCACAAAGTGTTTTTCTCCTCTTGAGAGGCTGGCCTGAAAATTCCTCAGGTCTATCTAAACACTGCCTCCCTGCCTGCTCCCAATTCTGTCCTTGAACTCACACACTGCTCACTTGCTTGAGAGCCCTATGGAGTTGGAAAGGTGAGAACAAGGTGACAGAGGTGGTAGAGGGTTAGCCATCAGCAAATGGTCTCTTTGAGGGGCAAAAGCATGAGTGTGTAAGGGTGCTGTGTATGCACACATGCACGCGCATACACACAAACCTATCAACTAAGACAAATGCAATGACATAGCTACAGATATTCCCAGCAGTACCACCTCCCAATGCTTACACACCCTGGCACACACACCCACTCACAGCTGTTTAAGCTCTGCAGGTCCCCCTTCACCGCAACCCACACTCCTCTCCTTTCTCACCTCTATCACCCATGTGCAGATATCTCTGCTCCTCTGCAACCAACCAGCTCCCCCTGTGTCAACTGGCCTCCATCTCTGCCCTCAGCAGCCTATGAGAGAGGGGGAAAAGAGTCCCCGGAATCCTCAGTGCCTCTCCTCTCTCTCACGGAACTGGGCGCAGGGTGGCCTTCATTCCTAAGTCTCCATGTTCCATTCCCATTATCAATGACTATACAAGTCTTACTACAATCAGAACAGACCGAAATCAGGGGCTGAAAGCTAGAAGAGACAGGGCATGGGGTAGAGAGGTGTAGGGAACAGGAGAAAACCCAGATGACTGCAGAACCAGCTTCTTTCTCCATCCTCACCCCCAACACCACCATCAAAAACAAACGAACAAGAAAATAAATACCCCCAAAGCCAAAGGGGGGACACCTACGATGACACCAGAAACAAAGGAGGCTGCTTCTTCTCGGATGCCCAGCTCCTGTCAAGGAGGAGAATACAAAGGTTAAAGTCTTTGGAGTGGCTCCAGTCTTCTCTCACTAACACCCCTGTCTCCCTGACACTCTCTCACCAACTCCTTTTCTCCTAGTCTTATGTTTTTAGGACCTAGACAGTCTAGGTTCCCCTCTTCAACTGCCAGAGCTCTGGGCTGCACAGGGAGATAGCTAAAAGAGAAAAGCCTAGACATGCAGGGAAGGCAGGGCCCCTGGCCTGAGCTTCTCCGGCTCCATCTTGACTGGACGACTCTAACCCAGGCCCATGCTCACAACCTCCTTCCACCTCCGTCCAAAACCTTACCGGCCCAGGGCTTTGAACTGAGCCTGTGGAGATGCTGTGACCCTTCTGACTTAAAACCGGAGGAGTAATTCCCTGCCCAATGGCTACCATCCGCTCACAGATTCCTGCTGCTCCTGGTGTATGAGAAAGCATGCTCCAGATAGAATGAAGGGTCTGGGGTCAGATATACATTTTTGTCCATCTAGATGCAATGGCATTGTAAACTGTAAAGTGCTATCCACTTGAGATATTGTCAATCATATTGTGTCTCTAGCTTTCTTCCCCCTTCTTATCATTACCTATCTACCTATCATCTACCCATGCATATCACTAAGGATCCATAAAGACATATCCTGTAGCTATGAATTTCTCCCTCTCTCCTTCTCCTTCTCTTTCTCACATACACAAAAGGTGTGAATACAAAGCAGTTTTTTAAAAAAATTTTAATGTTGGGTCTGAAACCCAGTCTCAGTATTTTATAGTCTTACTTTCCCAGTATTTGCTTCAGGCTAAATTATGATTTTGAGGAATGACATGTATACCACAGGTAACCCAGCTCCTAAAATACTAAGAGAAGTGTATTTGTGTGTGTGTGTGTGTCTGTGTTGGGGTAAGTTGGTGATTCCTTCTACATCAAACTCAATTCCACAACGAATTCTTCCTCTTCTTCTTCTTTTTTTTTAAAGTCAGGACGATAACCTACCTAAATGCAGAGGAAACCAGAAAAAAAAAGGAAGGCTGGGGAGCAGAGATAAGCCTTAAATCCAAGCCTGATTTTTAGGAGGGGTGTTTTGAATGCCCCCCTCCCCACTTCTAACACCCATGAATACCCACTTAACTCCCAGCCTCAGCTCTGCAGGCCCATCCATTTCATAAAGGGGTGTCTCAGTCTGAAATTATCTTCAGACCAAAGAGGGGGCCAACCTCAACCCCCAACTTGATAGAAAATAAGCACAAGGACAGTTGGGGAGCCTAAGGTTCCTTCTCCCACCCTAATCAAAAAGCGTCATGGGGTCCCTGGAGCAGCTTACCTCTCCTTGCTGACCTCTGCCCTGCACTCCACCCTACCCCCCCCCCAACACACACACAATGTCCAGGGGGACGTGGTGACAAGGACCACACCTCAGGAGGCATTGAACATGTGTGTGCTTGTTCCGTGGCGGCAGCCTCAGCCTCTCCCAGAAACCTGGCCCCTGGGGTACCAGAAATAGCCTGCTGGCCTCTAGCCTCTACTACCCCACAATGGTCCCAGCCTCTGTCCCAGAAAGCACCATGTGGGTGGAGACTGGGGATAAGAATAGTGTCTTCTTTCTATCTCCTCTGGCCCTTCTTAAAAAACAAGACATTAAAAACACACCGTCAGATGGGTCGCATAAGGGCTGGAGCAGGGTTCTCTCCCCTTTTGAACCTAGGCATCTGCCCCCAATACCTCACTTGCCTTTAAGCTCCCCTCAGCCCCTTTCCCACCTCCCAGCTCATGAGAAAAGCAAGGAAAAAGGGGAATAAAATTAATCTAAATGCTATCAGTGTTTTTTCCTGATTCTGGTCTCCACCTTTTTGGAGATGTGGCTCCTTCCCCAATCCACAATCACCCCAGTCCCTCAGACTTTGTCCGCCCCTAAAACCTGAAGTCTTTGAGGCAGAGAGGAATAAGAGTCAGAGCGAGGAAAGAAGGTCAGGAGTCCAAATACAGAACCATTTTTTCTCTTCCCTCCCATCTCCACTACAATCTCCCTTCCTGCCTCTCCTCTGGTGCAAGCATTAAGATGTTGGCCCTGTCTGGTGGAGAGAAGGGAGGGGCGGATTAATAGGATCAGTAGCACCGTGACCCTAAAGCCCCCCTGAATCCCATTGACAAACTTAGTAAGCTGTCTCCCGGTTGGCCTGGGCTAGGGGAAGGAGGGGGACCAAGAGGCGCTCTGGGACGGCTGGGCAGGGGCCTGCCTCAGCCCACCTCGATAGATAGAAGGGGGAAGCAAGAGATGAAATCCCACTCTGCCAACTACTACTCACACACATGCCTCATCCCTTTTGGTCACCCTTAATCTTTTATCAGCCTTTCTTTTCTGTGCTTATTGCACCTGCCTCCATTAGCCAGTGGGCAAAGTAGGAAGGTAGGGCGCCCTGACTGATTTTAGGGGATCCCTTCCCACCCCCAGCTCAGATGTCTGAGGGGCTAGGACCCTCCCGAAAGAATGGCCACTTACCCGGCTGCTGTGAGGAGGACATCCTGCTCGGGTGGCCCCTGCCGCTGGACTGCCTCTTTCTCCCGGCTCCTAGCCTCTTGTGGAGTGGAGGATGCAGCTCCGATGACGTAGCACCTGTCTATCCATTCAGGAATTTCACTTGCCTCTCTCTTTCTTTCTCTTGCTGCGCTCCCTGGAAAGGCAGCAAAAAGGGGGTGCTGCCCCTGTCTGGAGACACCATCACCACCAGAATAACAACCCACTCTGATGAAGCCCCTCCTTCTCCCATCTAATGCCTGTCTGGGAAGGGGTCTTTGTCATCTTCACTCTTTCCCACCTCCTCCTACTGCCTTTTCTAACCTGAGGCAGGAAGAAGGGGCTAAGGAAAGCTATTGTTCCTCCAGGCCACCCTTATCCCCAAAGGAAGCAAGAGAAAAGTGTGTGACAGAAATACCCTGTCCCCAGTCTCCTTCCCGTTCTAATTCACCTTCGAACTTGAGAGCGTGATTAAATGATGTGTGTCTAGGGTGGGGAGTGGAGTTGATACGGAGTGATAGAAAGAGGACACAGTTTGCCATTTGGAGGTTCAAAGTATTGCGGTCTCCCCTTCCCAAACCTCCCCCAGCTCTCTGTCCCTGTCAGCTCAACTAATCACAAATCCAGATCTTAGTTGTAAAAGAGAAAGTGACAGTCAGAAGATGAAGGCTGAGAGCTGGAGGGGTGACCAAGTTGGGGGGGCAGTGAAGGCCAGCACTTAGAAGACTAGACAAGAGAAGAGGAGGGGTGGGACCACAGATCCAAAGTGGGAGATAAATTATCTTGTTCTTAGAGAAGGGAGAGTGAGTTGGGGGTTGGTTTCCAGGGCTGGGGTCCCGATATTTGGTGGAAGCTGGGGCCCAGAATGGTACAATGGTCGGGTCTCTTTTCTCTCCCTCACCCCCACCCTCAGCCCCTCCCTCTTCTCCCTCCCTCTCTTCCTGGCCTGCATGGGAACTCAGTCTGAGCTCGACGTGACAGACAGCAGGCCTGCATGCTAATGAAGTTTGTCTCAAGTTCATTGTCAAAGCCCCCCCTTCCCCAAGGCCCCCTCCCCTCTTCTCTCATATACAAATCTCCCTCCAACTTTTGTCCCACAGACCTGGAGGCCACTTGAGTCTCTGCTGGCTCCCCTCTCTCACCCTCCCCCCCTGCTTTCAGTCTCCCCTCTCCTCACCACCTCCCTCAGCTGGGGCGGGGGGGCTGTCTTCTCCCTGGTGCCTTCCCAGCCACCTTCTGGCCTGGCCATCCCTAAGCTCTGAAAGGGGGATTCTGAGGGCAAAGGTCAGAGTCTATAGACCTGGTCCTTCTTTGCCTACCCAAAGGTAGGCAGACTTTGGGGAGGTGGGAGAAGGTAACAGGCTGCCCCCAATCAAGGCTACCTGCCCCCCAATTCTCAGCCCTGTTCTGGCCCAGTCCCCCCATTCCAGCCTCAGCTTTCCCCTCCCCTCATTCCTCCCATTATGATTATTTTGCTCTCCCCTTGATTACATCTGCTTCACTAGCTCAGAAATAAAGATCCTTTGAGACTAATTTTGCACCCCCCGCCCCCAGCTCCCCACCCCTTCCCTCCTCCTTCCCTCTGGACCAGGGCTCCCTTTAGCTCCTTTCTCACCGGCTGAAGACATTGAGTTCCTTGTCTAGGGAGCTGGGGGGTTGATGGGAGGGGGTGCCAGTGGAATGGAGGGGGGGGTCTCTCCAACTCTGGGACGTGTCCAGCAATCCAAACCTGTCCTTCCTTTGTTCCTACAAATCTCTTCATACTGTCACCA
Organism: Balaenoptera physalus; assembly: GCF_965194825.1. NCBI lineage: Eukaryota > Metazoa > Chordata > Mammalia > Artiodactyla > Balaenopteridae > Balaenoptera > Balaenoptera physalus. Next base: position 82,486,730 of record NC_138882.1, on the reverse strand, counting down.
CCCTCTGGAGTCTGCCTTTCTCCCAGTAACCAAGGGACTGGGGAGGAAGGGAGGAGGACCCTGAACTCACTCCACCCCTCAATTCCAGAGAAAGGAGGGAGGGGGAGAAAGGCAGAAAAAAATTTAATCCCCCCCTCATTAGCCAGAAAGGAAGCTAAAGGGGATAATTATAATTAAAAGCAGACAGCTGTGGATTGCGTCTTTTATGTTCCTCCAGGCTTCCTCCCCACTTCTGCCACTATCACCCCAAAATCTGCACAGCTCCATGAGCATCTTCCCCTTGGCTTCCTGAGAGTGGGAGCGTGCTAAGAGAGTGAGGCATGGGGGCAGATTTGGGGAAGGGGACTGCACTTCCTCTCCCATAGTCAGCATTTTCTTAAACATCTCAAAAGGCCTAGGACATCTTAGAGATGTAGAGATATCTTTTCCTATTCCCCAACCTGTACCCCAAAGCAAGGCCCTGTAGGAGGGGGGCATTCAGGAGATAACTAATTCAATAATTTGGGGAAATCTTTGATTTTCCTAATAAAATAGTAATAACTTATTCATAATGATACTAATTCTAAGAATTTAAATATAACCTAGAATGTTTTCTCATTCAGGCTTCTCTTTCCTCCTCCCTTGGAGTGGCCTTAAAACATAGGAGGGGTAACTAAAAGCCGAAATAGCTAGGATCTGTAAGGGAGAGTGTTATATCAAAGAAAGGCTCATAGATTTAGAGTACACAGAAATGCACACAGATACATACGTATACTCGATAATTTTCAGGGTGGTGTGGCTAGGCCTAGCTCTGCTATCCTATGTATTTATAGAACTTGATCATAGGCCAGAACAGCAGGGTAATTATAACAATATTAGCATATATGCAAATCAGGTAACCTATATACACTGAATGGAAGCAGATTATTATTTATTTCTCTCCCCCCACCCCCCACCCCCCACCCCCGCTCCTTCCCTGGTATCAGCTCTGGCTTCTCAGAGCTGCACACCAGCAATTATCTGACATTATAAGAGGGGGTTGTAGCCCTGGAGGAGGGGGCTGAGGGGAGTAGGACAAGAAAAAAAAACCTACAGGCGGGTTTTATCTCATTTTACTCAATGTTATTCTGGGAAGCCTAGGGAGGGGCTCAGTGAGAACCCTTTGAATTAACAAAGGGAGGGGGTACGGAGAGACAGAGACCTGAGAACAGAGACAGATGAAGTCAGAAAAGCTGCGAAGCAGTGACAGAAATGGAGAGAGACAGATCCACAGTTCAAGGGAGTAGAGAAGCCAGAGACAGAGTCGTGAACTCACACAGAGAGAGGCACGAAGAATCCAGATCTGGAGAGAAAACAAAGATCTGGAGGCGGGAGGGACGAGCTTTCCAGGTTCACTCAGGCTGGGCTTGGGGCAGCCCGAGGACGGAGGCCTTCCCCAGTCCTCTGCTGGCTCCAGAGCCCAACCCACATTACCAAGTCCTTTGCCCTCTTTCCACCACCTAGTAAATGGTCAAGGGGCCCCAGCAGAGGCTTTTGGCACATCATTTATTCTAACAACCACAGGATAAGCATAAATCGCATGAAGGAAGTCCGACTCTCCAACTTCCTTTCTCCCACCAGGGCTGGGCCGGGAACCCCTCCTCTCCTCTCAGGGGTTGTCTCACTCTCTGGCTCCCCAGCTAGATCTCCACGGGGTGCATGGGTCTCTAAGGAGTCAGCCATACCACTCCCTCCCTTTTCCTGTTCTATCCTTCTTTTACTCAGACACTATTTATACCAGATCCAAGATTGGGAAGTGGGACCCTGACAGTTTTCATTGCTTTTCCATCATATTGTTCCCAGTGCTTGCCCTACTGAGTTGGGTACCTCTTCCTCTGCCTTGCGGGGTGGGATTCTGCTAGCCCACGGCAGCCATGGACCAGTGACTGGGATTTCAGAGCCTCACCTATATCCTTCCCTCCACTCCACTCAGAAGAAGCCTCCAGCCCCCAGGTGAATTAAGGAAGTATCTCTGTTTGGCCCCAAAACCCGTTTTATGTCCCTAGATATTCTTGTGTCTCCATCATGTTTCAAATGCCTTTCTCCAGGTACCACTTGCAATGTGGCAATCTAACTGTCTGTTTCAAAAAAAAACCTTTGCCCACCTGAGGCAAACTTCGAAGAAGGCAATATAGGGAAGGGGGGATTACCGAAACTGTGGCAGGGTCCAAGGGCCAAAATGCCTGCTCTTAAGTGATATAATGAAGAAGAGGAAGGGTCTCTGAGAGAAACGAGACAGAGACAGACACCCAAAGAGAGAGCAGCCACAAGACTGAAAGGAAACAAAATTTCAAGGCTCTACTTAGATTTTTACACAAAAATGAAAATGTGCTGTCTCATAAATCTATATAGACCAGCAAGATGGATAGGCTTTATCACCAATGACCTCTGCATCTACGATACGCATTTGTTTTTGTATCTCCTCTTGCATCTGGCTGTGTTTCTCTGTGGCCATGTAATACAGAATAGTAAAAGAATTGAAGAGGCAGCGAGAGAAACACAGACAAACGGAGCAGAGAGAGAAACTGAGAGAGGCAGAGACCGACCCAGAGACAGCGACCTGCAAGAGTGAAAGAAAAAGGTGCTAAGAGGCACCAGAAAGCCAGTCAAGGACAGGGCAGATCCAGAGACTGACAGCCAGCCAGCCCCAAGGGCCACGCTTTCCATTCTCTATCCCACGTTAGAGACCTGGGATGTGGCCCTCAATTCTGCGTGTTTCTCCCCCAGGCTCAGCCCAGAAATTGGTGAGTAGATTTGCAGCTTCATCAGGCACATCCCTCTGTGTGCATCTGGAGTCGTTTGGACAATGGATCAAATCCCTCCCCGGGGCTGCCCCTTAGACACCCATCTCCATGCAGCCTGGCATTCTATGAGTGGGACTCACCTGCCTGTGTTTCTCTTTTGCGCTAGGCACTTTCCTGCTGCTGTGGCTCTCCTGTTACAATAACTGAGCTCTAAAACCATAGAGCTCTGTGTGTGCACCTAAATATCTCTTATCTTCTCTCCTACAAAATTAATTTCTCTGGCAATCCAATTGGACATCTGTAACTGCACATTGCCCAGTGTGGTTCTCAGAGCTGTCCGTGTGTAGAGAGGGTTTGTGTATGGCATGAACAGGTTTATGTTTTTATCCAGCACAGTCTATGTGCACCGGCACCTGCCTGCGGTCAGGCCCCACCATCGGCCAGGCGTGTCTGGCCATCACTGGTGCTGCTACAGCCCAGGGCACCTTCCAAACCCAGGACTTCTGGGGTGCAATTCAGATAGTTTTTTACCCCAAAGTTCCCCCCTAAAGCTGCCAAAATCTCCCCTTTTGATGGGCTGATAATATGTCAGATACATCTGATTCTCCCACAAACCAGTCTTTCACCAAAGAGCTCCCATGGCACCAAATAATCACGGTCGCCCTGGAAAGGAGACAGACCTTGCCACAGAGGCTTGGTCTAGCATGCTAGCTTGATGACGATATCAGTGAGCTGGAGAGAGATTTTCTACTTGACATCTCCCTAGTTGTGTATTGGTACCTATATTTGTATACATATGTTACTTTTATTCTTGGAACCATATACATCTCCTCTGCTCGTTTTCACAAAAATAATGGTCTCCATGTGGGCACCTGGCCAAACACCGGCACTGTGTGGGATACATGTGGCACGGAATACATACTGGCACACATATCGCATGCCTGCTTTATACTCTAACACAGTGCCATTTTCTTGGTGCAGTGCCCGCTTCTGTCTGCTTCACAGAGGGTTCTTTAGGTCTGATGCTCATTTCTGGGGCTCAGGCTCTGGGGTCTGGGCTGGATCCCTCAGCTAAAAATGCAGCCAGTATTCCCCACCTTGGAGCCCCTACAGCCTTAGTCCAGGCAGAGCTACTGAACTCTGGGTGTCTGTGTATATGGCTACTGCTGTGCCTGCTGGTGACACCAGGCAGCTTCCCTCCCCGCTGCCGGGAGCTCTCCCCAGGGTCACCACTGGGATGGGTTGAGTAGTCAGCACTGAAACCCCCCTGAGCGGCAGTGTGTGCACAAGTAGGTTTGTGTGTCTCTGCCTCATGTCTACACGCAGTGCGCAGTCATGTGTGTGCTGGTTGGTGTATGTGTACTATGATCACATATATGTCCATATGACCGTATGACACTCGTGACTGGTGTGTGTGTGTGTGTGTGTAGTTTGGGGCTGTATGTGTGACATTTGTTGATCTCGGTGTTTGTGTTTGTCGCTGTGCGCTGTGCTTGCGCAGCGCACGCCCTTGAGTTGGGTGTGAGCCTCGGTGTCTTTGTGGCTCGTGGACCATGGTCTGCGGGCCCCTGAATCCCAGTGTGTGTGGACCTGTGGCTTCTATGTGTGAACTGCGGGTGCCCGGGCCCGGCCAAAGCCAGGCAGGAGCGCGCCCGTGCGGCCCCAGCCGGCGCCCCTGCCTCTCCTCCGCGCTTTCGCCGGCAGCAGCGGTTCCGGCTCCCGCTTACGACAAAGTCCAAGCTCCGCAGCGGCACGGGGCGCGGACTCGCCGGGCGGCGCCGAGGGGGCTCCGGGTGGGAAGGGCGAGGCGTGGGGGACACTCGCTTCCTCCCCAGGGCGGGACGACCGCGGACGCCTCCGACGCGGGAGCCGCAGGGCTGCGGGCGCCCAGGAGAGGAAATGAAAGCACGAGAAGAGCCGAGGAGAGAAGTGAGCAGAAGAAAATAGAGAATCGGAAAGAGAGAAAAGGGAAAAACAAAATCTATTTGAAAAGAAATAACACATTAAAACAAACGAGATAAAATAACACTAAATGAAATAAAAAGGAAACATACCAAAGGCATTTAAAATGTTAAACTAAATTATAGAAACGGCAAGGAAACAAAATGGAAAAGAAACGACTCCAAGACGCCCGAGGGGAAAGGGGGCCTAGAAGGGGCGAGTCGGCGTTTGAGAGCTTTGGGGATCCGGGCGCCTGCGCTCGGCCCAAGCCAAGCCCCCGGGGCCTCCTCTGCTCGTCCGCCCGCTCCCCGGACCCGGGTCCGGCGAAAAGCCCCGCTGGAGGGTCTGTTAGTCCCGACTCGCCCCGCCAGCAGCGATGGCACAGAGGACCACCTCTGCCCCCCACCTCCGCTACTGAACTCACTCCCGGGGAAAATAAAACCAAGAATGATCCTCCTATCCCCCCCTATATCCCTCGACTGTCAGGGTCAGTTCTCCCCAAGGTTCATGTTCTTGGCCGCGAGGCCCTTGTAGGCGCTTCTCTGGGTTCGTGGTGCCAAGCGGAGCCACGGGAAAACCGGCCTGTTGACAGCGTGGGGTTTGGGGGGCGCGGCGGCGCCCACTCCCTGCTGGCAGCTCAGGGCCCCAGCCCCAGACAGGAAGTCCCGGACTGTGGTGCGGGGCCAGGGGGGTGAGTAATTGATAACCAGGAGCAGCTAGGGTGTCAGGGGAGCCTGGCAAGATGAGGAGAAGGAAGATGAGAGAGACAGAGGAGAAAAGAGGGGGCCAAGAACGCGGTGGATAAGAGAGGAAGAAACGCTGGAGAAAAGGAAACATAGAGATAAAGGGGAAAAGGAAGACGGAGAAAGGTGGTGGAAGGGCAGCCGAGCCCCTCAAGGAGTTTGGCCGGAGGCACTGATATCCTCTCTCCCTGAAGCACCGCTGGGGGCCCTTGACCTTATCTTCCAAAGCTGCTGAATTCTGCCCTTAGACCCTGGGCTTCCGGTAGCGGATGAGGAGACCATAACATGGTAGCCTGCAACAGACTTCAGAGAATTAGGAACATGTAGACTCCGCTGAACATGTCTGTGGCTGTCAGAAGCAGAGAAAGGTGATAGAGAGAGTGTGAGGCGGTGGGGAAGCTCTAACATCTTAGGGCACAGAGAAGGTGCCTAAGATATGCACCCAGCAAGCTGAAGTCCTCCAGATAAAGGTGCCGAGCCATTTCTGGAATCACAGCCACCAAGAGGCTTGGCTGAGTTCAGAGCTCACCCATAAGCGCCAGCTGACTCAGTGGCCATTTTACTCTCAGAACACCTGAATAAATACCTACCCTAGTCTCTCTCCTGGCCCCCGTATCCACGGACTGGTGGGGAACAGGCTGCTAGGACCAACTATGTGGCCTTGGCCAAATTATTTCCTCCTTTATAAAAGGAGAGTCTGGGGCTAGGAGTCACCAGTCCTTCCAGTGGAAAGATGATCAGAGCCAGGAAGGAATGAGACCAACCCAGGTTTGGCGAGTCAGTCAGTCTCACCCCAGAACATTTTGGACTTCATCAGTAAACATACTGTGTATTAATTTTCAGCAGGGTGCGGGCCAACCTGAGAGAAAGGCACCAGCTGTGGGGATGGGAGGTGAGGAGTAGCCTCCTTCTGTGGAAGAAACCCAGAACAGGGAGCAAGAGGACTTCCCAGGAGGGTGAATAACCAGGCGGGGTGCTCTGGGCAGAGGATGACATAAGGCCAGACAGCTTGATGGAAGAGCAAGGTGTTGGGAAGAGCACAGTCTGCAGTGGCAGCCCTGCCACTTAGCTGGCTGTGTGACTCTAAGCCAGTTACCTAAACTCTCTGAGGCTCTGTTCTGAACAGGTAAAATGCAGGAGAGGAAACATACTTCCTTGGGTTGTGAACTCAGTGCATTAATGCACCCAGTGTGTACCTGTTTGGCCCCTCATAGACACTCAAGAAATAGTAAGTTTCTTCCAGTCCAGGATTGTTATGTCAACTGTTTGATTTTCATATTTGCTGGGAGAAATTTCCATATTTGCTGGGGGGAAGGGGGGCTTGGGAGGTGAGGAATGGCTGTAGCTTGCTGCCTCTTCACTCTGCCTTCTTGTTTTAACCAGTCTACAAATCCTTGTGTCAGCCTCAAATTATCCCAAATAGACAAATACACACACAACAAAGTGTCACTCTTTTAAAAAATGATACTAAAATAAAATAAAACATACCTCAGTACACTGAAATAGCCTGAAACAAAATGCTGTACAAGTGGAATTCCTCCTGGAACCCTCACCAGTCAACTGTTACATCTCTTAGAGTTGAATATACTCAAAAGTGTTGGAATTTTTACTTAGAACTGAATAATTTGTGCTGCCTTTCTATCTGCCCCTCCCCACCACCAACTTTCCTTATTTACATGCTTATTTTAAAAGAACTGTGGAGAGTCTATGTATGGAAAAATGCATATTTGACTATTTGTGTTTTGGTTTTTAATCCCCCAAGTTAAATCTATAAATCTGATACAATTCCAAGCAGATATCTGTTCAAGAATGGTTGTAACAATAAAGTTTTGGAAATTACTTAAATACTGAAATAAATAAAATGTTGTGCAGTAGTTAAAATAAAGATTTAGACATATTTATCAACACGAGTAGATCTCACAGTATAATGAAATCAAGTTTCAGTCCTAGTTCTGTCACTTACTGAAGTAGGTGACCTTAGGCTTTCCAGTTTTTCGATTTCAATTTTCCTCACTTAGTTGTGAGGAACTACAAATAACTTACACACAACACACTACAAATAACTTATATGACCCTACCTACTGCACCACACCTCATACTGAATGCGTCTCCCGTAAGCCTCCAACTCAGAGGCCCAGAGTCTCCTCCAGATGGAGGGGATCCTAGGTCTGGAGGCACTTGGGCTCTGGGGGGATTGAGGTGAGTTAAAAGGATGAAGGGTTGGGCAGAGTGGCTCATTATCACCTTACCTCCCCTTTCACATTTCTCCCTGCCCATTCCCCCTCCTCTTGGCTCTTTCTCTGCCTGGCTTTCAAGTCTATGGAGAGTGGAGGGAGTCCCAGTGGAGGGAGTGGGAAATGGTGAGATTCCACTGGGAGGGTTATCATTTGGATTCTAAGAAGAATTTTCTGACCTCCCAAGGCAGGAGACCCAATATCTTTCCCCAAAGAAGAGTTCCTGGGAATGGAAAGTGTTGGAGGCAGAGGCCGTTAGTGAAGACACCCCAGCACACCCAGGAGAGGGAGGAGGGAAAAGAAGAAAAAAAAAGGCTCTGAGAGGGCACTGGGAGAATTCTTATTTCTGTGCTCTCTCAAGTGGAGAGGGGCTTCCATCGCCCAGCTAACGAACTTCCTCCCAAATTCTCTGTGCAAGATTTGGCTGCTCCCGGAGGGGGGTCCTTTCTAACAAGGTGCCCCCGGGCCCTGCCCCTCCCTCCCCAGGAGCTGAAGCCGCCAAAGGTTCCTGGAATATAATGGATCATTTTCCAATTTACCAGGGTCTTAGAGATTACGCCGCTAATCCCATCAAAGACCATCTGCTTACATTGTCCCTCCTGAGCCAAAATAAATAGATCCTTTACTCTCTCCACTTCAGCTCCTCTGGGGTATTGTAGCGGGAGAAAGTTCGACAAGGCCCATCCCATTTCCCCCTCCCTCCTGCTGCGCGCTGGACAGAAAAGGAGAAAACAAACTTAGCTTGTCTGAGGTGTGAAAGGTCACTTATGCTCCTGACCTGCATTCTTCTCGGGAGCCTGCGACGATGGGAATCGGGGAGAGGGGCGGGCCCAGGGCTCTGGGGGTCTCTGAGGATCAGCCCCCTGTGGAGGTGTGGGACAGCCTGTTCTGTGCCCCACTGGCCTGCTGTCTCAGCTCTGAGGCCACCTTGCCCCGGCCCACTTTTGGTCTCTCTTTCTCTCTAGTCTCTTCAAGTTTCTCCCACCTGTGACTGTTGGGAAATAATTATTGAAATCTAACTTTCATCCCTCCCTTGGCGGAACTGTGGGGAAAAGGACAGGAAAATCCACAGGAGCACTAATTTAATTCCATCTAAAAGTCATTTCTTCTATAGGCTTTTCACATTTATTCTCTTCTTTGTTATTACTCTGTGGCCAAAAGGGGCTTCATAAATGGTGGAGGGAGAGGCTTAGGAGGAGCCTCACGGGAAGTTTATGGCTGAACCAGGAGGAATATGTATGTGCAAATCGGCTCCAGGAATTAGATCATGCAAGTTATTTATTAAAAGGTGATAAGTGCCATAGAAAATAAATGAAATATAAAACAGGGTAAGAGAGTGAGGGATGGGGCCTCACTGAGAAGGTGGCATTTGAACAAAGACTTGCAGAAGATGAGAGAATTATTCAAGAGGAAATCAGGAGAGAGTTCCACACACAAAGAATAGCCAGTCTCTTCCCACAGTTTCCTGTGTCTTGGCCACTTCTAACCCATTCTGTCTCTCAACCATTATTTTTAGCTGTTTTCTGACCTGCTCAAGAACCTAAAGGGGCTCCCAGCAGCCTGCTTTATCATCTCCAGGACAATCTGCAGAGGCAGGCCTCCCCAGCTCGGCCAACAATTAACTGCCTGTTTGGGGCGACTGCCCCAAACACACTTGGTCTCCAGAAGGGGCACATGTTTTACTTTAGAAAAGCAGCATAGTGACAGAAATAACACAGACATTGGAGTCAGGACGATCTCAGTTTGAATCATTCCAGCTCTGCTGCTTACCAGCTAGGTGATCTTGGGTCTGGATCCTCAACTCTCTGACTCTCCATTTTCCTCATTTGTAAAACAGAGGTAATGCCTACCTCACAGGACTGCTGTGAAAAATCAATGAGGTAATACACAGTTCCTGGCGGGTGTTCTATACAAAACACCATGCAAGACAGAGCAGGGACTGTGCCCCAACACCATAGAGAAGTTAGAAAGCCTTTGCTCAAGAAATTTAACAGCAGTGTGTAAAGCATTTGCACATATAGGGACACAATGTTAATTTCCCAGTTATAAGATTTGTTCATTTGGCAAACGTGGCTGGATACTTCTATATACAAAGCACTAAGAGACACAAAAGGGAATGAGGCATATGCCCTGGTTAAAGAGTGAAGACAAGGACACAGATTACTGACGTACATAGCAGGACATGATATGTGCTCAGAAAACCAGATAGAAATTCTAAGGGGAGAGCAAGAGATCCTTTTTAAAAAATTTTTTATTTTATTTATTTTTGGCTGCGTTGGGTCTTCGTTGTTGCACGCAAGCTTTCTCTAGTTGTAGCGAGCAGGGGCTACGCTTCCTTGCAGTGCGTGCGCAGGCTTCTCATTGCGGTGGCTTCCCTTGTTGCGGAGCACGGGCTCTAGGCACGCAGGCTTCAGTAGTTGTGGCGCATGGGCTCAGTAGTTGTGGGCTTATGGGCTCTAGAGTGCAGGCTCAGTAGCTGTGGTGCATGGGCTTAGTTGCTCCGTGGCATGTGGGATCTTTCCAGACCAGGGCTCGAACCCGTGTCCCCTGCATTGGCAGGCGGATTCTTAAACACTGCGCCACAAGCGAAGCCCAAGAGATAATATTCAATTGGCATAATGTGGAATCAGGAAGATTTCATTAAGGGGGTGGCATGAGCTGGGTGGGCCTTGAAGGATGAATAGGACCTGAACATGCAGAATGTAGGGAAAGGAGAGAATGGGAGAGACCATGTTTCACGATAATGCATATCAGTAAGACTTGAACATTTAGGTAATCATAAGCTCATTATGAACCGATACCATCATGTAACTGCTTAAAGCTAACGTGGTCTTTGGCTTTATGAGGGGAAGAATCACATCCAGATCAAGAAAGATGAAGAATGTTACTGTTCTTTGAACTGGCTTCATCTGAAGTGAGATACTAACATATAAGATAGCACTGAGAAGAGGATTAGCTAAAAACAGGGGGCTCTGTGATACATAAGGGGTATGACAATGGGCGGGTTACTTCACCTGTCTCATCTTCTGTTTCCTTATTAGTAAGTAAGGTGAGAATGACATTGGCTGCACAGTAAGTGAGGATTAAATGAGATTATATGAAAAGACCCACTAAAGTGACTGGCACATGGAAAATACAAGACATGATATCTGTTTTTAACTTTTAACTTTCAATGGGCCATCATGTAGAAGAGGGGCAGACTAGGGATTGACATATATACACTAATATGTATAACTAATAAGAACCCGTTGTATAGCACAGGGAACTCCACTTCGCTATACAGTAGAAACTAACACAACATTGTCAAACAACTGTACCCCAATAAAAAAAAAAGTAAAGAAAGAAAAGGGACAGACTATTAGTGCAGGAGAAAAACAAATACCACATGCTAACGCACATATATGGAATCTAAAAAAACGGTACTGATGAACCTAGTGGCAGGGCGGGAATAAAGACGCAGACGTAGAGAACGGACTTGAGGACACAGTGGCGGGGGGGTGGGGAAGGGGAAGCTGGGGCGAAGTGAGAGAGTAGCACTGACATATATACACTACCAAATGTAAAATGGATGGCTAGTAGGAAGCTGCTGCATAGCACAGGGAGATCAGCTCGGTGCTTTGTGACGACCTAGAGGGGTGGGATAGGGAGGGTGGGAGGGAGGCTCAAGAGGGAGGGTATATGGGGATATATGTACACGTATAGCTGATTCACTTTGTTGTACAGCAGAAACTAGTACAACATTGTAAAGCAATTATACTCCAGTAAAGATATAAAAAAAATAGTGCAGGAGAAGAATCGGTGAATAGAAATAAGGAAGCAGATTAGGGTTGGCATGAAGAAGAGTGTATAAATGGCCAGAAAAGACCAAATATAGAGAACGTTTTGTTAATAATGGTCACCCATCAAAGACATAGCGGAAGGAATTTCTGATTTGGGTAAGGGATTGAAGTAGCTGTTTCAAACATTCCTTCCAATGCCAAGATTCTGACACAAAGCAGTGGATGTGTCAGCTTAAAGTGAAAACTATAAGCTTCCTTGAAAGTTCCACGAAGGCAGGAATCATGCCCGTTTGGTTCATTTCTCTATCAAGTGCCCAGAAGAGTATAACAGGCATTTGATAAATAATTTGTTGAATGAATGAATAAATGAGTGTTCTGTTTCAAGTGCTTTATATGCATTATTACAAAGACAGTAAGTGTTACAATTCAAAGGGAAAGCATGGGAAGAAGTGAGGTCTGGAAGAGACAGGGAGAATCAAGGAGTCATAGCCCATAGACAGAGAAAACAGGGTAAGATGGTGCTATTTGTTCTACTGTGCTAAAGGAAATTTGGAGGGGCATCACTGGGCTGCACATCCATGGATGGCTGCTAAAATAGGATGTTGAACAGAGCAACAGGAGAAATGGAAATGATCTAGAAAGGGGAATTTTGTCTTAGAGTTACAAAACCAAGCAGAGTGAAACTAAGGAGAAGGCAGCATCTTTCCACTGGGATGATGTTCACGACACAGAAGACTGGCGTTATAGTGGCAAAGGTGGTATGATCAACTCCCTGCTTTGTACCACAGTAGCTTTTGAGGATTTCCTGGCTGAGATGGGGGTTTACTCGATGGCCCCTGGCTTTTGGCAGAGCCTTCTTTCCTGTAGCAAAGAACCAATACTTGATGGGAGGATAAAATGAAGAGTTTCCATTAACTACACTCCTGATTTCTGCTTTGCTTTTGCTTTGCTGAGAAATGCTATGGGCTCTCTATCTATGGAGACATTGGAGGAGACATGTCTTTGGTGTCCTGAGGCAGGAATGGGTGAGGCACTAACTTCCTCAGAGTACCATTATTTGATTTAAAAAAAAGAAAAAAAAAAAAAAGATTCCTGCCACAGTTCTTTTCCCAATCAGTCTAGATTGGGAGTCCTATCTGAATGCCTCCTTAACCTAATCCAGATTTCTCATGCAGTGTTCTGAATTTTCCTTTTTTTTTTTAATGCCCTTTTGAAAGCTGGAACACTCCAACCCCAGGGGCTATTTGAAAACGACCCTAGGAAATATGATTTGGTTCCCCTCAGATTTTTCTCTTTCCTGTCTGCATCTTTACCATTAGAGAGTGTCATCCTTTGAAAGAATGTAGGTAAAGAAAGGGAAAAGGTGCTTAAAGTCAGCGGAATACAGATGAGGTGCCACGTCTCATCTCTTGGTTTCTTGCCTTGTGCTGCCACCTAGTGTCCCAAAACCTTAAATACCTTACCCTACGGAGGGACCACAGTTGATTCGTTCATGCAGATTCATTTATACATTCATTCTTTTTTTGTTTTCGGGTTTTTGTTGTTGTTGTTTGTTTTTGTTTTTGTTTTTGGCTGCACCGCGCGTCTTGCGGGATCCTAATTCCCCAACCAGGGATAGAACCTGGGCCCCCAGCAGCTGGAAGCACAGAGTCCTAACCTCTGGACCGCCAGGGAAGTCCCAATACATTCATTCATTTTTTTTTTTAACTTTAAAATTTTATTTATTTATTTATGTTTGGCTGCATTGGGTCTTCGTTGCTGCGTGCGGGCTTTCTCTAGTTGCGGAGATCAGGGGCTACTCTTTGTTGCGGTGCGCGAGCTTCTCATTGTGGTGGCTTCTGTTGTTGCAGAGCACAGGCTCTAGGCACGCGGGCTTCAGTAGTTGTGGCACACGGGCTCGGTAGCTGTGGCTCGTGGGCTCTAGATCACAGGCTCACTAGTTGTGCATGGGCTTAGTTGCTCCGCGGCATGTGGGATCTTCCCGGACCAGGGCTCGAACCCGTGTCCCCTGCATTGGCAGACAGATTCTTAACCACTGCGCCACCAGGGAAGTCCTACATTCATTCTTTTATTCACTGATGCCCTTAACCTTTTAGCAAAAATATGCTAAGCCTTCCCTCTGGCCAATTATGGAGCAAGTCACCCCATCCCTCTGTTCGTTTCTAGGTACCCCTGCTTTCATGCTGCTCTAGACAATTCCCTCTCTGCCCTTTTCTCCCTGTTAAAAGAGGCTCCAGCCTTTCAACCTCTTGCTATGGTTGAAACTCATTCCTTTTTGTTAGCAGAGGTAGAGAAGCTGTGCTCTGTATTCCCTTCCTGACCATCAGTTTCCAACTTGAGGCACAGGGTTGATGGGAATGAAGAGCATAGACCGCAAAGACAGTGGAAGGGAGCAATGACACAGTATGAGATTAGACAAAGGTATAAGCTTTGTGGCATGTTATAGTTAATAAATAGTGTCAACATATGTCAGGATATTTAAGTTTTATAGCAACCTAGTGAGGCTCACAGGGCAGGTATTAGTATCATCATTTCACAGGTGAGGAAACGGATGCTAAAGAAAGTCAAGCAGTTAGCTAATCAGTGGCAAAGCTGGGTAAGTCACAGGTCTCCTGGCTCTCATCCAGGGTTCATTCCTTTAGAGCAGGCTGTCTGAAAGAAGAGAATAGAAATGTAGAACTAGAGAGCCCCATGTATGCCTGGAGGAGGAGGGGACAGGGAGATGGAAGTGGTGGCATCGCAAAATAGCACACTACCGAGCAACATGCCCTAGAGGGGAGCATATGTGGCCAGGAGACTCAAGCAAGCTTTTTCCTGCGGGAGAGTTGGAACTCCTCCTTTGGCACAAATGCTCCTCCTGGTGGCCATGCAAGGCTATGGCAGTATCCTCCACCACACAGGAGGAGAGTGAGGAGAGAGGAAGGAGAGGGGCTGAACGGGCTGACCTGGGCTGGGAAGAGAAGCTGGGAAGTAGAGTCATTTAATCTACACTGATGTGGATTTCCAGAAAGGCAGGCACATGCATACTAACGTATAAATAGATAAAACCTATTTTGAATGTATTTTATAATTCCTACTGTTACTATAACACCTAACATTTATTAAACACTTAATCTTTGCTAGGCACTATTCTAAGGGCTTTACTTTCATTATATTGACTCCTCACAACTCTACGAGGTAAGTACTCACAGAGACTCCAAGAGGTTAAGCAATATGTTCTGAGTCATACTAGTAAGTGGTGGGACCTGGGCTGACTCCAAAGCCTGGAACACTGCTTCCCTCTACCCAACACTCGGAATAGAACTGACTGTGTAAAAGTAGGCAAATTTTATTTTTGTCGGAATCCAATGGGAGAAAATAATCTCTCTTCCTAGGGGTATCTCTGATCTATTCCAGTTTCCAGGAATGACTCCCTCCTACAAGGCCACTCAGTCTAGAAACACAGCACAACACCTCACCTGACAGAGCCTGGAATGTGGAAGTTGAAGGATTAACAAGAATGGACCAAATGTTTATTTGATTGGTTCAGATCAGCCAAACTAAAATTTAACACACAGCGCATGACTGCTTTGGACACTGCCTAGTGGGGGACGGGGGGAGGGGTGTGCGGGGGCGGGGTTAAGGTGAGAGGAACAAAGATAGCTAAGAAATAGTCCATATCCTTTGAGAATATAAGAGACTAGTTGGGAAGACAAACATTTACAAAAATATCTCTGAGACCAGGAAAAATATGACAAAGAAAAGCAAAAATACTAAGAGTCGGGGTTGGAAGAGGTAGAACTAAACTGTCCCTTAGAGGATTTGAAGGGGTTTTAGGTAGGAGGTGGCATCTGAATTGGGCTTTAAGTGTGGGTAGGATTTCAACAGACACATATGGGAGGGGGGGTTAGATAAGGAAGAAAAGGAATTAAAGAGGGAAGCAATAGCAAGAACAAAGACTGGGTTAGGAGTGCAGGGCATGTTGAAGGCTCATGTTCTTGGCTAGATGGAATATAAGTCCACAAAGGGCACCTGCAGGATGAAAGGCTGGCATTAGAGGGTGGAGAGCCTTGGATGCCAAGCTAAAGGCTTAGAACTTCATTCAGCACCAAGAGCAATTTCGGATTTTTACTTACAAGGAGTGATATGTTTAAAACTATGCTTTAGAATGAAATCTGTCAGTGATAGTTGAAGAGGGTTTGCTAATTTCTAGGCAAAAAGAACAAAGGCTGACTGAAGGAGGTGGTGGGCAGATAAAGAAGGGGCAGATGTACAGTGAACACGCAGAGATTCAGGGGACCTGGAAACTGGCTGGATATGGTAGAGGAGCAGGAAGAAATTATGTGGTGAAATACCACACAGAGGCTTTAGCACTAACTAGACTCATGAATACCACCACTTTCTAGTAGTCTCCTCATCTATAACAACGGGAATAGTAAATCAACTTTACACAATTATTGTAAGAGGATTGGATTTGACAGTGTCTGGAAAGAACCTGGCATATAGCAGGTACTCAATACCTGGTAACTATTAGATTATGATTTTGAACATGATCATTAAAAGTATGGTGACAGCATTAACTGAAATGGGAAACATGGTGGGAGAGCAGATTTTTCTGTGTGGGGAGGGGAAGGGGTGGTTGGCTCACGAATTCAATACGGGACTTGTGGAATCTGAGGAGTTACATCCAGGTAGAGCTGTCTAACAGGTAACTATCTCATTTGGGTCTGGAATTCAAGAGAGAGGCTGTGAGTCATCAATGTAAAGAAGATCACTGAAGCCACAGAAGTAGGTGAGAAAACCCAAAGAAAGAGGGGAGAGATGAGATGAGGGTTGAGGCACACAAACATTTAGAGGGCATGAAGAATTACCGACGTTCTCTTGAAGCGGAAAACCGGGAGAAGGCAGAGCCACACAGCCAGAAGAAGACGGCCTCAGGATGGAGGCCATGGTTCTGTGTCACAAGCTACTAAGACGTGAAGGAAGACAACAGAGACCAAGATTTTCAATACGGCTTTGAGACTGTTTGGAACCTCGAAGACTACAATTTCAGGAGAGAAAAGGGGCTGGAACACGTAATTCAAGGGGTGAGAGGTAAATGAGAGTCAATAGACACTTCTTGATTACTGTTTAGAAAAGTTTGATGATGAAAAAAGGAGAAAAGAAGGTAGAAGTTTGAGAAGGTAAAAAGGGTGATGGAACTCTTCTCTTGTATAGGAGAGATTTAACTATATTTGCTGGAAGAGGAAGGACATTAATACTCTATTAATGGAAGATACTACTCTAATAAGGCAAAGGTTCTAGGGGAGGAGGGAAGGGCAGGAGTGCTTCGGAAGGGTCAACCTTCAAGGAGGGAGAAGAACAACTTTTCAGAGACAGGAATTTAGGAAAAGAGGGAGATAAGAGAAAACACTAAAGAGTCACCAAAAACATATTTTGGAAGCTCATATAGAATAGTCTAGAAACCACTGTGCACGGAAGCAGCAAAAATCGGGCTAGAGGCTTAAAGAAAGGGCAGAAGATTGAGAATTATCTCTATGGGAAATTTGGTGTAACTTTCCCCTCGGCCTTTCAAGTGAGTTGTGTGTCCCAGGGGAGTTGTGAGAAGCAAAGGATAAACGATTTTGGGGAAAGACAGGGGCTGAGAGTTGGAGGGCCAAATATAATCTATTATATCAGCAAAATTTAAAGGTGTTAACATCCAATGTTGGCAGAAGTACAGGTAAATGAATGCTACCCATATACTTCTAGTACAATTTTTCTGGAAGGCCAACTTGGCAATATGTGTTAAAAGCTTTTCAAACGTGCATACTCTTTGGCTTTCCATTTTCAGTTCTAAGTATTCAGTCTAAGGAAATAAAACACGTACATGTATGTTCAGTGCTATTTATAATAGAAGAAAAGGAAACAAACAGAATTTTCAACGGGGCAGTAGAATATAGTACATGTGTAGGAGATAATACTATGCAGACACTAAAAATATAGAAAATCATTTACTGACATGATAAAATGATTATGACATTAGTAAGTGAAAAAGAAAACATAATACACAAAATATAAGTGTGTTCCCAGTCTTTTAAATGCCTATCTACCTACGCACACATTTGGAGAAAGAGAGAGAAGGAGAGGGAGAGAGAAAAAGAGAGAGATGAAGACATGTATCTGGCTTGGGCAACAGAGAAAGTATTGTGACCATTAGCTGTGATAAGCAATTTAGGAGAAATTACAGTTTCACTCCTGGAGATACTGAGTTTTTGTTCAGTTTAATCCGTAAAATGCCCCAGGGATATGTTATATAGGTAGCTGGATACATAGATCTGAAGCTCAAGAGAGAGATTTAAGCTACTGACATAGATTGGGAGTCATCAGCATTTACGTGCTTGCTTAAACCTCAGGACTAGATGACACTTCCCTGAAAAGGAGTAAAGAAGAAAGGGCAGCAAATACAGAACCCCCAGGAAACAATACACAGTGAGCAAAAGGAGTATAGCCAGTAAAGAATAATGTCTCTTAGATCACCAGCAATCTATAGTTCTGGTACACCACCCCATTACTGGAGACATGTAACCTTGCTTCCATCTGACTGAAAAAATCCACAGGAGCTCTCCTACACCACCTTTCATACCTCAAGGGTCTGTATATAATTATGACTTGTGCCTTTAACCCTGCTGTCTACTTCAGAGGAGGAGACTTCTCACTTCCTTGCAAAGGCCAACCAGTCTCTTCAACTGGCTGATTTCTCAACTCTCTCCCATCCCCTCTGATGATGCATGTTCAAGTGTTCCCTTTCTCGAGCATTTTCAGCATCTCCTATGTTGCTGGTTTTGTCCCCTTTACTTACAAACATGCCACGATTTTCTCAATCTTAGGAACTCCAACTGGCATTATTTCTCCAATATTTCCTGCTTGATTTTTCTTCCCTGTAGTGCCAAACTTCTCTGCATGATTTATATCCTGTCATCACTTCACAACTGCTTTCTTTATAAACCACAGCAATATGTTTACCAACTCCCTCTGTTGAAACTACCCTCTCAAAAGTTACCAACAATCTCCTTATCTTAAAATCTAATGGGTTTTATTTGGCCAACACAGTCTTTGATCTTTTTGCAAGTTTGATGATGCTGACCATCCTTCTTTCTTGAAAAGTTTCCAGTTTGGTTTAATAAACTTTGATGGAACACCTCTTAGTTAGGTGCAAAGGATAATACTTGATCTCTGAGGAGTTTAGCCCAGTTGGAGCAGTTCAGTGAATTTAGCAACAGAGACTTTTGCCCCGGTCAGAAAGGCTTCAGTGGAATGGTGAAGGCTGACCTTAGACTACAGTGAGTTGAAGAGTGAAGCCAACTTATAATGGGAAAAGATAGAATAGAAATAGCAAATGCAATTAATTCTGTTATGAAATTTGTTGGAGAAGGGAAAAAGAGATAAAACTTTCTAGAAAGTACCTAGAAGGGATTATAGGACAATGGAGCACTGGAGAGACTTAAACATGTTCTTAGACTGAAGGAAAGATGCAAGTAGAAAGGGAAAAGTTGAAAACAGAGGAGGGGGACTTCCCCGGTGGTGCAGTGGTTAAGAATCCACCTGCCAATGCAGGGGACACAGGTTCGATCCCTGGTCCGGGAAGATCCCACATGCTGCGGAGCAACTAAGCTTGCCATGCGTCTAGAGCCTGTGCTCTGCAACAAGAGAAGCCACCGCAATGAGAAGCCCACGCACCGCAACGAAGAGTAGCCCCCACTCGCCACAACTAGAAAAAGCCTGTGCGCAGCATAAATAAATAAATAAGAAAAAAAGAGGAAGGGAAGGGTATAACTGATGGGGCAAAGCCCTGGAAGTACCAAGAGGGTTGGGATTGGTATTATAGAACTGGTATGAACAGGAACAGGAACCTCTTCCACTAAAATTATACTTAAGCATGTATGATTTGAGGGTGGGAAAAGAGTTCCTCTTTGGTACTATATTAGAGAGGCTAAAGACTGTGGCCCAACACATCTGGCCTATAGATGTGTGTGTGTGTGTGTGTGTGTGTGTGTGTGTGTGTGTTTACCTGCATAGAGCTTTAAAAGAATCTGAATTGGTTCCCCACATTTAAAAATCATGAGATTTCAAACAAAAATCTGGATTTCCAGCTTCGTGTTAAAAACTAAAAGATGTGGCAACACAAGCATTGGTAACCAGAGACTGCTGACTTCTTTGGGTGGGCTGTGTCCTCTCCAGTCTCCACTGCTCCCTCATACTTACCACATGACCACTTCACTTATTTATGTTATCTGCCTGGCATCTGAATTTGTAACCCCTCCTATTATTATCTTTCCTACTTTTTTTTTTTTTTTGGCCATGCTGTGCAGCATGCGGGATCTTAGTTCCCCAACCAGGGATTGAACCCATACCCCCTGCATTGGGAACACAGAGTCTTAACCACTGGACCAGCAGGGAAGTCTCTCCTACTTCTGAGACTGATTTTTTTAAAAATTTAATTTATTTAATTTGTTTATTTTTGGCTGCATTGGGTCTTCGTTTCTGCACGTGGGCTTTCTCTAGTTGCAGCGAGCGGGGGCTACTCTTCGTTGTGGTGCTCAGGCTTCTCACTGCGGTGGCTTCTCCTGTGGAGCACAGGCTCTAGGCGTGCGGGCTCAGTAGTTGTGGCTCACAGGCTCTAGAGCGCAGGCTCAGTAGTTGTGGCGCACGGGCTTAGTTGCTCTGAAGCATGTGGGATCTTCCCCGACCAGGGCGCAAACCCATGTCCCCTGCATTGGCAGGCGGATTCTTAACCACTGTGCCACAAGGGAAGTCCTGAGACTGATTTTTATGTCACTTTCAATGGCTTCTCTTTCTTGTGTCGGATAACTGGGTGTTGCTTCTGTTCTCAATCTTCTTCTTCTACACGTTTTCCCTTCAAGAACTTGTTCAAGTTCAATCTATCACTTCTGTGCAGATTACCTGTAACTCAATATTACAAAATCTTTGAATATTGGAGTTGGAAAAGGAATTTAGAGATCGGATAGTTCAATCTTCCCAATCCATAGAACATAGTTGGATAACAGACTTCTATAATGCAAAAGAACTTTAAAGATGAACTAGCATAATTTACAAATAAGGACATTTAGGTCTCACAGAGATTAAACATCGCTCTCTACTTCACCACACAATTCTGTGCAATTCAAGACACATCTACTACTTTGTGCAAGACACCATGGGGGAATATAAACCTGAATTAGATAGGGTTCCTTCTCTCAAGGAACTCACTTCTAGCACAAGCACACGAAATAAAATGTGGTTACATCCTATAATGGAGAAAGAACATGACATTAATGGACAACCCAGGACAGCAAAGTTCCAATGATGGATATCTGCATATGTAACTATATGAGTAGATTTAACTAGATCTTGAGAAGAGGGTAGGGCACATGCTTCTTTTTATAGTTCTTGCTGTGTGTATATGTTCCTTAATATCTGAGAATATAAACTCAGATGGATTAAGTAACTTGTCCAAGGCGACTCTTTCAATTAAAGGCAAGGCCAGGTCTAGAAATCAGGTCTCCTAACTCAAACTCCAGTGTTCTTTCTCTTACATCTCAGTGTGTCTTCAGCCCTTATTTCTCCTGAGCACTATCCTGTATTATCAACTGTCTGCTAGGCATTTCTAAATGAAGGCCTACTTCCTAGTTTTACTTGGTAGCACAACTATTCATCCAGTTGGAATGGGTCAACATCCTGTAGCTACATACAACAATACACACAATACACATAACAACAACTACAACACACCTCACACTTATTCTGGCAATAGGTCTTATTAATTTGTCCTTCAAAATGTCTCCTTTGTCCAGGCATTTCTTTGGTGACCACTTCCACTTCCCCAGTGGAAAGCCTTATTATCTTCATATGGTTTTGCCTTCATCCCCTGATAAACTCATAGAGCCTTAGAATTGAGAAGAATCTTAGAGGTTATCTATATCCAACCTTTACCCAGAGAGAGAATCACTTCTATAGTACTCCTGATCCTGACAATGGTCAGCCAGCTGCTGTGCAGGGTATTCAACTACTTCTAGGACAGCTCATTTCACCACTAGACACCCAAGTAATTAGAAAATTCAGCCACTCGCTCACTCAACAAATGTTTACTGGGCTTCCCTGGTGGCGCAGTGGTTGAGAGTCTGCCTGCCAATGCAGGGGACACGGGTTCGAGCCCTGGTCTGGGAAGATCCCACATGCCGCGGAGCAACTGGGCCCGTGAGCCATAATTACTGAGCCTGCGCGTCTGGAGCCTGTGCTCCGCAACGAGAGAGGCCGCGATAGTGAGAGGCCCGCGCACCGCGATGAAGAGTGGCCCCCGCTTGCCGCAACTAGAGGAAGCCCTCGCACAGAAACGAAGACCCAACACAACCATAAATAAATAAATTTAAAAAAAAATGCAAACCTTAAAAAAAAGAAATACCAGTTATAAAAAAACAAAACAAAAAACCCAGATGTTTACTGATCATGTTCCTTGTTCAGGCATAGTGCTTGGCACACTGGAGGTTTAGCTGTACAGGGCTCCCCACAGGCCTTCTGCATTTCCGCCTTTCCTGTCTTTGTTCACTGGCCTCAAGTAACTTTCAGTTGAGTTTCTTCTTCTCTAACATGGAGATAATAATACCTATCTCGAAGGGTTTTTGTGAGGATCAACTGATATAACGTGTAGAAATGCTCTGGAAACCAACTGTAATATAGGTAAGGCTTTCTCCTCATCTCTCCAACTGTGTATTATATTTGGGGGGGTGGTGGTGGAGATGATTCTACTATCATCTTTTAGATTATATTTTATACATACAAAAGAATAGTTGTTATATGTGAGTTATAAGATATAATGAATACCCACAAATCTACCATTTAACCCAATAACTAGAACATTACCAAGAGCATCCACTTTTCTTCCCCATCCCATCCCCAAACTCTCTCCAAAGTAACTACTAATAAATTTTGTGTTTATCATTCCTCTGCTTTTCAAAACGTTTTATCATATATACCCAAACAATATATTGTTTAATTTTGCTTGTTTCTGAAATTTATGAAAATGGTCTCAAATACTTGCAGTGTTCTGGGATTTCTTTTATCATTCAATAGTATGTTCCTAAGATTTAGTCAATCCAATTATACATACTCTGAAGCTTCATCTCCTTGACGTAGCCTCTTCAGATCACAAGAGCACAAAGCGATCCTTCCCACTCTGAACGCCTCTAGTAGTCACTGTCTATTTTTAAAATGAGCTGAAATTGTAGCTTCACTTTTCCTCTATCTTAAGTGGCATCACCCTAACTAGACATAAACTCCTTGGAAGGCAGGGAGGTGGCTTATCATGGTAGGAGAGCACTGAATGGGCGGCCTGGGTTCCAATTCCGGTGTCACCCTCACAGGCAGTGTCCTCGGCCTGGTTCCTTCCCCTTTCTGAGCCTCCACTTCTTTCTTTACTTTAACAGGAGGGTTTTTGCGAGGAACTCCTGAGACAGCGGATACAACGCGCTTCGTAAACTGCGAATTAATAGTCACGTCACCGTTGGGCCCACAGTTTCCAGAGGCGCCTCTGCACACAGGGCCAGGCCAGTGGCGCTCTGGCTGTGTCTGGGGACGGCCGTGTCACCCGCGAGGGCAGGGACCGGGATTCTTCCTTTCTTCGGGATACTCCAGGAAGCACCATGGCGGGCCGTACTGTTAACGGAGGCTAAACTTCTGTGAAAACTGCCAGCAGGCGGGAGGGCGCTCCCTCCCCTGGAATTGGGCAGGGCGCGAGGCAGTTGTATTCACGCATGCGCATCTCCTCCTTGAGGCCCTGGTGAGACCCAGCCAAAATTAGTTCGCTCCGCTCGGGTTTTTTCCATACAGGGGCTAAACTCTTTTCTGTACGCATGCGTCTTGTGTAGGCTGCGGTTGGCTGATGGTCCCATCCGTCATCGGATGAGCCAATGAAGTGAGCCTCAAGATCCACTTCCCGCCCTTCTGTGGGGAGCCCTGGGAGTGGATTTGGGTCTTTGTCCACACTCATACCCGTGTGGACCAAGCGGTTGAGAAGGCAGCCTGGGAGCGGGCAGGAAGCTTGCTCACCCGCTGGCGACCGACTGCCTTATTTGCTGTCATAGCGGGGAGGGTGAATGAGAGAGTGAAAGGGTCGGTGTAAAGGGCGCCGGGGTCCCCAGGGGTCGTTGCTAGTCATTTGTTGAGCACCCACTGTATGCCAGACGCTGCCCTAGGCAGGCGCTTTGGAACGGTGATCTCTGCTTCCATGGGGGCTTACAGCCTAGTGGGACAGGTTAAACAAGTGCTTTTATTGCCTTACACCTCCCTTCTTCCCCTTCGCCTTAGATGGAGATTCTCCTCTTCGCGAATACTAAACCAATTCAAGGTCCCCACCCGGCACTGGGTGGCAGCGCTGGGATTGGGCACCAAGGCGCCGAGGCCAGCCTCCGCTTCCAGCCGAGGGCGGTGACTAGGGGTGAGGACTGGCGCTGCGGTCACGTGAGGGCGGAGTTTGGCGGGCGCGTGACCTCCGTGTAGGCGGGGCCCTTCCCCTTCCTCTTCCCCTTTCCCTTCGCTCTTGGGCCCTCGGCGTCGTCACCAGCTTTTATTGGGCACATGGCGGCTGATGCGCAGTAAATGGGAGTGACAATGGGAGTGACTCTGGGAGGCCACACTGCGAAGGCGGGGACCTCAAGCCAAACGAAGTGCCCGAATGAGGCCTAAGAGCTGTAAACAGGTGGAAACGGGGACAAAGCAAAGGGGGGTGGGGTGGGTAAATGCAAGTCAATCCAACTGGAAGCAGTAAAGCCTGGGCTCAAATGAACTATACCTATTTGGGAGCTGCGCTGTGGAAAGAACCTGAGAGCCACCTTTTCCTTTTGGGCCTAGGGTTTACCAACTGAAATAGGGTAGGGCACTGGACGTGCCCCCTAGCCGGGCAATGACACTGAATGATTTAAGTTTGCAATCAGAAGCAAGCAGTCTGTATTGGCTTAGTAGGAGCCACTTTGGAGCCTGGGGTGGGGTCGCCTTATGTCCCTTTCACATCCGCTTGCTGTTCCTGAAACAAGTTTCCACAATCACAAGGCTGGAAAAGTTAGCCCATGGGACTGAGGGGTGAGTCACAAGAACATGAGCTACAGGGAACTGCTTGGCCTCCTTGGCTGGAACAATCAGATACCACCCTTTGCTTCCCACCTCCCAAGAGTCACCTCTTTGGGGATGGGAGTCCACTGGGTGCTAATTCTTCAGTAGAGTGATAACTAGAAGAAACGGGAATCCACGCTCCTCAGCCCCATTGGATCTGGTACTGGAAAGTAGAGAAGCTGCAGAAAGTTACCACGCCCATGAGGGGAAAAAAACCCTTTGTAGCGCTCAGTTTATGAACTGCACTTTCACATGCATTATCTCATTTTAGTCTGACTGAACACATACTGTGTGCCAGGCACTGAGCCAGACACAAAAATGGGTGAGACAGTGAATTTTTAAGAAGAGCTTTCAGTCCAGTTGTACAGAGAAAATAGAAGCTAGGACCTACAGTTTCAGGTAGAATGAGGTAGGAGCTATAAAAAAGGGGCAGATTCCTAAGACACTTCATAAGAGAAGGATATCATAGCCAGCTGGGTAGGATGGGGGAAATCAGGAAAAGTTTAATGGAGGGAAAGTTGTAGGAGTAAAAGCTTGCATGATAGGAAAGTTTTCAAAGAAATAGGCATGTAGAGCCCTATTTTTTGCCCATAGAACCTCTTACCCAAGTAAGTTAATCTATTTTCATGTCTTTGACAAGTAGCAGTAATAAAAATAATAACAGTGATTGAGCACTTATTATGGATCAGGAATGGTTTCAAGTGATTAATTTGTAACATTTATTTAAATCTCACAGCAACCCATTTTACACATGAAGTGACTGAGTCTTGAAGAAGTTAAGGTACTCTCTAGGCTGATGTCTCACAAGTCTTCTCTTGTCTCTGGCCTAGGCATTGGCCTGAGCCCCAGCTTCATTCATCCAGCTGCCTACCAGGTAGTTCCTCTGGAATATCCTCCAGGTATCTAGTAAAGAAGTGTTATCTCTCCTTATCAAAAGAAAACCAGTGACCTCTAGGGTTGCACCGGGTCCACCACACCTGACTGTGCAGTTACCCCTGGGGAGCAAAACACTCCTCTCTACTTTCGATGCCCCAAAGAATGCATCAGTGAGCTTTCCCTTTTTCAAGGTTAGCACAAGCCTTGCGAGTCAAGGGACTTCCCTGGTGGTCCAGCGATTAAGACTCTGCACTTCCACTGCAGGGGGCGTGAGTTCGATCCCTGGTCGGGGAACTAAGATCCTAGATGCGGTACGGCCAAAAAAAAAAAAGACTAATGAGTCAAGCAGGCCTTTAATGAAGTTAGGAGATCACAGATAAATACATTTCTGGTTCTTCTGATCTATACAACTCAAACTCTTATGCAGCTTGGGGCCCTTTATGAGTCTCTCCTTGCCCCGCCCTCCAGCCTTTTTCCATGGTCCTTGGAGTTCCCATGTCCCAAGGACGACGACTTCACAGGTGACCAACACTATGAATGGCTTCCCTCTTCATAAAAACCTTCTCTCATCCTGCTGGCCTGGACAGGATGACCATCTATCAATACCATACGAGGGCTTCCACGTACACCTCCAACTCAGTTCATCTGAAACGAAACTCATGTCCTTCGGACGTACCTGGTGGCCTTGTCTGGCGCCACAGCACCACCATCCAGTCAGTAGTACAAGCACGAGTTTTAGAGTCGTTGACTCGCCTCCCTTTCCTTCGTCCTCTACCCTCACCAGGCAGTTTCCAAGTCCTGTTATTCTACTTCTTAAGTATTTACTAAATTCATCCTCTCACTTGCAAAGGACCCTGACTGGACCTCAATTCTGCCTGCCTTCCAACTGGTTCTCAGCATTACTGTCTGAGGGAGCTTATACTGGCAGGAAGCTTTCTGAAGTGCAAATCTGATCAAGTCCCTCCTCTATTTAAAATCCTTTGATGACCAAATATCTCCTGCAGAATAAAATCCAAATTATGGCAATCAAGGCCCTTCACAGTGAGGTTTCCGCCTACCTCTTCAGCTTTCTCTGCTATACCTTTGACCCATACCACAGTATTTGATTTCCTGAATGCACCATTTTCTCTCCATACTTTACACGCTATTCCGGCTACCAGGAATGACTTCCCTGCCCTCATTTGTACATGTCTTCCAAATCCAGCTCAAATACCTCCCCTAAGTAGCCTCCCCTGATCTGTACTGGCTCGGATTTCGGTGTGCCTCCTCCTCTGATCCCACAGCCCACTTACAGCCTTCCTACATGTCATTTAATGCAGCCTGCTGACTCAAGTGTTAACTGTTGCTTCACTTCTCTCTTGTCCCCGCTTAACTGTGAGTTGAGAGGCAGGAGCTGTCTTGTTCCTCTCTATATCTCCAATACCTAACAAAGAGTTTCACACACAGCAGGTGCTTAATAAATGTTTGTTGCATTTAAGACAGGAGGATGGCATGACTGAAGACTCAAAGGGTCTGTCAAGGAATGGACTGTACTGCCTGGTTGCCCTAGTGGCCAAGGGATGTGCAGTGGAGTTGCATGGACTACGCCTGGAAAAGAGGTTGTGTCAGTTCTTTGAAGGCCCTGGGAGCCCTGCCCAGGAGTTTGGGCTTATTTGGTGGGCAGTAGAGAACCATGAGGTGCTGGCTGATCAGTGCTGTGCCAAAGATGGGAGGATAGATTAGAGAAGGCGAAGGCTTGGGTTAGAGAAAACAGGTAGCTATTAGCTCTGTCTTACAGTTGATGAAACAGTGGCTTGGGCAGATGGTGACTACCCAAGGCCACACAGCTGGTAAGCAACGGAACTAGGAGTTGAACAAGTTCTGGACTATGCCAAGTCCAGAGATCTTTATACCACACCACAGCGGGTATGCAGTAGATGGGGCTTCAAGGTTGTCCCAGTGTGAATGGATACTCCATTAATCAGGATAGGATAGGTTATATTGCAGACACAATTCTGAAATCTCTGTGGCTTAACATAACACACTTATTTGCCATTCACACAAAGTCCACTGTGGCGCTGGACATCACCTTAAGGCAGCTTAGCCATCCAGGCTGCTTTGACATGCTTCCACAGTTGCCACGATAGGGAAAGAGCACTTGGAGAATCACATACCAGCTTGATTTTGGAAGTGACACACATTACTTCCAGTACGGTCCACTGGCCAGAACTAGTCTGATGACCTCACTTGACTACACAGGGACTGGGAAATACAGTCTTCTATGTGTCCAGGAAGCGGAAGAGGGCAGGAAATATTTGTGGGCAATAGTAATGCCTACCCAGGACATCAGGAGCCGATGCCTATAGAGAAGGAGGGGTGAGGCCAAACAGTCTTGAGTGTATGAGATGTGCAAAGGAGAGAGGTTTTGCTCAGGATTTGTGTTAGGTCAAGGCTGTTCTAGTCACAGGCAGTCAGCAGGGGAACCTCATCCAGAGGATAGTACCTTCTTAACCCTTTCCTGCTCAGCATCTTTCACCTCTGCTCCTGCTGAGGGAGAAGTGAAGCAAAATCTGTAATGACCCTGAGAGGGAGGCAGGACTGGTACAGATGACCGCAGTTTTCAGATGAGGAACCCAAGGAATGAAGACATTCTGTGATGTGCCTGCATATGCAGCAACCAAAGCATTAAAACCACGGTTTGTGGATTTTAGGCATTTGCAGGCCTGTCGCCACCATCCTATGTGGGCCCTTCATACTCCATGTCTGCCTCTGAAGCACCTAGCATGGGCCTAGTACAGAGGAGTGGCCAAACCCTGTTAGTAGTGAGCCAGGCCCTCCCTATGCACTTCCCTCCAGAGCCCCTGCATCTGCCCTACAGCATAGCTGTGCAGGGCACACGGCTACGGGAGCAAGAGCCACCAGCCCCTGCCAAACCTCTGCAGAAAGGCACCAGGTGGGGAAGCCCTTTGGGGTATGTGAGGAGGGCAGGGAGAGGCTCCTGGCACTGTTAGAGGGCGCTTCAAAAGGGAGGGGTAGGGCAGCTGCCCCTTCGGGAGGGAACTCTGTGGGGGCCGTGCAGGTGGAATCCATCTGTGCCTAACATAGTGCCTGGGCAAGTTTCTGCTGTGGAAAAGTTTTCCGTAGCTGAAGGTCCTCTATCACACTCCTCCTCCTCCACGCACACTCCATCTGTTCCTGACCTGGCCTTGAGTGGTATTTGTTTTTCTTGTGTCCCAGGATCCCTCCTCTGGCTTCTAACCAGACAACCCTCCTGAGTCCTGGGGCTGCTTCTGCTTCTGACAGAGCACCTGGAAGAAATTCTCACCTGAAAACCCCACCTCAGACATCTCGAGTGTCCGCCCGGCAGGCTAACCGCCCTTCTTTCCTGCTGAGGTGGAGCTCTGGACTCCCACCCTGGCAGGGCCACACGATCCTTCCTTCCCCTCCTCAGCCGACCGCACCAAAGAAACCAGAACCCAGGCCGAAGTATCAGAAACGTGTATTCTTTTTCTTTTAATAGTAAACCTCTTTACAACAAATATAGTGAAAGAGTTTTCAAACAAAACTCATAAGAATCTCGAGGACTTTGTCTTTTCTTATTGTGTAGAATACTAAGAAAGCATCACCATACAGCACAAAAAGAAATATTGAAAACAAATCAACAGTCACACACTTGGACTCGCCCTCCCCAGGACCCAGGATGAGCCCTAGGAGTGTGGGTGATTGTCGGGTTTGAGGATGGGGCACCTCCGGGCCTGTCTCCCCTCCCTCTCCCTCCCCCCTTCCCTCTGGGACTTGAATGGGGAAGACAGAGAGAATCCAGGTTCTCCATATAACACTCCAGCCCCCCTCCCCCCCTACGAATCCCATTCCTTCTACCAACTGCTTAGGCGATGGAGAGGCGGCAAGAGGGGAGATGAAGCGTTCCCAGGCTCCATGTCTCCTCCCCTCCGTGAAAGCCTAATTTCACCCCCCACCCCACCCCAGGGGATTCCAAAGAGTCAGTTAAAAATATATAGATATAGATATTTCTAGATACACTTTTACATCATTTCTGTCTCTCCAAACAAATAAATAATCAGCAAGAGAAGGTGCATTACTTCCTTCCTGTCCAAGGTGGGAAGGGCTGGATAAGGGTCAGGGGTCAGTCTCGCTGCATTGAGTGCACTGCTGGGGGGAGGGGAAATGGTGTGTTCCACTGGGGGGTGTGTATGTGTGGGAGGTCCTCTTGCCCACTATCCCTGAAAGCTGTGGGAAACCTGGGGAGTGGAGGGGCATTGGATGACTCCAGTGATTACTTTGGCAAATGCCCAGTTATTCGGAGGAAGGAGTGGGTGGAGGCAAATTTGGCTTGTGAGAGGAAGAAGAAATGAAGTCCCCACTTGAGGTCTGGGTTCCCAGAGACCCATTCATCAGGCCGGCCAGGGGCCCCTACCCCCAAGAGAAACCTCGGGATACTGAATTGCAGAAATGTCACATATTCATTCACAGATCACCCCCTGCCCCCAGGGATAGAGAGAAAAGGACACACACACATCCACACATGGTAATCAAAAGCCAGGTTTGCCATTACAAGGCAGAGGGCAAAACTGGTGAATATTGCACCGTGAACTGCAGGGGCCCTCACCCCGACCCCATGTTTAATGGTGGCCAAGCCCAGCCTAGAAAGGTGGGCAGACTGATGGCGGGAATAGCCTGAGAAGGGAAGGCCAGTCATTCAACGTTTATTGAGCACCTATCATTCACCTTTCACCCAATCAGCATTTGTTGAGCGCTGCCTATGTGCCAGGCACTGGGCAAGGCTCTGGGGATGCATGCATACATGCACAAGACTACACCCTGGCTTCTTTCAAGGTCCTGATCAAGCCTCATCGATTCTTGACACTCCCTCTAGGAACGTGCAGGAAGACTGAGCATGCTGTGTGCCCAATCAGCAGTTGGGGGGTAAGCTGTAAGGAAGGATCACAGCCCAGGTGAGCAAAAAGCTGCAGAGAGGAAGAGGAACTTGAGTATCATCCTGAAAGCAGGAGGGGGTGTGGGGGGAAGAGGGTACTCCAAGAAAGGGAGCTGGGTATAAAGGCCTGGGCACTGGGTGAACAATTGTGCGTGGAGCTGCGGGAGAGGTAGGGCTATAGGGAGAAGCCAAGAGGGCCAAGTGCCAGATCTCCAAGTGAAGTATAAACATATTAGAGCTGAGAGTAAGAACAGGGGATGCAGCAGGGAAGAAGAGAGTGGGGCTCAGGAAGGAGGGTCATAGAGCTGGAAGCCAGGGCTGTGTGGCTGCAAGAAGAGCCATCTGTCCCTCTGTAAACACACACTCACACACACACACACACACACACACACACAGGCACACACCCTCAGAGCTCAGTTCAGACAGATTCACACACACATGCCCAGACGGGCTCAGACACACATAAAGGTGCACCCATGCAACCATACACACACACACATAAATACAAAGGTACACTCAGACACATAAATACCAGATCCCTCAGAAACACACTCGGGTACCTGTGCGGTCACACGCACCCCTCTGCTCTGGTTTCCTTCCTTGCATCAAGTGTCAGAATACTGCAAGCGGCTGGATCGTAGAGGCAGGCAGAGTGTCTGTCGCCTACCACAAAACCGGGCCTTGTCTAACTCTACTTTCCCACCAGGATGAAACCCCAAGGGAGCACTGCACCCCTTGGGCAGAGGGGCTGGGCTTCTTATGTGAAGGAGTGGGGCAGGCCCCAGTCTGCCTGCCCATGTCACCCCAGGACAGGCCCCTTAGGGCAGGGGGTAGTGGTGGATTGCGGGCCGGGGGCCTGCCCCCTCCAGTTTGATCTGTGATCCAGCCTGGGGTCTCAGGACCCCACGCTTTGGCTGCCCCCACTGGGGAGGCAGTAGAGAGGGCGGACTTGGGGGCGGGGAGGGGAGCAAGAACAACAGCAGAAAAATCTCATCTGTACAGTACGGGCCGTTTGAGTCATTATTATTACAATATACTTTGACAAAAATAGAATCTCATTTCATATCAATACAACAACAACAAAAAAAAACAGTTTCCTGGACTGTTACACTGCTAACGTTTTCCAAAGGTTGCTATTTACAATTACAGTAGCCAAGACAGAAGGTGGGATGCGGCCTGGGGGTGGTGGGACAGGAGGTAGCGAGACAATGAGGGCGCCAAGAGCAGGGAGGTGGGGTCAGGAGCGGAAGGAGCTGGGAGGAGGGCTGGGGAGAGGGGCCAAGGAGGAAAGAAGGGAGGCAGGCCTTTTGCGGACCTTCTCCATCCCCTCTCCCACCCTCACACACCACCCCAGTGTCCACTCCTCTGGGTATGTGTACGTGCAAGGAAGAGCAAGTCCCCTCACTCACGCTAGTCCCTGGATGCAAGGGTTTCCAGTCCTCAGGCACCCCGGGGTGCCTGAGGCCGTCTCCTGCTGAGCCACCTCACTCTCCCCAGTTCTCCCTGCGCTTTGTGGCCAGCTTTACAGGGCTGGTGTCAACTGAGGGATGGGGAGCTATTGCACTGTGTATCTTAGAGAAAGTGCTGGGGAAGGGAGGGGGCCCCCAATTCACCCCCTGCCCCAGCCCTTCTGCCCCTCCTCAGCCCTCTCCTTATGGCTGTCTTTCTCTCCAACTGTGCTTCATAGGGGCCCTACCTCAAGCCCCTCCCCCTCCAGCCTCGATTCCCAGGCAGCCTTCCCAGCCCCAAACCTCAGCCAGCACCCGCACACCCTGGAGGTGCAGATCACACATTAACCAGTTGAGAGTGTGTGGTGTGTGTGCAGGGGCCTCTGGGGCCCAGGCTTGGGTATTCTGCCCCATGTGCCTGTGGCCATAGGAACAGCCGAGAAGCAGAGACCTTCTTCAGAACCTCTGCCTCACTTTCCCCCTGAAACACAAAACCACCCATGAGGCCGACTTTGGGGTTTCAGTCTATTGTAAGGGGTTTTTGTTGTTTGGTAGTTTTTGGTTATTTCCCTCTGTCTGGGGGATGGGGTGGGAGGGCCCCGCATGCAGGGCTCGGCACCTGTCCTTTCCCAAGGCCTATCGGGCCCCCCACCCCCTCCTGCAGCATATGTGTACAACGTGCAAAGTGTCCCCCCCTTCCCGCAAAAAAGAGCCTCCCAGCCAGTGAAACTGGTGGGGGGTGCAGAAAGAGGGGATGGGAGCATCCCCCTCTCCAAAGCGAGAATCCAAATTAAAAAAAATATAATAATAATAATAATATAATAATAATTATACACAAATGTAACCGTCAACAGGACACGGAGCACAAGAAAGGAAGTGGGGGTCGAGCGGGAGGAGCCCAGGACAGGGAGGGGTGGGCGGTGAGATTGTCAACTCTTCATCAGGGAGGCTGAGAGGAGGGGAGTGGGAACCGTCACTTTAATGTCTGTGAAGAGAGGAGATGGAGAAGGGGGTGTGAGGGCGTGGCCCAGGCTACGGGGTATGTGCCCCCCACGTCCCTCTCCCAGTAGGGCCAGGATTCTAGTGGCAGGGCCAGCTCTGAGGGGAGGAAGTCATCGAGCAGAAGGACTGATGCTGGAGGGAGGGGAGATGGGCCCTTGGTGGGGGTGAAAGGGTGTCGGTGCTGCCCCATAAGGGCTGATGGAAGGGCTAGCTGGCCACAGGGCCTCTTAGGTGGGAGCTGAGACAGGCTGGGGGCATATGGGCCAGTCCCTGGGTGTAGCAGACAACGGCAGACCGGAGGGGTGATGCTACAGTACCCAAGTATCGAGCCGCATCCTCTTCACAGCTGAGCCCTCAGCCTCAGGCTCTGGGGCTGGGCGCAGCAGGCCCAGTGTGGGCCCGAAGTCTCCCCGTCCATCATCCCGGTCCCCCGTCTCATAGGAGGCCCCAGCCGGGCTGCTGAGACTGTCGCCAGGCTCAGGGCGGGTAGCCGGAAACACAGCTGGAGGGGGAGGCGCAGGGCTGCGCTCACGGCTTGGGGACACTGGTTCCGACTTGATGCTGATGTGGGGGTGGGTGGTGACCGTGAGGGCAGCACCCACGTGGGGCAAGGAGCTGCCGGGGCTGGAGACAGGCAGTGGGCATGGAGTACAAGGGACAGAAATAGAGGAGGTGAGGGACAGAAAAAGTGATGGGAGGTCACACGACAGGGAGTGAGAGAGGACAGGAAGTGAGAGGATGGGGGTTGGGGGTGGGGTGAGGCAAGTGGATGGAGACAGAGGCAGCAGGAGAGAGAGAGGGCCAAGTGAAGGGAAAAGAAGGAAAAGAAGTCACATGAGTTGTCTTTCCATCCCATGTCGTCTTCTGCAGAGCTGGGAGGGCCCCACACCCCCCCCCAACCCCGGGCTGGCTCGGGGAAAGGCTCAGGATGGCTCTCCCAGGCCTCAACAGGGGACTCCAGGGCTGCCACTTAGTGGCTTACCTGCTGTCCAATGATGACAGACAACCTCAAAGGGATCTCAGCTCTCAAGAGGCCCCTCCTCTTCCCACCCCTCAGCTCCCCCTTCCCCAACACTGGCGGGGCATCCCCGGGACTCACATTAGGTTGCTGAGGGACACGGGGACCAGGTGGGGCTGCTGCTGAGGTGGCGGCTGGGGCTGCTGGGGCGGCTGGGGCTGCGGCTGCGGCTGGGGCTGTGGCGGCTGCGGCGGCTGCTGCGGCTGCGGCGGCTGCTGCCAGGCGGTGACACTGCCTAGCGACAGCCCCCCAGGCGAACTGAAGGCCGGTAAGGAGGAGAGCTCTGCACTGGTCAACTGGTAATCTGCACGGGGTGGGGAAGAAGGTGCGGGTGAGCTTCTTGCAGTGGGAGAGAGGACCGAGGCTCCCATGGGGGAGCCGCCTCCAGGACTATCAGGATGGGGGGAGTTGTTAACGACAGATGTGAATAATCAAGTAAGCCCATACAAATTCAGTGAAGATGGCACTCAAAAAAACGTAAATCTTAATAACCACGAGGTGCTGTTTTTTAACAGGATGCAAAGAGAGGTCGTTTTTTAAAATAGTGTTTAACTTTTTTTTTTTTTAACCATGTGTAGGTATCACTTTTAGAATGTCAATCTTAAAAAAGAAGGCGAGGGACTTCCCTGGTGGTGCAGTGGTTAAGAATCCGCCTGCCAAGGCAGGGGACACGGGTTCGAGCCCTGGTCCGGGAAGATCCCACATGCCGCGGAGCAACTAAGCCCGTGCGCCACAACTACTGAGCCTGCACTCTAGAGCCCACGCGCCACAGCTACTGAAGCCCGTGCGCCTAGAGCCCGTGCTCCGCAGCAAGAGAAGCCACCACAATGAGAAGCCCGCGCACTGCAACAAAGAGTAGCCCCCGCTTGCCGCAACTAGAGAAAGCCCATGCGCGGTAGCGAAGACCCAAAGCAGCCAAAATTAAAAATATAAATAAATAAATTTTAAAAAAATAAAAAAGAAGGGGAAAAAAGGTAGGTAGGGAAGTTCTAGTATATGTCTAATTGTCATCTCTTCAACTGCCAAGTCTTCAAGAGCCTTTCTGAGATTAGAGGGGAATGGTGGGAAATGCTAGGTGAATGGCGCATCTGAAGCAAATGACTGTAACTACCATTCCACCTTCCTCAAAGTCCCTGAGTCTCCTGAAGACTGTCAACACATAAAACAGGCAGAAATAGGTAGCAGCAAGCGTTCGGGCTGCTGTGCCCACATACACAGAGGACGCACGTCTGCCACCCAGAAGGGCCTACAAGAGCAGAGGGGCTGTGAGTGAAACAGGCCTGCGGTGCAACTGGCCAAGGTTCTGGCGGATTTCCCCATGAGGTGGCACTTGTTGTTTTCCAAAATTTCTGTCTTAATGAAGAAACTGTGATGTTTGCACTGTCACAGAACAAACAGAACCATGAAATGTTTCACAATTTACACAGCTCTGTTATGTTTCATGCCGCAGCCTGTTTGGGACAGTTTAGAAAACGCCTTCCCTGAGGAACACAGGACGACTGCACCGTGGTGTGATGAGGAGGGCACACCCGCCAGTCTTCCCAACGCTACACCACGTGGCTCCTACGTGAGGGGCCATTTGCTCCAGCCCTCTGTCTTTACACAGGGAAGACAGGATTATCTGTGCAATAGAACAGTAAGGTGAAGGGCATGAGCGATGGGGTCAAACCTCCTGGCCACCTCCACTTACAGTCCATGCGACCTTCGGCGAGTTACTTAGTCTGTCCATAAACTGGAGGCAATAACCCTGCCTGCATCACTCAGCTGCTATGAGGACTGAGCACGTTAATACACATGAAGTATGTAGAACAGTGTCTGGCACATGATAAATAATCAAAAGATTTACCTGCTGTTATTATTAATTTACAAATGAGGCGGCTGCAGCCTCAAGTTTGAGGAACTCTCCCCAGGTCACAGAGAAAGCCAATGGCAGAGCTAAGACAAGACCCCAGGCTTCTTTATTACCTTTAAATCTCACTCTATAGATGGTCCACGCTTGCCTCTGGTCTCATAACAATGTTAATTAGCCAGGAGTTCTGAGATGCTTACATTTAAAAAGCACACCAAGGGCAGACAGGGGCCCCTACGACCAACTATTTACAACATTCATTTTACAAACAAGGAAACCAACCCTGAACAGTGCAGTGTCCCCCAGCCAGTGAATGGTAGGCACTCAAACCCCAGTCTTGCACTTTCCCACCACACTCCAGCCCTGTCTACGTGGAGATTTGGCTCCCCAGCAGGCCCCTCAGTCTGCTCCTAGAGCGACCACAGCCAGACCTCTGCAGCCAGTGTCAACAAGGGGCCAGGTGCGTCCCTTATCCATGATATTACCACAGGCAGATCACCCCCAGCCGGAACTTGGACTGGGGCCAAGCACTGTAAACAGTGAACAACTAAACAGCAATGTGTTCATTGGGGATTTGTTTATATATGTAGGGTCACCTGAAAACACCTGCTGTTTAAACTGAGGGTCTGCTTAACTACTCCTGCAGCAAGAGGAACTGGAGCCCTTGGTTTCTGAGAGGATGTGAGAAAGCCCAAACACTTCCCAGCAGGGCTCCAACGGCAGGCCCAGGGTCAGAATCTGCTTTCACACCAGACTGACAAACAGAGTCTGAAGTCTGGCCTTGCTGAGCGCCTGTCCCAGGTTCACTGACACCCACTAACCTGCCTCCTGCTTCACAGAGACTGGTGGAGGACCTGAGAAGATGGCAGGAAACCACCACCATGGGATACCCAAATAAACAGCAGCTCCTGAAAAGTGGCCTGTGCTGCCCTCTACCAACCGCCCCCACTGGCAGGGCTAGAAGGGCCTCAGAGACTTCCTGTCCCCCCACAACTCAGAGATGAGAACTCCTACTGGCCCCCGAAGGTGCGGCCATCTGAAGCGGTCCTCTCTGAAGCTGCCCAAGGACATGATAACTTGGGAGTGGGTACACACATGGGAGCACACACAAGGGACGAGGGACTTCACAAGACACCCAGGTGATAAAATCTGGACACCGACCCACATGCCAGGGTCTGGCCTCTCAACACGAGGCAGCTCCTCCAGCTCTCTTACCTGCCCTGAAGGGCTTTCCCACACACAGGGTTGGGTTCTGGATTTTTACACACATGGAACAGGTGTGATTTTGTAGGTATTTGTACTGGTGTCTGGGACCTACCTAGCATGGTTCAACTCTGGAATGTGGGCTTGGGGAGTGGGGAGAAGTTTAGGGGTCTTTTGGTCTAGTCTGATCTCACCACAGAACAGCCCTGATGCAAGCCATTCACAGGTGAGAAAAGCTGGGGAACATCAGAAGCCTCTTCAGTGGGAGAAACAGACCAGGTTCCCAGCCACATCGATGCTCTGAAACAAGGTGACAAGGCATTTCCGCACTGGGAAGTCCTTCCTGACACAGCAGCTTGGAATGCAGGCGAGAATGGCTGAAAATGTCACAGACTGTTCCTGGGAGGGTGTGAGTGGGTGACAGAGGCCAGGACAGCCCTGGGGACCCAGGACGGCCCAAGCACTGGGTGTCCTTTCTGAATTTTTCTACCCAGAGTTCTCTCCCATGTCTCCAAGTGACTCTTCACCTTCAGATCCCCTCCCCCACTTTCATCAGACCTCCTCCTCCCTTTCCCCCTCATCATTCGACCAAGCCAACATCAGGGTGAGAGACCCCCTTCTTCCTCCTCCGCCCCGCCCTGGAGTCCCTACTTGGCTTTCCCAGAAAGCTGGATAAATCTTCCTGACCATGCTTCCTCTCGGGCCTCCTCAGCCTCCCTGTCTCTCTCTGCCTTTGTCTCTCCCTCATTCCTTCATTCTTCTCCTCCAGGAAGCCTTGCTGACCTCGGCATGCTCCCCTCCCCACTCCCTGACCCTGGTCAGCCCGAGTCACCCAGCTGCTCAACCCACCTCAGATGGGAGCTCCCCAAGGACAGGGCTTTCCTTCTCCATTAGGTCCTATTTAAAAATAAGGGATACTCATACCCACTTAAATTTGATTTTCAGACAAAACAATGAATAATTTTTGCACAAGTATGTCTTTGAGACAGTTCCAGTAACACCATCACCATGTGAATGGCGTCCGATGTTACTATTTGCTAAATCTGGCAACCTTAATTAGGTAGGGGCTACCCCAAATCAATGGCCCTCCTCAGATTGGGGCATCCCCCAGAGAATACCTCATGTTCCTTCTCTGGTCCCTCCTGTGCCCCAAGGCCAAGTGCACACAGCTACATGTCACATGAACACTCACCTGTATTGTAGGCGGTGGGCATGGAAGAGAAGGGGAGGCCCTGGCTGAGTAAACTCGGTGTTGCCACGGAAACCACTGGGGTGGTGAGCGAGTGGGTAGACTGGGAGACCCCAAGGCGCTGGGCATTGTTCTGCAGGAGAAAACAGTCTGTCAAGAGGTGGCAAATGGGAGGGCTGCTTTACCCAGGCCCCCCATTCCAAGGACAAGCTGGGGTCCCTGAATCTCGAGGCCCAGGAGGGATGCCTTAGCATGGAGGCCCCGCAGATACACAAACACACACTGGTGCATTCACAGAGACACTGAGATCCATGGAGAGAGACATGCACACACAGATTCACTGACGCCTACACACATGCGAAAAGGAAGGTACATATGCTGGCCCTGTGGCCCTAACACCAGCCATGGGCCCTGTCTCCATTCTTCTCCTGGTTAGTCCCCCTAGAGTCTACCCTCCACCCGTCACACTGCAGCACACGCCCTGGTAGAAGTGTGCTAGCATCTGTGAGGGGAATGCAGGGCTTGGCGTGGCGTGTGCCTGCGTGTACGCACACACGTGTGTAGGGCTGTCAGCTCCATCTGCCGCTGAGTCACTTGTTTATTCCAACTCCACGCTGGGGCCGTAACTGCCGCCGTGTTGGCCGCCAAAGCCTGCCTGCCTTTTCCAGCCTCTCTGGCCTCCCGTCAGGGAGTTCGGGAGGGAGGAGCCCCCGCCCCACTCCTGGCTGAGGGTGAGTATGTAAGCGTGTATATGTGTGACAGAGGAAGAGCGCTGCGTATGCCTCTGAGTGTCTGTAAGACAGGCTGCGTGCAGGAGGGAGCACCAGGAGACAGAGGGAAGCAGGGAAGCCCCCGACCAAGGACAACTCTGGTCTTGCCTTGGGCCTCAGCTTTCCCTAGAAAACCGATTTTCCTGTCCGGCTGGCATCCCTCCTAAGGAGGTCTCTGTCCTGGGTGGGCATGAGTAGAGTCAGAGGGCAAGCACAGTCCAACCCTCAGTCCAAGGGCCTAATCCAGGCACCCTTGGATACACTGAGATGGGACCTCTGAGGCCTGAGGCAGGCCCACTCCACTGGCGCATGTGTGCGTGCACGCGCACATATACACACACACAAAGGTGTGTCTGCATGAATGCAACATCCCATGAAAACATCCACGGACACTCAGGTACATACACATGCATATGAGCCCCTCGCCCCCACCCCGTTCATCTCTGCATCCCACTTGGCACTGAGCATAGCTCTTGGCAAATAACCAGATAAACAAACACCACACACTACACACACAGGCGAAAGGACAAAGGCACACACATACTCCATGCTGGGGGACCGCAGAGCAATGGGCTAACCCAGAATTTAAAGCCACAGCAAACATCTCATAGCCTCACTTACCAGATCTAAATGGTCCTCAGTCTGGGAGCAGAAATAAAACCAAGGGGATGGTTCAGTCTCTGGCCCCTGCCCTCCCCTCATGCCCCTGCCCTCCCCTCACGCCCCTGCCCCCACAGCCGTCTACCTCTTTGCATCGGAGCAGGATGGCTCTCCAGCCTAGAAGGGCAGAGCTCTTCACTGTCCTGACTGATTTCCAGAAGATGCTATAGCCCAATGCCCACCAGTTAGGAAATCCTCACAGTCTAATCCTCATCCCTCTGCTGTAGAGGCAAATCCCTCTGATCATCCTCCTATCATCATCACGGAACCTTCTCTCCCACCTCCTGTCCCTTTTTACTGCCCTTGAGACCGGTACTTCTGTGTTCCAACCTCTTGTAAGGCCCTTCGGGAAGGAAGAGCTCATAAAAAGCCACGATTCCACGATCTCTCTAGGGAAGTCCTAACTGCTGGTTATCTCTCCTGCTAGAAGTCGGCTCTGTCCTCCCACCCTACTGCTCCCCACTCTCCCATTCCCCAGCCCCTGGCCCTCGGTCCAGACACCCCACTCACCAAATGATGCATTAACCCCTTTCCTCCCTGGGAAGTGATGACCCTCAGGTCAGGCTTGCGGCTGGGGGCTCCAAGCTGGGCGCTGTGGGTGGGTGGGGGCGGAGACTTGGCAGGGATGACCTTGTTTAGGCTGTTGCCGTTGGCCACGGGGAGGAGGCCAGGGGAAGCCCGGGCACTGACGTAGCCGTTCCCTGGAAAGGTGAAGAGATGAGGGTAAAAGGAAAAACATGGACCCACCACTTAGCCCTGTTAACTGCTCCCAAACCAATACTCCTGTCATCCAGAACTTCTCAAAGCCATGTTCAGACTTTGAGTGGCTACTGAGTTCTCTAATTTTCCCCTAAAACCACCCTGTCTTGGGAGTAAGGGGAGAACACTCCTTACTCCTCAATCATCGGGTTCATTCCCCTGCCTCTAAGCTACATGTGATGGGACTGGGTAGTAGGAGCTGGTCTCCAGCGACAGGAAGTCCAGAACCTGCCCCCAACTGGGCCCATAATGATGCAGGTTGGAGAAGGGTGGCAGCCTGGAAGCTGAGACTCAGTGTGGATCCCGGTCACGAGGGCAAATCAACCACTCAAGACTGCTCCCCTCGCCTTGAGCTCGGGATGCTGTGATTTGGATAAGCACATGACAAGATGCCTGTAGCTCTGGGAAAAAGACGAGCCATTCACTTGCAGTGCTGGTGTTACTGGAACTGGGGGACTGATGACATAGCTGCCACCAAAATTAGACTGGTGATAACAAGCAGAATAACCATCTTTTACATTTGTTCCACACTCCATAACCAACACAGGGCCGTCACACGCGTATCATCGTATTTATCCTCACGCTAACCCTGCAAGACGGACAGGACGTGTATCATTAGCCCTATTTACAGACGAGGAAACACCTGCCAACCGCTGGTTGGGAGAGACGCGATGACTTCTCCAGGGCCACACAACCACTTTCTACGTGTTGTGCTTGAGGGCCTACAAGTATCACCGTTCCCTTAAGGTCTGCAGGCACTTCTCTGGCCCTTTCCTTGGAGAGGGAGGGGTATTCACCCATTCCCCCTATTTCCTGCCCCCGTACACAACTGCTGCCAAGGAGGTAGTACATGGTTCCTGGGGCCAAGCTGGGGAACTCTAA
Organism: Balaenoptera physalus; assembly: GCF_965194825.1. Taxonomy (NCBI): domain Eukaryota; kingdom Metazoa; phylum Chordata; class Mammalia; order Artiodactyla; family Balaenopteridae; genus Balaenoptera; species Balaenoptera physalus. The sequence goes on along the minus strand of NC_138882.1, from coordinate 82,445,560 downwards.
AACCCAGAGATGTGGGGGTGCCCAATGTCAGAAGTATCACCTCGCCCCCTGCCCTGAGAGCACACTGCTTCCCTGGAAGCGTGTGGCTGCCTCCATCCCAGTTCCCGGATCACTCCGGGAATGGCAGGAATGTTGGGGTGACGTCAATGGTGACATTCGAAGTCATAGTCACCAGCCGGACAACGGCACAGGGCAGGAGGGGCTGTCAGCTGCTGGCGGGGCAGGGTGGCATGGAGCAAGCAGCCTTTCTTCTGTGGTTCATAGACGTGTGCTTACAAGTGCACATCTAATGTCTGGATATTTCCATAAGAGTGAGAAAATGTCCGTACGTGTGTAAGTGCGTGTGAGTCTGTGCTTATCTGTCGCCGATGTCAGATATTCCTATCTTCCAGATCCCAACCAGACGCCCCCCCACCTACTGAACTGGAAAAATCTGGAACCTTTCCTCCAACTAGAAATGTTGGTCAGTTCTCAGAGTTTGCCCAGAATTCCCTGAGCCTACATCTCTGCCAATCATCCACACCAATCACTGCTACAGACAAAAAAATCCAGGGGCTTAAAAATCCTCAGACACTACATCCAGCTCAGGCCCTGGGATCTTCCTCTCCCCTAATCTAGGTCCCTCTCGGTCCCTGGAACACCTGAGGCCACCGAGCAGGCAGACCCTGGCCCTCCCCCAGGCAGAGGGCAGCTTTACTCACCGACAGGGCTGGGGCAGGCTCCGTTAGCACTGTTGAGGTCTCCCCCCAGCATGGCCCCTGGAGAAAAAAGAGAACCATAAGCCGACAGGACACCCTCTTCCAGAGTGAGTCCTGGGAACTGGACTCACTGGGAGCCACGGTCCTTTCCCTCTGGAACCACACACATGGGAGAGTGCTGTGGTGGGTGAAGGGAAATAGTCACTGTGGAAAATGGAATCCCAAAGTCTCACCACACCTCACTGCCACGTCACCTACCCACCTATCAGATCACTTACCTGCGCTGGCTGGCCGCTGAGGCAGGCCGGGAGATACACTGTTCCTCTGTAGTGCTGGCTGCTGGGGGGACAGGAGCCGTGGGTCCGTGAGGGATGACGTCACCAGGGAAGGGGTGACCAGGGAGCCGCTGGGATTGCTGAACTGCAGTGAGCTCTGATTGGACACGGGCACCGTGACGGGCATGGCAAAGTTGGGGGCCGGGACAGCTGACTAGACAGAAGATGGAGAGGCAGGGTCAGGCCAGGGTGACCCCTTACCCTGGACTCACTTTGCCTGGGAGGGCAGGCCAGGGTTCCTCTAGTCTCTGGGCTGTGCGTCCTTGGGCCAGCAGCTCGATCTCTCTGCTCTGGAACCCCCTGGAGTCATGCCTGCCACTCCCACCAAGGAAGTATGCTGGTTGGAGTGCTTTGGGATCCAGCTCTGGCCCAGAGAATGAGAAGAAGGCTCTGCTCACTGCAGAGAGACCCGGGGACACCTGGAACCCCCCTAGCGGAGGTGGGTTAGTCCTCAGCCAGGCAGGACACACAGAGAGCAGGTTAGAGGCCCTGAGTACAGACCCAAACTCACACACACAGCTGTTAAGGATGAGCGCGTGGGTCGGGACGTCACCTCACTTGTCGTCTCTCATCCGTCTGCCTGCTGCAGAGGGCGTTCACCCACCTCACTGCCTTCCCCTTCAGCAGGAGTCTCTGCCTCCCCTTGACAGTGCTATTGAGTATCTTGGGCTGGGGGTGTCACAGCAGGCCCAAAGGGGCCTCTCCCCAAAACAAATCTGGACAAAGAGCACATTCTCTACTTTCCTGTCATCTAAGGATCTCAGGTCATCTACACACTTCTCGCTGGTGAGGGGGACACTCCAGGCCTCTCCCGGCTTATGCTCCATCCAAGATGAGTCTCAGCAAGGGTCACGGGTTTATCACGACCAACGTCAGAGGTTCCTCAGTGGTCACCAATAGCCCCAGCATGGCTCAGAGCAGAACATCCATCAGAGGCAGCCGAGGGCCGGGGCGGGGCGCGAAGCCACACCATGCACCACAGGGAGGCTCTCCTCCATGCGACTACTCACGGCCAGTCTATAACTCTGCATCATTTTATCAAACTCCTCGTCTATCTTTTTATATTTCTCCTCCGTCTGGGGGGTCAGGGCAAACACCTCGTCCACCTCAGGGCTCTCACATTCCCTGTGCTTCTTGTGCAGCGCCTGGGGGGGAAGGGGCCGGAAGGGGGGGCCAACAGAGAGAGAGTGAGTGGGGCTCACCCCATAGCGCCGGAAGAGCCCGTCGAGCTCCTCGCTGGCGCGCCGGTACTTGTCCTCCAGCAGGGGGCTCTGTTCCAGCGAGTCCTCCCCGTCGGGCTCCGGGCTGTCGCAGCCGTTGAAGCCCTTCTTCCTCAGGGTCTGTAACCGCACCACTACCGTCAGCAGGGGTGAGGGTCCTCCCAGCCCCAACCCCCCCGGGCGTTCCTTCCAGCCCTTCCCTAAGACTCTCCTACTTTCTCAGCACCTCATACCTCAGGGTTCCCAACATCTCCCCAGCCCCCTCCCTCAGGGTGACCCTCCCCTCCTAGGGCACTGGGTGACTGTGTGGTTGATGGGGGAAGGCATAAGAATACAGGGTCACGTGGAAGGCGGGCCTAACCCAGGGAATGCAGCCGGCATAGAGACACGTGCTTCCAAGGTGACAGGTGGGGCAGGGGGTTTCTGGGGGATGAGCTGAGGGGCTGGTGCCCTGAGGCAGCCTGTGCCTGTCCACCCTTAGGTGAGCCCCAGCCAGAAGGCACAGAGCGCTCTCCAGCGCAAGGCCGTCAGGACTGACTTTGCCCGGCGCAATTCCTGGGCTCTGCTTAGAAGAAGAAGGGGAAAGAGAAATCGAAATGGAGACAGAGAGGTAGAAGAATAAGAGGGAGAAAGACAAAACATTTCTTTGCATTTACTGAGTTCCTACCATGTACCACCTTGTACGCTGTCCTAGAGCAAAGGCCACAGCTTCTCCCATGCACCCACACAAAGTAGGGGATGCACACCTGGTGGTGTGTAGGAGACCCCAAAGCTGACCTCTCCATGCTCAAAACATCTTCACAGATACTTGTTTTGTCTTGAAAATGAATGTGAATTTTACATTCTAGTTCAGAGTAAATCTGTTTTCTCTAATATAAAAATAAAGGAATTTCTTCCACATCTGTGGAGTGAAAGTCTCGCTCCAGGAAGGCAGGCCTGTGGCTTCCCAGGCACCCTTCTTCATCGGCACAGGTCCCATACCCCCAGTGTGAGAAGCAGGAACTGGGCTGTCTCATTCAATTCACACAACACCCTTCAAAGCAGGCACTGGCCCCATTTTGTGGAGGTGGGCACCAAGGCTCTGGGAAGCTAAACCACCTGCCCAAGGCCACACAGCCAGTAAAGGCCAGAGCTGGATTCCAAAGCCCACGTCCTTTAATGGTTTACAATGTCAGCTCTCTTTGAAACAGAAAATAGAGCCACAGGGACCCACAAAGGGACAGAGACAGAGCAGCAGAGATGGAAACAAAGAGGGAGACAGAGAAAGGAAGAGTCAGATGCAGGAGCATATCAAAAGATGGAGAAGGAAGGAAAAGAGAGAGAAAGAGAGAATTTGAGAGCAGACAGAGCAGAGATGTCATGTTGTGCCTGACAGACATGAAGAAAGCGGCTCAGAGAGGGCTGGGGTGGGACTGGGCTGGGTGGGCAGCCCCATCTGACATCTACCTCACTGCCCTCCTTCCTTCTCGGGCCCGGGGTTTGTAGGAGAGGATGTGGGTTTATATGTGTGTGTGCACAGGTGAGGGGGCTTCAAGGGGCAGGTGTACATGTGTGTGTGCACGGGCAGGTCCAAGTGTGCATGCTGCATGGGCACGTGGTGTGCAGTTGCAGGCGGGGGTGGGGTCCGCGTGCGTGGGCCCACCTCGATGATGTCGGCGTTGGTGCGGCTCTCGTGCGGCTCATTGTACTCCGTGTACTTGAGCAGCACCTTGTCCATGTCCGTGCTGGCGTACTGGAACAGCTTGTTGGAGTGGTTGAAGATGATGAGCGCGATCTCGCAGTCACAGAGCACGCTCAGCTCGTACGCCTTCTTCATCAGCCCGAACTTCCTCTTGGTGAATGTCACCTGTAGGTGGGCGTGTGGGCGGCCAGGTCTGGCTCAGTCAAGGTCTGCCCAGGAGTCCCACCTACAGGAAGCTGGACATAGCCAGCCCCTGCCTCACGGTAACCCTGTTCTCAGGAGCCCCTGGTCTGGGCAAGGAACAGGCCAGCACCCCTCTACCAACACGTGGCCAAGACACAGCCCAGGGCCAATTCACTGAAAGCAGAGAAATTCAGATGGACAGAACTCCACACCTCTGTGCTGGGGGCTATAAAGAGGTTAGGGAGGGAGAACAGAGGAGCTTCCAGGCGCCTCCCTTGGGGTAGGAGGAGGGGAAAGATTCATCTTGGGAAAGGGGAAGTGCCTGGGTGCGGCCTGAGGTTTGCATATTGCATATGGTAGGGGCTCAGGTCTGCCTGGTTGCAGCAGCAGATGAGTCTTGGGGTTCTAGGACACAGGGTCCTAAGAGCTGCAGGGAGGTGGGGATTCCTCTTCTCCCAACTCAGCCCTTGCCCTTCCATAACAGACTCCAGAGCCCCCTTCCTCCGGGAAGCCTTCTTGGAGTGGCTGCAAGTGGAGTGGAGGCAGAGGCCAGCTCCCTGCCCTCATCCACTCTGTGAAGCTCCAGGATCCCCTCACCTGTCGGTTCCGCTCATCGGTGATTCGCTGGATCTGAATCTTTTTCCTCCCCATCTTTTCCGGGGATCCTCAGTGCCAGGGAGGGGAGGGGATCGCTGGGTGGCGGGTCTCGGCACACCTTACACTGTGCTCATGAACAGTCTCGGACCAGCACTCAGTTCATGGTCTGCAGGACACCTTCTGCACAGCCTCCTGGGTGGGGAGGGTCACAAGAGGACTGTCAGCCCTGGCGACCCTCATGCCTGCTCCTTTGGCACACGGGCCAGCCTCACAGCACCCCTGTGAGAGGCTGGTAGCATCTGAGCCCCATCCACAAACTAAGGAAATGGTGGTGACCTGAGGTGATGGCATGCCACAGCCAGGCACAAGATGGAATTCACTCAGGGCCCAGCACTCTGCTCCAGGCTCCTTCCACACCATCACTGCTGCCCTCAGATTCTAGGTCAGACAGAACACAATCAGGGAGCTCCCTGGCTCCTAAGGGTCTGGGTCTTAGAGAACGTCCCACCCCCTCACTTCTCCCCAGAGCCCACCAGGAGTAGAGACACCTGGGCTCACCAGCTGCCCCGCTGGCCTAGGATGGTGGTTCCCATACGGAGCCCGGTGCAGAGAACGTGCCGAGTGAACACCCGCCGAGGCTGTGAATAGCTAGCCTTGTGTACCTGCTGCCAGAATGGGAGTGTGTCTGCACCCCTGGCTCAAGAATATACCAGAGCAGGTCTAGAACAGTGGTCCTCATACCAGACTCATGGAACCCTGGAGCCTGGAGTCCCAAAGTAGGGCTTGGGCTGCAGAACCCCTATCTCCCTTTAACCAGGGCTTCTCTACCCCAATCTGTTTTACTCAGTGGGCCTTGGTCTAAATTTCTGCTTTGAAGAAAGGATTCTGCTGCTTTAAATAAACCAACCAACCAACCAACCAGCCAACCAACCAACCAACCACCCCTCTACACCAGAGGTCAGTAAATTTTTTCTTTAAAAAGCCAAATAGGGACTTCCCTGGCGGTCCAGTGGTAAAGAATCCGCCTTCCAATGCAGGGGACGCGGGTTTGATTCCTGGTTGGGGAACTAAGATCCCACATGCCGCGGGGCAACTAAGCCCTCGCACCACAACTACTGAGCTCGTGCGCACCTCAACTAGAGAGCCCGCGAGCCGCAACGAAGAGCCCACGTGCTCTGAAGCCCACGCGCCACAACGAAAGGCCCCACGTGCCGCAACTAAGACCCGTTGCAGCCAAAAAAAATAATAATAGATAAATAAATATTTTAAAAAAAAGAAGCCAAATAGTAAGTATTTCAGGTTTTGCAGGCCATACCGTCTCTGTTGTAACTGCTCAACTCTGCCACTGCAGCATGAAAGCAGCTGTAGACAACACATTTAAAAGTACGAGTGTGGCTGTGTCCCCAATAACACTAGATTTATAAGAACAGGCATGGCCAGATTTGGCCCATGGGTCACAGTTTGCCAACTCCTGCTCTAGAGGAGTGGGGCACGTCTAGAACCCAAGTTCAGTCTAAGAGCACTGCCTCCCAACCTTGCTCAACTCAGAGCATGTAGAGAAAATATAAAACCAGTGCCAGACAGGAAAGAGGCTGCTGGCAGCCAGGGGGACACAGGCACCAGGTGGAGGGATCCTTGTCTCAGTACACCTATAAATCCATCATGGCCCACTGGGTGAAGAGCTCCAATTAAAGAGCCAGGAAGGGAAACGGAGGCCCCGCACTGTACAGTGTGAGGTTCCACAGGATGGAAGGAGGCACCGGGATGGCAGCCCAGCCTGAGCCAGGAAAGGTGCATGCTCTCAGGTGTGGGTAGCACCTAAACAGGCTGGGTGAGCCCCTGGGGACTGGAAGGGCCAAGGATGGAGGCACAAGATGACCCCAGGGCCCTTCTGGCTCTGCGATTCCAGAGATGGAATAGTGGGAGATGGTGGAAAGGGGCAGTAGGCATGGGGCCCACGCTTTCTAAAGCCACTCTGATAGGGTCCTGGGAGGAGCCCAGACCCAGAAGCCCAGCCCTCCTCTCCAGAGTTCCCCTTCCACAGAGTCCCTGCCAGAGAGCCCACTACAGAGTCCAGGAAGGTGGGCTCTCACCTCCCCCCAACCAACCTGGGCAGAGGGTGGGTGTTTGACGACAGAGACACCTGTAATTAGAAACCCCCTCCCCAGCCCCCATTTCCAGTGGCTGCTGAGTTTCTCTAGCCTTCACATATCCACTCAACCGTGGGCCCCAAGGTTCCATAGTAGATGCCAAAGTTCAGCCTTGGCATCTAGGCCATAGAGGGAAGCAGAGAGGGAAGGCAGGGAATCTATGGACTTGGGAGGAGCCAGGAATATCCCTCCCCACCCTTTCCCATTATCAGGACTTTCCCTCAGGCTTTCCCTAGCCCAGCTGGAAAGAGAGCTTCTGCTCTGTCCAGGCAGCTTCAGAAAACAATGTAGCCCCCTCCCCACTCCTAGAAGGACCCTCCACACCTCCCTCTCTCTCCCCAGGGAGAAATCTTCAAACCCTCTTCCCTTCTTCCTTATCCTCAAGGTGCTCCATGGGCCTCGGGCCTCCTACTGTCCACCCTCACACATGCCCTAGGACATCACCATCACCAGCCCAGACAACCCTGAGTTGGCTGAGCAGGTATCTGGACCCAGAACCAGCTCCAGCCACCCCATCCCTCGTCTGTGACCCCGATCTCTGCCAAACATGCCACTGCAAAGGCTCCAGCCCGAGGAGTTCGGCTGCCCCGCCTCCCAGTGCAATCCAAAGGCTGTATTTTCCAGAGTTGCAGTGGTACGGGTTTGGCAGAGAAGGGGGGGAGGGCACACTGAGGGCAAGGGAGGGCTAAGACGAGGGCTTTTTTTTTTTTTCCTTTTCTTTTTTTAATTTTTTCAAGAAGAGGGCTTTTTAAATGGGATTCTCTGGCCTGGCCTTGAAAACCCCAGTCTAGACTGGTAAATGCAGTCACTGTCACCCTCCTCTGGCTCACAGTATCCACCTTGCATCCCTCCCCCATTTTACTATCTCCTTCTCGCCACCTTTCGTTCATCAGCAAATGTTTGCTGAGAGGTAACCTCTACCAGTTTATGGCCAATGCTATCTCCTCCTTGAAGTTGGGAGAGATCCCTCTCTTTGCTCTCACGATCCTCAGAAAAGTCATTCCTACAATCTAACTTCATTCCTTTGGTTCTCCCAAGATTACTGACTCTCAGAGTATTTTGTTCTTTTCTTTCTAGCACTTATCATGATTGTAAATAATTACAATTCTGTGCTTCTATTTAATGCCTGGCTCCCCTATGAGACTGAAGCTTCATGAGGGCAGGAACCACATCTGTATCCTTCACCACTCTATCCCCTGTAAGGAGGAGCTTGGGAAATGTTTGTTGAAAGGAAGAAAGGATTGTTTCCTCACTGTGACCCTGTGAGAAGTCCTTCTTGTGGTCTAACTTCTGTTGTAGGACCAGCTCCTCCCACTCTATCCTCTGTGGAGACAGAACTCTTCCTCTCCCAGCTGTGCCGGCAGCTTGCCTGTTTGGACGCCACCTACCCTCCAACTACCCCTGCTACTCCAGTCCTCAACCCTCCCTACCCTCAGGTTGGTTGGTACAGAGGGTGAGACTCTAAAGTCTTCTAAGGAGCAGCCCTGAGCACATGGAGATGGAGAGGACTGGGTTGCTTAGGCAACTGTCACCTGGCAACCAGCTCCCTGGCTGATCTCCTACACCCCCACCCCCACCCCCGCCTCATGCTGGGGGAGCTGGGCTGCTAGAGGGCTGAGAAGACAGGGAAGCCACAGAGACCCACTGAGCATCCTCTGACAGAGCAAAGTCAGGGTTAAAAAGACCAGGCCTCATCTATACCCAGTAGCCCAAAGCACTTTTTATGATTCCACGTTCCCATGGCGCCTTCCCCATTGCCACTCCTACCTCTGTGCCAACACTGCCAGAGGAGGAGATGCCCCTACCTTGGGCAGTCCTTCCTCCTATCTAACCAGGAGCCCTCCTACAAAGGAGGCTCAGTCTGTACTCATCTCTTTCCCCTTCTGCTATCCATTCTACACTGTTGCAGTCTTGGAAGGCTTGGGGGCAAGAACATGAACTCAGCCCTTACTTTGGAAAAAGGGGTGGCTGGGGCCTGGGTGGGCACAATGAACCCTAAACTGACCCTATCCAAGGTATGGAGGCCTATCTTGTCCAAGCTTCCCTCCTATCCAATTAGGGAGATTTTAATGAACACCTGGACCTCCTTAATTAGCTCTCTTCCTAATTACCTAACCAACTGCCAGGAGCCAGAGGCCTGGGCATCTGTTATCCAGATGTGAGCCTTTTCTTCTTCGCCTGGGCCAGCCCCATTCCTCTTCCCCTTTCCAGCCTGCTCCTCCTCTAGGAGGCCCTCCCAGATGACTGACCTGGCTTTTGGCTGCTTCTCCTGGAGGCCAAAGGCTTGGGAGGGCTTAGGGCTGCCACAGAGACGGGGTTATCCAGGATGGCCTTCCTGCTCGGATGGCCCCAGGGCCCACCCAATCCTGACCTCAGGCCACAGCTGTGACTCCTTGGGCTGGCAGCATCCCTGTCACCAAAAGTACCCCCTCGAAGACTCCAGCTGCTTCTGATTCTGATTCACCTACTCGGAGTAGTGCTGGCAGGACAGGATTGGGCAGGGTGGACCTCCTGGGGAGTAAGTGGGAGCAGACAGAGATAGGGCCTCCCCCAACAGAGACAGAAGGAGCAAAGAGGGAGGAGGATGGCAGCTGGGCTGAGCCCCAGGGAGGCAGGCGCAGACCCACCGTCTGTGGAGAAGGGTGGTTGCAGAGAAGCCTTTGCAAATGAGACAGGACACAGGGCAGGAGGCTCATCTGACAACACTCTTGACAAGTAGAGGCTGAGTGAGGGGACCAGAAACGGTGGGGGTTCCAGAAGCACCCCACGGACAACCGGTTTCCTCAGCTGGGCTACAGACCCAATAGGAACATGTGGGTTGTACTGACATGCAAATAAGGTGCAAATAACATATAAAATGTACCCTAAAGGGGATCTTGGTTTGGAGGGGGCATGGGAGAAGGAACAGGCTCCTGCCTCCCCCAATGTAACACCACTTGGTACCTGAGCAATATTCAAACCATTCTCGGGTTTCAGAATGATGCTATCTCAGTTCCTGTGTGAGGGTGGCCTGGGGCCAGCGGGAGGAGTTGGGGGGAGCGGTCAGGGCAGCCTCCTGAAGCTGCAATTGCAGCAGGGCTGCCCTTCCTGGGGGGGCTGCAGGAGAAGCGCCTTCCAGTGGCTAGCCTGCACCTCCTCTCTCCTGCTGTTGTCAGGGGACCACCTACCTCCCCTTCTCCCCTGCACCCTTCCACCCATATCCATCCTCTGTCCCAGTGGCCCAGAGGTTCAGAGGAACTGCAGAGCATCTGCTTTCGGAGCTGTCATACCAGCGCAAGTCAAAACGGAGCAGCTGCCCAGAGAGGCTGAGTGAGCAGCCCCCGTCACAGAGCATCGGGCTTCAAACCCTGCTCTTCCACATACTGAGAAACTCTCATTAAGCAGGCCCTTCATCCCTTCCTCCCAGGCTGCTCAGGGCTGTAGGCTGTGGACTGGAGGGGAAGGCAGGAGGTGCTGGAGACAGCTGTCATCCCTCCTCCCGCCCCTTCCCTGTAGCTGGGCTGCAGGGCATGAAATAAGCAGCAGGCGCTGGGGGAGGGGGTGACAATCCAATCCACCTGTCACCCCCACAGTCAGGCGGCCTCAAGCAGCCTGCTCACTAACGAGGGAGGAGGCGTGGGTGAGGCAGACACAGAGGGGGGTGGCAGAGGGGGACAGACACACAGACACAGGAAAAGAGACAGAGAAAAAGAGGTAGAGAGTCCAAGAGGAAGGCAGAGTGAGGGGCAGAGGCGGACAAGGAGAGGGCCAGAGGAGACAGGGAGAGGCAGGAGACTAGACAGAGACAGAGATTGAGAGAGAAGCGGGTAGAGAACAAGAGGCAGGTTCAACAACTGCTTGCACGACGCTGATGCTAGGCCGAGCACGTGGGTGAAACTCGACAGGACTCCAACCCTGTCCTCTGAAATCCTGCAGTCCTGCCAAGAGACAGACAGGGAAGGGCAGGGCCCACCTAGGGCAGGGCAGGGAATGGCAAGGAGGCCCTCAGGCGCCAGGACTGAGCCCAGACCTGGCCGGGGATGGAGCATCTCGGCTCTTGAGGCTCTGGCTAGGTCCCGGCTCCAGGGCTAGCAGGCCCTGAGAGTGGGCAGAGGTGGGCACAAGGCCCAGCGGCCCTCTCAACGCCCTGGGTACTGCCTCCATTCCTGCCTCACCCCAGGGCTCACTAACCTTCCAAGCCACTCACGCTGAACCGCAGCCCTCTACGCAGAGACACATGCTGAGGAGCTCTGGAAGATGGGTGGGAAGGTAAACTCAGTGACCATTAAGAGGTGGGGCCCAGGCAAGAGAGTCCGGGGGTTCGCAGCCTCTGGATTCTACACAGAGAGCCCTTCCTTCACAAACACTGTACCAGCCCCGAAGTGGGGGGCGTCACCCTCCCCTCGAAGTCTGGGCAAAGGCAGTGCTGGGGTCTCACGCTGCCCCTCTCCCCCACCGCCCACAGTCCAATTCTCACACCCCCAGCCTGCTCCCCACCCACTGCTCCCTGGCCCCTCCCTGTTCTCCATTCCCTCTGCCCCCTCTCTGCTCCCCCTCCCACAAGGCAGCCTCTTTTCATTCGCCCCCAAGTTCTTCAAGGGTCTGCTCTCAAAGGCACAGGCGGGTCCCCATCCCCGTCCTTCTCCTCCCTTCAAAGTTCTGTTTGGCAGGCTCACTCCCCAAACCCCTGGTTCCCACCATCCTCCCCTCCCTCGGGGACTCCCCTCCCCCAGCCCAACAGCCTCAGGGTTGGGCAGGGGCTATTTTTAGTCTGGGCACTGAGCTAATTTTAACTCACCGACAAGGGACCTGGGGGCGGGCTGTTGGGCTGGGGGGAGGGAGAGAGGGCCAGTCCAAGAAAGCTGGAGCTGGGGCGGGGGTGGTCTCAGGTCCCAGGCACCCTAAGAACACAAGCGGAGGCCGGCACTGAAGTCTTCGCTTAAGGGACAGGAATCGACTTGCCAAGAGCAGCACCCAGCGTGGGGAGCAGGGCTAGGAGCCCTCCCTCCAGTTTCCGCTGGACAACTCTCCCGCGCCCCACCCTAGGCTTCCCGCCCTCTTCTCCTTGGCAAATCTCCTGGGATGCGGCCAGCCTGTTCTCTGCCCAGGAGATGCCTCTCCAGTGAGGGTCTGTCTCCTGAGCCGCCTCCACTGCTTCCCCACCCCGGCTTGTCCTTCCTGTAGTCTAGCTCTCATCCTTCCTGTAGCAGCACTGAGGCTGTACGGCCCCCTACAGAGGCAGCAGCCACACCCCCACCCCCGACCTCCAGCACTGCCCACCCCAGCTCTGGCCTTCCCCTGGTGGCCTCTAGGCTGGCTCCTAGGAACCACCCTGCGCCCACAAGTTCCCAGAGCCACCCCGCTGACCTCAGGAAGAATCTGGGGGTAACAGGAGATTGAGTCCTAGTAGAAAAGGGGTAGGTGAGGTAGGGTAATGAACAGCCCAGGGAAATACGGGGACTATGGGTAGGGGTTCTGGGTGCCTGGGTTCTAGTCCCTGCCCTGGCCCTAACTCACTGTGTGAACCTGAATAAGGCACTGCCCCCGCCAGAGTTCACCCCGCTGGCCAGTACAATGGGTAGGTGGAGTGGACTAGGTACCCAAGTGCCCTTCCAGCCAAGACATTCTGTTCCTATGCTCTTTACAGAGGCTCAAAAGGAAGGGAGGTCAGGACTGTGTGATTCCATGGAGAGGTAACAGAAGAGATGGTCCAGTTAGGTCCCCTGTCCTCCAGCTTAGGAGGGGAGGGCAATGTGGAGGCCAGAAGAGTGGAGGAACAGGCCTGATGAAGACGGAGGTGCTTTCGGAACGATAACCTCCACAACAGATGGCCAAGGGTTGACAGAGGCTCATGGTCAGCCAGGGCAGGTGCCAGGCAGGGCGCACAGGCCCTGGCAGCAGAGATTCTGCCAAGTCAGTCCCCTCACACACCTGGAATGCCTATCAGACCCAGGGCTTGGGATCCTGCTTCTGGTTAGAGTAGTGACTGGCCCAAGGTCACTGTCATGGTCATCAGTGGGGCCAGCTCTGGAACCTGAGCCTGAGCCTTGCTTCATGCTCCACCCAGCAGGCCAATCAGTAATGACTCACTACTGCTCATTTGCATGGGGATTTGCACAGTGTCTCTGACCGTATTCCATCAAGTTCTACTTCCCATTCTAGGACCTGGGACACCCCCACCCAGCATCCCTAGGCAGTTAGGGACCCCAAGTGGAGTTCTTGGCACCTCAGGTCTCCAGTCTCATCCTTCTTCTGCAGAAAACATTTCTGAATTGATCTAGTGGTACTGTCTAGAGCTCTCAATCCAACTGGGTCCTCCACTCTTGTCCATGTCCCCTGTCCAGGAAGGGATTTGAGGGGAGGAGGTGTAATTATAAGGAACAAGTAAGCACTGCAGCTAGAGGAATTTGATAAGATTCATGGGGTAAAGTGTGATGGCTCCAAAACTGCCTGGGGGTTCCTCAGGAGAAAAACCCTATTCCCCTCTTTAGTGCCAAGGTTGGGGCAGCAGTAGGATATGAGTGGACTGTCCTTACTTCCACCTCTATCCTCACTTCTAAATTCCACTCCCAAAAGTGCAAAACGAGAGGAAACAGCCTAGTACAACAGGCGAGATAGATGTAAGACTACAGAGAGGACTTCCCAGGCTGAGTCTCTGAACTCAAAGTAGTCTCTGGGGCTAAAATTTGCTTTGTTAGAAGTTACCTGACTAAAGCATGGGCAGCTGGTAACACTTGGGAGGGCATGGCGGCCCCAGCACTGTAGTCCAACTAATGGGAGCTAGAAGACAGCCAATCCCCTGCCTACCTTGAAGAGGTCAAATTGACCTCTGTTTGTCCAGTTATAATACCTATGCTTCTAGCTGTACCCTCTGAAACAATGAAGCCAAGCAGGCGGTGGTCTCCTATCCCGGGAAGTCCTTCCTGCTATCTAACCACCATTCCCCTCCCACTGCAGCCAACCGTTCCCCTGCAACCTAAGCCCATTCCACTCATCTAGATGAGAGTGGTGGACAGGGGCCCCTGGCCATCCGAAGCCTCGGCTGAGGAGAGGTGGGGCGGTTGGGACGGTTAGTGTGTCACCTTCCACCTCCCCACCCAACTTCCCTCTGGGGTCTCAGGAGACAGAAGTGAAAGTGGCAGCTGGGGCCTTGGGGGCGGGTCAGCTTGAGAGCCGTTGGGGTGAGCATAATGCCACCAGTGCTGGGTCTGGGCTGCCTGCCATTGCAGCAGGCAGGCTGGTGGTTAGATCAGGAGAGGGACTGCCCATGGAAATGAGGGCTTGGGAAAACTATGGAGCATGGGCCCCTGGCCGAAGGAAGAACAAGCTGAAGAGGAACAAGTGGAGAAAAACAGGCAGTAGACAGTCTCAGAAGGGCACTGTATTCCAGGGCAGTGGTCTGTCCCCTTGTTTAAAGCAGCAAGATCCTTTTTTCCCATCCACAGAACAGGGGCAAGGCTGCTCTAGCTGAAGCAGATGAAGGGGGTTCCAGGTCCTGATTGCTGGAACGTGAGAGCAAGGAGAGAAGGGAGGAGGCCTGAGGCCTGGGCCCTCAGACTGGACAGCACCAATTCCGATGGAAGGGAAGGTGGAGGATGAGAATGTGAAGCGTTCACCTACAATTACAGACAGCACTGCCCCCCACAAAGAGGCCAATCCAATCACGGAAAGCAAATCCTCCTAGAGACATCATGACCTCGGGAAGCCACCGGGGATTTAAAGGGGCCGCTCAGGGTGGCAGCTGGATCTCCTTCTGACTCGAAGGACAGTCCTCTAAGCCCCTGGCAAGGGAGGGCCGGCAGTGCGGATACGTGGGCCTGCTGAGGCGGCCAGCCAGGCAGCTCTTATAGGATTAGCTTGCTGCTTTCAGGAAAGGTGCCAGGTGAGGCTAAGATGCCCAGCCAGATGGAGCCGCCCCGACCCCGCCACACTAGCAGGCAGGGCGGGGAAGTACCTACACACACCTAGTACTCAGCATTCTCTGCCATTCCTATGGTCAGGATTTATCCTTCCTCTGAGTGGGAAGTCCTGCCTATTGTCTACTCTCAATCCCTCTGCTACATTTTACAACCAGGGCCCCACCCCAGGGAGCAGGTGAGGAGGCCAAGGGGTTCCTCATCTCTGCTCCCTGTCAGCTCCCCACCCTCTGGGCTGACAGGTGGGGGAGACAAGAGGGAACAGCTGGGCCAGGACACCTGTCCCCACCCAGTCAGCCTGGGCCCCACAGGCCTGCCATGGGGTATGCATAGGGGAGTCAGCAGAGAGGCAGGCAGCTGTGGGGGATGGAGAAAAGGGGCTCAGAGGTCAAAGAGAGATGTGCCTGGGGAGGCCTGAGGCAACCCTTTCAAGATCAGCCCTTCCTCCTGGTCTATCCCCAACCATTAACACACGCAGGCTTTAAAGGTTTGAGGTCACCTGCTCCATCCCCTTGCCTCCGTGTTACTCGATCCAACTGGAGTGGGAAGACTCCACAAAGAGATCAACCCTCCTCTCCCCACCCACACCCACTCCCGCCCGTATGTCTTCCCTTGAGATTTGAGGATGAGCTCTCTCTTATTCCTTGTTCTCCCAACCCTCAATCCCAAGTATTTGCTGGCAGGGGTGGGGGCAGGGAGATCATGAGAGATAAGTAAGCAGGCAGCCAGAGGGATCTGGTAAGACTCTGGGGTGAAATGTGGAGTGGGTAGGTTCTGAGACAAGGAGGCAGCTCGTTGGGGAGGGCAGAGCTGGGCTCAGCTTCCCAAGCCCGTCCCAGGGTCCTCTCAGGGCCTCCTAAGGCCCCCTCACATCAAGTCCCTACCCAGGACACTGCGTGCCTCCACCCCACCTTCTGGACCGCTGCCTTAGCAGGCAAGTCCAGGGCCAGGTTGGAGCTGATGTCTGGAAGAAAGGATGCAGCCACTTTCCAAGCACCCACTCTGTGTTGAGTACCACACGTTTTCCCATGGAACCTCCTTCCTTTTCCAGCGGAGGCATCTCTGTTTCATAGAAATGGAAACCAACTCAGAGATGTGCAGGGACATGCCCAAGGTCACCAGGAATATGTGGCAGAGGAGGGCTGACTGCTGAGCACAGCGCTTCCCCGCACAACTTGGACTGAGAGCAGGCAGGTTCTCCCTCCCAGGAGTAATAGCACATTCCTTCCAGGGCAGGTTCCCTAATATCTGGGCCTGGGAGGCTCAAGTCAGCCATGCCTCTTGCCTTTGCACAAGCCCAGGACTCTTGTGGCTCAAGTCTTTCCTGATCTAGTCTCTCTCCTCATCCATCTCATACAGCAGCTTTAGGGGGTACTAACTGGTACCCAGGAAGGGTCTCTGAGTGTCACTTGTTCCTGCCTACATACTCCTGCTTTGGGGGCTTCCTCCCATGGCACTCAATCAGAAGACAATACTTACTCAGGGAACCAAAGCATGTCCCCCCCCACCCATCTTGCCACCAGACCCTAATCCTCTGCACTCCTGCCAGGGAATCCTACTGGGCTCGTTCTTCCCTTCAATGTATCCTCCTCCTCTTCCCAGGTCTCCCTGGGCCTCCTTTTCCACTGCCCCTCCTGCAGGGCAGGATCCTTCCCTTAACCTTAGACAAAAGCCCTTAACACCTCCTAACTGGGAAAGCTTGAGCAAGTCACTTAAATCTCTGACTCAGTCTCCTCAATTACAAAAAACAGTGTGGAGAAAAATAAATGAGTCTTCCTATGTTTCCATGCCCAGCACAGAGCTTGGCACACAGGAACACAACAAATGGAAGTTTCCTTCCTCCAATCCCCAGGGATCTCAAAAGTTTTAGTTTTTGGTCTCCAAAGTATATTGGAAAATAGGGTAAGTGGGGTACTGCCCTTGGGTAAAAGTGCTCATGACGAGGGGGCAAAAAAAGTTCCTTCTCTATATGCTTCCCTGGTCTCTCCAACTCCTAGGGGAGTGGCCAGAGCACCCAGCCAGAGGCACCAAGCCGAGGTCAGTGACCAGGCCTAGAGCCTGGAGCCTCCTGGGAGGGTGAGTTTAAATGAGTAAATATGGTCCCACCTGGGTGAGGCCAGCAACAGGCCAGAGCTCCATACAAGTCCTTCCCTTCCCAGCCTACAACAGAGGGGAGAGAGATCAGACAATAGGCACAACTACCACCCCCCAACCCCAGGCTATCAGGGTCCTGTGCAGAGTCAGTGAATGCATCCCCCTGTCTCCACACCAGGCAGGACCAGCCAGAGAAGCATGGCTAGGCTCCCAGGAAGGAGAGGTTGTGGCCACAGCCTCAAGAAAAGGACAAATCAGATGCAAAGGGCCTTGGGGATCACCCAGGCCAGGAGTTGGCCCCAAAATGCTTGAGGGCTCAGATGTAACTTTGATACCTCAGAATGGCCTTGTTTATCTGGGTGAGTGGGGAGGGCAAAAGAGACCAGTGACAAACCACCAAAACACCCAGGTGCTCTGCTCACCACAAGGCTAGGTGAAACTCCTGTACATCTGGAAAGCAGACTTACCCAAGGACATGCGGTTCGAGTGAGGGGCTGAGGCAGGCTGAGCCAGGGGCACAGAGAGGGATAAATGGTGGCGGGGGTGGAGTGCTGCAAGGGGCAGTGAGGGGAGTCAGCCAGGGCTCCCCAACTCACACGCCATGCTCTAGGTCTAAACTCAATCCTTCCTGCTCCAGTCAACACTCCTCTCTTCAGAGCTTTGCATGCCTCGGCCTTCTTGCCTCCAGTCCCCTCACCCTGTCCCCAGTCTCCAATCTTTTAATTATCTTTGCCTTTCGCTACCCCCACCCCCTACAGGGTGCAGCTGCTCCATGGGTGTCTACACACTCGTGTGTATGTG
Organism: Balaenoptera physalus; assembly: GCF_965194825.1. Taxonomy (NCBI): domain Eukaryota; kingdom Metazoa; phylum Chordata; class Mammalia; order Artiodactyla; family Balaenopteridae; genus Balaenoptera; species Balaenoptera physalus. The sequence continues at coordinate 82,427,906 of NC_138882.1, read as the reverse complement.
CTGCACACCTCCGTGCATGTGTGTCACTAAACGCTGTGGACCTGCCAGGTGCATCTGGGCATGCCAGTCTGCATAAGACCCCCACCCCGCCCCCGTCAGGGGAAAGGAGCCCAAACGCTAGCCATCCCACAGCTCTCAGGACAAACTCTCCTCAGGATACTTTCAGTCCCAGGCATGGGGGGAGAAGAGAAAATAAAGATTACAGGAGCCAAACAGCACCATCCCCACTAGGCCAAAGTTCAAGGCCTTTCAGCAGAGCCACCAAGAGCCACTGGCGAAGAAAGTATTTTGAGATCCCATCCTTCCCAAGCCAAGTTAGAGCTCTCTCTCTCTCTGCCATCTACCTCCACTGATAAGTTCTTCCTGAAGTCTAAGCTCCATTCTGCCTGCTGCAGTTGTGGACAGACAGGGGGACATCAACCACAGAAAGGTGTTCAGCTCCCAGAACAGAACTACCAGCACCTAACACCTCCCCCTCACCCCATGAGTAAGTCACCAAACTGGGACAGAAGGACAGACGGTTGGCCGGACTCCGGCCCCATGACTGGCTCATAAAAGTCACCAGAGATTACAGTGATGCTGAGGCTATGCTGGCCCTGCCACCATCTCCTCCTTCCCTCTACAAGGGAGATAATTGCCTCAAACCAGTTGGCCTCAGAGAGCCTGGAGAGTCCCAGCTATGATCGCAAGGGGTGGGGAGAACCCGCCACCACAGTGCCACAAGACCCAGAGTCTGACCCTTGAGGATGGATTCTAGGCCCATGTCTGATCCTCATACCCACTTCCAGAACCCAGGTGAACACCAACTATGACTTGTTCCCAAGAGGTCAAGGCCTCTATTACACATCCCCCACTGACTTCCCTTCTCCAGTAAGGCCACCACCCTCTGGACTAGAGGGGCACAGAAGCAGGGAGCCTGGCTCTAAATACAACTAGGGAAATGCTGGACCCACCCATTTGTTCCTGACTCCTCTTGCCCCCACAGAGGTACAGAAGTGGGTGGCAAAGTGTCCAACACAGGGCCCTCCCATACCAGGCCAGGGTAAGCATTGAGATTCTGGACCAAAGCCAACTGGGGAGGGCAAGGGGCCCAGCTGGCCAGAAGAAGAAGGTTGACAGGATGAGCAGAGGGGCAGGCCTCTCTGGGGGCACAAGGCCCAGGGATACTCACAGCAGAGAGACCTTCCCAGGGCAGGGTCGGGGAGGAGGGTGGGAGAGGCTAGGTCACAATCAATGAGGGCCTAAACCCAAGGTGTCCTCTTTCCTGTCCCCCTCAGAGGCCAGGAGGCCTCTCCGAACTTCCTTGCTACTGGTCCTCCAGCCCCAACCTGGGGAGTCTACCCTCTGCCTTCTCCCCTCATCACACCTCCCAGGAAAGACCCAGGAAAGATTAAAAAAAAAAAAAAAAAAAAAAAAAAATCTTCTGGAGAGATTACGTAACAGCAGCCAGAAAGACTATCATATCTCCGAGCCTATGAGAAGAACCAGGAACCAAGAGGGGCAGAGCTGGGAAGCCCAGGCTCCTCCAGTCCAGGGACAGCAGATACAGAGTAGGGTAGACAATGGGCAGTCCCCGCCACCCTCTCATGTCCTCCACTACTCTATTCCAGACACTGAGCAGACAGAAGGTCTAGCCCAACCTCTCATGCCCATCCCCCAACACAAGGGTCCTGCTTCTCCACTTGGACCAGGGCCTCCAAGGGGAAGGACTGTGTCTTCCTTCCTATGGTCTCTCCCTGCTATGAAGCCATGCCTGAAAGAGTGGTGGTTGGACTAAAGCTCTGACACAGATTTGCTGTGTGACCTCAGATTAAAAAAAACAACCTCTCTGGCCTCTAAAGGTATGTAAGTGAAAGCTCCCCCTTTTCCCAGAGAAACCAGAGACCCCGCCCTTTACAAATGCACATGCATATACATACATATACACACAAATGCACTAACACACACAGGCTGTGTTGGGGGAGGGGTGGCAGGGAAGTTACAACAAAGAGAATATGACCACTGAGACCCAAGGGTCCAAATGTCTGCTGGGGAAAGTGGAGAAAGAGCTACACATAAGCTCTACTGAACCCCCAATCACTCCATATAAACGGGTCTTCAGCCACCCTCACACTGATCCCACCCCACCCCCATCTCCTGCCCAACACACTGGGAAACCACAGGAAGGAAATTCATTCCCAGGCAGGCCGTGGGAGCTGGGACAGCCAGGCTAAGTCCTGAGGCGGGTGTGACCCGGCGGCCACAGGCGGGTAGACATCTGTGAACACTGACATGTGCCTTTTTCAATGCTCTCCTTGACTACTAAGACTTCTCTGTTGGGGGTTTGGAGGGGAGCGGGAGGTGGACAGCTCCCTAACTTCAAAATACCCAATGTTCTGCTGGCCAGGGCTCCCCTGCTATCTCGAGGCCAGAGCAGCCCAAGGTCACCGCCCCAGACGGTAAACTTCCCATAGTCCAGGCTGGCCCCTGAATTGCCTACGAGACCCACGGAGGGGATGGGGGAAGGGGCAGCAGAGGGCCACTCCCCCAAACCAAAGAAACCAGGAGACCTCAAAAGGGGGCTGGGCACTGAGAAGGGGGACACAGGATCCACCCACTGTACCCTCCCCCAACCCATCAACAATAGGCTGCTTAAGAGAAGGCAGAGAGAGTCCCCCACTCAAAGGACAAACCTGGGATAACCGAGTCAGCGGTTCCAAGGGTGCCCACACTCAGAAGCCCTCCTTTCACTGGGGAGAGACCTCAGGAGGCTACTGAGAGATAGGCTTCAATCACTAGGGGAAGGGAGACCCTGTAAGACCAAACCTGATAGGAAAGGGGCTAGCACTGGGGTGAGAGACTAGATGCATCTTAGCCTCCTTGGCCCTCCCTCCCCAAAAGCCCCCCAACACTCACTAGACCCCCACTCCCAGCCCAGTTCAGCCAGCCATAGGTGGTGAGAAGGACTGGAGAACTCTTGCCCAGATGTTGAACAGCTGCAAACTTCTGGCCGGGGGTTCTCCAGCTGGGGCTGCTGACAAACCAGATCAGGGGTCTCGGGAGCGGGCTAGGAGGTCCCAAGGAAGGGTCCTGCGTGCCCACCTCCGTGGTGACTCCGCGTCCCAACTCCACAGGCGCCGGGCAAACCCGGGCCCCGGACACACACACACTCACACACCCCAACCCACCACCCTGGTGTCATCTGAACAACATCCCCCCTCCCTCCCCCGCTTCCCAAACAGCTGCGGCTCCCCCCGCCCCCACCCTCCCGCCGCCCTCCCAGGCCCCCTTCTGCACCATTTCGGGCCAAGGAGGAGGGAACAGGCGGCGCGAGGAGGGAGAGGGAGGGAGGGCCGGCTGTTAAAATGTCAGTCGCTCCCGGCTGTCACCAGAGACCCCCTCTGAGGATGGCGCCCCTTCCCAGACCACTCGGGGGTCGCCCTAACCCCCGGACACCTACAGACCGGCGCGCCCCCAAGCCCCCGGTCCCCACCCCGACCTCAACACCCAAGGGAATTACAGCCCACTCCACTTGTCCCCCACAGCCGACTCCCTCACCCAAACAGTCCCCCATATAATCTCCCACCAACGCCACACGAAAACAGCCCGCTCCGCGAGTTCCTCCCAGTCCAGAAGGCCACCCCATCCCACCCCTCAGGGGGACGGTCTAGACCACCCTCCACCCCAACCCCAGGACGGGGTGGGGGAGGGGGCCTCTTAAAGCGGCAGGCTCATTATTTTTCTATACTCACCGGCCCCACTGGGGGAAGGGGGGTGTCACGGCTGGGAGGGGGTAGCCCTCGCCCCTAGTCCGGGGGATCTTCAGCACCTGGAAGCCGCAGCTCCGGGCGGGGGGAATAATAAATGAGGCCGGCGTCCGCGCGGGCCCTGGGCGGCGCCGGGGGGCCTAGGCCCCCGTCGTGGGCACGGGGGCGGGCAGGCAGGCGGGGAACCCGGGCCGAGCGTCCGAGTCGCCTCGGCTGTTGTTGATATTTTGCTTCCTTCCTCCTTTAGGGCTCCAAAGGTAACTCCTCCAGCCCCCAAGAGTCAAGGCCGACGTAGGCACAGCTCAGCCTAGCTTGAGGGGTGGGGGGAACAGGGGTGATGGACAGGCGGGGGGCCAATGGGAGGAACCCGTGGGGGCGTGGGGGCGGGGCCGGAGTAGAGGCGGTCCCGGGGACGCGGCCCCGCCCCTCGCTTTCCTCGGGCCGGCCGAGCCGGGCCGGGTCGGCCCCCACCCCACCGCCCTTCCAAGCTAGGCTGCGGCGCCGGGAGCGGCAGATCCCTCCGCCAGCCGGGAGGGAGGGAGACAGCGACGGACCGAGGCAAAGTAGGCAGGCGAGACCCAGAGGCCCCTAAAGGGATCGGCCCGCGCCCGTGGTGCCCCCGTTTCCATCTGGCCGGACGGCCGCCTAGCACTGCTGCCACCGTGCGCTCGAGGAGGTCCTTTCCCGGGAGCTTCCTCGGACTAAGTGCATACTCTCGGATACACACACACGCTACCTCGACAGCTCCCCCCATCCCCCAAGGCCCAGGAGATTTGGGAGGTGGGAGTCTAAGTAGATAAATTAAGGGTAGACGCTAAGTGTTGAAAAGATTCCATCTCCCTCACTTAGGGTGTGCCGAAGCTCCAACTTAAAGGGACACGTTCATTTCTGGGAGGTTACCTGGAGAGCTCGCTTGCTCCCTCTACCTGTGACAGGCCCCCTCCCCTCCCGGAGCGCGGCTCGGCAGACGCCCAGCAATTTAAAGCGACAGCTCATAGTTCATGGGTGACCTAATCCCCAGTGCCTGCGGCCCCAGAACACTTACAGCCAGAACACTTACAGCCGAGGGGGGCAATTTAAAGGGGTGTGACCCTAATTTCCCCCAGCACAGGAAACGCCCAAAAACACCTTATTAAAGAAGCAGTAGTAGCTGTTTTAAAAAGTTTTTAATTCCTGTTTGCTCCAGGGTGTGGTGAATCTTCTCGTGCCCTGCAACAGGAGTGGGGGTGCCATGCCTACTGGACAACTGACCCATCAGACTTCCTCTCCCAGCATCCCTGTTACTCCAACGTCTGCTTCCTACCTTGAGCTTGAGGAAATGATGGAATCTGGCTTAGATCTGAAAGAACCTTGCAGAACAGAAGGGCACTCAGTTCTTCACACACCCTGATTTCTATCTGGCTGGGTCTGATCTACTGGACAAAGACTCAATTCTAGGTTAAGGGCTGAAGAGACGAATATATCCCGAAAGAGGCAGCATGTTATGGTGATAAGAGGCATCAACTTTGGAGTAGTCAAGCTACCTTGGTTCAAATCCTTATTCCACCATTTATTAACTGGGAGCACAGGCGCGTTACTTAACTTCCCTGTGCCTCATGATCCTCATGGGTAAAATAGAGATGATGATAATAGTACGTAACTCATAAATTGATGTGAAGATTAAATTAGTTCATACAAGTAGATTGCTTTGAACAGTACCTCATGCTGCATTATAATAATTCAAGGGCTGGACTGTCAAGACCCCCTTTAGTCCTATTATCTTATACAAGCATCAGCGGAGGCAAGTTCAGTGGAATTGCTTTGCAAATAGGTTGGAGGCTTATCTTGTATGCTTTAAGTCAGGAAGCCAGCAAGCTCCTATTTCCTTGGCCTCAGTTTCCAACTCTTCCACTTGGCCCCTCCTTCAGGAAACCTGATTTAAAGTGTCCCACTTTGTCCCCAAACATAGCTTCTTAGTTCCCCATTAGATTTGAGAGATGGGGCCCCAGCACCAGAAGATGTCAGTCTTCCCTACCAGGCAGGGCTAGCTTGCCTGAAGGACCTCAGTGTAGGCAGGGGGAGCCCATCTGCCCTGTCCCCAAGGACTCTGAGAAGAACAGAGCCTTGTGCCAGGCCTGGGGCTGTGGCAATAGCAGGATGGGAAAGTGCCCCCCCTCCCTCAAGTGGGGAACCTCCCCTCACTTGTGGCCTCTATTTTTAGTGCTTCCCCAGGCTCTAGCTGGAGAAACCGTTTAGTCATCAGGGTGTTTATTTTCCGGCTGTTTCCGACGTCGGGAAAGCAGAATGTTGAGACTGGAGAGATCCAGGGCTGCTGGAAAAGACTTCTTAGGAACAGGCCTGGGAACTCAGCCTTCAAACCACTGGGTCCCAGATCACAGGAAAAAAAAGTGGGCAGGGGGCAGCCAAGCCCCCAGGACACTGAGAAAGCTGGGTTCTCAGCCTGCCTCCAGTTTTGAGGCTCTCAAGCTAGAGACGCCTCTGGCCCCAGCTCTATTGGAAGGATTCTCTCCAAAACCATTAGCAGCCCCAGAACAAATTATTTCCCAGGGCTGATTCCCAGAAACCCCCTCCCCAACATCCTACAGATCTGAGTGGTGAGCCTCCCGCCAACCACAGCTCCAGCCAATCTCAAGCCCAAGGTAGGTTTGCCAGGGCTGTGATTGGCCAGCTGGTCCTCCCTGCCTTGGAATGTTGGGTCCTAAATAAAGGAATGAGGAAGGAAGGTAGGTGAGTCACCTAGGAGGGTGTTAAAGGGCCAGGAAGAGCAGGAGGGAGAAAAGAGGGCAGGGAAAAGCTCAGTGGGGGAGATGGAGTGTCCTGGACCCTGAGATGCTGAAATGATAATCCACTAGAAAACAGAGTAGGAAAGAGTAGGAGAGTCTGACATTACAAGTAGAATAGAATTTACATATACATGTATTTATAGAGAGAACTTCATAGGAAAGGAAAAGTAACAAACACGAGGTCTTGATTTCCATGGAGAACTAAGAAAGGATCTAGGGAGTGTTGCTGGAAGTTAGATTATAATAAAGACTTCCTGAAAATGACTCACTACATCTTTTTCTTCTAGCCCCTGGACTACCCATCCCAGGATGTGCTAGGTGGAAAATGCCTAGGCAGGCTCAGATGTGGCTGGGTCTCATTTTTCCTTCTCTCCCTCTGACTACCAACTCAATCTTTCTTAGAGAAAAGTCAACTAATGTTGCTATAAAATCCCCTGTGAGTCGGACAGATGCCCACCAAAGTCCTAAAAAGCGTGTGTAAACTCCTCTGTACAGTATTATCTTCATCAATTTACATGGCAAAGGGACATCAATAGCTCCCTTTATTCACACCTCCCCAAGCATCCCTATCCAACTTAATTTGGAAAGGTCTTCCTCATCCACAAGGGCTGCTTCTCTCCTGACTGTTGTTTCACAACTATGGGAAGCCATTACTGCTGTTTCAGCCTCTAACTGGCTGCTTGGTTAACCCTCTTGCCTTCTCCACAGTCATTTGGACAATCTCCATCCTCACCTCCATCCATGTCATCCTTTCCATTGGGCTGATCATTCTTCCTCCCAGTTTTCCAGTAATCCCAGCAAAGGCCCCCAATCTCTCCCATCTTCCACCTCACTTGTGAGGGGAAGGGCCATCAGCACGGGTAATATACTGGTGATCCTTCTGGGTACATATTCTCCATGTGGACTTGTGTGTCTTCCTGTACCTCTGCTTCTGTACAGTGTTCTCCACTCTGTGTATCTACCTCATCAGTACACACTGCATTGTACTGACATTTTTGGTTTCTAATTTACTCTCCTTCACTAGATTTTGAGCTCCTTGAGGGCAGCAGTTTAACTCAACTTTGAGTCTTCAGGGCTTTTCAGGGCCTGGCATGGAATGTGCTCAGCAAATGTCTGTTTCATGCATCTGTATATGTGTTTGTAGCTGTATATCTGAGTTAAGATTATAAAAACGTTATTGAACACTTCTAATTGTCTATTGATAACTGTGCTAGTCCAGGGATGGGGCTCTGATCTGGGACCGAACAAGTCCCGCTTTGGGCGGGGGCAGGGTGCGGGGCGGAGTCGGGCAGAGAGGTGTCCAAGACTGTGTTGGCAGAGCTGTGCCCCAAGCTCAGTGCCAGGGTGCCTGGGGCCAGGCCCAGGGCAAAGGGCAGACGCCCCACCCTGGAACTGAAGGAGGTAGGGAAGGGGTGCCTAACCTGGGTCCTGGGTGAGTGCCCCCCCCCAACACGAGTTCCCTGCCCCCGGCTGGGCAGGATGTGGTGGCAGCTGCAGGAGGGTGGGCAGGATGTGGGGGTGGGGGCAGCTGAAACGAAGCCTGACAGTCGTCTCCCCAGCTCCTCCCTTCTTCCCGCTCCCCACCCCCCACCGCCCCCTCCATGTCACGTGGTTCCAGCCCGGGCACCGATGGACTATTTCCCCCTTTCCGCGGAAGGACATAATTGACACTGCAAACTTGAGTCACCACCGACTTTAGCTATACCACGCCTTTTTCTTGCCCCATAGCGCAAGACGGAAAGTTTTCAAAATACACATTTCTTTAAAGCCTTGATCGCTAACCCTGGAGTGGACCCTTTAAATGCAAATGAACCGCCCTCTCGTTTTCGCCCCCCCCACCCCCACCCCAACTTCGCTCCTCGTGCCCAGACTCCGCCAGCTGCCATTGACGTCACGCGTGCGTCAGCGTCGCCAGCCCAACCAGACGGCACGTGGGGGGAAGAAGGTGGCCTTAAAGGGCCAGACGCTCTCGGCCTGCCGGGTTAGTGCTGTGAGATTTGGCCTTGAAAAAGAGAAATGAAATGGGAGGTGGGGAACTCTGTTGGAACAGAAAGAAATGCAGCATAGACGTTAGGAAGGACTTCCCAGAGTAGGACGGACAGGCCTTTCCTCTAGATTCCCCAGAAGTTTGGGTATTTGCTCCTGGGAGAGAAACCCAGGAGGAGCAGAACAACTCTGAGGGTAAAGGAAACTTGGCATTTACGACTCGCGCAATTATAATTTCAGCCTTTCCTCTATCCCTGCCCAGCATGTCCACAGCGCAAGGACTTCGGTCACTTCGGAATCCTCAGCACCAACAACAAGGGCGTAGTAGATACTCAATTTAAGTATTTGTAGAATGAATGGAGTACAGTGCAAAGCCACCTCTTTTAGGAGGCTTTCCCTGATTGCCCCACCCAGCCACGCGTAGCACATACCCGAAGCTAAAGGCAATCTCACTCTCTTTTGAACACCCACAGCGTTTAATGAATTTACATCTTCCTTCCAGGCATTAGCGACCACAAGGGCAGTGGTTAAGAGCACAGAACTTGGAATCACATAAACGTAGTTCCAGTTCCATTTATATAGTTTACAAGCTGAGTGACTTTGGACAAATCTCTTCATCTTGGTTCTAATAACTGTCAAATGGGGCTAATGCTACTTAGACCACAGATTTGTTATGAGGATTAAATGGGACAATTTTTGTGAAGTTCTTGTATGGTATCTAATGCACAGTAAGCACTCGATAATGGCGGAGAGCAGGTTTTAAGATGGCCATCTCCCCCACTAAACTTGGAGCCTCTTGGGAGCAAGGAGCTTGCCATACTAATTTATTCCCAGCACCAGCACAATGCAAGGCTTATAGTTGATGCTTTTAAAATGTTTGTTGAATGAATAAACATGAATGAATGAGTATTTCAGTATTTCCTGAAATCTGACCTCCAAACCCACCCCTGAAGTTGTTACCAAAAGGAGAAAACATTACAAGTGCCCCCTCTGGCCCCAGGTTTTAAGCTCTGTGGTAGAGCCTCAAGGTAGAGTTGGGGTGAGGCCTTAATCTCTGCGGTTGAACCAAAAGTATTATGCAAACAAGCCACAAATGATTGGTCTGCAATGGAGACCTGAAGGGGCCCTCCCCACCTTTCCCCATCCCCAGCTGCTAGAACCCTGTCCCAGCAAATCCAGGCTGGGCATCTGCCAGGAACACAGGACACTAGGGAGCTAGAAGAAGAGAGCTTCTTGCCCCTTCAGAGGTTCTCAGCCCCAACACTAATCCATCTTTGGCCTTTTCTTCCCTGGAGCCTAGTCTGTCCCCCCATCAATTCGCCTCCCCATCTCTGCCTCCCATCCCCCACTCCAACCCTCATTCCCTCCACAGCTTTCCAACAGTTATAGTGGAGGGCGAGGGGGACACAAGACCTCCTATCACCTGATTCCAGCTCCTTGGCCAGAGGAGCAGTAGCCACCTTGTCCTGGTTCAGCCTGTCTTGAAGCTGCTTATCGATCTGATTTTCAATATCTGTCACCATCTCTGAAGTAGAAGGGCTGACAGACAACAGAAGGGACTTCCTGCCAGGGGAGGAGCTATGAGCAGAAGGCAGTGGGAGCCCTCTCCTTCCTTGAAGACCAGGAAGATGTGGTGAGACCCTCCTCTGGCTGAGAGCAAACCTGTCAACCCAAGGAACCCTGGGGGGTGCGGGTGGGTTTCCCCCACAGGAATCTCCCATCGGCCTTCATGCTGGCTCCACCCCCTGCAGGGGTAGGGTGCCGCCCAGGAGCACTCTGTGTTCCAGAAAACCCCAAAATAACCCGCCTTAGCTGTCCGGCTACTATTTCTGTCCATCTTGTTTAATTATTCAAACCCAAGTTGGGTAGTGAACTATAAAAAGCTCTCCTACTTGGGGACCCAGGAGAGCTGGGAGACTCGCCAGGTTGCAAAAGCAGCAGACCACAGGGTTTGGGTGAGGTCACTCAGTCCAGCCTCCTGCCTGAAAGTTCCATCTGCTGTTTGCTGGCTTCCTCTGCTAGAAGGCAGAATCCAGGCCTCCCTCCCTAAATCTCCCTCATGCTCTCATTTCAGCATCCCTCCAACCCTGCGGTGCCTGGGCTCCACCCCGTCTCCCTTTACTCTGAAAGTATTTCCTCTCAGCCATCTCTTTGCCGACTGCTCCCTAGTCCTGGTTCTTAACCCACAGGGAATATTGTCAAACCCAAGCCTAAGGGACTGAGGGAGGTGGGGTGGCAGGGAGTGTAGGTAAAGAGGTCAGGTCAGGTGGAAACAGACAGGGAGATGGACACCATGCCCTGGGAGGGCACTCTGTCAGCTGGGGGCTGGGCAGCACTGTTCTGGGTGGGGCAGGTTCCTGCCCACTGCAGGCGCTGAGCCTCTTCAGGAGCTTCTCCTGGGGACTCTGACATTGTAGCTGATAGGATGGAGGGAAGGCAGCAGGGAGGACTTTCTTTCTTTTCTGGACCTGGTCTTCTAGTTGGCCAGAAGTCCAGTGTCAGTTTCCATTGAAACTGAAGCCCAGGGCAGGCTGAGTGCAGAAAGCAGGATTCCCCTGGGGGCCATTTCGGTGAAGCCCCTCCCACCACAGACCTTTCCTGGAAAGGTGGTAACAAGGGGTGTGGTCATGGTTGCTGGGGCAACATGGGGTCATCCCAGCGACCAGTCTTTGGAGGTGGGGAGTGAGGGGATTGGTGTTAGTGAAGGGGAGACAGGCAGTTAGTTACTCAGTCTGAGCAGGAGGGGCTGAAAGAGAGCCTAGGACAGCCACTGAGACCCCAGAGACAAACACACGTGGATGTGGAGTTATAGGATGACAAACGACAAGGGGCCTTGAGCCTCAAGAGGGGAACAGACCACATGGGGCAGATCCAGAGACCCAGGGCAGAGAAAGCACAGCAGTGGGGTGAGATGTCCAGTGTGGGAGGGGGAACCAGCAGCTTGGCAGAAGCTAGGGACAGGGGAGGGTGGCATGACTTTCCGAGAGTCAGTGTGGGACCTGTGTGTTAAAAAAGAACCTTGGGTTTCACACCCGGGCCTATTTGGGGGCTTGTTCCCACACATTCCCTTTCAGCAGCAGCAGCAACTCCTGGCAGGTCCAGCCTGGCTCTCCCTGCTGTGGCTGCTACTAGAGCTACAAGGGGAGGTTGCTGAGGTAGGGAGAAGAGGCACGCCGTTGCTAAGCAACCAGAGGCTGTGTACCTGGCGGCATAGGAGGGGGCCCTGGCACCGTTTGTAGGGGGCAGGGGAGGCAGGGAGACAGTAAAGGAACAGGGTGGACAAAGCTCAAGGCTCCCTCTCCCATCCTCCTCATGATGGTTACAGAGGAGAGATGTACTTGTCACTCCACGTGTTAATGAGTGTGTGTATGGTCCTTCTCCAGGATGCTATGATTGTGTGTGTGCTTGCCTGTGAGGTACTCATCAGACTATCTCTTTTTTTTTTTTTTTTAATTAATTTATTTATTTTTGGCTGTGTTGGGTCTTCGTTGCTGCGCACGGGCTTTCTCTAGCTGCGACGAGCGGAGGCTACTCTTTGTTGCGGTGCGCGGGCTTCTCATTGTGGTGGCTTCTCCTGTTGCAGAGCACGGGCTCTAGGTGCGCGGGCTTCAGTAGTTGTGGCACACGGGCTTCAGTAGTTGTGGCTCCCAGGCTCTAGAGCGCAGGCTCAGTAGTTGTGGCGCGCGGGCTTAGTTGCTCCACGGCATGTAGGATCTTCCCGGACCAGGGCTCGAACCTGTGTCCCCTGCATCGGTAGGTGGTTTCTTAACCACTGTGCCACCAGGGAAGCTCCAGACTATCTGTTGAGGGCTGTTGGGGGTGGGGACGGGAGGTAGGGAACAAAAGACCAGGTCAAGCATTTTTAATCCGGTGATAGAAGGGGTCAAGGATTTGCCCCATCCACTAAAAGGTAGGAGCTTCTGCAGAACTGCAAAGGCTGGAGGGTAGAAGCTTGGCAGGAGTTGGAATGCGAGGAGAGACTGGCTGGAACCTGCACTGGCCTCCCAGTCAGACGGAGGCTCTGCAGAGGAGAGACAGCCTGGCAGCGGGATCCCTCACTCAACCTGGAAGTTTCAGTGTTCTCAAAGCTGAAGTTCCCCACAGTATTTCATTATTTTTATTCTATTACTTTAAATTTATTTTCAAGTTGGCTGGAGTTTGACAGAAGTAACCATCAATAGGAACGACTCTATTGTTTCTCCTTTGAGCTCTGTCACCCACCCAACCACACCTCTAACAGGTCTATCAGGAAGCAGCTCAGGCCTTCATGCAGTGTCGACACACGGCCATCACCATTCTTCTGTCACTTCCCCCATTGGCTCAGCCCCTATCCCCAAAGAGCACCTTCATTCAACAAGTTTTACCGAGCACCTGTGACAGGGAGCTGGGGAAGTGATGAGGGGTGGGCACCGTGGTGGTCCATATCCAGCTCCCCGTGCAGAGTGCCAGCCTGCCCGCTGGTGTCTCGCCAAACTCTGGTTCTCCCATCGCTCTCCACTCACCCATGTTGCACATACTGGTTAATAACTGCTTGTGGTCTGTCCTGGCATGGTCCCCAAATTCCACAGGGAACGGGGTGTGCTTCAGCCCCCTCCTGCTCTCAGTAAGAGCTAGGAAATTGCTCCATCTCACACACTCCTGACTTGCCCCTGGAGGGCTTTGTTGCTGCGAAGACGCAGGGGCCAATGAGAGGCCACCTTAGTCCTGATCCATGAGAAAGTTAAAAAATTGAGGATAAAAAATGTACAAGCTTGTTTTGTTTTCATTCCTGCTTGATGCCAGGCACTCTGAAAGGCATTAGAGACACTCTTCTCATCCTCCAATAGCCCATCTGACATAGAGCTATCATCCTCATGTTACAGATGATGAAACCGAAGCTCAGAGAGGTGAAGGAACGTGTTTGTATTCACGCAACAGGTGGCTGTGGGATTCCAACCCAGGCTTGTCTGTGCCCAGTCGGGTAAGGGACAAAATGGTTTCACTGTTGCCAAAGAAGAGAACCCTGACGACGTGGTTACAGGAACGCTGGAGGGGCCCAGGACTCCACACGGAAGGGAGACCCCAGGGCGTAGTTGGGACTGTATCCTCATGAATTCAGGACTGAAAGTGCCAATGAGGGAGAAAAGGGCACTCAGAGACCCAGAATGGTCACACAGAGACCTCAGAATTGCTCAGGTTTAGAGAAAGCCTGGGGAAAATGCTGAGTCAGGCAGGTCTGAGATCCAATCCCAGCTCAGTCATTTCTAGCGGTGTGACCTTAGGTGAGTCACTGAGCCTCAGTTTCCTCAGTGATAACGTGAGGGTGGTACTCATAAAGTACTGCAGAGATTACAGTAGTTAATGTAAATAACGTATGTATGGTGCCTTGCCACAAAGGCCCTCTCCTTCCATCCCCTACAGAAGGAGAGGGTCACATGTAACCAAGGCCAGATTCCAGAGTGGTGCAAATCTGTTGGTATAGTACCAGGATGCTCAAAGCCTGGTAGAGGTTTGTGGACCATCTTAGAGGTTTCTCTCTTTCTCTCATGGCAGGGGGTGGGGGAAGGTCATGTCTGGAGCAAAAGTGTTGAGAAAGGGCCAAAAAAGGGTCCTCTGCTGGAGCAGGCTGAGTAATGGTGACAGATGACAGAGGGAACACAATTCCCAACTCCTGTTTTCTACCCGTTTCTCTCCTAAAACAGATATTTAAAGTGGAAATGAGAGAACTGAAGTTCTGGAAAGGTGAGAATCAAATCTACAGCCCATTCGTTCAGCAACTTCCTGTCTCCACGCCGTGAAGTTCAGCAGCGCAGCGGCGCAGAGGGAACTTGCACAGATGGTTGTGGTGGCATGGCCCCCGATCTGTGAGGAATTCTGGAGAATAGAAGGGGATCCAAAGACTGGAGGTGAAAATAGGAGCTTCCAATCTTTAGGGAAAGACTTCCTTGGCAGTCCAGTGGTTAAGACTCCGTGCTCCCACTGCAGGGGGCTCAGGTTCGATCCCTGTTTGGGGAACTAAGACCCCACATGCCTCACAGCCAAAATAAATAAATTAATTAATAATAAAAAGGAGGAGGGAAAGATAACCCCCACCACCATTTTGGAAGGTGAGAGAGGAAAGCAGGGGTCATCAGGAGCTAGCTGGGGTTTGCTAATCCCTGACCACTCAAGTGGGCACAGGCATCACCTGGGAGATGGTCAGAACTGCTGAGAATCTCGACCCACTCCAGACCTACTCATCACAACTTGCGTTTTTTTTTTTTTTTACCTTTTTTTTTTTTTGGCCCCGCCGTGCGGCATGCGGGGTCTTAGTTCTCCAACCAGGGATCGAACCCATGGCCCCTCCACTGGGAGCGTGGGGTCTTAAACACCGGACCACCAGGGAAGTCCCACAACTTGCATTTAACGAGATTCAGAGGTGGGCTTCCCTGGTGGCGCAGTGGTTGAGAATCTGCCTGCCAGTGCAGGGCACACGGGTTCGAGCCCTGGTCCGGGAAGATTCCACATGCCGCGGAGCAACTAGGCCCGTGAGCCACAACTACTGAGCCTGCGCGTCTGGAGCCTGTGCCCCTTAACGAGAGGCCGCGATAATGAGAGGCCCGCGCATCGCGATGAAGAGCGGCCCCCACTTGCCGCAACTAGAGAAAGCCCTCGCACAGAAACGAAGACCCAACACAGCCATAAATAAATAAATAAATAAAACCCAAAAGTTAAAAAAAAAAAAAAGAGTGGTCTTTACAAAAAAAAAAAAAGATTCAGAGGTGATTCGAACGTGCATTCAAGACTGAGATGCACGTATCACAACTACGTGTGGTGATGGATTGTGCTGGTCATTTCACAATATATACAAATACAGAATCATCATTATGTTGTACACCTGAACCTAATATAATGTTATATACCAATTATACCTTAAAAAAAGAGAAAAAGAATAAAAAACAGACAAGAAGCACTGCTGTGACCTACTGTTGGACCCTCTATGAGGTGAGTGAATTTTTTTTTTTTGGCCATGCAAGCGCAGCTTGTGGGATCTTAATTCCCCCACCAGGGATCGAACCAGTGCCCCCTGCAGTGGAAGGGTGGAGTCTTAACCCCTGGACTGCCAGGGAAGTCCCAAGGTGAGTGATTTTTAAATGTGGCATCAAAAGTTAGGAGTTCTTTCAAGGAAGGGCCCCTCCCTCCATGGAGTGTAGTGAGGAGAGGCTCTGCCTGGGACCCAGCGGCTTGTTTCACTTGTTTTAAACAGTGGGCTTCCAAGAATACTTTTCCTTTGAAGAGGCAGGCCACAGCTAAAAGATGTTTGAAAATCTTCTATGCCCTGTTATGGAATATCTATGCTATGGAATGCTGCACAGCCTTACAAAACATGGAATGGATCTGAGCCCACTGACACACATCAGTCTCAGAAATTGCTCTGTAAAAAAAGCAAGTCTCAGAGCAATCTATATAATAGTAGGTCATTTATGCAAGTAAGCATAATATACATAGGTATATGTATATTAATTATCTAATGGTTAGTGGCTTTTTCATGCAGGGTCTCACACTGTCACACTCTGATAGGGGTTAAGGTGAAAGCTTCCTCACATGTCTGGCACATGGGGTGGGAACACTCAATCAGGGTGGGAACACTCAAGCAGGGGTCCGGAAAAGCTATGATCTATTCCCTCTGTAGTCTATCTTTGTGGTCTCTCCAGCATGGGGGCTTCAGGGTAGCCAGACTTCTTACAATGTGGCTTACGGCTCTAGAAGTATGTGTCCTAACACAGACAGCCAAGGGGAATCAATATTGCTTCTTATGACAAGCCTTGGGTGTCACCTAGCACCACTTTTTTTTTTTTTTTTTAAACAACTTCTGTAGCTTTTTTTTTTTTTTTAAACTTTGGGTTTATTTATTTATTTATTTATTTATTTTTGGCTGTGTTAGGTCTTCGTTTCCGTGCGAGGGCTTTCTCTAGTTGCGGCAAGTGGGGGCCACTCTTCATCGCGGTGCGCGGGCCTCTCATTATCGCGGCCTCTCTTGTTGCGGAGCACAGGCTCCAGATGCGCAGGCTCAGTAGTTGTGGCTCAGGGGCCCAATTGCTCCGCGGCATGTGGGATCTTCCCAGGCCAGGGCTTGAACCCGTGTCCCCTGCATTGGCAGGCAGATTCTCAACCACTGCGCCACCAGGGAAGCCCATAGCACCACTTTTGTCACACCTTAGTGAGACAGGCCCAGAGGCCTGCCCAGGCTGTGGGATAGAGGACAGAGCCTCCACCTGAGGGGATGTGGTAAGGTTTTGGAAGAGCATGTGGGATGGGAAATGTTGTCATGGCCATTTTTGGAAAATACATTCTGCCACAAAAAGTTCATATACATAAATGCAAATAATATATAGAAAGAAGGCCTGGAGGGGTCCATACCAAACTATCAATAAACCTTTCCTCTGGGGAAAATAGGTTGCAGATATGTTTTAGCTTACCTTCATATCTATTACTTGAGTCTTTTACATTGAGATACAATATACATTATTTTATTTGTTTAATGAAAAGGAAACTGAAGAGAAGAGAAAAGTAAAACCTTGCTGTAAGCCTTTTATAATAAAATTATTTAATAGATTGGTATTTCTGGGGAATGTTGTATAATGCATCTGAATTTCATGAAAGCATTTAATTAAGTTGATTATAATATATTTAAACAAGATGCAGAAATGTGGACAGCATTATTATTTTATTTTATTTATTTTTATTGGGGTATAGTTGTTTTACAAAGTTGTGTTAGTTTGGACAGCATTATTATTATTTTTCTGTCTTTATTAAGATATAATTGACATATAACATTGTATAAATTTAAGGTGTACAATGTGATGATTTGATACATGTATGTATTGCAAAATGATTACCACAACAGGGTTAGTTAACACCTCCATAAACCTCACATAATTATCGTGTGTGTGTGTGTGTGTGTGTGTGTGTGTGTATGTGGTGAGAACATTTAGCAACTTTCAAGTATAGAATACAGTATTGTTAACTGTAGTCACCATGCTGTACATTAGATCCCAGAATTTATTCCTCTTATAACTAGAGGTCTGTACCCTTTGACCAACATCTCCCATCTCCCCACCCCCCATGGATAGGATCATTCATTCATTTAACAAATATTTATTGAACACCTACGTGTGTTAACTGAACAGCTATTCCCAGAACATTTTTGTTCTGAGTCCATTTTGAGGGACATGTCTGGTAGTTCCATCCATTGTCTCACCCTTTTTCACATATTTATCTGGAAAGAGAAAAGCCAGGCCTGGTAAGGAGCGGCATGTTGGTGTAAAAATACTTCAATATATTAGGTAAGAATAGTGAAAATATTCAGCCTCACTCTTCCAGTTATCTATTGCTATGTAACAAACCACCCTACAACTTAGTGGCTTAGGGGACTTCCTGATGGCGCAGTGGTTAAGAATCCGCCTGCCAATGCAGGGGACATGGGTTTGCGCCCTGGTCGGGGAAGATCCCACATGCCACAGAGCAACTAAGCCCGTGCACCACAACTACTGAGCCTGTGCTCTAGAGCCCGTGAGCCACAACTAGTGAGCCTGCATGCCGCAACTACTGAAGCCCACGTGCCTAGAGCCCGTGCTCCGCAACAAGTGAAGCCACTGCAATGAGAAGCCAGCACACCGCAACGAAGAGTAGCCCCTGCTCACTGCAACTAGAGAAAGCCCACACAACAAAGAACCAACGCAGCCAAAAATAAATAATTAAAATAAATAAATTTATAAAAAACAAAACAAAACAAAACGTAGTGGCTTAAAACATCATCATCATCACAATCATCACCATCATCACCGTCATCATTATCATTATGGTTCTGGGCTTGCCTGAGCTCAGCCAAGCAGTTCTGTCTTAGGGTCACTCATGGGGTTGCAGACAGACAGTGGCTGGAGTCCTCCCAAAGGCTTCCTCACATGTTTAGTTGTCAGCTAGGACCTCAGCTGGGAACGTCAACTGGAACCTACACTTGACTCCTCTGTGTCACCTTGGCTTCCTCACAGCATGGCAGTAGCCTACCAAGAACAAATGTTCCAACAGGACTGCACGGAAGTCATTTCATTTGTGACTATAGCTTTAGAGGTCCCAGAGCCTCACTTTCAGTGTGGTTCTAGGCCTGCCCGGATTCAAGGGAAGGGAACATAGATGCCAACTCTCAACGGGAGGAGTGCCAATGCCATGATAAGGAGAGCATGGGGGCTGGGAGAGTTTGTTATGGCCATCTTAGAAAATATAATCTGCTATATTCAGTAATTATCAAAAAATGAAAACTAAACAATGATGCTTGTAGTTTTCAAATGAACAATGGATTCGGTTAACAGAGTCAAAGCCAAGTCCTTCTGTATCAGGCCAGATGGGCTAAGTTGTGCTGCGGTGATGACCACCCCCCAAATCTCAGTAGCTGAAGATAGTAAGTCTCAGTGGCAGACAGTGCCTGGCTGTCTCTCCAGGGTGCCACCAGCTGGTGACTCAGCTCATGACACTTGTCACACGTAGGATAGTAAGGGGAGGTTCTGCTCCTTATAGTCACTCAGTAGTGACCCAGGCTGGTGGAGGCTCTACCACCTTGTAGCTGCACTCTCTGGACCACAGATACCAATGAGGGAAAGAAAGACCAGAAAATCACATGTGGGATTTTTGTCGCCTGTGGAACTGAAAGTGACACACTACACTTCCTCTCACATTTCGTTGGTCCAAACTGTTCATATAGTCCTGTCTAGCTGCAAAGGGCTGGGGAATGTAGCAGAGTAATTGGGGTTTTGGGTGAGCGTTTAGTGGTCTCTGCCACATCTTGTGTAACCCCAACAAGGCCATACACGATCTGTCCTTCCACCTTATCTCTCAAACCTTTTCTCCAGATATCCACATGGCTTACCTCTTCGCCTCCTTCAAGTCATTGCCGAGATGTCTCCTCCTCAGTGAAGCGTCTCCTGATCACCCTACTGAAAATCGTAACCCACCCCGTATTCCTCTCCTTCACCCGTGCTGTCCCTTATTCTGCTTTTTCCGAAGTGCTTATTACTTCTTTTTTTTTCTTTAAATTTCTTTATTTTTGGCTGCATTGGGTCTTCATTGCTGCGCACAGGCTTTCTCTAGTTGTGACGAGCAGGGGTTACTTTTAGTTGCAGTGTGTGGGCTTCTCATTGCAGTGGCTTCTCTTGTTGCGGAGCACAGGCCCTAGGTGTGCGGGGTTCAGCAGTTGCGGCACACGGGCTCAGTAGTTGTGGCTCGCGGGCTCTAGAGCACAGGCTCAGTAGTTGTGGTGCACGGGCTTAGTTGCTCTGTGACATGTGAGATCTTCCCAGACCAGGGCTCGAACCTGTGTCTCCTGCATTAGCAGGCGGATTCTTAACCACTGCGCCACCAGGGAAGTCCCTACTTCTTTTTTTTTTCAATTGAAGTATAGTTGATTTACAATATTGTGTTAGTTTCAGCAAAGTGACTCGGTTATATATGTATATATCTATGTTCTTTTTTCAATTCTTTTCCATTATAGTTTATTAAAAGCTATTGAATATAGTTCCTTGTGCTATACAGTAAATCCTTGTTGTTCAAAGCGCTTGTTACTTCTAACATACTAAAGTATCTGTCTTTCTTTGCAATGTCAACACTATGAGGGCATCAACCTATGTCTGCTTTGTTTAATGACGGATCCCAAGTACCTAGGATAGTGCCTGGCACAGAGACGGCACTTAATAAATATTTGTTGAAGGACTGAATTTTTAAAAATACTTGCTGTTGGCAAGGTCGTGGTAAGACTAACACTTCTATGCCCTCTTAGTGGGACTATAAATTGGTGTAATAGAGTTTTAAATAAACTTTTAATTTTGGAATAGTTTTAAATTTACAGAAAAGTTGCAAAAACAGTACAGAGAGTTCCTGTATATCCCTAAGGTTAACATCTTACATTGTTGTGGTACATTTGTCAAAACTAAGAAACCAATATTAACATATTATTATTAACTAAACTCTAGACTTCATTCGTTTTCACCAGTTTTCCCATTGGTGTCCTTTTTCCTGTCTCAAGATTCAGTCCAGGGTACCACATTGCATTTGGCAATCTGTATTTTTTTAAATGTGTGTTCCTTGCAGAGGAAGGGGCCTTCTTATGCTACACTGGGAGTGGTAGGAAGGCAACTGAGAGATTTCGCAAGCCCCACGAGGGCAGATTTGTGTTGATTTGCAAGAGTCAGGCTGGGCTTCATTCTGGATCAAGGAGTACTGGCCCCATAGGGTGTACCAGTTTTCTCTCACCTTCTGTGCCCTCTTTCTTTGTTAATTGATACAGATTTTCTGGAGGACATTAGGTCATATGTAAAAAGTGCCTTTAAAAGGTGCCTACCCTTTGACACAGCAACTTCCCTTCTAGGAGTATAGTCCAAGGAAATAAACCCAGGCACAAAGATTTAGGTACAAAGATGAATCAGGAAGGAATCTTTGTAAATAATAAAACATGACGCTGAGGAATTTCAGCAAGCAGGGATCTGCTGGGAGACGCTGATAGCACTCAGGGCTGTAAGGAGTGAGATGACTTGACCTGGGAAAGATGACACGCTGACCCCTCTAGGGATCTCAGTGCCAGAAACTGGTGGCTGTCTCTCCCGGGTGCTGCCAGCTGGTGACTCAGCTTCAACTGGCTTTCCTTCCTGGGTGCCGCCCTCAGAATTCAAATTCCGATTGCAGAAGGGAAGGGAGTCTGTGTCTATTCTATAGCCTTGAGCCCTGTGTCCTGGTCAGGGGGAGGCAGATTCTGCTAACCACTAATCCCACCAGTCATTTGGAGGAAGATAGGATCAGTTCCTTAAAGGAAAAGACTCAGGACTTCCCTGGCAGTCCAGTGGTTAAGACTCTGGCTTCCCCTGCAGGGGGCACAGGTTCGATCCCTGGTCAGGGAACTAAGATCCCGCTTGCCGCATGGCTTGGCCAAAAAAAAAAAAGAGACCCAGAGAGAACAATGAAAACAGAGCCCCCTACAAGGGATTTGCAACATAACATTCTTCTATATATCAAAACTTAACCCTCTAGATGGTTATTTTATAGTGGATAGATTAAGTATAGATGGTTATTTTACAGTGGATGGATTAAGTAAATTATAGTATATCCCATTTAATATGGTGAATTGTTTACAGTGTTAAATGGAAAAAGCAGGTTACAAAATAAGATGCATAGTGTGATTCTAATTACAAATATGATTAGAAGAAAATACATCAAAATGTTACAAGTAGCTATCATTTGGTGATGGTATCATGAATTATTTTAACCTTTTTTTGCTTTTTAAATATTTTCTAAATTTTCTACAATGAATATGTATTATAATCTGGAAAAACCTAATTTTTTAAGATTTTATGCTCTTTGATCTAGTAATTTCTGTCCTAGTATTCTAAGGAGATAATTAGAAATGTAAATAAAGATCTTATACCCAGAGATATCCATTGCAGAATTATATAAATTAATGAAAATGGAAAACTGTCCAGTATTATGGGAATGTTAAATACATGAACTATATGGGCTATTTATAGACATTAATAACGTTTTTGAAGAAATTTTTAAGACATAGAGAATGTTTTTCACAGCTAAATGAATAAAGCAGACTCTAAAATTGCATGTATAGTGTGATCTCAGCTACTCCATTCAGTCCCTCTGGTTTAATTCAACAGTACCAATGTGGGACTTCCCTGGTGACTCAGTGGTTAAGACTCTGGGCTCCCAATGCAGGGGGACTGGGTTTGATCCCTGCTCAGGGTATTAGATCCCACATGCATGCTGCAACTAAGAGTTTGCATGCCACAACTAAGGAGCCCACAAACAGCAACTGAGCAACTGCCACAACTAAGACCCGGAGCAACCAAATAAATAAATAAATAAATATTTTTTAAAACCCCCCAGAAACCCCAGTGCTAATGCATTCTTTTTTTTTTTTTTTAAATAAAGTTATTTATTTATTTTTGGCTGCGTTGGGTCTCCCTTACTGTATGCGGGCTTTCTCTAGTTGCGGTGAGCGAGAACTACTCTGTTGCAGTGTGTGGTCTTCTCATTGCGGTGGCTTCTCTTGCTGTGGAGCACGGGCTCTAGGTGTGCGGGCTTCAGTAGTTGTGGTGCGCAGGCTCAGTAGTTGTGGCTCATGGGCTCTAGAGCGCAGGCTCAGTAGTTATGGTGCACAGGCTTAGTTGCTCCACAGCATGTGGGCTCTTCCTGGACCAGGGCTCGAACCCGTGTCCCCTGCATTGGCAGGCGGATTCTTTTTTTTTTTTTTTTTTAAATAAATAAAGTTATTTATTTATTTATTTATGTTTGGCTGCATTGGTCTTTGTTGCTGCACGCGGGCTTTCTCTAGTTGTGGTGAGCGGGGGCTACTCTTCGTTGCGGTGTGCAGGCTTCTCATTGCTGTGGCTTCTCTTGCTGTGGAGCACGGGCTCTAGGTGCATGGGCTTCAGCAATTGTGGCGCACAGGCTTCAGTAGTTGTGGCTCGCAGACTGTAGAGCAGAGGCTCAGTAGTTGTGGTGCACGGGCTAAGTTGCTCCGCGGCATATGGGATCTTCCCGGACCGGGTCTCAAACCCATGTCCCCTGCATTGGCAGGCTGATTCTTAACCACTGCGCCACCAGGGAAGTCCCTGCTGATGCATTCTTATGTCACATGACTAAAAGTATTCCCTGTAGAACAGTTCTTCTCAAACTGTCTGTAATGAAGGGTGACATCTTAAAATTTCCCATCTGTTATGGACTTATATTTTCGTGAAATACAATAAAAACTAGTTATTAGAAAAACGAAATGATAAGACTTATAAGATATAAACTCAATCTTTTATTAGATTCAGGGGTAAAACTGCTGGCTGTGAGTTTCTAAATGCTTGCTCTCAATTTCGGCATGTGTCCCAGTAGCGGACCAGGAACAGCTTGTGGTGCCTAATCCCAGCAGCACTGCTGTAGAACAAGGGACACGCCACTCCTCCATGATGTTCACACCTCAGTTCTAGAGCCATAGCGTGAGTTGGCTTTCCTTTTCATAGGACTAGTATAAGCTCACTGTAAGAACAGCACAGAAAGATACTTCCTCCTCCCCAAAGGTGACCACTGCCACATTTCTTGTGTATCTTTCCAAGCAACATGTACCATTAACAGCTTTTCACATCATTGCACTCAGATCTAGCTCATCATTTCTGTTGGCTGCATAATGTACCATTGTGTGGCTGCCCTTCTAAGATCATCACCGTTACAAATAATACTGCAACAAACGCTCCAGAGCTCTTTGCTCCCTTATCCAGGTGTCTCCACAGGAAAAATTCCTTACTGGGTATGTATGCTTACATTAAAAAAAATAAATATAATTCACATACCATAAAATTCACCCTTTTAAGTTGTACAATCAGGTAGTTTTTTACTATATTCACAGAGTTGTGCAGCCATCACCACTATTTAATTAATATTTTCAACATCCCCCAAAGAAACCCCGTATCCATGAGCAGCCATTTTCCATTCTCCCCTTTCCCCAGGCCCTGGCAACCACTAATCTACTTTCTGTTCCGGACATTTCATATAAATGAAATCATACAATATATGACCTTTTGTATTTGGCTTTCACTTAGCATAATGTTTTCAAGGTTCTTCCATGTCTTAACATGTATCAGTACTTCATTTTGATGACTGAATAATATTCCATTGTATGGATATATCACCTTTTGTTTATCTATTCATCAGTTGATGAACATTTGGATTACTTCCACTTTTTGGCTACTATGAATCATGATGCTATGAACATTTATGTACAGATTTTTGTGTGGACATATGCTTTCAATTTTCTTGGGTATATACCTAGGAGTGAAATTGCTGGCTCATATGGTAACTCTATGTTTAAAATTTTGAGGAACTGCCAAGTTGTTTTCCAAAGTGGCTCCACTATTTTACAAGCTCCCTAGCAATATATGACTTGTAATTTCTCCACATCCTCACCACTTGTTATTACCTATTTTACTTTAGCCATCCTAGCGGGAGTGAAGTGGTATCTCATGATTTTGACTTGCATTTTGTTAATGACTAATGATGTTGAGCATCATTTCATGTGCTTATTAGCCATCTGTATATCTTCTTTGGAGAAATGGCTTTTCAAATTCTTTGCCCATTTAGTTGGGCTTTTTATTTTTGAGTTGTAAGAGTTGTTTTTTTTTAAAATTTCTTCCTCCCTCCCTCCCTCTCTCCCTCCCTCCCCCTCCCTCCCTCCCTCCCCCTCTCCCTCCCTCCCTCCCCCTCTCCCTCCCTCCCTCCCCCTCTCCCTCCCTCCCTCCCCCTCCCTCCCCCTCCCTCCCCCTCCCTCCCCCTCCCTCCCTCCCTCCCTCCCTCTCTCCCTCCCTCTCCCTCCCTCTCTCCCTCCCTCTCTCCCTCCCTCTCTGTGTTGGGTTTTTGTTGCCACGCACCGGTTTTCTCTAGTTAGGGCGAGTGGGGGCTACTCTTTGTTGCGGTGCATGGGCTTCTCATTGTGGTGGCTTCTCTCGTTGCGGAGCATGGGCTCTAGGCATGCGGGCTTCAGTAGTTGTGGCCCACGGGCTTAGTTGCTCTGCGGCATGTGGGACCTTCCTGGACCAGGGCTCAAACCCATGTCCCCTGCATTGGCAGGCGGATTCTTAACTACTGTGCCACCAGGGAAGCCCCGTAAGAGTTCTTTATACATTGTAGATATAAATCCCTTGTCAGATATATGGTTTGAAAATATCTTCTCCCATTTTGTGGGTTGTCTTTTTATTTTCTTTAAAGTGTCCTTTGAAGCACAGTTTTGAATTTTGATGAAGTTCAATTTATCTATCAATACTTTTTCTTTTGTGGCTTGTGCTTTCAGTGTCTAAAGAAACCATTGCTTAATCCAAAGTCATGAAAATTTATATCTGTGCTTCTTCTAAGAGTTTTATAGTTTTAGCTCTTATGTCTAGGTTTATGATGTTTTAATTTTTGTTTATGGTGTGAGGTAGGGGTCCGACTTCATTCTTTTGTATGTGGATATCCAGTTGTCCCAGCACCATTTGTTGAAAAGACTACTCTTTCCCCCATTGCATTGTCCTGGCACCCCGCACTTATATTTCTGATGTTGCCAAATTGTCCTCCGAAGAGGTTGCACTGGTATATAGCCCCAACCATTGGAGCTAAGTGTCTGTATCTCAGATTGGGCATCAACAGTTAGGAAAAGACTTGATGAACTGAAGCTCATCAGGGACCATCACTAGGGTCGAGTCGGGTGAGCCTGGAAGAAGAGAGTGGCATGAGAGTGTGGGGTGAAGGAAGTGGAAATGCTTCAGAGAAGAGAAAAATGCAAGGGAATATAATCTGAGCGGATGGGCCTGAGTTTAAAGACTTTTTGCCCTTTACCAGCTGTGTAGCATTGGGTAGTTATCTAATCCTCTGAATCACAGTTCCATCATCTGTTAAACAAAAATGGTGATTGCTTACCTTTATAGAGTTGTTGTGAGGAGTAAGTGTATGTAAATATCCCAGCAATAACGGTAGCTGTTGTGACTTTTCTACATGTGGTGCCTGCAGCTGAGATCATGTGATTGTGGGGGGGGCACCACAGTGGGATAGTGTTGGAGCCATTTGGTGAGTGTGAGACTTTTAATGGTGACTGATCATGTGTAGAAACTTGGATCCACTGGTACGTGTCACTGTCACCCAGAGCGAGGCGGTACTTGAAGTCTTTGCTGTGACATGTTAAGGGGAGAGAGGATGTGACTGAGATTGAATGTGACAGCAAGACAGATCCTGAGTGACAGAATGGAACAGAGTGCAGGGAGATGGGCTGCACTGGGCAAACTTGTGTGCGCCCGCCCAATAGGAGCTGCTTGGGAGTTCAGATGTCAGGACAGGTATCTGTATAGACTGTCCCCTCCTCCAGACTCCCCTCTGTGCTTCCTGAAACCTGGGAGGAAAGGAGGGCGGCTTTCCTCATGGACACAGGATTTTGATCAGAGTGTAGAACCCACGATACTAAGGAGCTGCGGCTCAAGCACCTTTGGTGTCATCACCCAAGGCTCAGGAAAAGAATTTGCTGCAAATGTGTGCAAAACGGGTGGAGTAGAAGCCGGACTGGTTTCTCCTCCTCTTGGCTTTAGTCTTCAGAGTGGCCGATAAAAGCAGAATCGAAACCTAAGCATTCCTGCCTACCCTTTGTCCCCGGGGGAGGGAAGAGAGGAATAAACGCCACATCTCATTAAGCATTGATGAGCTCAGGCAGGCAGAGTGGGCCCACAGCCGAGGCAGGCAGGAGGCTGGGGGAGGCTGCAGGAAGGACTCCCCAGCTCACCAGGGAACATCTGTCCCAGAACTTGGAGGCCTGCTCTGCAGGAAGTGAAATAAGGGGTTAACAACAGATGTGGGGGTAACAGCTGCTTTTATTAAAATGAAATCAGAAGGGCCACAGGGACAGGAAGCTGGGTAGATGTGGGGACAAGAGAGAGACAGTGGCAGAGACAAGACGGCAGATCTATGGAAACTGCCTGGAAGAGTCAGCTCTAAGGTGCAAGAATCCTGAGGGTGAGAGAGAAAAGGGGAAGACTGCTCTTTGTACCGTATGAAGCTGAAGTAATGAGATCTTAAACACGAGTGACCCAAGGTGACTTTATATACAAGGTATAAAAGATTGGCACGAATATTAGTTTGAACAGGGAAATGGGAACTCTTTCTCAGAGCTCAAAAAGAAAGCCATGATTAAGGCTGCACAGAGTATAGGGGTAGGAGAGAATAAATACCCTAGTGACCCGCATGTAAAACAGACTGTAAACAAGGGAATGAGATTTGAGGTTCACGGAGGGTCATCTTGCCTAGGCCGCCTTGGACGACGACCGTGTCACAATGCCACGTGGGCATTCACGAGCGCTGCCCACCCGGTGTGAGGGTGACGGGCTGGAGGGGGTGAGGCGTCACAGCAGCAGAGGGGCCTGGGCTTTAACAGGGCAGGAACACACACTGCTGATGAAGTGGGAGTGGGGACAGGGAGCCTAGCCCTGGCTTTGGGGTCTGCGAAGAGAAGGAAGGCAGCAGGAAATCAGGCCGCTGGGGCAGTGCTCATGGTATCGGGAGGGCAGCACCAGACGCAAGAGCAATAGCTTTCTCAGGTCAAAGCGCAGGCCCAGGTTCATTCCCTACCATCTGGCTGGAAAACCGTGGGGTTCTGGGACTTCAAAGCCACACAGCCGGACTCAGAGACAGGGCTCGCTTGAGCCAATTAGAGTCCCTGCCTGTGGCCAGGTAGACAAACTCCCCCCAGATGGGGAAAGGGTGAGACTCCTTGAGCCCTGCCCAGTCCTGAGCTCTGGGTGTCTGCAGGGAAGTGGAATAGTGCATTAGTGTTAAGAAAAGCATCCAGCGAGGTAAGAAAGGCTTGGGTAGCACCCACTGCCTCTGTCACTTCCGCAAGAATTTCTTGTTGAGGAGGAAGATGAGAAGGTTGACGTTGACCTTGGCCTTGTTGAAGAGTTTCATGACAGCCACACCCTCGTACTGGAGCTGCAGGAGGTCCTAGGAGGGAGGGAAGGGGCAGGGAGGCAAGTTTGAGGGTTTCTCACGGTGGCCCATACAGCTAGTCTATAAAACACTAACATCTTGGAGCCTTACACAGTCATCCAGTGGCACTGGCCACTGAAGTGGGCATTGAAACCCCCTTCACAGATGAGGAAACCAAGGCCAAGAGACAGGTACAGTGACTTGACCAAATGTCAATTCAAGCAGAGCCAGGGCTTGAAATCATTTAAAAGACAAAACAGCAGAGCAAAAAGATTTGGATTTAAAAATCACTGCTTCCCTGAACACTGGTTTATGACTTAGGCCGGCTTCTTAACCTTTTAGTCTCAGAGTCTATAAAATAGGGATAATGCTTGAGAGCTTCGGAGAGGATTAAATGAGGTAATGTGTAAAGTCCCTGACATGTGATAGGGCTTCAAATATTAATCCTGCTCTGACATCACCAGCCCACTCCACTCTCCTGATGCTTGGCAGTGGGGTCTATGTCAGGGCACGGGGACAGAGAGGCTTGGGCTACACAGACCATCACCCTTCTCTTCAGGAACAGATGACATGGATTGGGTGGGGAACAGAGCTGATGTCATCCGCGGCCCAGGGAAGCCAGGCCAGGCTGCCATCTTTAGGCTAGCACCGGAAGGCCATCGGGTGTCTTGAGGGCTCATGGGAGTGTCCCCTCACCTGATAGTGAAGCTGAAATCGCTCCATGTCCACACCCAGGAACCTGGCATTTACTTCGAACTTTCCTGCCTCATCTCCAGGGGTGATGTCAAAGATCACATTTCTGAAGCTATCAAGAAAAGGATTCAAAACAGGGCCCCAGTGCCTCTTTCCAGGGCCACAGCCGCACTCTTCCACCCACTGCTGCTCATCCCAGGCAGGGCTGTGAGTCACCCAGAGCCAGGCTTCCCCTCTATCGCTCTCTTTCTCCTCCCACTTTTACCTCTGTTCACACCTCAGCTCTTTTCTCTGCCCAGCCCTAATCAGCTGTTCTCTCCTGCAGGACACTTTCCCAGCGTCTTCTGCCTTGGGGTGTCTAGAACTGTGCCAGACCACACCCACTGCCCTTAACTCTCTGTCTGGAAATATCATGTCTTCCCCATTGTTCTAGCAGCTCCTTCAAGGCAGGGACCATGCAGCTCCTTCCCTCCCACCTGGTGCCCAGCCCAGAGCCCCATCCCCAGGTTAGGACATGGGAAAGGTCTGACATTCTGCCCTCCAAAGACACATACTGAGAGGTGGGAAGATCTTCAATTTCCACCAGGACACCCTTCTCCAGGAGCTGGGCAGCAGTGTAATGGAGAGATGGCTGCTTCTTCCCTTTCCCGGAACTCCTGATGAAGAAAAGGCCCCAGAGAATTCATCTACCAAACCCTTCAACACCAAAGACACTAGTTCTCTCTGTGGCTGGTAGGAAGGAAATTAGACCCCGAGGAAGACTTCTCACTGGTGGAAGACAAAGGAGGGGGTTGCACTTGAATCCAAGACTTTGCGAATGAAACTCAAAGACCAGAGTCAGGAAGGGACCATGCTGTTCTGGGGTGAGATGTCCCTATCAAAGCTGGTCAAGAGTGGGGCAAAGGTCGACATGGGCAGGAGGAGAGGTCACAGGTAAGCTTCAAAGTGTAGGAAGGGAGCACCTACTTGGAGCTGGGGGCCAGGTGGTCCAGGCAGGCCCGGATGTACTGGCTGTAGTAGTCGCCCTGCTCCTCATAAAAGGTGGTCTTAGTGCTCAGGGCCTGGAACGTGGCCTGGAGCTTCACCAGCTCTGCCTTCCGCCGCTGCCGGTGCCTGCGCTGGTTGCGGATGTCCTGGGGTTGGGGGCACCAGGGGAGGGGTGAGTTGACCCTTCCTGGCAGGAGAGCCTCAGGGTCTGATTCAGGCCCAAGAACAACTCACTGTAAGGATCTTCAGGAAGAGCAGGAAGAGGAAGATTCCAAGGTTGTTCTCCCTAGGAGGAGGGCAATCTCAAGGACCCTATCCCAAACCCCTGAAGGACATTTCCAGGGCCTCTCCCCCATTGAGGAGTAACTGTTCCATGGCTCCTTGTTTTTTAGTGAAAGACAGTTTCAAGAATACTCCCTTCCCTGACTAATTTTGAGACCTTTCCTTCAAAAAGGACCCTTGGAGATCGCTTGCCTTCCCCTGGCTGGTGACAATTTTGGGTAGGCACTCACCAGGGAGAGGCCTGCCCTTGAGGTGCCAGCACTACGGACATGCGTGCACACACACACACACTCTCACTCCCTCTCTCTCTCTCTCTTTCTTGCCCTCCCGCTCCCTCCAGGCCCAGGCTGTTACCTTGGCCAGTTCATCTACCAGCCCCTGGTAGCTGTCGCTGGAGCTGACCAAACCAAGGCCCTCGAGTCGGCGCAGGTTCCGCAGGACACGCCGTTGCTTCTCTGCCAGCGGCAGGAGGGAGTGGGCTGTCAGCGAGCGGTGTCGTCGCAGCGACTCTGGGGTCTGGGCTTCACAGGCCTGGCGTCGGCACATGAGCCGCTTGTGGGCTGCTTCCTGGGGGGCAGAGATGCTGAGGGGTCTAGCAGGCCCTACCATCCTGCCCCCAAGCCATGGGTCCAGAGGGGGAGGGGCGGGGTGAGGTGGCTTGTGAAGAACATCAAAGTGTACAACCTCACAGATGCTGAAGGGCCTCGTGGGTCACCTTAGAGGAAGAGTGGCCAAGGGGCACCCACTAGGAGTACAGCATAAAGGATTCCGGTAGACAGTGGCTGCGACTTCCCAACAACGGAGCTTTGTGATGGCTCCAGGGTATCTGGGGTTCTCTCCCTCCTTCTGCCTTGTGTTTTGGGACAGGCCTCTACTGGTTGTCCCCACCTGTTCTCTGGGAAGCCCCTGGCTAAGTCTGTACTCCAGCTGGCCCAACTTGCCCCTGGCCACCCACCACTCACCACCCTCTCCTGCCTCCAGGCCCTCAAGCAGCCCACTCTCTACACTGAGCACCAGCCCTTCGGTGCTCTTCAAGGGAGCCTGCCCAGACTGCCTCTCTGCACCCCCCACAACTCCTAGCACTGACAGCAGGGGCTGGGGTCCCTGCAGGGCTCACTCTTATTTCAGTGGGGAGTAGGGAGGGAGGTGGAGTCTTGGCACTCTGCAGCCTGAGGGTCTCTGGGGGCCAAGGGCAGAGGCCTCAGACCCCCAGAGCTCTCATTACTGGTAAGCACAGGTGTCTGCCCGGGAATGGCATCAGCCATGCTGGTGGGGGGCGAACGAGACAGTACCCGTGGGCCAGCCTGCCGCTCACCTGCTCTCTGGAGGCCGAGAGGGACAGGATCTCCTTGAGGGAATCCCCAGAGTGGACCTGCATGATGTCAGCCAGCATCTGCTTGGTGCTGCAGGAAGGGAGCAATGGGGGAGAGGTGAGGGACAGGGGGAGGGTCTGGACATGGGGCTGGCTAGGGAGCTGGGAGTAAGTGGACGTTGCCCCGCATCATGGCTGCCAGGGATGCTCGGGTGGTAAGGAGAGAGGGTGCGATGGAGGTAGGTGTTGTGAGGAGAACACAACCAGGAGGAAGACCCAGGAGGTGGGCTGATGGGTCTGTGATGCAGAACTACCATGGTTCCGAACACACTGTGCTCTCCTACACCTCTGTGTCCTCTGCCTACAATGCCTCCCACAAATGGTCTTCCTTTGAGTCCTTTGGCTGAAGGACACACTTCCTCCTCTGTGAGAGCTTTCCCTACCTAGGTGTCCCTCTGAGCTCTCACGCACCTGACACCCACCTCCCTCTTGGTGGCTCTCTGATGTGTGCTCACCCCTAGCCTTGCCCCACTGTAAGGGCTTTGATGGCAGGACAGAGCTGAACACCCAGCTCACTGGTTTACCGGGTGAATGGGTGAGCAGAGCGGCTGCCTTGCTGGCAGGGGCATCACAGTGGCGACCTGGCTCCTCTACTGCCTGGATGACCAGCCCAGGCCTGCTGGGGGTCCTCCCTCACTTTTGCAGAACTGGGGATGAAAAGCTCCATGCCCATCTCCTGACCATCACTCGTAAGGACAGGGAATTAGAACACGAGCTCCTCCACCGACTGGCTGTGGGACTTTAGGCAAGTCACTTAATCCAAGTTTCTTTCCTCCACTGGAAGGCAGGGAAACCGTCATCTATCTACCTCACCGTTTGTCCCTTAGGTTAAATGATGTGTAAGAAAGCATTTGGTAAACAGCACAACAATATGCAAACAACCGTGTTGCCAATGTCCTAACTATTCCTTTGCCTTCAGCCACAAGACAGAGCAAAAAGCTGAGGCTGCCAGAAGGAAAACAGCTGAGACTGCAGCAAGGGGAAGGCCAGTTAGGCTTCAGGGAGAACTTTCTGAAGGATAGGAGAGCCCAGGAAGAAGGTGGGATGGCCACTCCAGAGTAGCCATCTCACTGGCCTGGGGAGGTTCAGGGGGCCGAGGCTGCTCTCCCACCTCAGAAGCAGGCTCCGGGCATTGGTGTCGTCAGCATCTGTCTCTAGCCCTTCAAACTTGTTGGTCAGTGTCAGGGACACTTCTAGCTTGCTCAGATCCACGTTCCCATCCGCAGCTACGTTCTCCCCTGAGGCAGGTGAGGAAGGAGAGAGACTAGCACACTTACACACGCACAGATGGGGCCATGGTAAATAAATACACTGCTCCATGAGCCCCTCTTCCAGGAAGCTTTCCCACACTGCCCTGCGGCACCACCCTGTACCCTCAGCCCTGAGCACCAACGGAAGGGCTGTTACCCACAGAGCTCACCCTTGCATTACTGGGGCTGTGCCTCCCCAAGCCTGGAGCTCCCGGCTGTCTCCCATCTGTCACCACCTCCACCCTGCCCTTCCACCCCTGTAAGCCAGCTTCCTTCCATTCCACAGCTCCTGAAATCCCCCCTCATCAGAGACACATTTTAAGACCCAAGACAGGCCGTATCCCTCCAAGGCTCTCTCGCATGATTTAACTGGCCATTTACATGATGGTACGGGGTCCCCTACTGTCTGTCCACTTTCTCCCTATCAGTCTGTCCATCCCAGGACCAGAGGGAGAGCGGGAAAGTGCGTAACCAGCTTCCTGGCACACGTCCCCAACTGAACACAAACTTGAGGGGGCACGTTCCCATGCCCTTCTCACCTGACTGCCCGCCCCTGCCTGAAGGCCCCTGCCGCCCGCCCCAGCTGTCAAGGATGGCACGCACCGATGAGGTCAGGGACGGTGGGCAGCTCCCCAAGGTCCTCCAGGAGCTCGTGCAGGGGGTCGCAGTGATCAGGGGCGATCCAGTCCTGGTGTTCTAGCAACAGCTATAGGATGGAGGGAGAAAAAGAGATGCAGAGTTTGAACCAGGCCTTCCAGGACCAGCCCACCTACCCAGCGCCCCCAGGTTGCCGCCCCTCACCCTGTGCGTGTTGACCAGCTCCCCCACGGTGATGTACACCACAGGTTTGGCCACAGCCACCATGTCTGAGTACTCATCCATCGCAAAGCGCTCTTCTGGCTCTGGCACGTGGCAGGCTCGGCAGATGAACCTCCTACCTCCAGAGGAAGATCATGTGAGAGGGTGGGGCGGGCTGGCAACCGCCACATTTCTGTTCCCATCAGCCTTCCGCTGGCCCTCTCCAGTGACTGCTCAAGCCAACTCTGACTCTCCAGTCTCGGCTCCAGCCCTTCTGTGCTGCTCTACCTTCTCTCGCAGTTGTCCCCTCAAGCCAACTTCCTTCAATAGTCCTCTTTTCTCTCCACTGGGGAGTCCTTCCAACAATCTATCCTCCTCCAACCCACTAACCATACTCTTCACCTCTATGCCTCCCCTCCTCATGGAGTTGAGAGGGGAAGTGGTACGTGAAAGAAGATGGGAAAAGGAGGAGGGGACAGGGAGGAATAGGATGCCAGGACCCAAGACCTGAACTTGAGGTGTGTCTCCTCCAGATAGTCATTCAAGACCCGCAGGTGCTGGCTCTCCCTGGAGAAGGCCTTGCCAGCTGCAGCGTGCTGCAGGAGTTGAGCCACAGCCCCCAGGGCGTGGCGCTGGGGGGTGGCCAGGGCGCCGCCTGCTGCCATGGCCACAATGTCGAAGGCGTCGGGGGCCACTACAGCCGGGTTCAGGAAGCGGTAGTACAGAAGGTTCCCTACGACCTGAGGGCACAGGATCGTAGAAGCACCTGGGGTCCGCCTCCACAGCCCCAGCCCCACTCTCCCTGCTCATCTGGCTGGAAGGACCACCTGGGTCAACCCCGTTATTGTACAGAAGAGTAAACGGACCCAGAGCAGGCCGGGAACTTGCTCAAGGTCACGCAGCAAACTTGAGCAATAGCTGGGACTGGAACCCAGATCTGACAAGTCCAGGGTTGGCCACTGTTAACTCATGTCCTGGGTGTCTTTCCATCTGCTACCTGAGCCCTGCTGGTGAGCCAGGCTCGATTGACAAGGTGAATATTTTCCTTCTTGGATTTTTACAGCATAGGGCTTTCTGTCCTTTTGTGTCAGTCTGGGGGTTCACAGGCACCATCGGGGCAAAGGAGAGCGCAAGAGGTGGGGGATGGGAGACAACACTTGCCTTATAGACCTCATTCTCTGTGGCGTCGGGGAACTTCTCTGCCAGAGTTGTCTTCAGGACCTTGGCCACATATCGCATCCCATACCTGGGGGCAGAGCAATAGGTGCGCTATGGCCCTGCCCACCCACCCCGGAGTGAGGGCCTGAGTGCCTGCCTCTCCTTCCCTGGGCTCAGCCACCCCAGAGCTGAGCTCAAGCACTGGCCCTCCCCTATCCACAGCCAGCTCCCTGCTGCCTTCCTCCAAACATCTCTGGGCCTTGTCCCTCCCTCCTGCCCTTCTGTCAGCACCCAGGACCAGGGCCCGGTCAGCCACTAAGCTCTCACGCAGCCTCTAGCCTGGCCTGAGAGCCTTTTCTTTGGTCCCCTTTAGTCTCCCCTGGGAAACACCCCAGATCCCAATATTCATCTCGCATTCCCCACAGAGGCACCTTTAGCCTGTACCTTAGGTGTCTGACACCCACAGCCAGAATCCCATCCCAGGACAGCCTGGGAGGCTCTGAGGCTGTTATCACAGAGCATCTATGAAGGGCCTGATCTGGGCTAGAGGCAGGGGCCGAGGGCACAATGAACTGGAGTAGAAGCAACCAGTCCTGATTCCACCACTAACCAGAGATGTCAGCTTAGGCTGTTTTGCTCCCCTTATAAGTTTGTTCCCTCATCTGAAAAATGGGAATGTTCCTTCTATCTCATAGAATCTATCTCATTCTATCTCATATCTCTATCTCATAGGGTTTTTATGAGGATCAAGTGAAATTATGTCTGTGAAAGTAATGGTAGAGTGCTATTCAGACATGCTAGACTTAATTATTATTCCTATTATGGGTGTGCCACCTACAAATTTAATTAAATACCTTTAAAAGCTATTTCCACCTCCTAGGGTGTCAGGGACAGAAGTTTACAGCTCACTGTGTACTTTCCTTTATTAGTCCTAGGACAACCTTTTCTGAATCCTAATTTTAAATCCTTAATCCAGTCCTCCAGGTTTGGGAAGCAGGGCACTGAACTCCGTGGGCTCCCCTCTGCAGCATCCCCACCTTGCCCCGTGCACCACTGAGCCCCAGAAAGGCTGGCTGGCTGAGTGATGATCTAGATGAGGCCCACCTTCTCACCGTTTTCAATCATCTGTTTTTCAAAAAATAATTATTGACTAAATTTTAAGAAGGGAAAGGACTTTTATCAAGTGTTTACTGGTTTGAAGTTTTCATAGTTTTGACTTTGTGGACTGAAGAGTTTTATATTGTCCACCATTTACACTCAGACAATAATACGTCCCCATAATCACTTGAGGTTCCCTTCTCTGGCCCAGTGATGTCCTGACTGCCCACACGGACCTGCGTGCTGTATTCCAGCGCAAGTCTCTAGCCGGGGCTTTGGGCATTCTCCACCCATCTCCTGAAGCCCTTGAGCACCTCAAGACCAGTTTCCCTTCCTGCTTCCATCCTTCAGTATTGCTCTGCTCTCCCCATCGTGGCCTGGCCCTCTTGAGATCCTGTGCCTAGGCTGGTGTGTGGCTGGTGCACATACGGAATTTGGTCCACAGATGAGATGATGGCTGCAAGGAACTTATCGGTCATGGCAAGGAGGTTGCGGAGGGAGATGTCCAGTCGTCTCTGGACCTCGGGGTGGCTCAAGGCCTGCTCTGGGGTGATGTCATAGGGGAGGTGGCTATGGGCAGAGAGAGACAAGGTGTCAGCCAGAAGCCCCTCCCATGGCCTCCCCTCCCTGAGGCTCTACCCCCTAAATTCATCTAACAACAAGATCTCATACATACACACTGAGGGCAGCCCAGCATATGCTTCAGGGGATTAGGCCAGAATAAGAGAAAGGACTCGGAGAGGACTAGAGTGATGTGGGTGGAAGAAGAAAGAGGTGGAGCACCCAGGGGGAGGTGGAAGAGTGTAGGAGGAAATGGAGGACCTGGAGTCTGTGGAAAGATCCTAAGGGGAACCAGAGGAGACCAGGGCCACCCTGCATATCTTTGGTAGTCGTGGTGGTGGGGAAGGCTGGGCCAGGCCTTGCAGTACCCCCATCCTATATGCCTGCGTGCCACCCAGAGAAGCCACCAGCGCTGCCTACTCTCCACAGTGGCTCCATTTCCCTAGTACCTATGCACCTGAGTTAATGCCTCCAATCTATAAGGCCAACTTATTTCTCCCACTATCTCATTTGCCTATTCATCTATAAATCTGAATATTCAACTATACTCCTGTCAATAAGGAGTCCATATCCCAACTCCCAGTAAACCTGACATATCATTTGCAAGCACTGACATGGCAATTAAACACATTTGCATATTCATCTGTGCTCATTCTATGTTAAGCGCACCAGGTCTGGTGTCATTTACAGCAGTTCCATGTTAATTACCAGAGGGGGTCTAAAGGCTACCATATTTCATCCTATAGGGCTGGTGTCATATTTGCATAAATCAGCATGCTTATTTATATGCCACCTTCAAAGCACACTCAAGCTTCCCCAGTGAGGCCCCAGACTGAGCTGATCAAAGAGAGCTCTCCCTCTGCCCATCTGCTCACCTGCGCTGCCCTGTCTGGGCCTCGGTCTGGTTGATCCAGCTCTTGTAGAGGTGGACAGGGTCTGTGTGGATGCTGAGCATCTTGTCCTCAAGCACATCCTGGATCACCTTGCCCAGGATCTCCCGCAGGGCACTCTGCCCCCTCCCGTTACGATAGAATCTCACCACCAGCCTCACCACCGTTGGGTTGCCTGTCACCATGTCCTGGGGCTGCTCCACCTTCGACCTATGGGTCAAGAGGTAATTGAAGCTGGTGTCCTGTCTCTGTGTAAAATAGCTGCTTTTCCTTTTGAGATTTTTGGCTCTTTAAAGCCTGCTCTGGTATCCCTCCTGTTAAGGAATGTCTTGTTATCTCTGTCTCGGCCTTTGTGCTAACATGTCAGCGCATGTCCTCCCTGCATGCTGTCCCAGGAGATGTCTTGTCTCCATGGGAGGCAGAGAAAAGAGGTCTTCTGATTCCATTTCTACCTTCAAACCTCAATAAATTGTCACCTTGTGAAGGAGCCAATAGTGGCATCTCTTCACCCATTCTCTTCCCATTCCTTTGCATCTGGAAAACCTACTTGATTTCCTCCTGGAGTGCTGTCTTGAACAACTGGAGCAGGAGATAGGCCTCTCGGCGGTTGGAGGCATAGTTGTATAGACTGAAAATCACTGATTCCATGAACTTGGTGGTTTTGTTCTGCGGCATCTGAAAGATCAGCTTGGCCAGGTAGATGGGTTGAGTCTGTACGCAGTGGGGGAGATAGGAATAGCTGATAATGCACCTTGAGGACTAGTGATCAGATAAAGAAAGACTTTGCTGATTGGAACTTGGAATAGAGAACACTGTCACACTTTCTGGGGGGTACTGGGAACATTCCAGACAAATGAACAGAGGTAGTCTCTTTCCCTGGGTACAAGGCATTAGGATTGTAGGAAAGAACACCTTACTTGCAGGTAAAGGCACAGACATGAAGGCCTCAAGGTCCCAGACCCTCAGGAGATAGTGGAGATATCTCCTTCCAAAGTCCTCTGCTCACCTGGAGCAGGTAGAAGAGGTGTTGGTAAGCTTCTAGTTTCTGCCGTTTCTCTTTGCTCAGCGACTTTAATCCCTTCTGCTTGTCCAGAACCATCATATCTGACAGCTGTTCCTTATTCTTCTTGGTCAGCTTCTTGCAGTGGGAGACCACTTCCTGCAGGGGCGGGGGAGCGTGTGATACAACCAACCGAGGCCAGCACAGAGCACAGAACATATGGTCTAGAATCAGTGCCTTGAAGAGCCAGGGCTTTCTGCTGTTCAAGGTATTCAAGGAATGAGCCAAGGGAGATAAATAGCTCTAGGGTGAGAAAGGGCCTCCCACTGCCCCGAGACTCCATCTGGCACCTCTGCTGTCACAGGGTGAGTCCCCAAAGAGAAGTGGGTTACCAGACTGAGGCACCATGTCTATTCGTTTCTGCTATTATTTCTTATTAGACTGCTGTACAGATTTGAGGTGGAGATATCACTATATCACTTCCACCCCGTCACTGCATATTTGTATGGTAATTTACAGTTTAAGGAGTTTTCATATCTATTTTTACATTTGGCCTGGTGAGGTAGGCACTCTCATTATTCCCACTTTACTAATGAGGAAACAGACCTAGAGGTTAAACAACCAGCCCGCAGTCCCATCACTAGGAATCAGCAGAGCCAGCCATTCCAATTTTATGTCCAGTGCTCTTTCTGCTATATCATGTGCCCCAACAAATTACTAGAAGGGCAGAGGACCACTGTACAAGGACCTGAGCCATGTGATAAAATCCAGACCTTTAAAAGATATTTGATTAGCAACCAGAGAATGGCCAGCATCACCCCTCCAGGGGCAGCTAGATTTGGGAGAAGGGTGGGCCAGTGGGCCCCTCACCTGCAGGGTGATCCGATTCTTCACCAGCAGGCCAATCTTGATGTCCATGAGATTGAGGTCCTGCTCCAGCTGCTGATTGGACCGGATCTTCCTGACCACCTCTTCCTGGAGCTTCAGCAGCTCTGCCTCAGCCAAGAAGTCCTGGTGGCTTTGATTCAAGAGGTGGGCAAATCTGCGTACCACGCTGAGAGGGGGATGGGGCGCGCGGACTGGCGGGAAGGGAAGAGGCGCCGGGATTAGACATGCCTTCGCTAGAGGCTTCCTCGCCAGCCCCCTTCCCCAGTAATCCCTCCCTCAGTGTCCATTCTGCTGGAGGCTAGCAGGTCCCCAACCCCAGTCCTTTTCTAATTAGTTCTGCCTGCAGTTGGAGGGCAGTGGGCAGCCTCCCAGCCAGTCCTGTCCCTGAGCTCCTTATCTTATAACTAGGGATGACACAAGAGCTGTCCTTCCCCTGCCTGGATTCACCCCCAACCTGGGTCTATCTCGGTGACCTCCCACACCAAAGTCAGAGCCCTAGCATCCTCTGATGATCCGTTTAGGCCCCCCTATTCTGATTCACTCCCCACTCCTGCTGGGCCAACTTACTCATCCTTCATCCCAAGTTCACTTCCACCTATCAGCCTCCACTCAGCCCTGCCTGACCCTCACACAACCCTCCTCCGTCAGGAGTGTCTGCGTCGGGGGAGCACAGATAGAAGGAATGTTCAATGGATTTTATAATATAGAGAGGTCAGAGTTAGAGGGATTCTCCTTGAACCTCTTTTGGAATGATATTTGAGCAAAGAGAAGCCTATGAGCTAAGCTGCCGGGAATAACAACAAAATATCAACTAAGACATATAATGTTCACTATGGAACAGAAACTGTTCTAAGTGCTTTAACATACTTAAAACAACCCTGTGAGGTCAGCACACTGTAACTTACTGAGGAAATCACTCCGGCACAGAAAGGGTAAGTACGTTGCCCTAGGTTACATAGCTAGTAAGAAATGAAGGAGTCAGATTTGGAGGATAAACAAAACTAGGCCTAGTCCTTAAAGGCAGTCCAGTAAGGGAAGCAGACAAATAAACCACAATTCACTACAGTGTGGTTAGTGCTCTGAGAGGGGCAAGCATGGGGACCTTTGGGAAAGTGAAAGCGGGCCACCAAAGGCCACCTGCGGAGTGAAG
Organism: Balaenoptera physalus; assembly: GCF_965194825.1. NCBI lineage: Eukaryota > Metazoa > Chordata > Mammalia > Artiodactyla > Balaenopteridae > Balaenoptera > Balaenoptera physalus. The sequence goes on along the minus strand of NC_138882.1, from coordinate 82,387,773 downwards.
AAAGGCTTCCGGGAGGAGGTGAGACCCAACCTGATGTCTGTGAAAAGGAGGTGAGAGGGAGTGCACTTGGCTGTTTTAGGAAGTGCTAGAAGTCCATCATGTCTGTAACACAGTGTGGAGGGCGCAGGTGCTGAGGGACAGGGCTGGGGGTCAGTGAGGTCAGAGGTGCAGGGAGAGGTTGGATCAAAGAGTTTTGGAAGCTGTGCTTAGGAGACTGGACTTTATCCCCAGGGCAATGGGGTGTCGCTGACAGGTTTTAAGAAGGAGAGTGACAAGATCATGAGGTTTAATGGACTAATCTGGCTACTGTGTGGAAGACAGATCTTTGAGGAGTGAAGAATGGATGAACCAATGGAAGACAGTTGATGGCATCTTGGATTCACGAGATATAGCACCTTAACTCATTTAATCCTCACAACAACCATACCTGATCATTATCTCCATTTTATAAATGAGAAAATGGAGGCAATAAAGAAGTTTAGTAACTTGCCTAGGGCCACACGGCTAGTAAGTGGCAGTGCCCTGAGTGGAGCTGGGGCTAATGAAATTGGGAGACAGACCTGGTAAAAACAAGTTCTTCCAGAAAAACTATAAATTAAAGAGAAGAAAAAGAGATCAAGGATGGTCAGGGCAGTGGTATTAATGCAACAGCAAGAGAAAAAACAAAGGGCCAGGCTGGGGAGAGGTAAGGCGGGAAAAGCAGCTAGCTGCCCGGAAGCAGATGGCTAGAGAGGGGCAGGTGGTACCCCTGCCGGCAGGACAGGGTGGGAAGATGGACTAAGGAGGTGAAGGAGATGATTCCTGAACAGTGTACTCAACCTTGAAGCCCACAGGTGTGGCCTCAGGCCCAGGAAGGAAAGGGGCCTACCTCTTCGGAAACCCACGGGCTGGAGGCAAACCTGGAGATAGACCACTAGTCCGCTTCACCAAAAGGAGGGGGACCTCCAAGGCTGGGTTTCTGGGCTTTAAGAACAGGAGCCAAGAGCAGCCTAGAAGGACCTCTTTAAGGCTTTAGATGTATGCCCAACTACTGGGAGCCATGGGGCAGGAAGATGGAGCTCCCTCAAGCGCTCCTCCTCAAGTTCCCTAGCACTGCAGAGAGGACCCCAGGTACCTCGCCTGGCTTCCTGTGTGTTGGGCCACAGAGGGCGGGAAGTGGAGGAATCATGGGTCAGGGAAGAGGGCAAAGTGGGGGAAGGCTGGAACTCTAGGGAGAGGAGAAAGATCCTTTTCTTTCTTTCTTTCTTCTTCTTTTTTTTTTTTTTTTTGCGTGTGTGGTAGCAACAGGAAGATAATCTAAGACTGGTACAGAGGTACAGACAGAACCTTGTTAGAGGGGCTTTTCCTGTGATGAGGCTATCTCTTACTGGGGTGGGGCAGGGGGGCTTTTGTTACCACCTCTGTTCCACATTCCTGCACAGACAGCTTGTACCTTCCCCTTACCCACTGTGTGGCCCCAGGAGGGATATCTAGACCTCCCTTCCTATCCCTCCCATCAAACTGGGGTATCTGCAAAGGCAGGAGCACATCTCCTCATTCCTCCACCCACCCTGGGTCCTAAGACAAGCTCAAGGTTGGGGATATCAGCTGTTGGTGAGAGAAAAAGGCTTAAGAAGGCCAGACAACTTCTCTAAGGTCCCAGTTTGTGAGCTGTGGGGTCATGTGACTTTCTACCTTGCTAACTGTTTAAAGCCAGGAAACTCGCAAAGACAGACACGTGCACAGACAGAGGAGGGAAGCCAGGCAGTTTACCTAACATCCTGTAGTCATCCCGGGCTTTCCTGGCTCGGAAAAATGCCTGGATCTTCACGATGGAGTTAACCTGCCAGGAACACAGATGGGAAAAGGGTTGCTGGCTGCATGTGCTCTGGTCTCATGGATATAGGTTGGATATGGGGACAGGGAGAGTGGGATGACACTCACATTCTTCTGGAAGTAGCCCAGACGCCTCCGGTATCGCCTCCGAGCTGCCCACATCCGGGCCCAAGCCTGGATCTGGGGGCAGAGACACACTGCCTCAGAGCTCCAGGCTCAGGGCCCGCCCTCCAGGCCAATCCAGCCATCTCTAGAGGTCATAGGAGGTGAGGGGACTAAAAACTGTTCTCAGAGAGTCCTTCAAGAGAGACAGGAACCCACCCAAATCATGATAGTTACCTTGATTACAGCATTCGTGTTTGCTTTTAAATACTGCAACCGTTCCAGGTAAATCTTCCGCTGTCTGTAACCCCGCCAATGAGCCTGAGATCAGAAGGGAAAAAGCGGTAACCCCAGCTGGTCCCTGTTGGCCTGAGAAGCTCGTGGGAAAAGCCTCGTCCTGGGATCTCCAGGGAAGGGGCGGGGGGTGTGGGGAGGCAGGAAAGTAGAGGGGGAAGGAAGGGGAAACTGGCCCTGTTCTCAAAGAACTTCCAACTTCATGGGGAAGACCAAACGTCTGCATGTAGCCAATCATAGCCTCTGCCACACTCCCTGGTCCCACACACACACACACACACACACACACACACACACACACACAGTCACGCGTGCACCATGCAATCAAACATACACACTCTTGCTAAGCAACACCTCCTCATAGAAACAAGTGTTAAGATAAAAGCGTAAAAGATATTAATAAAGCATACATCTACTCACCAGCTTCACCACAGCATGTACCATAACCCCCCCAACATACTAATCCACCCACATAAAGACTACCCACACTCTGTCACACACTCCATGGTCTGGAGAGGCACATGGTGGCACGGGTGGAAAGTGTATGCAGGCACAGAGCTGTGTGCCCACCATCTCTGCCAATGGCCATCTGGGCAGCAGGTCATTCATGCTCTCATAACTCACCCTTCTCTTTACAACTCTACCATTCAGCTCTGAACCCCAGCTCTAAGCAAATCTTCCCTCCAAGGCCCCCAGTAATTCAGCTGTCAGGCTGATGCCCCTCCCCACTGCTAGTCTGCTGCAAAGGGTCTAAATGACCATCTCCTCCATAAGTCACATCCCCTTCGGTCCCTAAGACACAAATCTCATGGCTCCCTTCTGTTTTGGTCTCCTTCCTAGGGGCCTCTTCCCTTTCACCCCAAGCTTGTGTGAGATTAATTTTCCTAAAGTACCACTTAGACCATGTTTCTTCCAGCCCCAAAGTTTCCAGAAGTTCTCAACCATCTGACCCCACACTCCTATCTGTCTACTGATCCCTACTTCCTTAAGGATTTTAACCACCTCAGACATTTCACTTTCTTCTAAACATGCCTTATGATCTTCTGCCCCTGAACCTTTGTCTATGCCCACCCTCACCTCAGCCCTGTCTCTACCTACTGAAATCCTATCTTTTAGGGAACACATTAAACATCTCCTGAGAGCTCAGGCCCTGGAGAACACTCTGCCGCTGACATGCCATGGCTTGGTGTGTTAAGAGCATCTCCTTTCAGACAACTGTCCCTCCCAGCCCCTTCTAAAGCCAGCTCTCTTGGCCAGGCTTTCCCCTAAGACTTACACTGTCCTTCTGTTGGGAAAGGATATAAAAGAGACAGCTTGGCCCCATGATACCAGCTGTCCATCTTGGAGCCTAGAGGCCAGGAAGCCCCAAGTCTGTGCCTTTCCTCAGCACTCCTTCCCCTCCTACTCCAGGTACTGCCTGACATATTGTCAGTTGCTGTGGGGAAAGGCAGAGGGGTCTCCTCTCTGCTCTTACCACCTACCCACCCCCACGTGGCTGCTCCTTAAAGTGAAGGCCTCCCAGTCTGGATTGGTCAGAATTCAGGACCCTGACTGGGGTCCTGGCCAGGGTCAGACCTCTCAGGAAAGATTAAAGTCTCAACACACCCAAGCTGCTTCGTTTCTGAGTCTCACTCCCTCTAGCTGGAGAGCAGGTAGCCTGGGGCTCTGGGCCCCCTCTCCCTTTCTCTGTCTCCCTGGACCCAGGCCAGAGCCAGCACAGATCCAGGATCAGTAGCAAACTCGCCTTCCGACACTGTGCCATCTCCCACTGTTGGTGTGGCTTTTCTGCTCCTTAGAGTTGGTGTGAAATTCCAGGCTGTGCTCAGGAGGGAGGAATCCCTATGATTTAGACCACTAAATGCTGATTATTAAGGTTCTGTTTTGAATTCTGGGACCAATGGCCCGAAATTTAACGTCTCATAATGGCTCCCACCAATAGAGTACGTACTGCACTAAGTGCTACATGTAATTTTCCTACTTTACCCTCACAATCAACATGAGGCGAGCACCACCATTATGAATGAGGAAACTGAGTGCTGGAGAGGCTTAAGTAAGGTGCCCAGAAGTAGTAGGACCAAGAGGCAAACTGCAGCCTCTGACTCCAAAGCCTGAGTTCTCAATGACCACCACATGTCCCAGATCATAATCGAGGGCCATTGGCCAGTCTCAGTCTGTGCTTCTGTCTCCCTTGGGGTTCTCTGGTATTATCTCTGCGTCCCTACTATCACCATATCTCACATCCACTGTATTCCAGTTCCTGCGATGGGAGAGATGTGATCGCTCACCTGTGTCTCTCACACCCATCTCTCACCCTTGCCCAGTGCCAAGTGGCATCCTTCGCAGATACTGGGCATTTGGAGGTGTTCATTAAATAAAGTCTCTTTACACTGCCAACATTGCCATGAGGCCCTCCAGGTCACATCTGCCTGAGGAGCTCTGTTTGCTCAGCTCCCACTGTTCCTGGCTTGTAAAGTGCCTGGGTCCGAGGCCTCTCTTCCCAGTTGGCCTCGTGCCCCAGTTACTTGGGGGTTGGTCTCAGAGGCCACACTGGACCATCCACAGGTTGGGAGAATAAAAATGGAAAGGCTGGCTGGAGAGAAGAGGTAGAGTTCTTTCCCTAATGGATTCCACCCCTTTTCTGTTTAACCACCACCACCTCTTCACTACTCCTTTTCTAGGCAGGAAGTCCTCCTGGGGTCTATACCCTGAGGTCTCACTAAATCTTTTACTCTCCCCCTGGAGAAGCTAAAAAGCAGCTCTCATACCCTCTGGATGGTGATGATGATGCCAGTAACCAGCATTTATACCATGCTCTTGCCTATCTGCCAGGTACTGTTTAGATGTACTTTAGATATTACCTCAGAACAACCCTATAAGGTGGGTGCTACAATTTCCAGATTCCTAGTTTTCAGATGAGGAAACTGGGAGAGAGTAAGTAACTTGTTGAGGTCATGCAGCTAACCTGGTGGAACGGGGATTCAAACCCAGGTAGTCTGGGCTCCAGAATCCATGCTCTTAACCACTACTGTTCAGAGGCCAAAAGATCATCCCAACTCCACTCAGCAAAAAGTAAGTGGGGAGGAAACCCTGAAGCTCAGATATGTCCAGGCCCTGAAGCCTCAGATGGCCAGAGCCTGCTACCTGGATTTTGATGATTGCTGGGAGCCAGGTCCTCAGAAAGTGGGAACGTTCAGCAAACTTCTGCCGAACGAGGAAGCCGCGGAGGCGGGCCTGGAGCCGGATAATGAAGCCCACATTGGCCTTCCAGAGCTGTTGGCGGTCGTGGGCAGCGGTGATCTTGGTGACGGCCAACTGTGGAAGTAGGAGAGAGCCTTTGGTGTCCTGGTTGGTGGGAGCCTCTCCTGCAGGAAACTTCCCATCCATGAGGCCCCTCCTTTGCAGGGGCCCACCAACCTGGATCTCCTCCCGAGTCAGGTGGGAGGTGTTGAGGCGGCAGCCGGGAGGTCGCTCCCAGGTCCCCTGGAAGGTCTGCAGATGGAAGTAGTAGGCGGTACCATCCTTCATGTCATGTTGAACCCAGAGTGCCGTATCCCCTAAGCAGAAACCAAATAAGCAGAGAAGGCTCAGAGGAGGCTAGAGGTGGCTGAGGCATGCAGAGAAGGGAGGGGCATGGTAAGGCCACTACCTGGGCGCCGCTTCTTTGCCATGGCATCTTCCAGGACTCGCTGGTACCTGTCAGCACAATCAGGAACCACCCATCGGAGGCCCACGGAGGGGTTCCTTAACACCCGTTCTGTCTGGGCTGCTTTGCCCTCCTTGATGGCCTGATTGATGGCGGCCACACCAAGAGCCACTAATAGGGGCATTGGGAGGAAGTGGTCAATCTTTCCCTGAGCCCCTCCCAGAGGCCCTGTCCTGTCTGTTGGGAAGGGATCCAGAGAAGAAGGACACAAAACCTCTCTGCCTGATGGAAGGGACAAGGACATCCCAGGATGGACACAGATGAAAAGAAGCAGCATGCAGCTGTGCTTGGAGGAAAAGGTAGCAATCAAGGAAGGCTTCCTGGAGGAAGGCCGTGTAGGGCTGGGCTGGGGCTTGGTAAAAGGAAAGTCAGCTTGTACAGAAGCTCCAGGGCAGGATATGGTCAGAGAGCCTCAAGACAGTCTTTTAGGAGGAGAATAAAGTCCAAGAAGTGGGGGGAGTTGATGCAGTCCCTGCCTTCCAGTCACTCACAGACAGACAGATGGACAGATGGACTCCAGACACTGAAAACTAACACCATCAGCACCCCACACCAGAAATAACACCAGTGTCTATTTGTACTGACCTTGCCTAGTTTCCCTCAAAGCCAACCCCTCTTCGCCAACTTCAAGACTAAACATTCTCTAACCAGAGCTGATTGTTGGAACCCAGACTCAAGCTACCAGTAGAAAATGGGATGGGTTTTTGACCCCCACGTGGTTTCACATGCTCACATTGCAGGAGGAAAGTGTACACAGGAAGGCACAGAAGGAGGCAGTGGGTGGACTATGGGCTCTCGACTCCTGAGGATTTCCTGCCCGGCTGACTGCTAGGAAATCCATCCTACGGTCAAAGCAGCAGCCCTGTTCTCATTCTGGCCTGCCTCCCCAAAGAGGTTGAAATGGAGAAGGAGGTGACTGGGGAGGCTCCCGCCGAGCCCACATCTCCTCGCCTCCCCCAACCCCTCTCCCCTCCACTCCTGCCCCCACCCCTGCCCATTTACTCCTCTGAGCTGTGTTTGTGTCCTGGTTGGCTCTAACCACTTCCTGGCGGATCTCTTCCAGCCATAGCACAGCTCCAGGATCCCCTGTCACCTGGTAAATTGAGAGAGATGGGACAAGATGAGAGCCCAGGCTGGTCTCCCCAAGCCCAGCTGCCCAGGGGAGCCAAACTGCAGGCCCACATTGGGAGCCACAGGGTAGCAGTCCCCACTCCCCTCTGCCTACCCTGCATGGGCATGGCCTTGTGGCTTCCTTGGACAGCTGCCAGTTCACAAGGTTCTTTCCTACCCTGCTTTCAGGCCAAGCATCAACTCGGCTTGGCCACAGCACCCCCAGAACCCTCTTAAACCCTCAGCATCCACCACTCTCTCAACAGCTCACTTCCCTGCCCTTGTGCCTCAGTCATGTCCAGGGAGAGCCCACGCCGGAGGCCCTACTTACCTGCCCCTCCTCCCCATTCCCCTACGCCTCAACTTATGGCTTCTTGGGCCCATCTGACCCTGACCTCCACCCTCTCCTTCCCATTCCTTTCCACGCTCCTCTGCCACACAAGGCAGTGGGAAGATTGCATGTGACCACGGGTCAAGTGAGCCTGTGCCTGCCACGCTGTCAGGCTTGTTCCCTCCCTTGCTTTAGCCAATCCCAACCCCAGACTCTACTCCCTCCCAGCTCTCCTCATTAATAGAGTGAACGTTCTAAACTAACATTTTATTGAGCACTGTGTTCCAGGCAGTGTTCCAAAGCACTTTCTTATGAACTAAAACTTGCAAAGCACATAAGACAATGCTCGGGAACAGAGTTAGAACTCCATCAACCTTAGCTAGTACTCCTGTCATATTACCTCACTTAAACCCTATAACTCTGAGACAAGTTCACTATTATCACAAGCTTGTAGGTGAGGGAACTGGGGCCCAGAGAGGGTAAGTAACATGTGCAGGGTCAGGTGCCAGGATGCAACCTGGAGTTGGATGCAACCTGGACAAGGATGCAGGAGTCCTTGTCCTCAGCCACTCGCTACACTGCTGCCTGCTCTGGATGTTACAGGTTTAAAACCCTGCCACATTCTTCAACTCACTTGGTTTTTAACCCTCATTCCAGTAGGTAGGTAGGACCAGGGCATGTAGTATTTTACAGATGTATAAGGAGAGCTCAGGGATGTTAGGGAATTGCTGTAAGTCACATGGTCACTGAGTGTCAGAGCAGGGAATCCAGTCTGGGTTTTCTGGCTCCCAGACCTGTGCTCCTCCCACGCACAAGGCCCCCACCGTTCGCTCTGTGCTGGCAACCAGAACTCTGCCCTTCTTCCCCCAAGGCCAGATCAGAACCCCCACTGCCTCGCATCCCCAGAAGGGACAGTGTCCATCAGACTGGCTTTCCCAGGGTGCATACTGGGCACAGCTCTACCCATAGGCGATATTCTTCCTGCTCTGGTGACCAAGCCAGCCAGCCCAAGCCTCACCTGGGCCTTCTGCTTTTTGGCCGCCACGAGGAGGAGATGGTACCGAGGGGCAACAGGAAGGCTGACATCGTCCAGGCCAGCCGCAGGAAGCAGAAGGGAGGAGAGGGTCTTTTCAGGGTTGTTCTGCTCCAGAGCCTCATTGATGAGGCCGACCGCAAGGACCTCTGGGAAAGAGAGATCTAGGTGGGCAGAGGGCCCAGACTTACGGCTAAGGGATGGGGCTGTCCGCATTGGGCCATCTTCCCCCAGTCCTGGACTCCACTCACGATTGGTCTCTTCCTGGATCTGGGCGTTGACCTGACTCACGGTGGCCTGAAGATCATTCCAGCTCAGGAAGGCCCCATCCATTCCATGCACCTGTTGCAGCTTCACCAGAGTATCAAAGTACCTGGCAGCAAGGTGAGCGAGAATGAGGGGGGTAGTATGTGCATCATCAGCCAGAGGTCAGGGGAAACTTCTGGACTACTTTCCTCACTTGACCTCCAGGACGTCACATTCTCCTGGTTCTCGTCTCGCCTTACAGGTTGTCCTTTCTAAGTCTCCTCTGCTGGTTCCTCCTTCACCTCTAAATGTCGGAGCATCCCAAGACTCAGTCTTCAGGCCTCTTCTCTCTCCATGCTCACATCCTAAATGATCTCACCTAATCTCATGGCTTGAAACACCACGTTCTAATGACTCCAAAAAGTACACCAATAGCCCATTCATAAATGCCAGCTGCCTGCTCGGCATCTCCACGTGAACGCCAAAAATCACCGCAAGCCCAGCAGCAAACATCTAAACTCCCGATCCCCCCCATTCAACCTGCGTTTCCCACAGTCTTTCCCATCTTGGTAAATGTTTACTCCAACTTCTCAGGCCAAAAATCTTGGGAGTCATACCCGTCTCCAGTCTCTCTCACACCCCATATCCACCACATAACCAAATCCTGTCAGTTCAGCTATCAGAATATATCCAAAATCTGGCTCCTTTTCACCACCTCCACTGCTACCGCCCTAGGCCAAGCCTCCATCAACTCTCGCCCAGGTTACTCCAATAGACATTTAACAGGTTTCCCTGCTTCTTCCCTTCTAACCCTGTAGTCGACTCTCGGCACAGCAGCCAGAGTGATCCTGTTAAAAGTAGGTCAGATCACCTCCCTCCTTGCTCAAATCCCCCCCCCCCCCGTGGCTTCCTTCCTCACTCAGAGTAAAAGCCAGAGGCCTACATGATCCAGCCTCTGCAACTTCTTCTCCCATTATTCTCCCTCCCTCCCTCCACTCCGCCTCGTGGCTTCCTTGTGTTCTTTGAACACACCAAGGACACTTCTTTTTCAGGGTCTGTGCCCCAGACAGCTCATGGCCATCACTTACGCCCTTTAGGTCTCTCTCAAAATGACCCCCCTACCAAAGAAGGCTTCCATAACCATACTATGTAGCAGAGACAAACTGCCCTTACCATGTCCCCACCCTTTATCTGCTTTGCCCTGTTTTTTTAACCACCATAGCTCTTCTAATCATTTGACATGTTTGTTTTTTGTCTGTCTCCCTCTACTAGCACATAAGTTAGATGAGAGCAGGGAACTGTGTTTTGTTCACTGTTGTTTCCCAGCACCTAGAATAGTACCTGGCAGGACTTACCTGGTGGAGCAGTGGTTAAGACTCCACGCTCCCAATGCAGGGGGACTGGGTTCAATCCCTGGTCAGGGAACTAGATCCCATATGCATGCTGCAACTAAGAGTTTGCATGCCACAACTAAGGAGCCTGCTGGCCACAACTAAGGAGCATACGTGCCACAACAAAGGAGCCCGCGGGCCACAACTAAGACCCGGTGCAACTAAATAAATAAATAATTGAAAAAAAAAAATAGTATCTGGCACATGAGTGGGTACTCAAACCTTTGTGATAAAAGATTAAATAAATGGAGGAAAGGGGAATGACTGTGAACCCACCCACTCCCAGGAGAAACACAGGCCAGGGAACTGCAAATAGACCCAGAGGGTGGGCCTGTGCCGGAGAACAGGGCATCATGCAGAAGGCTAGTCTCCGAGCACAAGAACTTGGACTCTTGGCTACATTCCCTCCATCACCCACCCATCCCCTCTCTCAACATGCGGCTAAACCTTAACCTTTCTCACCGTTGAGCATTCTCTCCTTCCACCTCGGCCAGCCCTGTGGCGGGGTTCACCAGACTGCTCCAGAAGCTGCTGGCATCCCTGGCCTCCAGAGCTTGGTTGATCAGGACCACGGCTGAGAGCATCTCCACGGCCACGAAGAGCTCCTCCTGGCCAAGCTCCTACAACAGAGGGAGGGCTGATTCCCTAGCGGGCTGGTGAAGGGCCTCGGGGGTCTGCCTGCCATCCTGCCCCCAAGACTCTCCCTCATCCCAGAGTCTCTGTCTCAAAACACCTATGGCCTAATCCATTCACTAATAATTAATCATACTTAATACTTGAGAATGCTTACTATGTGCTCAATGTATAAGTACTTCGTGCACATTATCAGTTAACTTTCATAACAAGCCAAAGAGGTAAGTATTGTTAATATCCCTATTTCACAGATGAACCCATAGTCAAGTAATATAAGTTAAAGCTAACTGCCAGATACCAGAGCCCACATTCAACCAGTGAGTCCTACCTGCTCCTTTCTGGTCCCTACCACACACCAAGAACTGCACTAGGCCCTGGGCACACTGAGAGCAAGATTATGTGGGCTCCTCAGTGCTGTACTAAACACCCAAGGGCCACTTCCCTGCCCAGTCTTCTCCTCCTTCTCAAATATCTGCTTGTGCTGTTCCCTGTCTGGAGCACCCTTCCTGTCCTCTACAAATAGAATGCTGCAAATAATAATAATAATAATAATGATGATGATGATGATAATGGCTAAAAATTTCACGCCAGGCTCACTTCTAAGCACATATGTTAACTCATTTAATCCTTACAACAATCCTATGAAATAAGTATATTATTGTTCCCATTTTATATATGAATTGAGGGGCAGAGGAGGTAAATAGTTTGCCCAAGGTCACGCAGCTAGGAAGCAGTAGAACTGAAATTTAACTCAAGGATTCTGGCTCTAAAGTCCACATTAGTCGCTATGCTTTACTTCTTAGGACTTATTTTATGCTTCCTTGTACTATAGTCTCATACATTGAGACCATGCACTTCCTGAGTGTCATGCCTGGAGTCGATGCTCTATAAATGCCTGCTGTGGTTAGGATTCTTTATTGAGTCTCCTCTCTTCCGAGAAGCCTTCCCAGACTTACCCTGAGCTCTGCCCCTTCCATTTCCCTAGTGTGAAGTCATCTCCCATTTACATCATCTACTCCTCCCTGTGTCTCTGCCTGGACCCTCGGGTGTATTCTAACTCCTCCAACAGGCTGGGAAGTCCCTACAGGAGGGCCCTATCACCTCACCGTCAGAGAAGCTGTACGGACAGGGGGAGGTGGGACAGCAGAGTGGTTAAAAACATAGGCTTCAAGTATATTCAGCTTTGCATGCACTCCCAGCACTGCCAGCCACAGCTGTTTTGGGCAAGTTACTTAACTTCTGTATCCGTTTCCTCATCTCTAAAATGGAAATAATCATACTTACCTCATAGGGTTCTTTTAGGATTAAATGAGTGTTTAAAGCAGTGTTTGCTCAAAGGCATTCGCTATTATAATACACTCAGGATGGCAAGGATGGTAGCCCGCCTCCCACTCCTAATCTCTTGCCGGCATCTAAGGGTGCCTCATGGGTGCTCTGGACTGACTGCTCTGATCCCTCCAGCTCCTTGGGAACCCAAGAGCTGGATCCTCATTTCTAGGGCTTACCCCCTGCTGCTGCCGCTGGAGCACTGCCAGCTCCTGCTGGTACACAGCTGATGCAAAGGGGTACACTGGAGGCAGCTGGGCTTCCGGGCACATCAGCTCCTTCACGGTGTCAGCTGCCACGCCCCTCCGGATGGCTTTGTTGATCCTCTGCACAGCCTGGAGCACTGCAGGGGAGGAGGGGGAGGCTGTACAGGCTGGGCATCCTGTGCTATTTCCACTCTCCTGGCTAACTAGGTTCTGCTGGTGATCTCTGAGGGGAAATGGCTTTGAACCTCTGCTAGGTTCAAAATGCATTTCTAAATGTTCAGGAGGGAAAGGGGTTGGGTCGCTTTAAGAAGAGGCTCCGGAAAAAGCAATTTGTCAGGCCTAGAAGTTGAGTAGCTCAGCAGGTGGCTGTCATAGCAGAGGTGAATTCCTAGGGTGGCGAGCATAAGATTGACAGGAGGCTATGTAGCACAACTAAGATGAGGTTAGTCAAGGGGCTCCAGGGACCAAATCTTGATGACAGCGCAGAGGAATAGGGAACTAGCTCCAAGGTGGAGCCATCTGGGCTGCAAAGGGTGAGAGCAAGCTAAAAAGGGGCCCTGGTGTATCTATGTAGTTTTAGTTTTCAAATGCTGGGGCTTATAAAATGCCAAGCAGATATGGGCATTGACATCAAGGAGCACAAAATCCACTGGGGAAAAATAAGGATACAAAATTACCTACACTGCATTGCTGTCACTGCTATGTGAGAGGTACTTCCCCTCCCCGCAAATCCACTGGCAGCGCGGGGGAGGAGGGATTCTAGGGGGAGAGAGTAGGAAGATCTCACAGAGGAGGAGGCATTTGAGGCAGCTCTGCAGGATATTTTCATCTGCTTTCCACTGGTGAAAACGTGGGAGAACTGTAATCCAGAGGACCAGAGGCCTGGCAGTGGGCAAAGCTGTGGGCAGTCAAGGAAGAAGAGGTCATCTGACTCAACTGGGCCGGTGGGATGTGAAGAGAAGGGTTGGGGGAGACATCTGGAAGGTCTCACCTACCATGCTGAAGAGATGGGACTAAAGTCTAGGAGAAATATGGAAGAACCCATGAAGGTCTGAAGATGTTCAACAAAGAAGCTAAGATCAGATCTGTGCTTGAGCGATCACTCTGGCAACAGCAAGGAACTGAGCGATAAGCAGGCAGTTAGCCAGGAGCGGCCTGGGGGCTCCATGAGATAGCCACGGAGAGCCCTGCCAGACAAAGGTGAAGGGTGACTGGGCAAGTCCAGTCGGAGGCAAGCATTCGTGCCCGGTGTTGTGTCCACAGGCTGCTGCGTGGCGCCTCGGCACTCTATTTCTCTTCACGCCTGCTACCCAGATTGATCCCCTTGGAGGGAGACAATCGCTAACCCACATTCTTTTAATAAAGAATTATACTTGTATTTCATGTTTTTAAGGGAAACTGAGCTGGATCATGAGTTTCTCTCTCATCTGGGCCATCACTATATTTCAGAAGCCAAAGGAACTCAACCAACTTGAAATGGTCAAAATACAGGGGAGGTGCCTAGAAGGAAACTGCCTGCCCTAGACGTCCAGCCTGGTGCAGTACTGACTGTCATTGTCTCCAGGGCCTTAATGAACTTACCTGTAGCATCCCCCCAGGCGGCCAGGAATAGGGCACACTAGGTGGGGAGCTGGAAAATCGGGCAGCAGTCTACCTTGCTCTACACAGAGGCTGGCAAAGGAGTTACATGCTCTCCCAAGAGCCAGTGATACACCCAGACCAGGTCTCAGTCTGGAGATGACTTACTGGCTTGCTCCTGATCACCCTTTATGTTGGCTGCAGCCACACCAGCTTGGACCTCCTCCTTTTCCAGAAGCTCCGCCAGGCCCAGCTCCTGCAAGAGGGAAGAGATGCAGTAGAAGAGAGTCCTCCTGGGACCATGAACATACTTCAGGAGCTGCCAGCATGAGCCCCAGGTCCACCCAGTCGCCCACCTCTCCCCTTTAGGCAGACTAGCCTGGCCCACCCATCCCTCAGAACTCATCTCTAACCTCTGGCTCTTTCTTACCCAGCAAGCATCTGAAATAACAACACGGCAACACAAATATAGTGTCAGGGAGAAAGTCAACAGCATTGAAAATAAGACTGCTAACTTGAGGTCTCAATTCAGCAATGGGGGAGCATATCACTGCCTACTGGACTGCCCCTGGGTCACCCCCGGTCAGTATGAGAGATTCTCAGAAGGCAGAAGCTGATCAGTCTGGTCCATTAGGCTTTGGGGTAATTTAACCATTTAAACATGTAGTCAGCACTTACTGAATACAAAGAATTGACAGTGGTGAGGCCCTCCCCCATCCTAGAGTCAGATAGAGGAGGTAGCAGGTCATAGACAGAGCCTGACCTGTGCTTTCTGCTCTCTGTCTGAGCTCAGCTGTTCCAGGTACCAGTCTGCAAAGTCTCTCCTCACTCCTTGCAGGGCCAGGACAGGGTCTTGAAGGGCCTCAAGCAAGGCCTCAGGGCTCTGTCTTTCCAGGGCATCATCAACAACTTCTAGAGCCCCATGGACTGAAAAGACCAAGACTCCATAATGGCTAGTGAGAAAGCCCACCCCTTAACATCCCCAGTTCAGCCCTCTTCCTGCCTGCCCAGGGTTACCTTCACCCCTGCCCCCTGAGCTCCTAGGGCCCAGCCCAAATTCTTCAGCTTGATCTTCACAGCCTTCCCATCTCACCACCCATACCCTGAGGATATCCTGACCTAAAAAGGCAGAGGCACACTCCATCCTGGGCTTTCAAGCAGTCTCTCCTGCCCTGATCCCCTACCCCCATCCATTCTCCAAACTCTCTTCTTGAAGGACCCCAGACCAACTGCCCCCAGGACCAAGAGCTGAAAAGCCTGCCCCTTTGCCTCTGTCCACTCTATGGATGTCCATTCAAACAGAAGCCCCCTTGACAGCAACCACTTATCCAGACATTAACAGACGTAAAACAGAGCACACACAGCCTTGACTTTGATCTTCCCTTGAAATAAGTGTTGGTCCAAGTGAGGTCATGGGCCTTCTGGCCTGAGAGAAGCCAAGCCCAAAACTCCCTAGGCGGGGGCTTACCCTTCAAACCCCTCCTGGCCTTTCTCTCTTACCATTGACATGGTTGATGTTGCCCTGGATTTCAGCCTGAGTTAGGTAGCAGTCATAGATGTCCTGGCTTTCTCCATCATTCTGCAAAAACTACATTGAGAGGGGAACCTGGGAAAACCAATTCAATCTTTCTTACTCCTCCCTCCCTGTCTGTAACTATTTCTTCTTCTGGGGGTCTTCCCAAGGCCAAAGGTCAGTCTGGTTGGAAGGAATCTGAGGAAATCGTGGGATCTAACCCCCTGGCACTGACACAGTTAAGTTGAACTACCCTTTGGAATCTCCAGTCTAATCTCATCCAGTTCTACATTCCAATCCCTCAGCCCTGCCCCAGAACATTTTCCCTTATCTTCTATTTTGAATTCCCATTATTCTCCTGAGTTCCTCTCCTGCTTCTCAAAAATAACTGACAAGTTGGTTTCTCTAGGCAACTTTGGATTCCGAAGACAGGACAAATAGGAGTCCTGGTTTCACTCGCGATTTTCCAGGCCACCCAGCTTTTCGGCCCCTGCCATCCAAGGCTCCTTACGCGGTTCCTGACATTGGCAGCCTTCTCCATCTTGGCCTGGGCCAGCAGCTCCTGGTAGATGGCTGCCAGAGGCTCTCGAAGATTCCCCAGCAGAGCACTGGGATTCTGCAAGGCAGCCAGGGTGTCCTTGACCACTCCTCGCTCCACTGCCTCATTGATGGCAAGAACAGCCGCATGGACTAGGAGGGGACATGAAAACAAGGTCAGGATGCCAGAGCAAACCCCAGTCCAGCTACAGCATAACCAGCTGCAGACCACTCTGACATCATCCCCTTTTTCCATCCATAGGGGCCAGGCAAGCCAGGTAGGCTGTTGGCCCTGCCTATGATGAGAAGTATCCAGGATTTATGCAGGGGCTATAAGGTTCAGAGTCCTCCCATACTCACTGAACTACCCCAGCAGGGGAGCCTGGTCTCTACCTGCAGCCTCATCCACCGAGAGTTCATTGGCCAGGATGCCCCCGATCTTGCTGAAGGCAGGCAGCTGGAGGCCATATTTAGCTAGTTCAGAGGCCATGTTGCTGAGTTCCTCAGCTGCAATAATAGCACAGATGCCCTTCATCAGGCCCGGAACCCCCAAGACCTGCCCAGACTGTGGTGGTTGGGGAAGGAGCTGGGCTTACCTGTGAATTTCACTTTCCCATATAGATCATGTATCTGAGGGGCCAATCCCAGCCGGAAGAGGAAGAGACTAGGAAAGAATGGAAGGCATTGGGGCCTATTCATTTTCACATGCTGCCTATAATAGGTTTGCAGGAGATACTATGGGGACTTGGAGATGAAGACCATACAGCGCCTGCCCACAAGTCATCCCCCGTTCACAGGGAGAGATGTTATTGTAAGTCGGCACAAGGCAATGCTATAGCAGAAAACTAAGATGCTGTAGGAGCTCTGGGGGGATTGCGAAGGCTTCACAGAGAAGGACACATTGCAGTGGCAGGTCACTGGATGGAGATGGAGGATGGAAAGGGCATAGCAAGCAGAGACCGGCTAAGCTAAGGCACAGAGTCCTCAAAGGATGTGGGAAATGAAGTCAGGAAGAGATGACATGATGGACATAGGAACTGGTCAATTACTTTCTATGATTTAGCCAACTGCTTGCTGATGGCTGGCTGCGAGTAGGACTAAATAGCCTTCTCCATTCACACTGACGGCATGTGACGCTCCTGATGCATCCTAATCTGACTTCCTTGCACCCCAGTCGCAAGGTGAACACTCTTCCCTGCCCGCTCTTTCCCTTCATCCACACAGATCACACATAAATGTGCCCTCCAGCATGCACATAAATCTAAACAAAACTATGTAGGTCAAAAATGTCACTCTGAGAAGCATTCCCTGTGGTCTATCTTCCATCCTCCCTGCTGCAACGTTTGCTGCTGTTGACCATTGGTTGCATCCACCTAGAGGAACCTGGATGACAAAAGTCTTGGTCTCTCACCTGAGTGCATGGATGCAGTAGACCACCCGGGGCATGTTCTTCTTGTCATAAATGTCCGTGGTCTCTGGGAAGAAGGTCTAGAGGGGAAACCAGCCGATTACTGCCATTGAAGACTTTGAAGCAGCACCAGCTATGGAGAGAGGGGCTGAGGAATGGGTCTTCCTCTCTGACCTGGGGTGTGCACTCCTTAGCTGCCTGGGGCTTCTGGGTCAATCTCCCCAACTCTTTACAGTCAGCACTGCATCCACGCACTCAGTGTAAAAGAAAGGCACTGGGGACACATACTAAGCCAAGACCCAGCCACGGACACACAGCCCCAGATTAACCAAACACCAGACAAGACTATCAAGGCTATAGGACGCATGCCACATGCTCCAAGAGGAACAGGCCCCCTGTTCAGCCTACAGACACAGCCAGCCTGTGCCCCTCACCTTGGACTCTTGCCAGAAAGGTGGCATACTGGGAGCTGGCCATGACTCCACAAGGGGCCTAATGAAACACACACTGCCAAGGACCGCAAAGGGTCAGGGCATGCCATCCCTGTCTTCAAGCCAGAGGTCTCTGATCAGTAGGGGCCCCTCTAAGAACTGAGTAACCCCAGGCATGATTTCTCATGCCACCTGGCGACTGTAATGAGGTTTAACCTAAATACCTCTTGGTTACCTTAGATACATAAGAAAGGACCAAATCTAGAGACTTAAAAGTGTTCTAGCCTCACTGAGAACACATGGCCTCTATTGATCTGCCTCTCACCAAAGCATCTGTCTTAACTGTTATTTCCTTGTCTTATAATTGCCTTCTACAGTGAAGAAAAACACTACAGAATCTTATGCCTTAATTTGTATAGTTCTTTATAATTCACAAAAGGAATTCACACAGATCATGTGATCTTCCTGACAACCTTATAAGGAAGACAGGGGAGGGATTACTATCCCCATTTTACAGATGAGAAACAAACTGAGAGTCAAAGAGTGAGAGGACATGCAGCATGTGTCCAGCTGGGGTCCTGGCCTAGGCTTCCAAGTCTACCGCCTTGGGATGTGGTGTGTCCTTGCTTCACGCTATGAAATTCTGGTGGAAAGATGGCTGGCCAACGTGAGGCCCACCTCCTGTGTTATATAGGGGCCTCACTGACTAATGGGAACAATGCATCCTGGGCCAGGTTGCCTTCACCTCCCTTCACTTCCCTTACCCACAAGGAAGTGAAGACAGACACCAGGTAACATGGTTCAAAGACATACAGCCTCAGGGAACTTAAACCCTTAGATTAAGTTCATTTAGAAGGCACACGGAGATGAGCACTAAAGAGTGCCAGGGAGATAAAGCATGTGTGTGGTGGAGGTGCAGGTGCTGGTGAAGAGCAAAGATGAACCCCAGTCTTGAGACCCAGTGTTACCGAAGGCAGACCGATGTGGGCTACTGCAGACAGCCAAAAGTTGATGTTGTCCGTGTGACGGAAATGCAAGCCAGTTGCCTAAAAGGGAAGGAAAGAGAAGAGAATCTATTTCCACAGTTCTCAGGATTCCCTCTGGGTAGAGCCCAGACGACAGCTTGAAGATTCAAGGGGTGGGGGCAGAGGACCCTGTCCTATGGATTTCCCATCCCCCCAGGACAGAGACACAAAGACAGAGAGAAACCACCAGGGACGGATGACCCAGTGGGTTATTTGGGAAGGATGGCACAGGGATGGGATTAGCAAGCTAGTAAGGCTTCCTGGAAAAGGGGAGTCCGGAGCTGGGATGGGAAGGAGAGGCGGGTTGGCTTGACTAGAGCACAGGGAAGGGGCAGCATGTCCTGGAAGTAACTTCAAAGTGGCAAAGCTTACAAGCCTCTGAGTGTAGACTGTGGGTAGAAAAGTCTGCTTGGAAGTTCTCATATCAGAGGCATCTCAAAGCCCACCTAGCAAATGCCCCTTGCTGCTAAGCATAGTACACACCGCCCGGCTGCAAGACACCAATTGAAACCCGTTGTTCCAGTGCAATGATTACTAGCACCTTTTATATCCTCAATAATACCCAGGTTTGGACAATAAATTATATGGTCACCCCACTCTCACAACTTTGAGAACAGATAGTTTGAGAGGAACAAGGTAGAAAGTAGAGAACTCTGTTCCCCACCTGGTACCGTAGCTGCTCCACGTCATAGATCTTCTTCAAGGGAACCACAGAGGGTGCAAAACAGTGGCCCAGCTTGGCCAGCAGTACTCCGTTCCGGAGGCTCTCCTCCAGCTCCACCGGGGAAGGAAGCTCCTCCTTCAGGCAGGCCTCTATCCAGCTGAGAGCATAAGAGCAGCTTCTCACCCCCTCTGGCAGGCCACAGCACTTCATTCCAACCACAAGACCTTCCCTCCCTCCCTCTCTCCCCCTAAGCAGCCTCTCACTCTCTCCTGCCTCCTGTTCCTGCCCTACTCCCAACTCCCCTCTCTGCCCATTGCCTGGCTGTTCCCACCTTCTCCCAAGCTGCCCCAAACACTGGGATTGGCCTATCCTCAGCCCCCACCCACCCTATACATCTTCCCTGACAGATACTGAAGCTGCCCATCTTCAGTGAGGCTTAAACAGGCTCTTACCTGTTACATGATATAACCTCTCACTCAGTCTGGTTATGCATTTGGCTGTTGAACCAAATTGTACCTGCTCACTTCTCTTATTCTGCATGTTCTGAGAACCCAGGTATACAAAGGTCATGTCTACACAGCCCATAACCCAGCTTTGATGATGATGATGAGGGGAGTAGGGAAGCCCCAGGGTTGAAGCGAGGGGAGCAGCACAAAGGGACAGAAAGGTCACAGCTCTTCGAATCAGAAGACCTGCTTTCCACACCATCTCCCCCACTTCACCTCTCTGGGCCTCAGCTGCATAATCTGTAAAATGAAGATACCACCTGTACTTCCTGCTTCAGTGGGCAGCTGCCAGGATTAAATGAGTTAATGAATGTGAAAACACTTTGAATATAAATGTAAAGTATTATTATGGCTGATGATTATATGAGGGAGAGAATAAGGGCCTCTCCACATGTTGGGGCCTATAGGAAAGATCTGTTTTCAAAGAGAGAGCCAGTCACACCTCCCTTCATGCCTTCCCTGACACAGACACCCTGGTTTTCTATCTACCCCATCCTACCTACTTTCTTTGGAGAACATTAAAAATATGCTATTGATTAAAAGGAAAGAATTAAGCATTTATCCTGTCTTTAGAGCCAACATCCATTCACAGGAAATATGGGGTACAGAGGAACAAGTTGAGGGACACAGGAAGTGAATAGACAAAGCCAGAATGTAGGATGTTCTACAGGACAAATGACCCGGTTTCTTCAACAAGTCAATGACATAAAGAACTGCTTATGTCAGTTCTAGATGAAAGAAGACTTAGTAGTACATAACAACCAAATGTAACATGTGAACTCTTTCAGATCCTTAACTGAATAAGCCAACTGTAAAAATAGACGATTTTTTTAGACAATCAGGAAAATTTGAAAATGGCCTCAGTGTTGATCTTCCAAGGATTAATGGATAACTTAGGTGGGTATTATAATGGTATTGTGGTTATGTAAGCAAGTGTCCATATATAGAGATATGTATTAAATTATGTAAGGGGATAAAAGGACGTGATGTTGTCTTTGTTCACAGATGGCATGATCGTCTTTGTAGAAAATCTGAAAGCATGACACCAGAAAACTCGTGGCGTTAATAAGTGATTATAGCAAGGTTGCAAAAGACAAGGTTAATATATAAAAGTCAATTGCGGGACTTCCCTGGTGGCGCAGTGGTTAAGACTCTGTGCTCCCAATGCAGGGGGCCTGGGCTTGATCCCTGGTCAGGGAACTAGATCCCACATGCATGCTGCAACTAAGGAGCCCGCGAGCCACAACTACAAAGCCTGCCAGCCACAACTAAGGAGCCCGCTGGCTACAACTAAGGAGCACATGTGCTACAACTAAGAAGCCAGCAAGCTGCAGCTAGGAAGCCCGTGAGCCGCAACTAAGGAGCCCACCTGCTGCAACTAAGACCTGGTGCCACCAAATAAATAAATAAATAAAATATAATAAATATAAAAATAATAAAATAAAATATTATAAAGCAGAAACTAACACACCATTGTAAAGCAATTATACTCCAATAAAGATGTTTAATAAATAAATAAATAAATAAAATAAAATAAAAGTCAACTTCTTTCCAATTCACCAGCAACAAACAAGTGGAATTTGAATTAAAAACACAATACCATTTACATTAGCACCCCTGAAAATGAAATACTTAGGTATAAATCTAACAAAATATGTACAAGATCTACATGAGGAAAGCTACAAAACTCTGATGAAGGAAATCAAAGAACAACTAAATAAATGGAGAGATAGTCCATATTCATGGATAGGAAGACTCAATATTGTCAAGATGTTAGTTCTTACCAACCTGAGCTATAGATTCAATGCAGTCCTAGTCAAAACCCCAGCAAGCTGTTTTGTGGATCTCCACACACTGATTCTAAAGTTTACATGGGGGCTTCCCTGGTGGCACAGTGGCTGGGAATCCGCCTGCCAATGCAGAAGACACAGGTTCAGGCCCTGGTCCGGGAGGATCCCACATGCTGCGGAGCAGCTAGGCCTGTGCGCCACAGCTGCTGAGCCTGTGCTCTGGAGCCCGCAATCTACAACTACTGAAGCCCTCGCACCTGGAGCCCGTGCTCTGCAACGGGGGAGGCCACTGCAGTGAGAAGCCTGCGCACCGTGGTGAAGAGTGGCCCCTGCTCGCGGCAACTAGAGAGAGCCCGCATGGAGCAACGAAGACCCAACTCAGCCAAAAATAAAATTAAAAAAAAAAAAAATAAATAAATAAAAATAAAGTTTACATGGAGGCACACCCGGCTAACTCAGTCAGTGGAGCATGAGACTCTTAAAATTTACATGGAGAGACAAAATACCCAGAATAGCCAACATGATATTGAAGGAGAAGAGCAAAGCTGGTACACTAACACTACCTGACTTAGCCACAGTAATCAAGACAGTGTGGTATTGGTGAAAGAATAGGTAAATAGATCAGTGGAACAGAAGACAGACCCACATAAATACAGTCAATTGATCTTTGACAAAGGAGCAAAGGCAATACAATGGAGCAAAGATAGTCTCCTCAACAAATGGTGCTGGAATAACTAGACATCCACATGCAAAAAATGAACCTAGACCTAGACCTTACACCCTTCACAAAAATCAACTCAAAATGGAGCATCAACTTCAAAGTAAAACGCAAAGCTGTAAAACTCCTAGAAGGCAACATAGGGGGAAACCTAGATGACCTTGGGTATGGCAATGACTTTTTAGATACAACACCAAAGGCACAATCTTTGAAAGAAATAATTAATAAGCTAGATTTCACTAAAATTAAAACTTCTGCTCTACAAAAGGCAATGTAAAGAAAATAATAAAACAAGCCACAGACTGGGAGAAAATATTTGCAAAAGACACATCTGAGGGAATTCCCTGGCGGTCCAGTGGTTAGG
Organism: Balaenoptera physalus; assembly: GCF_965194825.1. Taxonomy (NCBI): domain Eukaryota; kingdom Metazoa; phylum Chordata; class Mammalia; order Artiodactyla; family Balaenopteridae; genus Balaenoptera; species Balaenoptera physalus. The sequence goes on along the minus strand of NC_138882.1, from coordinate 82,365,049 downwards.
ACTCGGCACTTTCACTGCCAGGGACCAGGTTCAATCCCTGGTCAGAGAACTAAGATCCCGCAAGCCACATGGCATGGCCAAAAATAAATAAATAAAATAAAATAAAATAATTATAAAAAAAAGACACATCTGATAAAAGATTGTTACCCAAGATATACAAAGAACTCTTAAAACTCAACAGTAAGAAAACAGTCTGATTAAAAAATGGGACAAAGAACCTTAACAGACACCTCACCAAAGAAAGATATACAAAGAAGATATACAGATGGCAAATAAGCATCTGAAAAGATGCTTCACATCATATGTCATCAGGGAAATGTGAATTAAAACAATGGTGAGATACCAATATACATCTATTAGAATTGTCAAAATCTGGAACACTGATAACACCAAATGCTGCTGAGGATGTGGAGCAACAGGAATTCTCATTCGTTGCTGGTGGGAATACAAAATTGTACAGCCGCTTTGGAAAGCCGTTTGGTGGTTTCTTACAAAACTAAACATACTCTTACCATATGATCCAGCAGCTGTGCTCTTTGGTATTCAGCCAAAGGAGTCGAAAACTTACATCTACATAAAAACCTGCACAAGGATGTTTATAGCAGCTCTATTCATAACTGCCAAAACTTGGAAGCGACCAAGATGACCCTCAATAGGTGAATGGATTAATAAACTGTGGTACATCTAGACAATGGAATATTATTCAGCACTAGTAAAAAATGAGCTAGGAAGCAATGAAAAGACATGGAGGAAATTTAAATGCATATTACTAAGTAAAAGAAGCCCATCTGAAAAGCCTGCATATTGTATTATCCCAGGTATGTGAAATTCTGGAAAAGGCAAAACTATGGAGACAGTAGAAAGATGAGTGGTTGCAAGAAGTTGGGGATGGCGGTGGGGCAGAGGGAATGAATAAATGAAACACAGAGACTTTTTAGGGTAGTGAAACTACTCTATGATACTATAATGATGGATGGCTATATGTCATTATACATTTGTCCAAACTCATAGACTACAGTATACAACATGAAGAGTGAACTCTAAGGCAAACTATGGACTTTGGAGGATTACGTGCCCAAGTAGGTTCACCAATTGTAACAAGCATACCACTCTTGTGGGGGCTGTTGATAATGGGGGAGGCTATGTATGTTTGTGGGGAGGAAGGATATGGAAAACCCCTGTATCTTTCTCTTAATTTTGCTGTGAACCTAAACCTGCTCTAAAAAATAGTCTGAAAGAAAAAAAAAAAAAAAGATGCTATTTCAACTTTCCCTTTCCCGTAGAATGGACTCTTGTCTTTTTGTATTTGCTTTGAGGGCAGGTGCCTGGGGTGGGCAGGGTGGGAAAGGGAGACCAGAAAGAGGCAGTCCCTCTGCTCACCGCTTGGCTTCCTCCAGCCGGCACAGGTACTCATAGGCAACGTTCTGCCGCCTCTGCTCATCCATTTCCTCAGCTGTGAGGCGTTCATCTGAGGAACCAAGGAGGGGAGCATTAGACAGAGGGCTGTAGCAAGCTTCTTCTTTTTTTTTTTTTTTTTTTAATGTCATTTGATGGGCCCATCTTTTTTTAAATTTTATTTATTTATTTATTTATGCCTGTGTTGGGTCTTCGTTTCTGTGCGAGGGCTTTCTCCAGTTACGGCAAGTGGGGGCCACTCTTCATCGCGGTGCGTGGGCCTCTCACTATCACGGCCTCTCGTTGCGGAGCACAGGCTCCAGACGCGCAGGCTCAGCAATTGTGGCTCACGGGCCTAGTCGCTCCGCGGCATGTGGGATCTTCCCGCATGTGGGATCTTCCCAGATCAGGGCTCGAACCCGTGTCCCCTGCATTGGCAGGCAGATTCTCAACCACTGCGCCACCAGGGAAGCCCCTGCAAGCTTCTTCTTAACAGACTTTCTAAGGCAACTCTGTTCAGAAACCGGAGGCATCTCCCACATGTCTGTCCCCCTATTCCCAGGACACTGGCTCCAATCTTCTCTCCCATCCAGTAAAGCTATCCTAGTCAGCACCCTGTTAAAGGGAGGCCTCTGCACCCTTTAAGAGGGGATCCTTCCTGCATTGGAGGTACTCCTTCCCTTTCCCCTCTAGCCATCTTCCTGACCTCCCCCTTCCAAAACCTACTTCATGGCTCTTCCCTCAGTACCTCCTAGTAGGAATGTCCAGATCCTTCCTTGGCTGGGAACTTAGCTCCTCATTTTATCCCTAATTAGATTCTGAGTTCTCCAAGAACTGTACTTGCGTCATCCTCCTCAGGTACTCTCCCAGAGGCTAGGTTAACAGGACCAACTAGAACTCATCATTCAGCAGCCATTCATTCATTCAATACCTCCTATATGTCAGGCACTGGACTAGCGGACTCCTACTCTCAAGAAGTACAAAGATTATTATTAGAAGAGAAAAACATGTAAGTAAAAAACTTCAACCTGATGTGAGAAGTGCGATCATAGTTCATGAATAGTCTATGGACGTAGACATAGAGAACGGACATGTGGACACAGGGCGGGAAGGGGAAGGTGGGATGAACTGGGAGATTACGATGGCCATATATACACTACCATGTGTAAAAGAGGTAGCTAGTGGGGACAAGGTATAAAGCACAGGAAGCTCAGCTCGGTGCTCTGTGATGACCTAGATGGGTGGGATGTGGGGGGGGAGGGGTGGAGGTCCAAGAGGGAGGGGATATAGGTATACATATAGCTGATTCACTTCGCTGTACAGCAGAAACTAACACAACATTGTAAAGCAATTATACTCCAATAAATAAATTAAAATAGTCTATGGAAGCAGCAGAGGAAGCAAAGGATTCTATCTGTGAGTAGAATCTTAAAGAAAGAACAGGCAGAAAGGGAGAAAAGGCAGTTCAACAGAGGGAACCACGTGAAAAAAAGCCACTCACTTGGGTTTAAGTGGAAGGACAGAGAATTTTAAAAGATCACAAAGGTGTATTTACTCTCCCTTTTGGTATAGGTCACCTGAGGAGTTAAATAGTCTCCAAGCTAAATAAAATGCAGACAGTCTCTGACTCCTAAACTCAAGAACAGGAAATCCCTTAAATGAGACAGCATTCATATTCTGCCTTAGCCACAGCCTCCTTTTATCCTTTTCCCCCCTCTTCTCCCCTATCTCTCTAGTCTCCTTAGGGAAGACAGTACAAAAGCAGACAAAATGAGAGAAAGCTACACACATACACCAAGAAAATAAAGTCAGAGAGCTTGAAAACAGAGACAGAGCTTAGCAAATGTCTTTGACTCAGCACTTAATGTCGTTCCCACTCTTTATCTCTTTTCATTATGTTGCATATCCTGCAATATGATTGGGGGAGGGGCAGGGCTTCTTTGAATTGTCAGTTAAGCAAGTTAAAACACACACACACACACACACACACACACACACACACACACACACCCCTCCATGTTCAAATTTGAAAGCACTGGCCAATCGCAGGAAATCCATCAGTTCCTGAGGGGGGTGTACAAGAAACAAGTGTTGGTTGCTAAGCATGGAAAATAAACCAGTAAGTGAGTGACATCACTTCAGAGTTATGAATTGAGGACTGTGAGAGATGGGCGGGACTTTGTACATACACACAGAGTCTTAAAAAAAAAAAATCAGTTTTCCTGTCCTTTTCAGATCTGGAACTAGCTAGCTTTCCTTCAACAGATCGGTGGACGTGGACTTCGCTTTTTGAATCCTAATGGAGAGGAAGGGAAAGGAGTAGATTTTGCTTTTCTTTCAGAAGGTCAGATGGAAACCTTTCTGCGGTCCCATTTTTCGGACCCCAGTCTCTCTTTCTAAAGCAGTGTTTTTGAAAGTGTGGTACTTGGACTACCCGCATCACAGTTACGTGGGGTGACGGAAGAAGCACAGCGGTGCTTGTTATAAATGCAGATTATGGGCCCAAGTCGAGACCTATTGTTACTAAAGTTCTGGGATAGGATTCAGGAATCTGCATTTTAAATTAGCTCCCCGGGTAATTCCGACACCGTAAAGTTTGAGAGGCGTTGTCTCAAAGAAGCATCAAAAAGTCAAGGAAGCCCCCCCAGGCCTTGTTAGGCGTTCCGTCCCCTGGTAGCTCTTGGCAAGTATGGTAGCCATCAGTAATTGCCGAATTTTTAAGGGGCCATCCAGACCACCTACATTCTCCCATTCCCGGAGCCCCAGAATTTGGGAATAAGGGAGAAAACTCTTTGTAAGCTTTGAAGCGAGACAGAGAAGTCGGAGCGTTTCGCAGCTCACAGCTTTACTCCGGCCCGCAGGAGTCCGGACTGAGTGCTCCCTCCCCACTGAGCATAGCCCGGCCGCCCCTTGCTTGGTTGGCCCTGCGCCCAACCCCAACCCCAACCTCTCCCAGGACCACCGAGTCCCCGACCAGTGGCATCACTGCCGGACCCTTCTCGGCCCCTTCTGGCACTCACAGGTCGCCCGGCCCGGGCCCGTTCCTCTCCCCTCCATGTTCCTCCTTCTTCCAGGTTTGAATCTCCCGCCGCCCGGCCACCGCCCCTCATCGTAGCCACAGGCGGACAGGACACTTCCGGTCCGTGCCGCAGGGGCCTCTGGGATTTGTAGTTCCATGTTTGGGAGGTGCGCCGCCAGGTGAGGCGAAGGGAACCGTCCAAGGCAGGGAGGGGCGCTCCCCGAGGGGAGCTCCCGTTCCTGTGGTATTTTGGGTCGCTGTTTCTCCAGGGCTCCTTCGCTGCTAAACCGTCTTATTTGAAGTAGCCCCTGCGCCTACCCCTGCCTCTTATCATTTCCCCCTAGTATTCCCATTAACTCCCCCTCCACTTCCTATAGTGTTCTTTGGTCCCTTTAACTTGAGGGCCTACTATATATACATATAATGGAATATTAGCCATAAAAAAGAATAAAATATTGCCATTTGTAGCAATGTGGATGGACCTAGAGAATATTATGCTTAGTGAAACCAGAGAAAGGCAAATACTATGTGGTATCACTTATACATGGAATCTAAAAAATAATACAACTGAATGTATATACAAAACAGAAACAGACTCACAGACATAGAAAACAAACTTGTGGTTACCAAAGGGGAGAGGGAGGCAGAGAGGGACAAATTAAGCGTATGAGATGAACAGGTACAAACTACATAAAATAGATAAACAATGAGGATTTACTGTATAGCACAGGGAATTATACCCAATATCTTGTAATAACCTGTAATAGGATATAATCTGAAAAAGCACTGCATCACTATGCTGTACACCTGAAACTAACACAATATTGTAAATCAACAATACTCAATTAAAAAAAAAATTCAAAGGACTGAATGAAGTTTTTGAGGAAGAGCATGTAAAGTAAGAAACGAGCAAAGGGCAGAGTGTTGGGAAACACTAGCATTTAAGAGGTGGACAGAGACTCCCTCTTGCGAGAACACCAGAAACACAACTGGCTGCTGGACAATCATCGACAGGAAGACACTGGACTTCACCAAGGAGGATACCCCACGTCCAAGGACAGAGGAGAAGCCACAGTGAGATGGTAGGAGGGGCACAATCAGAGTAAAATCAAATCCCATAACTGCTGGGTGGGTGACTTACAGACTGGAGAACACTTATACCACAGAAGTCCACCCACTGGAGTGAAGGTTCTGAGCCCCACGTCAGGCTTCCCAATCTGGGGGTCTGGCAACGGGAGGAGGAATTCATAGAGAATCAGACTTTGAAGCCTAGTGGGAATTGATTGCAGGACTTCGAGAGGACTGGGGGAAACAGAGACCCCACTCTTGGAGGGCGCACACGGAATAGTGTGCGCATCGGGACCCGGGGGAAGGAGCAGTGACCCTGGGGGAGACGGAACCAGACCTACCTGCTAGTGTTGGAGGGTCTCCTGCAGAGGTGGGGGCTGGCTCTGTTTCACTGTGGGGACAAGGACACTGGCAGCAGAAGTTCTGGGAAGTACTCCTTGGCGTGAGCCCTCCCAGAGTCTGCCATTAGCCCCACCAAAGAGCCCAGGTAGGCTCCAGTGTTGGGTTGCCTCAGGCAAAACAACCAACAGGGAGGGAACCCAGCCCCGCCCATCAACAGTCAAGTGGATTAAAGTTTTACGGAGCTCTGACCGCCACAGCAACAGTCAGCTCTACCCACCACCAGAGCCTCCCTTCAAGCCTCTTAGATAGCCTCAACCACCAGAAGGCAGGCAGCAGAAGCAAGAAAAACTACAATCCTGCAGCCTGTGGAACAAAAACCACATTTACAGAAAGATAGACAAGATGAAAAGGCAGAGGGCTATATACCAGATGAAGGAACAAGAAAAATCCCCAGAAAAACAACTAAATGAAGTGGAGATAGGCAACCTTCCAGAAAAAGAATTCAGAATAAAGATAGTGAAGATGATCCAGGACCTCGGAATAAGAATGGAGGCAAAGATTGAGAAGGTGCAAGAAATGATTAACAAAGACCTAGAAGAATTAAAGAACAAACAGAGATGACCAATACAATAACTGAAATGAAAACTACACTAGAAGGAATCAATAGCAGAATAACTGAGGCAGAAGAATGGATAAGTGACTTGGAAGACAGAATGGTGGAATTCACTGCTGTGGAACAGACTAAAGAAAACAGAATGAAAAGAAATGAAGACAGCCTAAGAGACCTCTGGGACAACATTAAAAGCAACAACATTTGCATTATAGGGGTCCCAGAAGGAGAAGAGAGAGAGAAAGGACCAGAGAAAATATTTGAAGAGATTATAGTTGAAAACTTCCCTAACATGGGAAAGGAAATAGCCACCCAAGTCCAGGAAGCGCAGAGAGTCCCATACAGGATAAACCCAAGGAGAAACACGCCAAGACACATAGTAATCAAAGTGGCAAAAATTAAAGACAAAGAAAAATTATTGAAAGCAACAAGGGAAAAACGACAAATAACATACCAGGGAACTCCCATAAGGTTAACAGCTGATTTCTCAGCAGAAACTCTACAAGCCAGAAGGGAGTGGCATGATATACTTAAAGTGATGAAAGGGAAGAACCTACAACCAAGATTACTCTACCCGGCAAGGATCTCATTTAGATTTGATGGAGAAATCAAAAGCTTTACAGACAAGCAAAAGCTAAGAGAATTCAGCACCACCAAACCAGCTCTACAACAAATGCTAAAGGAACTTCTCTAAGTGGGAAACACAAGAGAAGAAAAGGACCTACAAAAACAAACCCAAAACAATTAAGAAAATGGTCATAGGAACATACATATCGATAATTACCTTAAACGTGAATGGATTAAATGCTCCAACCAAAAGACACAGGCTTGCTGAATGGACACAAAAACAAGACCCATATATATGCTGTCTACAAGAGACCCACTTCAGACCTAGGGACACATACAGACTGAAAGTGAGGGGATGGAAAAAGATATTCCATGCAAATGGAAATCAAAAGAAAGCTGGAGTAGCTATACTCATATCAGATAAAATAGACTTTAAAATAAAGAATGTTACAAGAGACAAGGAAGGCCACTACATAATGATCAAGGGATCAATCCAAGAAGAAGATATAACAATTATAAATATATATGCACCCAACATAGGAGCACCTCAATACATAAGGCAACTGCTAACAGCTATAAAAGAGGGAATCGACAGTAACACAATAATAATGGAGGATTTTAACACCTCACTTACACCAATGGACAGATCATCCAAAATGAAAATAAATAAGGAAACAGAAGCTTTAAATGACACAATAGACCAGATAGATTTAATTGATATTTATAGGACATTCCATCCAAAAACAGCAGATTACACGTTCTTCTCAAGTGCGCACGGAACATTCTCCAGGATAGATCACATCTTGGGTCACAAATCAAGCCTCAGTAAATTTAAGAAAATTGAAATCATATCAAGCATCTTTTCTGACCACAACACTATGAGATTAGAAATGAATTACAGGGGAAAAAACGTAAAAAACACGAACACATGGAGGCTAAACAATATGTTATTAAATAACCAAGAGATCACTGAAGAAATCAAAGAGGAAATCAAAAAATACCTAGACACAAATGACAATGAAAACACGATGACCCAAAAACCTATGGGATGCAGCAAAAGCAGTTCTAAGAGGGAAGTTTATAGCTATACAGGCCTACCTAAAGAAACAAGAAAAATCTCAAATAAACAATCTAACCTTACACCTAAAGAAACTAGAGAAAGAACAACAAACAAAACCCAAAGTTAGCAGAAGGAAAGAAATCATAAAGATCAGAGCGGAAATAAATGAAATAGAAACAAAGAAAACAATAGCAAAGATCAATAAAACTAAAAGCTGGTTCTTTGAGAAGATAAACAAAATTGATAAGCCATTAGCCAGACTCATCAAGAAAAAGAGGGAGAGGACTCAAATCAATAAAATCAGAAATGAAAAAGGAGAAGTTACAACAGACACCGCAGAAATACAAAGCATCATAAGAGACTACTACAAGCAACTCTATGCCAATAAAATGGACAACCTGGAAGAAACGGACAAATTCTTAGAAAGGTATAACCTTCCAAGACGGAACCAGGAAGAAACAGAAAATATGAACAGACCAATCACAAGTAATGAAATTGAAACTGTGATTAAAAATCTTCCAACAAACAAAAGTCCAGGACCAGATGGCTTCACAGGTGAATTCTATCAAACATTTAGAGAAGAGCTAACACCTATCCTTCTCAAACTCTTCCAAAAAATTGCAGAGGAAGGAACACTCCCAAACTCATTCTATGAGGCCACCATCACCCTGATACCAAAACCAGACAAAGACACTACAAAAAAAGAAAATTACAGACCAATATCACTAATGAATATAGATGCAAAAATCCTCAACAAAATACTAGTAAACAGAATCCAACAGCACATTAAAAGGATCATACACCACGATCAAGTGGGATTTATCCCAGGGATGCAAGGATTCTTCAATATACACAAATCAATCAATGTGGTACACCATATTAACAAATTGAAGAATAAAAACCATATGATCATCTCAATAGATGCAGAAAAAGCTTTTGACAAAATTCAACACCCATTTATGATAAAAACTCTCCAGAAAGTGGGCATAGAGGGAACCTACCTCAACATAATAAAGGCCATATATGACAAACCCACAGCAAACATCATTCTCAATGGTGAAATACTGAAAGCATTTCCTCTAAGGTCAGGAACGAGACAAGGATGTCCACTCTCACCACTATTATTCAACATAGTTCTGGAAGTCCTTGCCTTGGCAATCAGAGAAGAAAAAGAAATAAAAGGAATACAAATTGGAAAGGAAGAAGTAAAACTGTCACTGTTTGCGGATGACATGATACTATACATAGAGAATCCTAAAACTGCCACCAGAAAACTGCTAGAGCTAATTAATGAATACGGTAAAGTTGCAGGATACAAAATTAATGCACAGAAATCTCTTGCATTCCTATACACTAATGACGAAAAATCTGAAAGAGAAACTATGGAAACACTCCCATTTACCTTTGCAACAAAAAGAATAAAATACCTAGGAATAAACCTACCTAGGGAGACAAAAGACCTGTATGCAGAAAACTATAAGACACTGATGAAAGAAATTAAAGATGATACCAACAGATGGAGAGATATACCATGTTCTTGGATTGGAAGAATCAACATTGTGAAAATGACTATACTACCCAAAACAATCTACAGATTCAATGCAATCCCTATCAAATTACCAATGGCATTTTTTACAGAGCTAGAACAAATCATCTTAAAATTTGTATGGAGACACAAAGGACCCCGAATAGCCAAAGCAGTCTTGAGGGAAAAAAACGGAGCTGGAGGAATCAGACTCCCTGACTTCAGACTATACTACAAAGCTACAGTAATCAAGACAATATGGTACTGGCACAAAAACAGAAACATAGATCAATGGAACAAGATAGAAAGCCCAGAGATAAACCCACGCACCTATGGTCAACTAATCTATGACAAAGGAGGCAAAGATATACAATGGAGAAAAGACAGTCTCTTCAATAAGTGGTGCTGGGAAAACTGGACAGCTACATGTAAAAGAATGAAATTAGAATACTCCCTAACACCATACACAAAAATAAACTCAAAATGGATTAGAGACCTAAATGTAAGACCGGACACTATAAAACTCTTAGAGGAAAACATAGGAAGAACACTCTTTGACATAAATCACAGCAAGATCTTTTTTGATCCACCTCCTAGAGTACTGGAAATAAAAACAAAAATAAACAAATGGGACGTAATGACACTTCAAAGCTTTTGCACAGCAAAGGAAACCATAAACAAGACAAAAAGACAACCCTCAGAATGGGAGAAAATATTTGCAAACGAATCAACGGACAAAGGATTAATCTCCAAAATATATAAACAGCTCATTCAGCTCTATGTTAAAGAAACAAATACCCCAATCCAAAAATGGGCAGAAGACCTAAATAGACATTTCTCCAAAGAAGACATACAGACGGCCACGAAAACATGAAAAGATGCTCAACATCACTAATTATTAGAGAAATGCAAATCAAAACTACAATGAGGTATCACCTCACACCAGTTAGAATGGGCATCATCAGAAAATCTACAAACAACAAATGCTGGAGAGGGTGTGGAGAAAAGGGAACCCTCTTGCACTGTTGGTGGGAATGTAAATTGATATGGCCACTATGGAGAACAATATGGAGGTTCCTTAAAAAACTAAAAATAGAATTACCATATGACCCAGCAATCCCACTACTGGGCATATACCCAGAGAAAACCGTAATTCAAAAAGACACATGCACCCAAATGTTCATTGCAGCACTATTTACAATAGCCAGGTCATGGAAGCAACCTAAATGCCCGTCGACAGACGAATGGATAAAGAAGTTGTGGTACATATATACAATGGAATATTACTCAGCCATAAAAAGGAACGAAATTGAGTCATTTGTTGAGACGTGGATGGATCTAGAGACTGTCATACAGAGTGAAGTAAGTCAGAAAGAGAAAAACAAATATCGTATATTAATTCATGTATGTGGAACCTAGAAAAATGGTACAGATGAGCCGGTTTGCAGGGCAGAAGTTGAGACACAGATGTAGAGAACAGACATATGGACACCAAGGGGGGAAAACTGCGGTGGGGTGGGGATGGTGGTGTGCTGAATTGGGCGATTGGGATTGACATGTATACACTGATGTGTATAAAATTGATGCCTAATAAGAACCTGCAGTATAAAAAAACAAACAAACAAAACAACTAATACTAAACTTTCATTGGGTTATTTGTATGGAAATATGTTAATATAAATGTTTCAGACATTACATGAAATTTCTAAACATCTTATATGTTCTGGTATAATGTTATAAGTCATAATCCTAGTTATTACTTTAAAATGTATATCTCAGAAATAACTAATTTTCTTGTCAACTGCATTATTATGAACTTTCATCAAATCTTTAACTGTGGTCATTTTTAAGTCTTTTGTCATTTACAGACAGTTCTGGGTGTACTCTGATGCTTTTGCAAATATGTTCCTATAAAAGGGTTTCATCCTCAAGAAATTCATGGAAAAGACTCTGACAAGTACAGGTTTCTGGTAACTGACTGTACTGCTGAACTGAATGAATAAGCATTTTCAGAACTCTAATGAAAAACTGATGAACTCATAAAAGTGCTAACAAAAGATCAAGATGAAAAAAAAATTAATTACATGGGACTGAGTGAACTGATGAGGATGAGTATAATTTTTGTGACTTTCTGTTTGAATTAAAAAAAAAAAAAATCCCACAAGGACTCAGAGGCAAAGAATATACAAATGAATTTTCACGGCAAAGTAAAGGAGCTGTTACAGTGGAGGATTACTGGACCGAATGTCAATATTATGACATAGTATGAGTGTGTTTCATGTTTGGTAATGGCAATCATTGTTGCTTTTGTTGTGGTCATCCATGTACAATGCTTGGTGTCAGTCTATTTATCTCTTGTAAAAATAAAATACAGTGTGTGTGTGTGTGTGTGTGTGTGGAAAAAAAAAAAAAGAGGTGGACAGAGGGCAAGCAAAGGAGATGGAGAAGGAGTTGTCAGCACAGGAGAAGGACAGCCAGGACACAGTGGGTCGTGGAACCAAGTGAGGAGAGAGTTGCAAGGATATGTCAGATACAGCAGGGAATCAAACAAGAAAAATGATTCAGAAATGATCACTAGATCATTGAAAGGTCATTGGAACCTTGGTGAGAACGGTTTCAGTCCCTGCTCCCTCCCCAAATCCTCCTCTCCCCTTAAGAGAGGCTACTCAGTGAACAACAGACTGAGCTGCATATTTGGCTCTGGCTATGCTGTGGTAGCATCCTGAAGGCCCAGTCCGTGGGCAGAAGCTGCAGGCTGCTAGGAGAGCCGGCCTCGGGCATGGGCACCATCTGTGGCACACAGCACCAGGCCTGCACGCAGCAGGCACTCAGCAGAGGCTGCCTGGCAAATGCAGGTGAGCCCAAGTACTTCCTTATAATTTTGTTTCTGGCCATGGCCCCTGCTTAAAAGAGGCCTTTCTCCCAGATAAATGAGGACATTTGCTTTCTGATGCAGGCCACCCTTGGTAAGTTAGGGCAGTAGGTGCCTGTTGTCCTGGGGCCTGCTGTCCTCTCATTAAGCAGAACCTGGAGGTTGCAGATCAGTGGAGCTGGAAAAAGGAGTCCGGGGGCAGAGAGGCTCTTCTGATCTCCAGGCCCTTCCTGACCATCAACCTTTCACCCTGTTTCCAAATGTGAAACTACCACACAGAAGCACAGTGTATAAGAGTGTGTGTGTGTTCGTGTGTGTATGTGTGAAAGGGTTCACTTCTGGGACAACCCAAGCCTCATTAAAGCTCGCAATCACGGTTAGTGGAAGGGACCTTAGGCTAGTTAGCCCAGAATCAGAAAACCTGGGCTCTAATCCCAGCTACATGAGTGCTCTGTGACCTCAGGCAAGTTACATATGCTCTTCTGAGGTCCCTTCCTCTGTGAAATGAGGGAATGGGATAGATGATCTTTGAAACTGTGACTAGTAACAAGCCCTTGATGCTTTGATTCTTGCCTGAAGTGAAGGATTGATGCGTGTGTCTGCAAGGGTGGGGAGAGGTGGGGCAGGAAGGGCAATGGAATCCAGGTATCTGTGCCCAAGCACCAGCAGGGTTCAGCACTAAGATAGGGTATTTGAGCTGTCAATCAAAGAATTCCCTAGGAGTGGAGGGCGGTACCTGGTTGTCTGGGAACCCCAGGGGCTCTGAGCTAAGAGATAAGGGAGGTAACCCTAGCCTGAGGGACCATTCCAGAAAGCCAGCTACAGAGAAGATCGAAGGAGGTAAGGCGTTTTGTGTCTGGGGCCCCAAGACCTGGTGGGGGCAGCCGGGAACGCCTCAGGAATGCGGGCCTCAAAGAGACAGGATTCCTGGCTGTTCTTAGGAGCAGGGGGAGTTTCTTTAAAAAGAAAATGTATCACTTCTGCCTGCTTCTCCTAAAGAAAAAAAAAAACAGGGAGAAGAAGAAGCAAATGGGAGGGGCTGAGAGCTCAGCTACTGAATCTTTTCCACTCCTTTTCCTGTCTCTTGGGAGGAGAGTTCATGAAAAGGCTTTGCCTTTCTGGGGGGAGAGATACTAATGGGAAACACGTGCTGATGAGAGAAATGTATTTGGGTTTAAGAGTGCCCTGGAGACCAGAGCAGGATGTTGGGGGGCTGAAACTAGCAAGCAGACAGAAAGCCAAGGAGGTAGGGGGGAAAGGGGTTCCCCTTGAGATAGGGAGTAAGCAGTAAATGGAGAGACAGTAGCGCTGCTCCTGGAAGTTGGCTCCTTGCCAATCCCATGGCCTATGCAGCTTTGTGCCACCAGTGCCTTGTGTGGCTCCCGGCACACAGCAGGAGCTCACTGTTTGGTGAGCTGACTTGAACTATACCTTGAGATTAGACAGCAGGAGAACCTAGAAATGAGTGGATATCTTTGGAGGCACAGGGTGAAGGAGATGGTGGAGAAGAGGCCCTGTATGTGCTCTGTTCATTCATCCATTCATTTATTCATAATAATAATCTAATGATCTATAAAACTTTTTCATCTCATTCAATAAGCATATATTGAAAATCTACTATGTGCCAGACCCTTCAAGTTGCTCCAAATCTAGTAGGGGAGATAGACAGGAAAGTCAATAATCCTAAACCCAGTGTGTTAAATGCCATAAAGGACATAAGGTGCTATGGGAGTGCAGAAGAGGGACCCAGTTGGTTGAGGGGAGGGGCTTTCTGAAGGAAGCTTGCAGTGAGCCTTGGAGGACGAAAAATTAGTCTGGACATTAGAGTGAGAGTTAATATGGTGTTCAACGGGTTAGATGAAGCAAAGTGAGATGGCAGAGAGAAATCCTTGAAACCCTGAGGGTCACACCAGGGCAGAGGTAGAGCTGAATTGCCTAGAGGGATAGTGCTTTGGAGGAAGCCAAGGATGACATACTGCCCCCTCTGCTCCCAATCGTCAGCACTATGTCTTCCCTCAACACTGCGGATACCCCGCAAGAGCCCTCACCCTCGCCTTCAAGCTCCAAGAAGAAAAAGAAGACAAGAAAGTGGCCACGGCAAGAGGCCAGCATCCAAGCCCTCACCAGGGCTGGCCACAGGGCCCTATTGGCTGGTCAGAATCACAAGGCCTTGACCAGCTTCCAGAGGGCCTTCCTCCTGGCTTCCAAGTCACCACAAACCAGGGACATCCCTGTTCTCCGGGCCTGTGCCTTCAACCTGGGGGCTGCCTACGTGGAGACTGGGGACCCAGCCAGAGGGCTTGAGCTGCTCCTACGAGCTCAGCCTCAAGAGACAGCCCAGGGCGGGTGTCATGGCGACCAGTGTTTCAACGTGGCTTTGGCTTACCATGCCCTGGGCGACCTGCCTCAGGCTTTGGCTTGGTATCACAAGGCCCTGGGCCACTACCAGCCACTAGGTGACCAGGGGCAAGCCCAGGCAAAAATGGGAGCCTGCTACCAGGCTCTGGGACAGCCTGAGCTAGCAGCCCACTGCCTGCAGGAAGCGAGCCGGGCCTATGCCCAAGCAGGGCAGCCCCGGGCTGCAGCCCTGGCACTGGGGGCTGCAGCGGGCTGTATGCTGAAGAGCGGGCAGCACGGGGTGGGTGATGTGGTGCAGGTGCTGGAGGAGAGCCGGAGGCTTGCTGAGAGGAGCACTGAGCGAGGACTGCTGGGTGAGGCCTTTGGGCAGAGAAGTTGTGGGATCTGGGGAGATTAAGACTTGGTGATACTCTGAGAAGTGGGGTGGAAGCAGAGGCATTTCTGAGGGCTGGGGGAACCCTGGGAGAGTGGGACAGAGGCTGCAGCAGTACAGCTTCAGCTGCATCTGACCTGGCTACCACTGACCTTGGCCATGCCCTCTAGGGCAACTCTATAACGACCTAGGCCTGGGCTATTCCCAGCTCCAGCTGTTCCCGCTAGCAGCAGAGGCCTTCCGGCAAGCCCTGCCCCTGTGCCGGGGGCCAGGAGAGGAGGCCACGGTGCTTAGAAACCTTGGGATGGCCCACAATGCCCTCGGCAACTATCAGGAAGCCCGGGAGTTTCACCAGAAGGCTGCCGACACGCACGGTGGGTACCAGGGGCTGGGGAATGGGATTGGGGCCAAGGGACTAAGAGGTGGTTCCAGCTGGGGCCCGGAGGCTGAAGAGTAGATGGACGTTTAGAACTAATTATGGGACTGGGAAGTCCAGAACAGGGGAGTGAGGGTGTGCAGGGGGTGCAGGAGATGGGATAGCCAGACAGGACAGAGGGTCATGGGCCCAGAGGCTGAGGCCTGGGGTTGGGAAGGCAACAATGGGCAGAGGGAAGAGCCCTGGCTGGTAGAGGAGGCCTGAAGTGGAGCCAGTGCTTCCTCTAAATGATTGTGTGACATTTAGCGAGTCATTTTTGCTTTCTGAGCTTCAGGTTCTACATGTATAAAAATGGAGCTATTAATACGTGCCTTGCCTGACTCCCTGGATTTATACGTGGCTCAAACTAGCATGGGGGAGGCATTCAGGCCAAAGCTCAGGACTGAGGAGAGGCTGGGTTTCACGCGTTCAGGCCTCTGTGGTGCATCTGGAGGTGTGCCAGGGTTGAGCACAAGGACTCCTGGCAACCCTCCCTTTGTCTTTGGGGGGGTAGGGTCCTGATGCCCCAGCAGCCAAAGTCCTCTCTTAATATGGGGCGGGCTCTGTCACCAGGCTCTGTGGGGCAGCGATGGGAGCAGGGCCGGAGCTTTGGAAGCCTGGCATTTGCACTGAGCCAGCTGGGAGACCACAAGGCTGCCAGAGACAACTATCTACATGCTCTGCAGGCTGCCCGGGACACTGGTGAGGGTGAGGGGGTTTGCAGGTGGCTTGGGGTGGGGCAAAGGCTGAGGATCCTTGGGGCTGGTGGGGAGGCAGATAGGGGGACTCGGGGTGGGGAGTACCTCTGGAGGGGTAGGGAGCTGTGGGAGGACCTCTCAGGCTGTCTTCCCCAGGGGACGTGAAGGGGCAATGGCAGGCCTGTGAGGGTCTGGGGGCTGCTGCAGCCAGACTGGGGCAGCATGACCAGGCTTTGAAGTACTATAAGGAAGCGCTGGCCCGGTGTCAGGTGAGACCCTCCATCCCGGACTCTAACTCTTCCCCAGTATCCCTCCAGCTGTCTCCTGCTGTCCTTTCTCTGGCTGACATTCCTGCCTTCTCCCCACCATTCATTCACTCGTGCAATGTGCATTGAGCACACTGTGTGCTAGGCCCTGGGACACTACTGAGAGGAAGAGTCCATCTCTGTCCACAATTCTGGGCAGGCGGCGGCAGGACCCTGGCAAAGGCATGGGGATGGGCTAGAAAAGAGGGGAGACAAAGTCCCCTTCCCTCCCCTTTTCCTGTTTCTTTCTTCCCTGATCCCCAGAGGACCACAAAGCCCAGGCTTCCTCCGTTACCCCGTTATCCACTCTCTCCCCAGAAGGAGCCAGATTCTGTGCGAGAGCGGCTGGTGGCCAAGCTGACAGACGCCATAAGGACCCACTTGGCCCGGGGTGGGCTGCTCCCGACCCACACCCTGGTGAGCTGACACCTGAGACAAGGAGCAGGGGGTGGGGAGAGGTTACCCAGAGAAAGGGGTGGTGGTGAGCAGAGCTGCTGTCCTCAGGGCTGCTGCTGCACTTGACTGCTCATCTGTGTTCATCTGCCCTGGGGCCTGCATATGGGATATATATCACTTTCCAGAGGCCACCTGGGGGTGGGGAGGTGGGCGGGGGATTGTGTCACGTCTCCAACACTAGGGCTGTGCCAGGGCCTTGGCTGAGTGGTAACTAGCTCAGTGGGTGAAAGCCAAGGGGTGCCTTCAAAGATACTGAGCCAAACCTGTGAGCAGGTGGAAAGGTTTGTCCTTGGCTGCAGTTCCCCAAAGGGCCACAGGATGGGAGCAGTGCTCCAGGGACGTTCCTCTCTCCCCTCCCTCCTTCGCTAGGGGGCATTTCTCTGTGGGTCTCTAGCCTTGTCCCTCCTTCTCTGACTCCTTCTCCCCCTCTCGCTACCTCCCAGCTCTCTCAGCAGGTCAGTGTCTCTCCAGCTGCCTCCTCCCTTACACTCTGAGATTTCTCAGGCAACCTCCTACGCCAGGAATTGAAAGTATACTTTACTATTTGTTATATTTATTTACTAGGTTTTATGTTCTCTTATTTGAAAGACTAGGACACCATATTTATAATTTGCAAGTAAAATTAAATTAGCCTGGTATATGCAGAGGACTGGATTGGGGGTCAGAAGAGCTGGGTTCCATCTGAAGTTGGCCACCGACTTTGTGTGACTTTGTCCCGGAGGCCCCAGGCAGGATGAGGTGGTCATTAAGCTCTGGCCAGGTCTGATAGTCCATGAGCCCGAGTTCTAACTTGAGAGTTACTAGCAGGGCCCTTAACACAACAAAGGGCATTGACCTGTAATTTCATCCTCAGACACAAGGCACAGCCCAGCTGTCTCTAGCACTTCTCTGTCTCTCTGGGGCCATTGTGTGTGGAGAGAACGTACATGCACACCACAACCACAGCTGGGATGGCCATTTTTCTGAAACTGATTCCCTTTACTCCCCTTCATTCCCAGACCTCAGCTCCAGGGGGGCCCCAGGCTCCAGGTGGGGCCTGCCCTGTGGTGGGGACCCCAGCCAGGGGGGGAAAAGGCACAGCAGGAGTGCGGCACAGGTGAGTGAGTAGGGCAGGCAGGAACAGAGCTTCAGGTGTGGGTATGGCCTCTGGAGGGTGTTGGGAGGTGTCACAGACTGTCAGTGGCCGGTGGGATCTGGGGAGGAGGGGATCTGGCTGGAGTGCCACTCTGCCCCCTGTTCCCTGCCCCTACAGATCTTCCAACAGGTGGGAAGATGAGTTAGAGGAGGGCCACGAGGGGAAAGAGGAAGAGTCGGCGAATGTTCTCACGACGTCTTGGGCACCAAGACTGGAGCGTGAGTCTAAGTAGGCTGTTTCCAGCTGTGCATCGCCCTCCCCCAAATGGGAGACTCTCATTTCCTTTATCCCCACGCCCCACTCTGTCATTTCCCCGCCTCAGGTCTGATACTGAGGCCGCCCCACACACACATTGTATTCCCAAACCCAGGACTAGGCCTCCCCACTTTCTGCTTGTCTCTCAAGGCCCTGGCCCATTTCCCCTAAACCCTTTCCTGAATTGCCTCTTCCTCCCTGCTTCTGAGGCTTTCCTAACATCTCGAACTTTGTATCTTAGGGCACCAAGGCTTTCACACCTACTACATGCCAGGCACTGGATGCTTTTCTTACCTTAGCTTACTGTTTACTAGTCTCTTCCCCCAAAGGCTTGGCACTCTGAGGACAGAGTTCCTTGCTACTTGGTGACTTGAATTCACTGATGTCTTCTTTTCAGCGTGTTTTCTTCCAGGCATCAGTGACACTGGTGAATCATCCCCAACTTTAGTCGGCCCAGGTTTGCCAAGCACCTGCCCTGTACAGGTGTCTCCTCTGTGTACAGTAACCAATACATCCCCTGATACCCACCCTCCTTGTTCTTCTCCCAAAGATGTCTCGTTTCCACCATGATGGTTCTTGGTGCAGAGAGGCCTGTGATGAATGTGTTTGGTCCTCTCCATTCAGGTCCAAGACCCAGGGCCCATCTCTCATTTGGAGGCCAAGAACCCCTCAGAATGGAGAACCCTGGCCTTCTGGTCACCAACGGCCCCCACAGCAAGAGGTGGGTCCCTGGGGGAAGGGAAGAGGCCTGGAGAATAGATAAAAGAAGTAGGAGAGGGTATGGCTTTGGATGACTTTAATGGAACATGATCACTGTTAAAGTTGGGGGAAGATGTGGTCTGGTGCTTAGGAATATGGTGCTTTGAGCCTCTTTGTCTTTGCCCTTTAGCAATCTGAACAGCCCTCACCCGGCTCTGGAGGCCCAGGGTGTCCCCTGCCTCCTGCATAGCCTGAGTGTAGGCCTCAGCGAAAGGGAGAGTCCTGCTGAATTGGGGGACAGGCGGCTTAAGCCTACTCCCTCCTGCCCTGGAGCCTGCGAGCAGAGGTAAAGGCCAGAGAGGGTAACAGAAACTGGAGCCAGGGCAAGCTGCCTTCTGTTCGCTCCCTAGTCACTCCCATTGGCAAGCCCCTCTCTGCCTCCTTCAGGTCATCCAAACAGCCCAGGGAAACCCCCAGCAGGAACCCTCAGAGGAGATCCACTGAGTCTGGCTTCTGCAGGATCATGTGACCCTCCCCTACTGGCCACAGCATGGCCCCTGCAGTACCTCCTCAACATACCCACTTCAGGGCCTTCTGGGGCTGAGCCCCTTCCCAGTCATTCCCAGTGAGCACTATATGGACACGGAATACAACGTCAGAAAGCGGGCTCCGGAGCAGGCTGGACAAGGGCTTTGCAGTCTCAGCACTGAGGTGGTCTGTGTGCTCCTCGTTGGGATTTTTGTACTCAATAAGCAAAAGAAAAATGAAAAACGGATGGTGAATTTCTCCCCTTTCCTTCTGGATTCAAACCTCACAGTTGCTAAGGCCCTTGCCAGTTCTTAAAACTATGACATCTTGGTTAAGAGGCTTTAGAGTCACTGACTCCATTTTCTCACGTGGGAAATGGTGATCTAATGCTACAGAAGATACGCCTTAACCAACCAGTGGATGCATTCCTCTTCCTCCAAGAAACATAGCAGATGCTGGATGCAGGCCCCTCAGGCCTGTAGCAAAACTGCTGCCAGCAGCTGCAACAAGAATATTATGTAACACTGATCACTTAGCACATACCACACACTGTTCTGCAAAGTGCTTCACAAGTGTCTTCTCCTTTAATCCTCACAGCAGATGAATCCCCTTTCACAGATGAGGAAAACAAGGCACAAAAGTTAACTGGTTTGCCACCCAGGTCACACAACTAGTAAGTGAAGCTGCGATTCAAACCTAGGCAGTGAGTTGAGTACCTTCTAGAATGCTGTGCAGTCAGTTCTACTCCCCCAGTTAAGCCATTGCTTACCGAGTTGGTTGTGTTTGATACCAAATGTGTTTATTCCAGTTGTGTTATTGTAATTTGTAATTTAATTAAATTGATGAACTAAGAGTGTGAAAACAAGCAGTTTCTATGAAAACTAAGTTGAATCCTTAGAAGACGTGATTCAGGTGAGTCACCTTAAAAACTGCTGTTGAATTAGATGTAAGCAGAGAGACTATTACAGATTGGGGGAAAATCATAAAAATCTAGATGAATTTTGCACTCAGTTTGCTTCAAATATACAATTAATTTTTTTTCCACCTTAAGGACACAAACTGCAAATTGCAGGTGATATGTAAGTGGTGAAGTTTATGAGATAAAGAAAATGGAGAACTACAATCTTTGGCCCTATCCTCAAAGACAAGACCCTGGTCACACTTTGACAGATGGCAAATGAATGGGTTTTTTTGGCCGTGCCATGTGGCTTGTGGGATCTTAGTTCCCCCACCAGAGATTGAACCCTGGCCCTCGGCAGGGAAAGCGTGGAGTCCTAACCACTGGACTGCTGGTGAATTCCCTGTATTTTTTGTTTTAAGTCGAAATAAAATTATCTACTCCCAGTCATGTCAGATAAGAGCATGTACTGTACTGTGAATTACTTCACAATGAAAATTTGAGGATGCATTAAAATATTTGTAGAGGACCTACTATGTTCCAGGCACAGAACTAGGTGCAGGGGACACAGCTGTTAATCTTCCTTATCTAAATGGAGCTTATTATCTTGTCAGGCATTCAAGATGTCTTGATTGGGATGCAGATTCACTGACTGTAACAAAAACCAATATAACATGGCCTTTAAGTAGAGAAGGAAGGAAGGAGAATGGATTTTGAGGGACAAGTAGCAGCGTCTGCCACACGAGAGTATTGCTACTGGGTCAGGCCAACCCAATACCAACCATCATTGGCTCTACCATTTCATAGCTATATTATCTTAGGAAAATTACTCGACTTCTCTCTGCTACTCAATTTCTCATCTCTAACATGAGGATAAAAATACATCATAGGATGGACAGGATTAAATTAGATAATATATGTAAAGCATCTGGAACTCAGCAGGTGCTCAATCCACATGCCCTTCTTAAACTGGTTTTGAAGGCATTTCCCAAAGAACACTCCAAAATCTGAAAGGCAGCAAGGTGGACTAGGGCACTTGGGCACTGCCTTCCTGAGGATAGCCCTCATTTGGATGTTTCAGAAATTCTGAGTGTGTCATAATTTTATAGTTACGTCTCATCAGAATGAAGTCAGCAGTTGACAACCCTTTAGTTACATAGTTCTGCATTTGGAGAGGCAATTCAGCATAGAATAATGCTTAAGACTACATACTCTAGGGGCTTCCCTGGTGGCGCAGTGGTTAAGAATCTGCCTGCCAATGCAGGGGACACGGGTTTGAGCCCTGGTCCAGGAAGATCCCACATGCCTGCCGCGGAACAACTAAGCCTGTGAGCCACAACTACTGAGCCTGTGCTCTAGAGCCCACGAGCCACAACGACTGAGCCCACGCGCCACAACTACTGAAGCCCGTGCGCCTAGAGCCCATGCTCTGCAACAAGAGAAGCCAATGCAATGAGAAGCCCGTGCACCGCAACGAAGAGTAGTCCCCGCTTGCCACAACTAGAGAAAGCCCATGCGCAGCAACGAACACCCAACGCAGGCAAAAATAAATTACAAAAATAAATAAAAATAAAAACACTGAAGATCACTGCATACACAGCAGCCCTTACAAAAAAAAGACTACATACTCTAGGTCAAGCTGCTTGGATCCTAGCTCCACTGACAGCTATCACTGTATCATTGGACATGTCACTCAACATCTTTGAGCCTCAGTTTTCTCATCTGTAAAATGGGGATAATAACAGAGTTGTGAGGATGAAATGAGATGATTCATGTCAGCACTGGGCACATAAACTCAAAATGTTATCTATGTCAAAGAAGCATGCTTCACATTGTGTTTTAGAAATGAATCTTCAGAATTACCAAATTAATTTTCTCAAGTAGGCCTGTAGGGAGTCTTGACTAATATATAAAAGTGAAACTACATATATACCGGTGAAGTTATAAAACAAAGTTAATGAGGTCTTGTATAAGATCATCCAATTGTAATGTAAACCCTACATTTCAATTTAGATGAGTAAACTCAATGAGTAAACCACAAACAAAGTCTAACAAAAACAATTTTCCACCACAATCCCAGTCTGATACATTCAATTTCCCACAACAAACATGTAAAACAAACATAGATGAAGGCCAAGGGTACAACCCATAGGAGATGTTAAACCTCTTATAATTAAAAAGGAGACTATCAGAAGAGTAGTTAAAAGCAGGAGGGGTTCTTGTTTTCTCAGTGAACTAGCCGGGAATGGAATTCATGATACAGAAAAAGAATATACTAGCATAAAAAAAAGACCTTCAATCCTGTAATAAACCATAATGGAAAACGGAAAAAAACCCCCACAAAAACCCAAGCCCTTCATTCCACCTGGATAATTATCTTTATCTTAGTGCCTTAATGTAACCGGTCTGTTATTCCCCAAACTTCTCTCTTAACCCGGCAGGAGTGTTTGCATTCTTAAAAGCTCTTGGGTTACAAGTTTAGTCTTCCTCTCCAGGTTTTTCTTGAAATATTATCGTGACCTGGAGTCTAGGGTTTCAACTACATTTTTAATCTTGGCATACTCAACCTATTTAAGGTTTATGGTTTTCTATTTCCACAGCTATTACCCGATAAAGAGCGATAAGTATTATGTATGATTAGGGAAGTACAGCGTGCTATCCTGGTAAACAGAGATAGGGGAAGCTAATTTGGTGGGGAGAGGGGTCCTAAGTTATATGAAATGCTTAGCAGTGTGAATAAGAACATTAATTTATTGAGCCCTATGTACCAGGCGCTGTCGACGGCTTTGCATGGATTACCACCCCATGAAGTATGTACTCGTATCCCCATTTTATAGACAGGAGACTGAAACCTGGAGAGCCATGTTCACTCAGTCACTAAGTGGTAGGGGAGGAACCCGGGCTACCTGCTATGCTATACAGCTTCCTGAAAGAGCTACGAAAAACAAGAATTATTATCAAAGGGCGGTTGGAAGCAAAGCACTTTGGGTCATCTGTGAGGCAACATGAAAATGCTCCCGCGAAGGGCTGGCATCTAGGCAAGGCGCCCGGACGAGGTGGGGCCGGGGCGGGAGGGCACCCGGGGCGCTGGCGCGCACAGTAACGCGCGAAGGAGCGGTGGAGTCCCACTACTGGTCCCGCCAGCCCCATGACAGCTTCCGTCAGCGGTGCGCGGGGCCCCGGCCTCTCGGGGGCGGGGCGAAGGGCCGCGCATGCGCCGGGGCGGGGGCGGGGGCGGGGGTTGGGGGGAGGCGGGCGCGGGGCGGGGGCGCGCGCTCTGAGAACTGAATGTCCGGGCTGCGGGCGCTCCTGGGGCTCGGGCTGCTGGTTGCGGGCTCGCGCCTATCGCTCCTTAGAGTCCAGGCCGGCGCCTGTCGCGCGGGAGCCACCTGGTGGGGGCCGCAGCGGCTGATCTCGGGTGGCCGCGGGGACTCAGAGGTCATGGCGAGCTCAGCAGTGAAGTACCTGAGGTTGGACGGGCACGTGCTCTCTGGGCGGGCACGCGGGGAGCGGGACTTGGGTGGAAGGACCCCCCCCTCCCAGGGGCGGGACCTGGGCCGCGCCGCCTGCGCGACGGAACACCTGAGGGGCGGGGACTCAGGTTGTGGGTTTCCTCAGCCAGGAGGAGGCCCAGGCCGTGGACCAGGAGCTGTTTAACGAGTACCAGTTCAGCGTGGACCAACTTATGGAGCTGGCCGGGCTGAGCTGTGCCACAGCCATTGCCAAGGTCAGTGGCACAACTCTCCACCCAAGGGGCAAGTCACTGTGCAAGCCACCTGGCCTAGGCTCAATGAAGTGGGAGGGACGGCCAGGCCGAGACTGGGCTGTCACTGCCCAAAGCCCCTCTGAATCCCCTTTGACTCTGCCTTCAGGCATATCCCCCCACGTCCTTGTCCAGGAGTCCCCCTACTGTCCTGGTCATCTGCGGCCCTGGGAATAACGGAGGAGATGGCCTGGTCTGTGCTCGACACCTCAAACTCTTTGTGAGTATGCGGGGAAGGGCTGTCGGGTATGAGGTTTCCAGGACCTGGGCTTGAATCACCCCTTTCCTTTCCTCACAGGGCTACCAGCCAACCATCTATTATCCTAAAAGGCCTAACAAGCCACTCTTCACTGCACTGGTGACCCAGTGCCAGAAAATGGACATCCCTTTCCTTGGTGAAATGCCCCCAGAGGTAGGTGGTTCCAGTTCACTGCCCTCCTCAATACTGCTGCCTGTGTTCTGCTCTTCCCTCACCTTTCCAGGCTGAGCTCATTTGCTTATCTTCCTTTCTAGAGGATTAACTCTTAGAGGGCAGGGATAGTGCCTGACACAGAAGATGCCTAAAGCATGCTATCTGAATGGAAGTGGTGTAAGAGCCTTCTCCGTAAGGCGTGCTCCATGAGTTCCCAACACTACCTTCTCTACAGCTTCATTTCCCCTTAATTTCCCCTGGTCACTTTTTTTAAAAAATTAATTAATTTATTCATTTATTTTTGGCTGCATTGGGTCTTCGTTGCCGCGTGCGGGCTTTCTCTAGTTGCGGTGAGCGGGGGCTACTCTGTGTTGCGGTGCGCGGGCTTCTCTTGTTGCAGAGCACGGGTTCTAGGTGCGCGGGCTTCAGTAGTTGTGGCACGTGGGCTTCAGTAGGTGTGGCTCGTGGACTCTAGAGCGCAGGGCTCAGTAGTTGTGGGGCACGGGCTTAGTTGCTCCACGGCATGTGGGATCTTCCCGGACCAGGGCTCAAACCCGTGTCCCCTGCATTGGCAGGCGGATTCTTAACCACTGTGCCACCAGGGAAGCCCCACTCCTGTAACTCTGCAGCCAGTTCCTCTTCGCCTAGCTTGCAGTAAACACATCATCTGCATCTCCTGGGAGCTGAAGTCACTGCCTCATCCTAAACCCTTTCTTCAGATGTTTCAGATCTTGGATTTAGGAGTGGGAAACTTGAGAACTTCTTTTTAAAATTCCTTAACACATTTTATAGGTGAAGAGACTGAGATGCAAGAGAAGGGAAGTGATTTGTACAAAGTCACAGAACCAGATCACGGCAGAGCCAAGACCAGAACCTGTCCCTCCTGACTTCCAAGTCTCAGGCTGTCCTACACTGTAGCCTCCCCAATGGTTGGCAGGCACTCAGAACAGAAAATGTGACTGGATTCAGCTTGGCCTCAATCAGTGACCCACTTGCACTTAACTCTAGGCCTCAGAATGCCATCTGAATGAGATAAAATTATATTTGTGCCTATGTGAATGGTCTGTGGGTACAGAGGACAGCCCTCTCCTGTTAAGGGTTCTTTGTGCAGCTGCCGGCTCTGACATCCTTTCCTTTTTCTGCTCTGCCACAGCCCATGCTGATTGATGAACTATACGAGCTGGTGGTGGATGCCATCTTTGGCTTCAGCTTCAAGGGTGATGTTCGGGAGCCATTCCGCAGCATCCTGAGTGTCCTGAATGGACTCACCGTGCCCATTGCCAGCATCGACATTCCCTCAGGTGCTGGGTCCAAGGAGGTTGGGGGGATTGGGGCCCTGACCTGCCTTGAGGTAGGTACTAGGATTCCTGGTTCTTGACTCAAGGTTCAGACCAAGTGTAGAGGTGCATACCACACCCAAAGTAGGGCTGGGGAGCAAAGAGTTCAGGAATGCCCTTTACAGTGACTGTCAGAGACCAGAGCCCAGGCGTACATGGACACGATTTCCTCAGGTGGGGACCCAGGGGGCTTCCCACTCTTTTAGGACTAGAGTAGAGCAAGGTGTGGAAGGGGACTGGACATCTGGTCTTTTCTGCTCTTTCTGAATACCACCTTCTTTTCAGGATGGGATGTGGAGAAGGGAAACTCTGGAGGGATCCAGCCAGACTTGCTCATCTCCCTGACAGCACCCAAAAAGTCTGCAACCCAGTTTACTGGTCGCTACCACTACCTGGGGGGTCGTTTCGTGCCTCCTGCTCTGGAAAAGAAGTACCAGCTGAACCTGCCACCCTACCCTGACACCGAGTGTGTCTATCGTCTGCAGTGAGGGAAGGTGGGCGGGCATTCTTCCCAATAGATTTAGTTCCTCTCTCCCAGAGCTGTGGAGTCCTGGGAGCTCTTCTGGCAATAAAGGTTAAGAGATGGCAGGAGGCAGAGAGCAACACTGGAGATGTGGTGCCCTCTCTCTGGGGGAACAGTATGCAAGAGGGGTTGCTATGACATTTGGGGGCAATGACAATTCACTTTCAGATGCTAAAAAAGGCTCCCAAGTGAGGTGTGCTGTCCTTTACACACACACAATTCTTATCAGGGATGCAGACAGGGAGCTGAGTGAGGTTCTCTAAACTTTCTCCTTCCACTTAACAGCATAGCAAGACTATAGGAAGTTAACAGAAGGAATTTCTTCAGAGGCCTCTAAGGAAACTAACTTGTATTCAGGACCTTCTCAGGCTGAGAATGGAGATGACAGTCAGGACTTATATATAGGCTAGGAGACCAAGCTAATGTTTATTCAATTTGGTATAGTTAGAAACTGGCAACCTATGGGCTGAATTTGCATGTTTTTCTTAGCCTTCACAAAATTAAAAAATCAGTACATTTCTCATAGGTCTATATTTTCAGCTTCTTTTGGCCAAGATGCCCCTTCAGAGGCTGTCTGCATTCCCGTTCCCACAGCCCCCAGCATCCTTGTCCCTTAGCTGCCCGGTCCCTGCAGGTGCTTGAGTTCACCATCTCTGGCTTAGACGCTGTAAGGGGGAAATGTGCCTGCTCCCTCAAGTCAGACACGGCACTACCGCTCTCCTCTCAGCGGACTACTGTTCCAGAGCTGTTTCCCCCTTGGGAGGGACTCCTCACTGAGAGGGTGCACAAGACCTGCACCAACTCAGGTCTCTGAGGCTTCAAC
The DNA here is from genome assembly GCF_965194825.1 of Balaenoptera physalus. Lineage (NCBI taxonomy): Eukaryota > Metazoa > Chordata > Mammalia > Artiodactyla > Balaenopteridae > Balaenoptera > Balaenoptera physalus. Next base: position 82,337,613 of record NC_138882.1, on the reverse strand, counting down.
TCCTGAAGAGGACTCGATCGGGCTGCATCTTGACCTGGGCTTCAGTTTCTCTTCTTCTGTTTCTTCTTTTTTGCTCTCTGGTCAGTGTGGACTCCAGGTCTTTCCTCCTCTGGTTGCTTCTGCCTCTTCTTACCTCTGCCACTTGAGCCCGTGTATGCCTTGCTCTCTGCTGTCCTAGTCCTGCCATCTTCCTCATCTCCTTTATCCCTTACACGCAAGACGTCCTCCTCCTCCTGATGCCGCTGTCTTTTCTTCTTGCTTCTCCTACTTTTCCGATCACTGCATGATCTGCTTTCTGCTTCTCTGGTCCCACCATCTACAACAGCCTCCTCCATGTTCAAGTCTTCCTCATGCTGCCTCCTCTTCTTCTTCCTTTTCCTGAGGGACTGATCAGTTTGTTCTCTGTTTTTCAATTCCCCAAGCCCACTTGTTCCTGTGGTCTCTTCTTCCTCATGCCTTACAGCTGTTCCTTCTCTCTCATCTGTGATACCTTCTTCTTGATGCCGTCTTTTCTTCTTCTTGCTTTTCCGGACACTCTGATCAGTGTGTTCTGGGTACTCTTCTGCATTCCTTTCAGTTGCCGTAGCCTCTTCCTCCTCTTTCTGCTTCCTTTTCTTTTTCTTTTTTTGTGGGGGCTTGCTCTCAGACTGCAGTTGAGGGACCCCAGGGTCCTGGCCTTTGAGACAAGCCAGGAAGGCCTGCTCCTGGGCCTCTAACCGAGCAAGCTTAGCCTTCATCGTGATCCCAAGACGGGCAGCCCTGAAATAGATGGGGCCCAAGTCAGAGGGAGGGTATTGGGGAAAACAGGCCTAATCTCTGAGACTGCGGGGAAAGTTCGTAAGGGAGGAGCTGCCTGTCTTCAGGCAGCTTCAGAAATGGGCAGAGAATAGGAATCACTTTCTCTGGGGTGAAAAGAGTGGCACAGGGTTGGGCTTGTGATGGGGAGAAAAGAAGGGAGCCCAAGAAGCTAACCGCTACTTACTTGTGTGCTGTTCGCCCCTCACAGGCTTGGAGCAGCATCTCATCAGTCAGACTGTTGGGGAAGGGCAGGAATCAGGAATTACAAACAGATCTGGTGGAAAGGCTTGACCTCTCCTCCCCTCTAAAACATTCCTTCAGCACTGAGTTCCTATTCAGGACCCGGCACTTTTCTAGGTGTAGGGGATACAAAGATGAGTACAACACATTTCCACCCTGAAGAAGCCCACAGTCAAGCATTACACTTGGTCCTTTCTTTTGAGATTGGAAGGCATCTCCTCCCACATGCCCCTAGCACTAAAAAGAAGTCTCACATCTTTGCAGGCTTGGGCCCCTGGCTGTCGTCATCACTGCAGCTTTCCAAGTCCTTGTCTGGCTTCTCCCCACTTGAAGTCAGTGTGGCCGTCTAGAAGGAGGAATCATGGGGGTGGACAAGGCCCACTCAGCACCACCACCATTGCTCTTCCCTCCTGGAAAGGGAAGAGCAGTGATGCCACTGCCACCCTGAAGAGCCACTGGCACAAATTTGTCAGCCCCCAACATCGCTCCTTGCAGCCCCACACAGAGGTGTGCCAAACTGCATACATCAACTTTGGGCAGGAGGTGGGCTGCAGTTGGGGGTGGGTGGGGTGGGGGCAGTCCTGGCCTCCCTGGCTCACAGCCAGCTAGTGGACAGAACAGGAAGGGAGGAAGAAGTGCTCTGGGTCATCAGGTCTTCATAGTGGGACAAGTGCCCCCTGGCGGTCATCCCATGGTGCCAGTAACGGACAATAAAGATGCTACTTTTCATGCCCCTCCCCCCATACCTATGCACAGTACTTTAACCAGGTTAAGAACCTACTTTGGGCTAAGAGGTTGGGGATAGAGTGGAATAAGGATGAGATGGTTCCAGCCCAGATGGAATCTACATGGTTGAGGGGTAAAGGAATATGTCAGAACATAGAAAACGATGATGAAAGTGTTGTCTGTGCTAGGGGAAGGGTACCCTACTCAGGCTTCAGGGTTTGGGGAATAGTTACTACAAGGAGCTGAGCTCTGGAAGACAAGAAAAAGGTCAGCAGGTAAAGGGGCAAAGGAAGCAGAATGTCCCAGGCAGAGGGAATAGCATGTGCAAAAACTTGAAAGTGAAAAAACATGGTACCTTAAAAAGATTCAGGTTCCATCTGGCTAAAGTGTAGAGGTCCTGAGAGGTGGCGAGAGACAGGCTAAGAAAGAAGGCAGGGACAAGGCATGAAGGGCCATGTGAGCCAGTCTGACACATCTGGACTGTGTCATCCTAGGTCAAGGAGGAGCCAGTGACAGAATGAAATTTGTGTTTTTCAGAGAACACTGGATGCTTTGTGGAGGATGAACTAATCGCGGCGGGGTTTGAGACTAGAGTGAGGAGTATAGTTATGAGGCTGTGAAAGAAATGAGGCAGGAGAGGATGATGGTCTGAACTGGGGCAGAAGATGGCAACAGAGATGAATGGGAAGGATTTGCTAGATAATACATAAAGCCCTTAAGGACACAATAGAGGATCGTTAAATGTTAGCTCCCTTCTATTGGCGGGCTAGAAAAGGGGAGTCTCAACACCTGGGTTCTAGTCCTGTCTGCCATTACTAGCCAGCTGTGGGCTCTTCAGCGAGCCACTTTCCCCCCTTTTGGCCACATCTGCAAAATAAGGACAATGGGTCAGATAATCTTGCAAGTCTCCTCCGACTTTTAAGTCCTCTGAATTAGACATCCCCTCCCTGCCCTGCTCTGACAGCTCCTGACTGTGCCCCACCTCCCACTCCCTGTTGCTGCCCCCTCAGCAGATGGCAGGGATACATTCAACCTGAAGATTTCAATTCTTGCTGAGGGTCTGGGCAGTCTAGGTAAGCAACAGTGAGGTTGGTCACAGGAACCCACTGTTAGGACAGTCCTGAGAATAGGTAGGGCGTACAAGGCAATTGTTCAGGCCCCAGGGGAGACCAGGGAAGGAAAAAAGGATGGGCCGTCTCACCCCCAGCCTCTAATACCTTCACAAACTTCTGATACAGCAGGTTGGGCTTGGCATGATCATGATGGGTGGTCTCCTTAGACAGGCACCTTATCTGTACTCCATCCTGTGGGGGAGTATCCGTGAGTGGGTGACATGCCGTGTCTCCCTCACCCCCACATGTCCCAGGCCCTCATGGTTCATGTGCCTACTATTAGAGCTTATACCTGCCCAGTTTTCACTACCAAGCTGGCCGCAGTCTTGTTGAAGAGATCATTCCACCAGTAGTTTGTGAACTCTTTGGCAGGGTCGTGTCCCACCTGCCAGAGGAAGAAGTATGAACTCAGGACCTGTCATTCCCCTCCCTCCCCCTATCCTCAAGGCCCCCCTCTCCCATCCACACTGACCTCCCTCAGCCTGCCCAGTCTTACCCCATGAGTGTCCTGCTTCAGCGTTACCCTGAGGGCCTGGGTGATGCCATTCTCCTTCCGGCCCAGGCCTTTGCCTGCAAACAGTGAATGATTTGGCTTATTCCACTCCTGCCCCAAGCCCTCACAAGGCACCCCCAGCACATGCCACTCCTTGCCATTTCACATATCTAACTTTGGGCATGCTCCGTCCATCCTGGAAGCCCTCCCAGTTGCACTCTTTCTAGCACCTCTCCATGCAGTCCTCCCATTTTGAGCCCAAACTATCTTTCCTTCATAATTCTCTCAGAACAGAAGTCGTGTCTCTTCCTCCCCCTCCCAGTCCTCCGAACCACTTATTTCTCACTATCCACCATCATATTTCTTCCCTTCTTCCCTTTTCTGGAAATGTCAGCAATTTTCTTCTGCAAATTTCCCTTTAAACTAACTTTCCTCCTCCAGTTGAACGGACTACATAGGGGTTAATCCAGGATGATGCCTCTTCCCTGGGCAGAGGGTAGTGAGGGAGTTGGGGGGATGTGAAAAGGGCCCCATGGGAATCACCTTGGGTCCATCCATGCTTTAGCAGCTGCTCCTCAGCAAACTTCATCCCACGACTCTTGACCTCTGGGGTGACACTCATGGTGAGAAAAGAGTCACTGTCCTCAGGCCCTCACCAGAGAAGAGAAGGGGTCACTATCTTCCCTTTAAGAGGAAAAAAAGAAAGTGCCCAAGTCATCCATCAAATCCATCCTGACTGCTCTTATAAGAACTCTTTCCTGAAGCTGGAGCAGAGACAGAGGAAATAGGCCTGGTCCTTGGGGAGCTCCCTGTCCGACCACTGAGAGGTCAATGTCAACATGTTGAAAGCCAAGAAGACCTGGTATTAATAATAACACCCAAATGTATGGAGAATTCACTACATGCCAGGCTGTGCTAAGATTTTACATGGATCATTTCGTGTACTCTTCCCAGCCCGGGAAGATTTCCTGAACTTTACATTCAGGAAAGTATTATATCCCTGTTTTACAAATGAGGAAACTAAAGCCTAAAGAGGTTAGGTGACTTGCTCAAGGTCACACAGCTGATACATGTAGAACTCAAACCCAGGAAGCCTGTCTGCAGAGTCCCCACTCTTTACCACTACCTGATAGCATCTCCCACGATTTATTACCACGTAAAAACAAAGCAAGGAGGTGCTTGTTAACCTGAGTTATAAGACAACAGTACTTAATAGAGCCCATATCCTATACCTGTGCCCCAGCATTTACACTGTCCTCTCAGTGTGAAGGCTACGTGCCTCTTCCCCACTGTCTTTCAGTCTTGTTGGAGCACCCCTTTTGAAACTGTCCAGCTTAGGAAGGGCGCTCTTATTGAGCATTTAAAGCGTAACGGAGGGGTTACACATATTGCTATCCTGTCTCATTTAATCCTGACAGTCCTGTGAGATACACCTTATCCTTATTTTACAAAGGGTTTTTTGCCTGGGGTTACACAGCTGGTAAGAGATGGAGCTGGAATATGAGCTCAGGTTGCCTGACTCCAGAGTGGCCCACTTTCTATCACATTCCCAACTACAGTCATCCCTCAGTATCAGCAGGGGATTTGTTCCAGGACCTGCTATGGATAGCAAAACCCACGGATGCTCAAGTCCCATACTGGCCTTCCGCATCCCAGGATTCAACTAACCACTGATTATGTAGTACTGTAATATTTATTGAAAAAAATCCACATGTAAGTGGACCCATGCAGTTCAAATCTGTGTTGTTTGTCAACTGTAGTTGCATTTCTTTAGAGTCGTTCAGGTGTTCCTCATTTTGGACTCCACAATGGCACTGTCCGACTTATATACCAAATTTGTCTCTGAAACGGTTAAGATGGCTTATTACACAAGACATTCAAAACTAAGACTATCACTGCTGACTTGAGTCACTAAAGTTAACTTGTACTAAGATCATTTATTACAGGCATTGCAGACCATTTTAAAAGCTGATTAATGGCACTCCTGGAGTAACCCTCTGGCCTCCCCAAGTGACAACTCCAAAGGCTAAAACTTTCAGTTGTGTTTAAGAATGTCTAGTGAGTATGCTAATAAAAAAAAAAAAAAGTCAGACACATCAAGTCACCCCTCCTAAACATTACATATTAGGCTTAACAACGATGACCAGTCTGGTTAGGTAGGAAGAGTAGCAAATTTAGGAAGAATCACATTTCTGTTCACATTTCTACTGTGAAGGATGATTACTTGAAAACCTAATTGACACCTTGAGAGTCCCAACAGAAAAGCACTGAGTGAAGAAATGGCCCTATCTTGCTTCTTGATAATGCAAGAGAAGTAAAATTCAAACACTGAGGCCTTTGAGGCCACCTCAAACCTCTGCTTCTTCTCAGAAGTTATTTCTAATCTATTAGCCCCCAGATTTCAATAACAACAACCACCAACACGTGCATTTACTCAATGCCAGCCTGCTGCTAATTGCTGCACACACATTATTTCATTTAATCCTCCCAACAACCCTATTAGGAGGTTTTTTTTTTTTTTTTTTTTTTTTTTGGTAATTGACAAATGGCGCTGAGAAGTTTAGTTACTTGTCCAAATCAAACAGCTGGCAAGTAGCGGATCCAGGATCTCAGGCATTCCAGAACTGGTGTTCTTAATCACTACATTCCTCAGTCTCATAGACGTTTGTACTTTACGCTGTAAAACCTACCACTGCCTGTCCCTTGTCGCAGTAATTCGAAACTATACGCCCTGGTTTTATTACCCAACCCCGGTGTACTTAATGCAACTCCAAGAATCGAGAATGCGTTCAGTCGTCATTCGTTGAACTGAGTGACATAGATGGTAATTGCTTTAACCGACCTAGAACGGATAACTGGACAGAAGCAACTAGATCCCAGGCTGTGCGCCACAGTCTTTGTGAAGGCTTCTAGCACACTTTCAGGAACTGTTTTCTTTCCAGTCAACCTGAGTTTTCTGGAGAAGGGGCCCAGGGCCACCTTCCTTACAGCGATTCCAAAGAACCGGCAACCCTTTCCCTAGGCCTCCTTCCTCTGAGGTCTAAACTCCAGCCCTCCCCCCGCAGTTTCACTAGGGTAAAACTACTCTCCTGCTCTCACATTTGCTCCTGAGCCCGGGCTCCGACAGCCACCGTTCGGGGGACTGTAGGCTCTTACCGTTAGTGCAAGGTCCTCTCCGCAGAAACATGTGCCAGACGTGATCTGTGCGCCGCCATCTTCCCGGAAGTGCCGTTTCGGTCGTTCTAGGCTGTCGAAACCATAGAGACGCACGCCGGAACCGAACTCTCGGTCGTCCCCGGAGGGGACAACTGTGTTGTGCCCATTTCAGGAGATCCGGAAAGTGTTCTGTTTACTTCCTCCCTGCAGGTCTAAATGGCCGCGGGACTTCAGTCCTATCCGGCTCTATTGGGATGCCGAGAACAGCTTTGGGTCCGACACTGACTAGTTCCAGGCACAAATATGAGGAAGGAAAACTTTAGGGGAAAACATCGAGAGTGGCCTGAGAGATTCGTGGAGGCAGAGATGGAGGTAGCACCTCTGAGGTGATTTGCGGGGATTAATACTCAGCCTGCAGGGACAGTTATTTATAAAATCCTAGAGATGAGAGGTTTCAGTAGGTTCATCAAACACTTTTTGACTCACCACTCTGTGCCAGGACCTGCCCCTTTTGGTACTGGTGATACAAAGATGCGTAAGAGAGAGCCCTGACTTCGGGGTGCACCTAGTCTAGCCCAGGGAAAATCGGGACCTCGAGTGGGACTGGAGAGAGAGGGAGGATCCCGGAATCCATGCCAGGTTGAGGTGTTTGGACTTGCCTTTTAAGTATTAGGGTCCATTGAGCAGGGGAGGGAAAGAACATATTGCAAACAAATCAACAAGAGAGGCTGCGCGTGCTCTCATCCCCACAAACTGTTCCTAGGCTTCACTGAGCCACCCAAGAACTAAAACCTGAAAAAAAAAATCCCTTGTTTGCGTCCCTGTATCAGTATTTACGGTAGCTTAGAGCCCGACCCACCCCATCCCCTCCCCCACCCCCAAGGAACTTCAAAAAGAAAAACTGCCGTGTCACAGTAAAGTTTTGTCATAATTGCTCAGTATGTCATACTCCCTAATCCCCATAAGATTTTTTTTTTACATAAAATTAATTTTACTTTAAAAATATGCTACCTGGGAAGGAAAAATAAAGGGGGAATCCCCTGGCGGTCCAGCGGTTAGGACTCCGCGCTTTCACTGCCAGGGGTCGGGTTCGATCCCTGGTCGGGGAAATAAGATGCAGCAAGCCAGAGCAGCGCGGCAAAAAAAAAAAAAAAAAAGAGAGAGAGAGAGAGAAAATTCCACAGATAGGTCTTCAGTTTCCACCATCTTCCCACTCCATCTCCCCTATCAATCTACCTATCTATCTAATATATTATACTGTGGGCATAAAAGAGGTTTGAAAACTCCTGAATAGGGCAACCTCAAGGGCCCTTTCTAGCCCACAATTTCTGTGTGGCATACTTTGCCAGCCACTCCAAAAACCTAATGGCCATAATTCCTTGACTCAAGATTCTTCCTCTGGCCTAGGACCTTGAACTCCTGTTCTGCCTGACTCACTCATTTGATAAACATTTATTAAGGGTCTTCTGTAGGCCAAGGGCTAGGGGTCCAGCCCTTGTCCTGTTGGGCCTCACCGTCTTGTGGGAGTGTAACAAGTTACCAGGCATTTATATGAGTGAGTGATGAGAGCTGCGGCAAGGTCAGGACACAGTGCCACGGGGGTAAGAGGAGAAGCCAGGGCCCCTGAGGGCTTCCTGAAGGAGCCTCTCCCAGGCTGTAAGCCTGTCCCTGGGGGCTACGTGGGACTGCAAAAGAAGAAATGGGCCTCCGGGAGTTCCAAGTTTCATGGGGTCTCACACTCCTCACAAGAGTTGTGAGAAATAAAAGCCATTGTAAGAGAACAAGAATACATGGCTACTTATAAAGTGAGCTTAGGGTCTTTCTACTCCGCCATCTTGGCCGCTCTCAGTTCTGCATGCTGGGAAGTCCAAGATCAAGGGACTGGGACGATCACCTTCTGGTGAGGGCCCTCTTCCTGATTCATATCCGGTACTTTCTTGCTGTGTTCTCTCGTGGTGGAAGGGGCCATGACTACTTATAAGGAAATAATCTAAGATGCAGACATAGCAAGATCAATAGAAATATTTATTACAGGAATATTTATAAAATGGAAAAATTGTAAAGAACCTAAATATCCCACAACAGGAGAATGGCTAAATAAATTATAGTGTAACCGTACAATGCACTAATATGTAGCTTTAAAAGGAGTCTTAATAACTTGGGGGACGTGTCTATGATATGATTGAAATGAAAAAAGCAGGTACAAACTGGTTCCTGCATAGTAAGAGCCCATCTATGTTAAAAATTCATAGGCAATGGCATCAAAAGGAATAAAGCGCTTAGGAATTTAACACAATATAACAGAAGAAGAGCAAGAGTTGTACACTGAAAATTACAAAATGTCATCGAAAGAAACTAAAGAAGAGCCACGTGAATGGAAAGATACATGTGTTCATGGGTTGGAAGACTTAATAATATCACAATACTCTCCAAATTGGTCTACAGATTCAACACAATCTCTATCAAAATCCTAGCTGGCTTTTTTTGCATAAGTTGACAAGCTGATTTGGAAATTCAAATGGTAATTCAAGGAGTCCTTTTTCTTGAAAAAGAACAAAGTTGAACGACTAACACTTCTCAATTTCCAAACTTACCACAAAGCTATAGTAATCAAGACTGTGGTTCTGGCATAGGCTAGATATAAAGATCAATAGAATAGAAATGAGAGTCCAGAAATAAACCCATACATTTATGGGCAATTGATTTTCAACAAGAATGCCAAGACAATTCAATGAGGAGAGAATAGTCTTTTCAACAAATTATGCTAAGACAACTGGATAGCCACATGCAAAAAAAAATGAAGTTGGACCCCTACCTCGCATCATATGCAAAAATTAACTCAAGATGAATCAAAAACCTAAATGTAAGAGCAAAACCTCTAAAGCTCTTAAAAGAAAACATAGATGTAAACTTTCATAACCTTGGATTAAACAATAGTTTATTAGCTATGAGTCCAAATGTACAAGCACTCAAAGGAAAAAAACAGATAAATTAGGCTTCATCAAAATTAAAACGTTTGTGCTCCAAAGGACACCATCAAGAAGTAAAAAGACAATTACAGAATGGAAGAAAATATTTGCAAATCATATTTCTGATAAGGTTCTAATATCCAAAAAATACATAAAGAACTCTTACAGGGACTTCCCTGGTGGTGCAGTGGTTAAGAATCCGCCTGCCAATGCAGGGAACACGGGTTCAATCCCTGGTATGGGAAGATCCCACAGGCCACGGAGCAACTAAGCCCGTGCGCCACAACTGCTGAGCCTGCGCTCTAGAGCCCGCGAGCCACAACTACTGAACCCGCGTGCCACAACTACTGAAGCCTGCGCACCTAGAGCCCGTGCTCCGCAGCAAAAGCCACCACAATGAGAAGCCCACGCACCGCAACGAAGAGTAGCTCCCGTTCACCGCAACTAGAGAAAGCCCTTGCGCAGCAACAAAGACCCAATGCAGCCAAAAATAAATAAATAAATAAATAAAATTTAAAAAAGGAACACAACTCAATAATAAAAAGACAACACAATTTTAAAATGGGTAAAAGATTTGGATTGACATTTCTCCAAAGAAGATATACAAATGGTTAATAAGCACATGAAAAGATGCCCAACATCATAAGTCATCAGGGAAATGCAAGTGAAAACCACAATACAATATCATTTCACACCTTCTAGGATAACTATTATTTAAAAAATGAGCAATAACAAGTGTTGGTGAGGATGTGGAGAAATGAGAACGCTTATACATTGCTGGTGGGAAGGTAAAATAGTGTGGCTGCCTTGGAAAACAGTTTGAAAAATTCCTCAAAAAGTTAAGCATAGAATTACTGTATGACCCAACAATCCCACTCCTAGGTATATACCCAAGAGAATTGAAAATATATGTCTATACAAAAACTTGTACACAAAATTTCATAGAAGCACTATCTATAGTAATAGCTAAAAAGTGGAAACAATCCAAATGTCCATCAGCTAATGAATGGGTAAACAAAACATGGTAGATCCACAATGGAATATGATTAGGTCATCAGAGGAAATGTGGTATTGATACATTCTACAACATGGATAAACTTTGAAAATATGTTAAGTGAAAGAAACCAGACACAAAAGGCCACATACTGTATGATTCCATTTATATGCGATGTCCAGAGTAGGCAAATCCATTGACATAGGTCAGCTGGGAAGAGGAAAATGGAGAGTGGCTACTAATGGGTGGGTGGAGGGTTTCTTTTTGGGCTGATGACATGTTCTGGAATCAGTGGTGTTGGTTAAACTTGTGAACATACTAATACCCACTGAATTGTACACTTTAAAAGGGTGAACTTTATGGTATGTGCATTATATCTCAAAAAACCCAAAAATCCACAGGCACAGTAAAAGAACAAGAGAAGAACACTAACATGTTACAGGCAGTCATTCTGAGATGAAGGAATTATGAGTAAGTGCATACCCTTCTTTATATATTCTCTCTGAATTTTAGTTTTTTCTACAATTAACATATATATTTTTTTTAATTTCTTTTATAAGTGTTTTTTTAAACTTTGGGTTTATTTATTTATTTATTTAGGCTGTGTTGGGTCTTCGTTTCTGCGCGAGGGCTTTCTCTAGTTGCGGCAAGCGGGGGCCACTCTTCATCGCGGTGCGCGGGCCTCTCACTGTCCGCGGCCTCTCTTGTTGCGGAGCACAGGCTCCAGACGCACAGGCTCAGTAGTTGTGGCTCACGGGCCCAGCCGCTCCGCGGCATGTGGGATCCTCCCAGACCAGGGCTCGAACCCGTGTCCCCTGCATTGGCAGGCAGATTCTCAACCACTGCGCCACCAGGGAAGCCCTACAATTAACATATTTTATCAGGAAAAATAACTTTAAAACAGCAAATGAATACAAATCAGAGTTCCTCAGTGCTGAGGAACTTGGTGCAGAAATGAGGAGAAATATGATTGGCAACAGGGAGACCTTCAGGAGGAGGTGAATGTGGCCCTGAGATGAACAACTCTTTTTTTTTATTTTTACTTTTTTTTAATACATTTATTTATTTATTATTTATTTATTTTTGGCTGCGTTGGGTCTTTGTTGCTGCGCACGGGCTTTCCCTAGTTGTGGCAAGTGGGGGCTACTGTTCGTTGCAGTGCGCGGTCTTCTCATTGCGGTGGCTTCTCTTGTTGCGGAGCACGGGCTCTAGGCGCGCTGGCTTCAGTAGTTGTGGCATACGGGCTCGGTAGTTGTGGCTCGTGGGCCCTAGAGCTCAGGCTCCGTAGTTGTGGCACACAGGCTTAGTTGCTCCGGGGCCTGTGGAGTCCTCCCATGCCAGGGATTGAACCCATGTCGCCTGCGTTGGCAGGCAGATTCTTAACCACTGCACCACCAGGGAAGTCCGAGATGACCAACTCTTGAATTCCTTTCAAAATTTCTGGAGCAGAATGAAATCCTAAAAATTAGGTATTGGGTTATCTTTCTATACTCTAAGTCATACTACGCTAACAAATCCCTCTGGTGCATAAACTTGTGTAACATTTTCCTCTACCTCTTCTCAGTTGTTTATTCATGTATTTATTCTATTGCTGAAATTTGAGAATGAGGGAAGAGAAAAGAGCCTGTGGTTGCAACTACAATTGTGGGGATTTTTTTTTTTTTTTTGCCACACCATGTGGCATGCAGGATCTTAGTTCCTTGACCAGGGATCCATCCCATGTTCCCTGCAGTGGAAGCATGGAATCTTAACCACTGGACCACCAGGGAAGTACCAAATGTTGGGATTTTTGAAAGCTCATATCACAAATATTGGCAATGTTTACCTAATATAATGTTATTTTTCTTTCTGTTGGGAAAAAAAAAAAAGGTGCGCCTATGTGTCTTAGGGTTTTTTCTTAGACTGATATTATTTCTTAATCCTCAGGCTCAGGCAGTTTGTAATTTTCCTACTTCATTAACCATTTAAGTTCATAACAACAAAAATATTACAATCCCTTGTGCAGAGTGCTTTGCTATTTAAAAATAGTGGGTTTTGGGGACTTCCCTGGTGGTCCAATGGCTAAGACTTGGTGCTCCCAATGCAGGGGGCCCGAGTTCGAACCCTGGTCAGGGAACTAGATCCCACATGTACGCCGCAACTAAGAAGTCGGTAGGCCGACAACAAAGATCCCGTGTGTCACAAATAAGACCCAGAGCAGCCTAAATAAATAAAAATGATTCAAAAAAAATTTTATATAGTGGGTTTTATTTAAAACAGTGGTTCACAGTTTAAAATATCATTTTCACAAACATCATTTTATTTGATTCTCAGCCTAATCCCAAATTGTATATAATCTTCCCCATTTGTAGGTAAGCAACCTGAGGGCCAGTCACCACAGAAAACAGAAATGAAATGGTCTCAGCCACAGATGGCTGTCCTTTGATGCAATCTGGTGTGGGTTTCTGCTTAACAAACATTTATTTCTCTTTGAAGCATCATTGCCATCTGCCCCTTGGTACCACGCTTCTCTCCAGTTTGGGTCAAGACCTGTCTCTGAGCTCTGCATCACTGTCCCTCTAGTTCCTGTCTCTGTCTTTCCCTGACCTCAGTGTCTCCTTCTGTGAAGGGACTTGGAAACCCCAGTGTGTGTACATGCTGGTTGTGGTGGTGGGGTGGTGAGAATGGATGAGGGAGGGAACTGCAAAAGGGGCCCTCTTTCCTCTGTAGTGCTTGCTGCCACTTCTAGAGTCAGCCTAGAGAAGTGAAGTTTGCAAGGCAGCAGACACTTCCACTTGGCTTGTTTTTTATATTTTTAAAAATAAAATACTTCCAGGGACTTCCCTGGTGGTCCAGTGCTTAAGAATTGGTCTTGCAACGCAGGGGACGCCGGTTCCACCCCTGGTGGGGGAACTAAGATCCCACATGCCGCGGGGCAACTAAGCCGGGAGCCGCAACTAGAGAGCCCACATGCCCCAACTACAGAGCCCACGCGCTGCGGAGCCCTCGTGCCATAACTAGAGAAGCCCGCGCACTGCAATGAAGAGCCCGCGCGCCACAATGAAAGATCCCGCGTGCCACAACTAAGACCTCATGCAGCCAATCAATCAATCAGTATTTTTTTTAAATGAAATATTTCCAGATACATCAGTAAAAATGCCATGGAAAAATTTCTGAACGGGGGCAGTATGAAAGACATCAATATGAGTGGCAGTAGGGATGGGAAAAAGGACCCTGCTGGAAAGAAAAGCAGCAGGGTGTCCCACCTCATTCTTTCTCTTGGCACTGCTGCCACAAATACGAAGGAAAACGCTTTGAGATATTGGGACTCTCTCCCTCTGAACTGAAGCCTTGTCAAAGCGAGTCTGAAGGGCGCTCTGAGTCTGGAGGACGCCCCCAGAACTTTCAGGTCTCTGCTATAGCATTCCCATCTCTGAACATCGTCCGCAGTAAACAAGCGGTGATCCTCCAACAGTGCATAGGACTCGAGCTGTATGCGGAGCCCAGCACTCTGCAGGGCCCGTCAGCGCCGGTAATGCTGCCTTCTCGCGCCACCTGCTGGCTGTCAGATGTATTGCATATTAAGTCATGAAAAAATTCATACACGTAATAAATAAATACATAAATGCCTTGAAAGTTTGGAAGGACAGACAACAAAATGTTAAAATTTATTTTCTCTGTGTGGTAGGATTAAGTTTCATTTTAAAAGATTACTTGCTTATTTATTTGGTTGCGCTGGGTCTTTAGTTGCGGCATGCATGTGGGATCTCATTCCCTGACCAGGGATCAAACCCAGGTCCCCTTCATTGAGAGCGCGGAGTCTTAACCACTGAGCCACCAGAGAAATCCTGGGATTCTCATTTTTAAATGTTTTTATGTTTGTTAAACTGTCTACAATTAAATGTATCATTGTGGAATCAGTTTTTAAGAAAGCAATAAAAGTTGCCCTCCAATTTAAAAATTATTATTCTATGACTCATTCTGGCTTCATTTTTACATTTAAATATTTGAGCTTCCAAGAATTTATTTAGTTTAAGGAATGAATTATGGATCATATTTTTTTCCCAAGATGGCTAACTGGTTGTCCAACCTCTAGCAGTCTCCAACAATAGGCATCTCGTTAAATAAATTATGCTACAGCCACCCACTGGAATACTATGCAGACATGGGAAAGAATAAAGAAGCTTTATGTCATGTGCTGATAGGACTGATGTTCACAACATATTATTAGGTTAAAAAAAACAACAACAAAGTAGGGAGCAGTTTGTATATGATCCCAATTAGATTAAAAAACAAGAGTATGTGCATGATATATGTTTCTATTTATTTGAATTCTTGTAGATTCTTAAAAACTTTATGGGCAGGTACAGAAGAAGCTTAACAATGGTTTAATTGTTCCAGGAGGAAGTAAGAAGAAGGAAGGAAGAAAGGAAGGGAGGATTTTACTTTCGTTTTATCCCTTTGTTACTGGTTTAATTCTTTTTCATTATGTTCATGTATTAATTTTGTTATGTTTCGTGATAAATAAAAATAAGTGGGACATTGATTTGTATGTGTTTATGGTTTTAAAAAATCACGTGATCCCTCAGGATCAATCAGTCAGTATCTGTGTTTTGATTGATTCTGTTCCCTGTGACACTTCTTCCCCTCACCAACAGTAAGGGCTAAAATACATTGAGTGCATTCTATGAGTCAGGCACATTTCTAATTATTGATGTCATTATCCTCTTTTTCAGAGGAAAACAATGAAGTAAAGAGAAGGTTGCCTAATGTTATCCAGTTAGTAGGTTGCCTGAGATTTATCTCCCGACACTCAAATTCCAGAGCCTGTGGAACTTAACCGTTATGTCCTGCCCTTTGGTTAAGCTTGCAGAAATTAAAGAAAGAAAGAAAACGTCAATTTTATTTATTTATTCAGTAAACCTTTTCTGAATGCTAGTATATGCCAGGTGAGAAAACTGTTAAATTGTTTCTTGGGAGGCTTCCTGGAGGAAGAACAATGGATGCATTATAAAGTCTCTGATGTAGCTAATGAAATTGAGTTGCTGTAACAATGGTGGCCCATTGGAGCAGCAGCCTTCGTAGCCTTAACTACAAGAAGGCACTGTAGAGGACTCTTGCTGAGAATGGCCACTTCCTCCTAGTGCCATTGCTGGTCCTCTGCAGGCTGGAGATACAAAGTATCCTCCCCTCAAGGAGGTTCAGTCTCTCAGGGCACTCATGTGTTAGTTCTACAAGTGGATCTGCTATTCCAGGGAAGCAGAAAGCACTAGGATGTTGCTTTCAATATAGGGAAGTTGAGAAGTGGAAAAACAATTCTCAAAGTTATTTTTGAACTCACATCAAAGATTTATTTAACTCATTAATGGCAGAACTAGGAAGAAGACAAAAGAGCTGCTTTGAAGAGCATTTGAGAAACAGGGATTTATATAGTCAATAAAAAAAGGAATGCCGAAATAAGATTGCTAATTTAGATATGATTGGTCAAGTTTCCAGGACAATAAAACCAAAACACCTTTGTGGTTAACTTCTCTGTTGGGCAATAAAACCCTATCATTTTATCAACTTCTGCAAGTTAACCACTAACCATACAGACTGTAAATGTTTCATCTCTTTTTGGTTGTAGATTATTTATCAAATATACTATAACAACAAAGTTACATTCTCCAGGAGAGTCAGTTGAGTGTCAAGCAAGCTTTTAGACAATGCCCTAGAGCGACACCAAACCAAACAACTCCCCCCCAAAACAAAACCCCCAACAACCAACAAAAAAAGCGATTCTCATTTTACCTTTTCTAAGTTTGGAGGAATTATTCTTCCACAGAAGGGAAGAACTCATCTAGCTTTGGAGATGAGCTCCCTGGGTTACTCACTAACAATTAACTAACTTTCTCTAGACATCAGTTTCTTTGTCCATAAAATGGGAACGTTAATACTGTGAGGGTATTTATATTTCCCATGTGAGAGAATGTAGAGCTATAAGTTAGGGCTCACCTATTTAAATTATTCACATTCTGGCCTGAGAATGGTTGATTAATACTTGCAAATCTTCTTACTTCTGGGCTTAAGTTTGACTAACGTGAGACTGGGAGTGAGAGTCTGTACAAAGTAGGGTCAGATCCAACTTAGACTGCCTTGAACGAGAACAGAGGCAGGGATTTGAGAGAGCAAGCCTTGAGGCCTGGGAGTGTGAGAAGGGCTGATAAAATGAGGACTCGGGAATCTCAAGGTAGATGAACAAAAGCACAATTTTATTTTTTAAAATTGATTTTATTGAAGTATAGCTGATTTGCAGTGCTGTGTTAGTTTCTGCTGTACAGCAAAGTGATTCAGTTATACATATATATGCATTCTTTTTCATATTTTTTATATGGTTTATCACAGGATATTGAATATAGTTCCCTGTGTTCTACAGGAGGACCTTGCTGTTTATCCATCCTATATATAACAGTTTGTGTATGCTAATCCCAAACTCCCAATCCTCTCCCCAACCATCCTCCACCTTGGCAATCACAAGTCTGTTCTCTATGTCTGTGAGTCTGTTTCTGTTTCATAGATAAGTTCATTTGTGTCATGTTTTAGATTCCACATATAAGTGATATCATATGGTATTTGTCTTTCTCTTTCTGACTTACTTCACTTAGTATGATAATCTCTAGTTGTATCCATGTTGCTGCAAATGGCATTATTTCATTCTTTTTTATGGCTGAGTAGTATTCCATTATATATATGTACCACATCTTCTTTATCCATTCATCTGTAAATGGACATTTAGGTTGCTTCCATGTCTTGGCTATTGTGAATGGTGCTGTTATGAACATAGGAGTGCAGGTATCTTTTCGAATTATAGTTTCCTCCAGATATTTGCCCAGGAGTGGGATTGCTGGATCATATGGCAACTCTATTTTTAGTTTTTTGAGGAACGTCCATACTGTTTTCCATAGTAGCTGCACCCCAAAAGTACAATTTAAATGGCCCACTTGAATATAGCCATGAACTGACTGTGACAAACAGAGACATGATTAGTAATATGTAAAATATAATTGTTAAATCTTAGTAACCATGGAAACAACTTCTAGACATTTGTCTTTTACTGTTCTCTGCACTTTCCAACATTTTGTTTTACCCTCATCTACCTCTGCGATAGGACAGGTGTTATCCCACTAGCCTGAGCACTTCATAAGTTCAAGACCTTCCTAAGTTCATTTACTGCATTGCTCACACAGTTCTCTACACCCTGAGGCCCTTCAGAAAAGAGGGACTTCAGAAAAAGCACTACCCTGGCCACACCCCTCAGCCACCACGCCCTGAGGATAGAGATGGTTGAGGAACCTGAACATTTGCCAGGTTGAGATGAGGACAACCAGATATCCCCACTGTTGTCTTTCAAGACCTTTCAGAGTCAGGAAGAGGCTGCCCATAGAGCCAGCCAGCTCCTCCCTGTGGACATCTTTGCTTCTAGTTTCTAGGTTCTGATCAGTACTGAAGTGGACACTGTGGGTCCCACTTCTCAAGAGCCCCAAATCAAGGGGCTGGAGTGACGAACAGGGAACTGAGTTCTGTCAGGACTCCTGGGCTGGGCGGGGCAGCTTGAGATGGAACACGGTCAGGGCTCCACGTGGCATCTTAGGCATGGTGGTGACATCCTCCTGTTCTCCACAGAGATGGAAATAGAGTAAGATGGAAATACAGAGAGGGACACCCTCACTGTTTAGAAAGAGACCCCAGCCCCATGAGGGGCTCCACCTGTTCTTGGAGGGTGTGGCTAGTTCAAGGATGTTCAAGGATGAGGGGGTCTAACGGATCTCAGCTCTTTCCCATCTCATTCTCCCCTTCTCTAGCAGTTTTCCAATTTGAACTAACCATTATAACAATGAACCTCATTCACAGCGTGCTTTTCACCGGGTAGAAGGCTGCTCCACCATCCTCACACCAGCCAGTCCCACTGGGCAGGTGTGGTGCCCATTTGATAATTAGAGAGACTGAAGCTCCAGGAGGTTGCTACAGAGTCTCATAGGAAGTCGGCATCTGGCTGGAACAGGATTCCTGATTCATGGTCCAGTGTTCTTCCCATTAGCCCATGTGGCCTCATGCCCCCTCCAGACTGGCAGCCCACCCCACACCCAAGGACCTGGGTCACATCTTCCCCTTCCTTCCCACCCTTGACTGTCTACAGGACAAAGGCTGTTCAGGGTACAGTGAGGCATCCTGAGCGGAAAACATGCCTTTCCACAAGGCTGACTCCCCCAGGCTCTCCCCCCACATGGTCCTGCAGTGCAGCCAGGATGCAGCCCCACAAAAGGCCCGAGCCTGGGTTAGAAGAAAGAGGAGGCCTGGGGGCTCCCAGGGAGGAGGAGAAAGGTGAGACCCAGCAGAGAAGGAGCGAGAGACGGCCCTGCAGCGTCTGCTGGAGACTCTGCGGTGGCCGAGGCAGCTGGGTGTGAATGCAAATTTCATTGGAAGGAGCGGGAAGCCCCCCACTACCCCCCCACCCCAGCACACCTGGCCCTTCCCTGCTATGCACCCTAAAGTACCATTTTGCCGATTTTTCCAGTCCTTCATGCAACAATCCCGTAGTAAACTGGGCCCATGCTTGCCGTCAACAAAGATCCAGAAAATTAGTCTGCTGAACGTGCCTGGAGGGTGGAGGCTGAGTCTGGGGTGTCAGGGAAAGAGGTGTCAGGACTCCATGCTCCTCCTAGATGATTCCACCTCACCCTGGTTGGTAGGCAGCAGGAGTGGCAAAGGCCTCTCCTCAGAAGATGCCAGAAAAGATGCCAACTCAAGCTTGAGCAGTCTTACCTCATTCCTATCTCGTAGTGTCTTCGGGAAGAACTGAGAATGAAGGTGACCTGAGCAGACTAAACAGTTTGGTTATTCACGCTATATTTATTCTTGGTCTGTTCCTTTCTCATTCCATCCTCAAGGGGGTTCTCTTTGCATCTATCGCATAGTTCTAGGCCTTCCTCCCTGCCAAACTCAGCCTTTTACGGATTTATACACCAGAGACTTCCGAACCGCAACTCAGAAGTGGTCTGGGGAGAAAGGAGCAACGAGGGGTGAGCCTGGGAATCAGGGTGCGACCGGTCAGGCCATGGAGGCTTTATACGCTCCCCCTCCGCGTAAGGCTGTTTGTTTGCATTGGGCGGAAGCCAATCAGATGCGCGGGATCAGGGTGTCCTGGCAGAGGACACAGGCGGCTATTTGTCTGTTCTCGTTTGTCCTTCTCTCTGGGAGGAAGAGGGAAGGGTTTAGGAAAGGATGGAGCGGACAGGAAAAGACAGTCAGTCGATCCAATCCTTAAAGAGCACCGTCGGGGTGGGCTCCATGCTGTCAAATATGGCCCCAGCGAAGACCCTGCAGCTCCGGGGCTGACTCGGAGGGTCGAGGAGAGGAGTGGAAGAGGGAGTAGCCGGAAAAGCAGAACGTCCTAGGCTCGACTCAACAACTGCGTTCTGTGTGGTCTTGGACAAGTCACTTTCCCTTCCCTCTGGTAAACGAGGAGGCTAAGGATCCTGAAAGTGTAGGATTTAGGAACGTGAAGCCACTGATGTTGGGTTGCAGAGAGAAAAGAAGGTCAAGAGACCATTCGAAGCTCGAAACGTTTCTAAATGGCTATTTACGGAGGGAGTGCTCCCTTTGCATTGACAGCAAACAAAAAAGAAATGCGCTTATTCTGGGTGTTGGAAACGTTCTATATCTTAATCTGGGGCTGGGTAGTTACAGGGTGTGTAAAAACATGTCAAAATTTATTGAGCTGTACCCTTAGGATCTGCACCTTGTTGTATGTAAACTCTATCTCAATAGAAAGGTTTAAAAAATGAGCTTAAACTCCAGTAGGAGTTTAGACTTCCAAAAGAACTTCCTAATAAGAGGGATTTTTAGAGAAGTGAATCTTCACTCGGGGAGGTTAAGGATCTCCCTTCTCTTGAGAACTTTAAGATTATCCATCTGCTGAAGGAGGCGATGGGGAACTAGGGAACAAATAAGATGCCCTCTCTTGGAGAGCTTTCCAAAATCCTTCCATCCTCAGAAATTCCCATGTCCTTCCCAGAGACAGCAAAGTCCTCTGTGCTATCTAATTTCCATCTCTCCTATTGCAATGCTGACCACTCACTCTGCTCTCTGTGGAGTTCAGCCATTTCCCCGGCCTTACACAAAATCTCTTTAGAGCCTTGAAGCTTGAATATTGAGGGGGACCTCATTTCAACCTTCTCACCAACCTTCTCTCTCCCTCTCCCCATTTTCTCCTCCTTGGGGATGTCAGTTCCTGTTCTGAGCCCGCCTCCACCCAGGCCCTTTTTCCGGTGGTGTGTGCCAGCCGGTCCTGCATCCCACATCCCCAGCTGTTGACATTTCGTTGCCATTACCCACAGGATAAAGAAAGGGCCCCTGTTATTCAACAATAGGGGAAAAGAAGGAGACAATGGGAAATTGTGCTTCCGATGGGGTGGGGACAGAGAAGGAAAGGACAGACAGATGACAGACAGGGGAGCTGGACAGAAGGGGTCAGGTTTTTTGAAGCAACTGGAGGTCCTGGAAGTCTGATTCCCACCTTGAGAGCCTCTTCCCATAGGCAATGCGCACCCAGGCACCGGAGGGCAGAGGTGAGGGCTTTGCTGGGGGAGGTGGAGTGGTGCTGCGCAGAGTAAGCCCGTATGGAAAAGTGGAGGCAGCTGGAACTTGACACTTATGGATCTTTGAGCCTCATTTGTAGTTCAGTCCATGCCCATCAGTCCAACATCCTTACACCCACCCATTAATCCATCCCTTCTCTGGTCTAAGAGCATCTAGGAGAAACGAGGCACCCCATTCTCCACAATATTCCAGGTAATTATTCCTGGGTTGCCTCCTTTACTCCATCCCTCTTCATGGGTTCCCATGCCTCTTCCTAAGCCGTGTCTTCCCCTGGGCCCAGGACAGTGAGTGCCACAGACACAGTGCCCGGTCACAGAGCTGGACCCTAGTCACTTAGCCTGGCTTAGTGGAGTGATGAGTGGGGGAGTTTTTGGTACCTTGACTTCTTTGAACTCAGGACAGAAGCCTTTCCTCAAAGGTGTGAAAGGAGAGACCACGATGATCAGGGGCCCAAGTCCTGGGGCTCTTAGATGCTTGGACCTCCCAGGGGCCCAGGCAACTCCTTCACCTGGAACCTCTTCCTTCAGCAGGACAAAAAGCTGCCAGTCACTGCTCCCTCCATCTCTGTGAAGAGACCCACTTCTAACAGGTCAGTGTCAAAATATCTTACACAGTACTGTTGATCAGAATGTTCATAAAATAATTATCAGTGAAATAATTTTATTCTATACCTAAAAGTGTCCCATAAAAATTATGAATATTTCTCTTAAATAAAACTTTATAAGTGGAAAAAAAAAAGGTGGGGGGAGGCACTGGAGCTGTTGGCCGCTCTCTCATTCTCTGTAAGGGGTATGAAGAAGATATGTGTGCGCCTGCTCTGAGAAACAGAAAGACAGATCAGTGACTAAGAGCTTGAACCTCATGTCAAGTCTGGATTCAAGTCCCAGCAAACCCCTCCTCTTACTAGCTGTGTGACCTCACTCAAGTATCCTGACATGTGAGCACCTTTGAGCATATATAAATGGGATCCATAGTTGTTCCTACCTCATTGCTAAGGGGAGTAAATATAAAAGTGTACATGTAAAGTGCCTAGAGCAGTTTCAGGCACGTTAAACTTTAAACGTGGGTGCTGGCTGTCATTACTATGGGTCCCTCAATCGGTCTCAGTTCCCACTATCACTGTGCTTACCAGGTTCTCCTGTACGGGAGATGTGTTCTCGCGCTCAGGTCCCTGTCCCAGATGCTTTCCTTTTTAACCATTGAGAAGTCCTTTCTGCACCTCAACCCTGTCTCTTCTGCTGCATGCTCGGCTCTGGCCTTCATCTGCAAGAAGATGGAGTCCAGCTCCTTAGCTTTCCGACTCCTCCAGTCTTTCCTTCCTCTTGCCATGTCCCTGCTCTTCTTCCCAGAAGTCCTTAATGGGAGCTCATTCATTAACACACATATTTATTTAGCACCTACTGTGTGCCAGAAACTATGCCGGGAGCTGCAGATAACAACTAACATATACATAGCCCTTACTAGATATCAGGACCTATTTAAGCATTTTACATATATTACTTCTTCTAATCCTCACAACTCCTCAGTGAGGTAGGTGTGCTACTATTCACCACATTTTACTGATGAGGACATTGAGGCAGAGAGAGGTTAAGCAACTTGTTCAAAGTCATGCGATT
The DNA here is from genome assembly GCF_965194825.1 of Balaenoptera physalus. Lineage (NCBI taxonomy): Eukaryota > Metazoa > Chordata > Mammalia > Artiodactyla > Balaenopteridae > Balaenoptera > Balaenoptera physalus. The sequence continues at coordinate 82,314,892 of NC_138882.1, read as the reverse complement.
AGGAAGTGGAGGAATCAGATCTCAAAAAGGAATAAAACTAGGTTAAGGGGTCTTTAGTCCAATTTTTAAAAAAATGGCCAAGGTCAGATCATAAACATAAAAAATTTATTTTGCTTTATATTAAGCCTTATTGTTCTACTGTTTCAAAATTCAAATTTACTCACAAGAAAGAGTCAGTTTCATATTAGATTTGGTTTAACAAATGCTGCTCCTGCTATTCATTCTTATCACCAAAAAAAAAAAAAAGACTATTTGTGACAACGATAATATGTTCCAGAAAATTAAAAGTTAATGTCTCTTAGAGACAATACAAACGTTATCAGTAGAAGTGAAGTATACCAAATTTATATATTCAGGAGAATATGAAACTTATACCATTGATTGTTAAAGGGTTTAAAAACTTTTTATTACATTTTGTAACAAAATTCTAGGCTTAGTTGTAAAATCCTGGGTTAACTACCATTTGGAAATTTAAATATACACTACAGTAAACATTTAGAAAATGTTTTTCTAAAATGTTCCATCTAGGTCAATAGACTTGTCTGTAGAAGTCTTTTATAAGGATAAAAAAAGAAAAAATGGCCAAGGTGATAAAGAATAAAGAATAGAATAAAGAAGGGGGGAAAAATCAACTACTGAAATAGACAATTGTGTTTGAAATCATTTTTAATAGTCTTATAATTTTATACTTTATAACTTTATAATTACTGGAAAGCTCACTGACATAGTCTACATATGCATATGTATTACTTTCAGATCCACACTGCTAATTTAGCTGCTAATAGAAATACTTCTAAGAAAAAAAGTCCCCAGTCCAAGGCAGTAGGGGAACCAGAGGAGTAGATCACAGTGCACTACAGCGTGATGAAGTGGAGGGGAGAGGAAAGGTTTCCCAGAGGAGGTGAGGCCCAAACTGATTGCCTGTAAGAGGAAGGTGAGGGTGAACTTGGACTGTGTTGGAGCCAGAACATGTCTGGAGCACAGTGCAGAGGGCACAGGTGGTGAGGGGTAGGGTAGGGGGGCAATGTTGGAGGTGCTGGGAGAGGCTGGATCACAGAGAGCCTTGGAAGTTGGGTTCAGACACTAGATTTGATCCTCATGGCAATGGGGAGTCACCGTTTTAAGCAGGAGAGTGACAAGACCATAGTTACTCTGACTTCAGATGAAGAATGGGTATTGGGAGAGGACAGAGACCACAGGTGGCAATCCAGAAGGCAAGATTTGGGAAGTACCACTTGTGCTGAGAATGGATAGGTAGAGGAGGTGCTAAATTAGGACCTGCTGACTGAAGGGATGTGAGAGAGGAGGAGGGATGGGCTCAGGAGGCCTGGCAGGGAGTGGAGTTAGTTACTGCCCCTCCCCCATCACCTTCCTTTTGCTAACAACTTCAGCCCCTTTTTCTGCCCTCATGGCTTCCAGCTCGACGGTCCCCTCTCAGGAATCCCTGATGGGAGATCTACCCTGTTCCCTCCACCCCATTCCCTTAGTCCTAAGGAATGCCCACTCTTTGTGCCCTGCAGACTGTGCTGGGCTGACTCCCCATCATGCAAGGCAGGATCAGTCTCCCCACTCTCTGCCACTTCCTTCTCCCTTGGGCCTTCACCACCTTCCACAGAGCCCTGGGGGACTCAGGTAAGACCTTAGCTCTGCCCAGAATCTGGGGAACAGTGGTGGGGAAAGTGGAAAGGGCAGCTGTTGGAGATACTCTGGGGCTGAGAGTCATTGCTGAGTGAGCAATGGAGGAGAGGGTTGGGGGAGCCTGGGGTACGGGGGTCTGGGTAGGCACTTGGGGCATTGAGGGTGAGGGGGTTCCTGCCACTGTGGCCCCCTCTGCTCAGCACCCCACCCTGGCCCCCACTACCTCCTGCCCCCCATCCACGAGGTCGTTCACTCTCGTCGTGGGGCCACGACCACGCTGCCCTGCGTCCTGGGCGCCCCGCCTCCCAGCTACAAGGTGCGCTGGAGCAAAGTGGAGCCGGGGGAACTCCAGGAAACGCCCATCCTCATCACCAACGGACCGCACGCCCGGGGCTACGGGCCCCTGGGGGGGCGTGCCAGGATGCGAAGGGGGCATCGGCTAGACGCCTCTCTGGTCATCGCGGGCGTGCGCCTGGAGGACGAGGGCCGGTACCGCTGTGAGCTCATCAATGGCATCGAGGACGAGAGCGTGGCGCTGACCCTTCGCCTGGAGGGTGAGGCCCTTCGGTTACTGCCCCGCTCCTCTCCAGGGGTGGTTCGGCTGTCTCATCTCAGGCCTCCCAGGGCTCCTCCCCAGCCTCTCCCCCGCCTGCTCCCGGGGCCCCCTAGCCCTTCTTCCTAGGCTGCACCGCCCTTCCTTCCCCCTCTCCTTCTGCCGGCCCTCCCCAGGCTGTCTGCCACCCCCCCCCCCAGGTGTGGTGTTTCCGTACCAGCCCAGTCGGGGCAGGTACCAGTTCAATTACTATGAGGCGAAGCAGGCGTGCGAGGAGCAAGACGGACGCCTGGCCACCTACGCCCAGCTGTACCAGGGTGAGCGGCCGAACCCGGGCACCGCCCAGGCGCCCTCCGGGCTGTCACGTGGACCCCAGTGGAGGCGAACTCCGGGTCTGGCTCCCGCCTGTGGCGCCTCTAATCGCCCGACCCCCCACCCCACCCCCCGCCATCTCCCCCCAGCGTGGACCGAGGGTCTGGACTGGTGTAACGCGGGCTGGCTGCTCGAGGGTTCCGTGCGCTACCCTGTGCTCACGGCGCGCGCTCCGTGCGGTGGCCCAGGGCGGCCCGGGATCCGCAGCTACGGGCCCCGCGACCGGAAGCGTGACCGCTACGACGCCTTCTGCTTCACCTCTGAGCTGTCAGGTAAGGGGGCGGGGCGAGCCAGCCTCAGCACCGGAGGGGGCGGGGCCTGACCGGCTGCGAAGGAGGAGGATTCAGCCTGTGAATGAGGCGAGGCGGGGCGGGGCGAGCGGGGCCAGGACCCGGACCTGAAGAATGGGGCGGGGAAGGTAGAAGGCAAGTGGCTTGAGATCCCGGGCCAGCTCCGTGGTCTCTTGAAGGCCTCGCCCCTCCGTCACTCCGCCCACCCAGGCTCCAGCCTGTCTCCCGCAACCTCACCCGCACCCCCAGTCTCGTTACTCCCACTCCTCCTACCCAAGCTCGGACCCAGCCGACCACACCTGCCCCCCCGACTCTGCTCCCTGGGAGTCTGAATCCCGCCGCGCCCCGGCTGGCCCTTCTCTGGATCAGTCGGTGACCCGCTTCGGTCCCCAGGCCAAGTGTTTTTCGTGCCGGGGCGGCTGACGCTGTCTGAAGCCCACGCGGCGTGCCGGCGGCGCGGGGCCATGGTGGCCAAGGTCGGGCACCTCTATGCAGCCTGGAAGTTCTCCGGGCTGGACCAATGCGACGGCGGCTGGCTGGCGGATGGCAGCGTGCGCTTCCCCATCACCACGCCTCGGCCGCGCTGCGGGGGCCTCCCGGATCCCGGAGTGCGCAGCTTCGGCTTCCCCAGACCCCAGCAGGCGGCCTACGGGACCTACTGCTACTCCGAATAGGGGCCCACAGCGCCCCCTCCAGCGCGCGCGACAAAGCCTGGGAGTCGTGTCAGGGGTCTCTTGCCGCCCCTTTCCCGCGAGCCTCCCCTTCCATCAGACGAGGAGCAGCCCCTCCTGACCCGCCTTCTCGGCCGAGGGCTGCAGGCCGAGGATCCCGGCTGGCCCGGCGTCGGGGAGGGGAAGTGGTGGCACACCCGGTGGCGGTGCGCGGCTACGACCCTCGGACCCGCGGGGATTCGCGCGCCCCGGCAGACGAGGCAGCCACTGCTGGGTGACGGATGGGGCGTCCCGGGGGCATTAACTGACTTCTATATACAGCAATAAAATAACTCGAGGACTTTTTGTGTTGGGTGAAGCTGTAAGCGCGGCGGCGAGGCGTGGGGGGATGAGGGGGATGACCTTGGACCCAGCGTGCTGACGGCGCGCCTAGGAAGACAGAGTAAGAGCAGAGGCTACTGCCCCTGAGGGGTGAACCTGCAAGAGAGTAGGGATTGCGAGGAGAGGGCACCAAAAGGCCGGAAGAGAGTTGGATTCACCGTGGACGGCCTGGCCATGGATAGGAGCAAATGAATCCAGGGTGGTGTTGTACCAGGCACCACGCGGGGGCGCCACACACTCACTTAAGATTACTCTAGTTCAAATCTTCCAGGAGCGCTCCAAACCCCCAGGCCTAGCCCCTGGGCACCACAGAACAAATACAAGGTGGACCTGAACATATTTCAAAATGTGTTTGTATCCTGCCAGTCTCCCAGAAGGGTTTACATGATTGCTATTAAAGGAAGGAAAGTCATTCCGCTGTTAACAGCTGATGGGAAATTAAGCCCTCAGAAGGAAGAGGAGGTTAACGGACACAGTAAGGTCCTCGCAGGGCTGATACTGCAGGGCGGCTGTGCATTGGGTTTAGCGTTCACCACCATCACGGCCGCCAGGGCAAAAGGGGCAACTGGACCAGGGACATTCTTAACATCTGGCTAAAAGAAACATACCAGGAACTCAAGAGACAAATTCCAATGTCATTAATTCATTTTCCTTAATATATATTATATTCTATATATTTTATTTGTATGTTTGTTTGTTTATTACTGTTCAAGCAATCTAGCTACACCACAAAAAGCCTGGGCTAGAGAATAGTCATGACTGGCGCAAAGGGTATGAACTTTCTAACGGCACTTGATACATGTTGTAAAATTGCTTTCCAAGAGGATTCTTGCAATCATTGTCAAATGAATTCATCCCATGGGACTTTATATAAGGGACAGAGGATAACTGAATGAACATCATCTTCAATAATCCTCATATAGCAAATGAAATATTTGTGCCAGTTCTTAAGCTTTGGTTTTTTCATCTTGGTCATGGGATAATAAGATCTGCCTCCCGAGTTTGCTGTGAACAGTAATTGAGACAATGCATCGACTGCGTAGTACATGTCTGGTACACATAAGAAGCACTCAGTAAGTGGTACCTATAATAATTAATGAGTAATAATGATAGTAACAGAACAAAAATAATTATTCTTATTCAGGTTCTTACCAGGTAGCCTGTAGAATCGGTTGTTGTATGGCACTGATTAGTCAGGATAAGCTAAATTATGCTGTGATAACAAACAACCCCCAAATCTCAGTGGCTTAAAACATAAAAGTTTATTTCTCACTCTAGCTACTTGTGCTTTGTGGTCAATAAGGGGGCTCTTCTTATTTTAGTTATTCAGGGACCCCGGGTGACAGAGCAGCCACCATCTCATATGCCATCAATCACCATGCCAGAAGGAAAAAATAAAAAGAGCACTGGAGGGTCTTATACAAGCAGTTAATAGCTACAGGCCCCAGAGACACCTGTCTTGTTCACAACTCAATTCTCCAAAACTAATTACATGGCCCCACTCAACCACAAGGGGGCAGCAAAGAGCAATCTTACTTTGGCCTAGACGTAGAATTGGAACTATTTGGTGAACAGCACCAGCACAAATGTTGACCACCAACAGCAAGGAGGGCAGTCTAAATTCTGGGACATATTGGACATATTGGTAGTCACCCACTCCCCCAATCTTCTGGGTTTTCTAATGTTTGATTCTCTTAACGTTTGATTAATGTTTGATTCTCTTCCATTTGTCTTGGGTGCTATGGAGTGAATGTTTGTGTCCCCCCACTCCTATTATGGAGTCAGAACCCCAGGAAGCCAAGATCTAAGGCCTTGCAGCTCAGCCCGTAGGAAGATGGCTTGTCTTCAGTATAATGCCTTCAGCATTTGTCAAGAGACCATATGAGAAACGGTCATGGGAGGAGCTTTTCATTTGCTGCAAAGCTTTGTTTCTTTGCCCATAGAAACATATGACCACGAATTCTTACAACTACTCTTCATATTGCTATTATTATTATTTTTTCGTTATGGAGAATTTAAAAAGTACACAAAAATAGAACAGAATAAAAAATCACTCCATCCTCCAGCTTGACGATTTCAAAATTATCCTTGTTTCTTGAATCCTCTCATTTGTGTTTGTTTTTTGCTGGAGTATTTTAAAAACAAATCTCAAATAGCCTATCATTTCACCTGTAAATAGTCAGTATGTGTTTCTAATATATAGTGACTTAAAAATAACCATAATTCTGGGAATTCCCTGGCAGTCCAGTGGTTAGGACTCCACGCTCTCTCTGCCAGGGGCCCAGGTTCAATCCCTGGTTGGGGAACTAAGATACCACAAGCCACCCAGTGTGGCGAAAAAAAATTTTTTTTTTAAACAAACAAGCATAATTTACTATCACACTCCTCCAACAAAATTAATGTTATCTAACATTTAGTTCATGATCAATTTCTCCTGAATGTCTAAAAATATAACTTTATAATAAGTTTATTTGCTCAAACCAGGATCCAACTAAGGTCTACACATTGCATTTGATTAGTTGTTTTGGGTTAATTTAAGTATCTTTTTTTTTTAAACTTTTTTATTTTTTTGCCTGCATTGGGTCTTTGTTGCTGCGCACAGTCTTCCTTCGAGTTGCGGCGAGCGGGGGCTGCTCTTCATTGCGGCGCGCGGGCTTCTCATTGTGGTGGCTTCTCTTGTTGTGGAGCACGGGCTCTAGGTGCGTGGGCTTCAGTAGTTGCAGCGCGTGGGCTCGGTAGTTGTGGCTTGCGGGCTCTAGAGCCCACGCTCAGTAGTTGTGGTGCACGGGCTTAGTTGCTCCAAGGCATGTGGGATCTTCCCAGACCAGGGCTCGAACCTGTGTCCCCTGCATTGGCAGGCAGACTCTTAACTACTGTGCCACCAGGGAAGCCCCTTTAAGTATCTTTTAAGCCATAATACTTCCTCCTTCATTTTATCTATACCATCTTGTTTGTTTATGTAACTGGGTCTTTTTCCTGTCAGGTTTCCCACAGTCTTGATTTGGCTGAGTGTATCCTCAAAGTGTCATTTAATATATTCCTCCATCTCCTGTAATTATATTTACAAGTTTGATTAAATTAACACTCACTTTTTTTCCCCCCAGTAATATTTAATAAGTGATACTGTATACTTCCTCCTTCATCACATCAGGAGGCACATGGTGTCTGATTATTGGGCTAAAATAGTGATGCTAAGATTGATCAGTGAATTCAGATAGTGTAAGTCTGATCCACTCATTATAAAGTTTTTCACTGTATTAGTTTCCTATGACTGCTGTAACAAACTGCCACAAACTTGGTGGCTTAAGACAACAGAAATTTATTCTTTTACAGCTCTGGAGGCCAGAAGTCCAAACTCAAGGTGTCGGCAGTGTCACACTCCCTCTGGAGACTCTGAGGAGAATTGTTTCTTGCCTCTTATAACTTCTGGTGGCTGGTGGTGTTCTTGGGCTCCGCTGGCTGCATCACTGCAATCTCCGCCTCCTCCTTTTCATGCGCCTGTGTCTTTTCTTCCGTCTCTCATAAGGACACTTGTCACTGGGTTTGCATCACCTGGCTAATCCAGGATGATCTCATCTCAAAACCATTAACTGAATTCCAGGAATGAATTCATGTAATAAATGACATCCACAAAGACCCTTTTCCAAGCAAGTTAACATTTGCAGATTTCAGGGACTAGGACGTGGATATATCTGTGGCCATCTGTCAACTCACTGCACTCATCAACTTTTTAATCTAATGGCTACTGATGATCACTGTCTAGATACATTATTTCGTTAGAAGTGCAAAATGGAGACGTTCTAATTTTGTCATTTCTCCTTCATTTATTAGCTGTGAATTGTCTATGAGGAAAAATTTCTCTTTATCCACTATTTTGTTACCCTGACATATAACCCATTTGGGAAGGTAGGATGTTACCCTGACATATAACCCATTTGGGAAGGTAGGATTAATGTTTGATTCTCTTCCATTTGTCTTAGATAGGTGCTATGGAGTGAATGTTTGTGTCCCACCACTCCTCAAAATTCATACGTTAAAACCTTAATCCCTAATGTGCTGGTATTTGGAGGTGGGGTCTTTGGGAGGTAATGAGGTCACAAGGGTGGAGCCCTCATGATGAGATTAGTGCCCTTATAAGAAGAGACTTGGGAGAGCTTACTTCCTCTCTCTGCTCTCCACCATGTGAGAATACAATGAGAAGACAGTCATCTGAGAACCAGGAAGTGGGCCCTCACCGGACACCAGATCTGCTGGCCTCCAGTACTGTGAGAAATAAATGTTGTTTAAGTCACCCTGACTATGGTAATTTGTTATAGCAGCCTAAAATGACTAAGACAACAGGGTTCCCTAAAAGCAGATGTGAGTCAAGACTTTGAGTGCAAGGAGTTTATCTGGGAGGTCATGCTAAGGAGCACTGGTATAGAAGCGGAGAAGTGAGACAGGAAAGGGGAGGAAGCTAATGAAAGGTTGTGATAGAGCAGGTGGAGCAACTGGGGCTCAATCCTGCTGGGGAATTCTGGAAGGCAGTGTAGAACCTGTCTCAGGAAATCCCACCTGAGGGGCAAAGAAACTAAAGTATTATTGGTCAACTTCCTGTCTGAAAGTTGAGGGCTGCCTCTGGAAGCATTAACCCTCTACCATTCCTGGCTAGCCCTGAGCACAAACATGCTCCCATAGCCAGAAAAAAAACGTTCCCAGGCAGAGTCACAGATGTTCTCCCAGAAGCCTTCCCCTTGCAGAGGTGAATGCAAAGGATAGGGGTCACAGCTATGCTAAACCCTTTGCACTGCTCATCCATTTGTGCCTCCATGATAAGATCACTTTGTCCCCTCACCGATTCTTCAAGGTCATGGCTGATCGCATTTCTAATTCATTAAAAAGAAAGTTTTGGGAATTCCCTGGCCGTCCAGTGGTTAGGACTCCGCGCTTTCACTGCCTAGGGCCCGGGTTCAATTCCTGGTCAGGGAACTAAGATCCCACAAGCCCCATGGTGCAGCCAAAAAAAGAAAAAAGTGTCTTATTACAAGAAGGTTAGTGGGACAAACAGTTGCTGCAGTTGGTTCCAAGGCCGTAATCAACATTCAACATCTCCCTCCTCTACAATTCATTCTGTTGGTCTATGAGTCTTTCACAATGGAAAAACCCTGACCTTCATCCCTGAAGGCCTCAGCCTTTCATTACCATGCCCTTAACAGGCCAACATTGCAGTAACTGCCTGTTCATGATTACCACTGGACATGGGATAATCAAGATCAAACAACTTGGCCAGTATAATTCTTTTCTTTGTTTACTGGTCAGTTGGCATGAGGTGCCCAAAATGACCCGGAAGTTGCTATAGCCTTAGGTTTAGTGATACCCTTACTGTGACACCTGGTAGATGCATCTCCCACTCCAGGAACTATGGCTTCTAATCCTGCAGAGCCTGAATTTATAGGTACAGGAAGCACAAATTCCCGAAGTGGGCCACTGGTGAGAGGGGTATTGCTTCTTTCATATCCTGGTTCCTGTACCCATGATTTTTACCCATGGGATACAGCACCATGGAATGGCCATTGGTTCAAAATATATATATATACTGTGTTTTGAAGGCCAGTACCCCAATCCTAGAGGATGTTTTCCCCAAGCTGGTATTTAGATGTGGTGTAAAGAGGCCATACTAACATACTATCAGGTTGGCAGTTTCAAGGAGATATGGTACATTGTAGGCCCAATGGATCCTGTGGTCATGTGCCCACTGTCACATTTCCTTCACTATAAAGTTGATCTCCTTGGTTAGAGGTGATACTATATGGGATCTCATAAGGATAAACCATTTCCTTTATGTCCTTGGATATAGATATTAGTGATGGCCAAAGCACTTGGGCAGGAAAGGCAAATCCATATCCAGAATATGCATTAATCCCAGTAAGGAGTTACTGCTCCCTCCCTCCAAATTGAAGGAGGTACATTGTAATCAACAGGCTTCCCAGTGGCTGGTTGATCTCTTTGAGGGATGGTACCATGTGGAGGCTTTAACATCTGTCTCTGCTGTTGACAGGCCAGCATTGGCAGTAGCTAGATCAGCCTTGGTGAGAGGGAATCCATGCTGGTGAGCCCTTATATAGTCTCCATATTCACTGCCACAACTACTCCATTCATGGGCACATTGTGCAAGCCCTGGCATGGCGGAGGACAAAGGCTGGCTGTTATCCACTGGAGTCCTTCTATTCCCCTAGCTGTTCAATGTCTCCTCTGCAGTGAATGCTCTTAAACAGTACTGCCATCAGACACAATGTCCACTCCTGTAAGTCCATCCATATAGCTCTTCCCTAGACTTCTTATCTCCAACCTTCCAGTTTTGCCCTTTCTGGCCTGACCAACCAGCTAAGCCATTTGCCACTGCTCAAGAGTCCATGTATATACTTCCTTCAAGTCATCTCTCTCACTGCAAAGTAGGTGACCTGTGTACTGCTTGAAACATCCTCCTGGGAGGATCTTCCCTCACCACTGTCTTTCAGGGCCACCCCTGTGGGGGCTGCAGTGTGGTAACAGCCCATGTTTAGCTCACATCAGTATGTCACAGTGGGCTTCCCTGGTGGCACAGTGGTTAAGAATCTGCCTGCCAATGCAGGAGACACGGGTTCGAGCCCTCGTCTGGGAAGATTCCACATGCCGCGGAGCGACTAAGCCCGTGAGCCACAACTACTGAGCCTGCGCGTCTGGAGCCTGTGCTCCACAACGGGAGAGGCTGCGATAGTGAGAGGCCCGCGCACCGCGATGAAGAGTGGCCCCCGCTCTCCGCAACTGGAGAAAGCCCTCGCACAGAAACGAAGACCCAACACAGCCAAAAATAAATATAAATAAATAAATAAATTTCTAAAAAAACAAAAAAGGTCGCAGTGATTCATCTATGGACCAGGGGTGGGCTTTGTCCTCCTCTGCATCCTAATCACAGACAAGCCCCACAAGGCTACAGGGTGAGCTGAGAGAGAGGCAAGGGTGCAGCAGAGATAGGTAATGTGGGAATCTGGGCCTGCTGCTCATGTAGTTTACTCGTGCCTCTGTATGTATTCACACCCAGTCGCAAATGTACCATTGCGGGTTGCCACTGTGCTCACCCACGTGTGCTCATGACTTAGCAGGTCTGAAAATTCCCGGATCTTGATAGGAAAGGGAAACAGGGAAGGGAAGGAATCCAATAAATAATTAAGTAAATAATCCAAATAATTGGGCAGGTGATGGCTATGGGCAGCTGGAGCTCAAAGCTGCTGGGAGCTCTGAGAGAAACTTGCCTCAGAGTGTTCCCTCCTGAGAGGCGAGGGGCTGGGGTTTTAGTCTTTCAACTCCCCTTCTGTCACTGATTGAGGGCCGTTTCCAGGGGCATTCTGACTTGCCATGCACTTAGGCCAAGTGTGCCTCCACATCAGAAACTAATCCTCAGGAGGTCAGCAGCCCTTGGCTTATCAAGGGACAGGGACACCAACAGGACCTGCTATATACCCCATGCATTTTCAAAATTGTGAGTTGATGTCCTATCAACGTCCAGAGGTGACCATTGATCTTATTTTTTAGTATCATTATGAAATCATGGACTTTTTATCCATTTGGCATGTTTCAATCTCTTCCAGTCATTATTCATCTTAATGCTGATGTTGTTTCATCTTTGGCCAGTGGGAGTCTTCTCAAGTTGGCTACTGGGTCCTTTTGACATGAACCCGACCTAAGTCTCATAACTTCCTTATTCTCAAGTATGACAAACTATCCTGCCCCAGACCTGGAATCTCTCCAAAGAGTTCCATTTAGTGAAAAGTACTATTTAGAGACCTCAATCTGGATACAAGTGGTAGTCACTGTTATTGGTTTGTCATTGCTTCTAAGCCTTTTCAGGAGACAGAAGATAAATATGCAAATCATGAGTTCACGCTGCTACTTCCAATGCAGATTTAAGATTAGCAGTTTTTGCTTAACTTTCCTTTTCTTACACTGAAAATCTTAGTTCCTAACACCATTACTATAATTACTTATTTGCTTTATCACCATAAATAGCCCTTTTCAAAATAATAATGCCAGGAGTAACATATCTCCATGGCTCTTTTTGTTCTTAGAGTTCTATAGTCAAAATGCTGAGTTTTATAATCACTTGAAAGAAAATTCTTCTATGTGGCTTTGCCTCCAACTTCATATATAATTAGGTGCATGAGTTTCATTTTGTTTTAAAATTTTAGGGATTGCATCACTTTTCCTCTGTTTAAATTAATCTAAAATTAATTCCTTCCAGTTTAATTTTTTGCTTTAATTATATTCTTCCAACATCAAAACCATAAAATAAAGTGTTATTACCATTTTACAGGTGAAGAAACTGAGACTCAGAGAGCACCTGCCCCAGCATCACAGAAAAGTGAGCGGTCTTTCCCCATCAGGGGGCGGGAGAAGGGCTGCAGGGAGTCTGCAGATGGGACAGACTTTTTCTCAAGAAGTAGATTTGGATGTACTCAGGGTTGAGCCTTCCGGTTCCTTCAGCTGTTCTTTGTGGAACAGGCTGGTGGTCTTCTCTGAACACATGAGTTTGCAGCCCTCAAAGCGAGGGTCTGTCAGGTCAGGGGGGACAGTTGGCTCCTGCTCATGCAGCAGGGGCTCTCCCACAATGTTGGTCAGTCTGTAGGTCCCCCCACTGTCCCTCCACCACCCTACTCCCCTCCCACCCCCAGCCCATGGTCAGCTGCAGGAGCCCTCAGAGCTACACCCAGCCATTCCTGGGCCCTCCCTCCCCTGGGCTGGGGTCCCAAGCTTCCTGGCCCCTTTCAGAAGCTATCAAAGCCCCTATTCTCCAAACACAGCTGTGCCAGCCTTCAGCACCATGTCCATCCCCCCTCTTCAGCCCCACTCTCACGTCCCCATGGCATAGGATCCAGGTGCCTGTGTGATGTGCATGACCTCAGAGAGCAATCAAGCTGCTTGGGCCCCCACCCCCAAGCCTGGGAAAGTGGAGGCAGGTGTTCAAGAAGCTGGAAAGACAGGCTCTCCCAGGGGCCACTGTGATTGGGAGTCCAGTGGGAGGGTGGGTTGGGATGCTAGAACTTGGAGGGTTGATTCTGCTTCCTGAACTTGGGTCATGACCTCAGCTTTGTCTTGGATGGAGGATATTGGGGGTGGGCAGTGGGTAGGAGATTGTTCTCATCTGCAGAGACTGGAAAATTCTCCAGGGCCCAGGAGGCTGGGAGACAGCCAGCTGGGTTGCACATGGAAGGGAGAGGAGAGCTGGACCCACCTCCTTCCTTCTCTCTTCTCTCCACCTCCCCCATTTTCTCTCCCCTGAGAGAGACAGCTGTGGGCCCTGGCAAGAACCTGGGTCTGGGAGTCGGGAGACCTGGTTTTTGGTCATGTCAGTTACATGCCATGTGACCCTAGACGGTCACTTCACCACTTGGGTCTCAGTTTCCTCATCCAGAAGATACCTAAGGTTACCTGAGATATTCTCCTCCTGTTACTGGGGCAGGAAGTTCTACTTAAAATCTGACTTTCATTCTTCCTGCTTCCATTGATCCTGTTTGCCTTCAGCCAGTCCCTGAGGATCCCTTTCTGAATCCTAGAGGGGAAGATCTTAGATCTCATCTCTTCTCAAAAAGAGGATAGAAATGGGGAGTGGGGGAGATTGTCACATGGCCATGGGTCAAGATGCAAGTAAAGAAAGTCCCTGATCAGAAATTGGCAGATCGAGTGCAGGTTAGACTTCAGTATGAATTTTCACAGCTGGAAATACTGGAAAGTCTTGGGGAGGTGCTCATTTCCTCCCCTGGGAAATCCTTGGGAAAGGACTCCTCTCTCAAATAATGAGCACTCTATCCCATTCACAGGGGAGTGGCCCACTGACCTCCTGGCCAAGAGATCTGGTGCAGATTAGGGTGTGTGTGTATGACTACTAAAGGAAAAGAATTAGATTTTGTTGCTGTACACCTGAAACTAACACAACATTGTAAATCAACTTTACTTCAATTAAAAAAAAAAGAAAATAAAAAATAATTAGATTTGGCTGAGCCTAAGCCATGGGCCACGTGCCTCCCTTACCTAGCCCAAGTGCAGTACGTGTTACCCAGTGCAGCAGATACTCTTCAGCCTGTTGTACAGAAGAAACCGTTCCAGAGAAACAAAGACCTTCCCAAGGTTTTGCCACTGCAGATGGCAGGACAGGAGTTTGACCTCAGTGCGCATGACTCCAGAGTCCTGTTCTCATCAAGATCTTCACAGCAGCAGTTCACTGTTCTCTCACCAGGTCTGGTTTCCCACCAGGGGTCTGCCTCTTGGAACAGACTGTCTGGTACCAGCCCTTGTCCAGACGCAGGTGCTGCTGGAGGATGGATTCCTCCAGGGCACCAAAATGTGTGCCCACATTTCTAGTCACACGGGTAGGTGGCGAGGAAAGTCACTTTCTCTGTCTTTTCTGGTCACAGCCAGGTTTCCCCGAGGCAAGAATCGTGGTTACATGTGAGCCACCGCTGGGATTGAATTTCAGCCACTCAGTTGCATGGCTCTGCCTGGCTGGGCTCAAGCCCCATCGAGCCCATGTAGAGACAAGCCTAAGAGGGGGTTAGGCTGGATGCAGGCGCCGATGCCGAGACTGTCTCTCAGCTCGGGGATGCAAGGTCTGAGGAAAGCAAAGGGAGGTCCTAGGTCTGCCCAGGCGTTGCCTAGATCTGTCCCCAGAGGCATTCTCAGATCCCTCACCCCCACTAAGGAACGTGGGACAGCATTCCCAAGGCCTAAAATAGTGCCTGATCCATAGCAGACATTCAGTTAGTATTTGTTTAATGAAATGAATAAACTGAGGTCTCTTTCTCCCCAGACTCCTCAGACATCTTGTTCTGTCCCCTTCAGTCTTGCATCCCTGCCTGGGGCATGTCTCTTACTGAGGGACTTTACCACCCACGTCCCCCAGGTCTTCATGTCCCGTCTCTCCAATAGATGGGTCTGTGCGGAGGGGCCAGAATTCTACCTTTAGGTCCTCAAGGATTTGGGGAGGAGGGTTTTTGTTTGGGGGGGAGGGTTGGTTTGTTTTGTGTGTGTGTGTGTGAGCGTCTCGAGTCCTTCGGAACCAAGTTCACAGCACTGTGAGTGGAAGCCTAGGCAGTGGTGAGTGGGGCAGTTGGGGCATCCACTAGAGGGCAGTCCAGAATTTCCATACAAGACGGACTTGGGTGAGTCTAGATGGATAGACATGGACCTGCCTTGAGGCTGCATTTGCATTGCAGGCACCCCACTTTACTTGGTATACTTCGGAGGTGCTGTTGGAGATTGTGTATATCAAAGCCCCTGACAAGCTATCCTTGATGCCATCACTGGTATCCAGGGGAGAGAATCCAGGAGTCTGGCTGTCCTGCCCACAGTCTGTGCCATGGCCTTTGCCTGGAATCCCAGGAGAGAGGAGGGAGAGGGAAAGAGAGCCTGGGAAAGAAGAGGCAAGCAGAGGCCCTGGAACTGTGGAGGGGGGTGTCATTGGTATTCTGGGCTCTGAGGAGTCCCCAGCGGCTGGGCAGCACTCAAGGCCCACCCCCTGGCACCAGGCTGTGCATTCATCAGCGACAGCTCTGGCCAGTGGGCCCTCTGGGCTCCCAGCAACAACTGCATTTTGCACATTGGTTTGCATGACCAGTAATGACCGTTCACAGTGCCACATTCCCCCCTCCATGTCTAGAGAGTTCCTTGCTTTGCTTAACCCATGAATCTGCTGCCTAACCTCCATCCCTCCAGCTGCAAAGTCAGCTCCTCCTCTGTGCAGGGAGTGGGAGCACCACAGAAGACAAAACCCAATCAGAGCTTCCTCCAGGGAGGTGGCTAAGGTCATTTGCACCTCATCCTGCCTCCGAAAAAGAGACTCCCTCCCCCATTTATACGTGCGTGTGATCTCTCCAGGAGCAAAGCCTCCCTCCCATTCTCCCTTCATCCTTTTCCCGACTGTCTGAGTCCCTCCTCCTCTCCCCTTGACCAACGGGAAGTCCTTCCGACTGTCTAACTTCCATCCCTCCGGCTGCAACATCATCCTCTAGCTCGGCGAGCCCTCCCTCCCTCCCTACTCCAAGTCTTCTGCTTCTCATCCCCAGGACGCTGTCCTACTTCTCTCGTCCTTGCTCTCGCGGCTGCCGCCGCCGGGAACCGACGCAGAGAAGGCAGCGGGTCCCGTGATCTTCCCGAGCCCCCCGCGTTCCCAGCCCGAGGGCGGGGGAAGCCTCGAGGAAGGGCGGGGCGGGGCGGGGGCGAAAGAAAGGGGGTTTTGTGCGGCGCCCGGCCGCCCGGCGCCCTCTTTCGAGCGTCCTGCGGGCCCAGCCTCTGTTCGCGTCCGCGCAGTCCCCGCCGCAGTCTCGGCTGCAGCTGCGGGAGCGAGCCGTGGACGCGGAGGAGACCTCCGGAGGCGGCAGCAAACTTCGCGGTGCCGCACTCCCACCCCGGTCCTCCGCCTCCCGCCGGTAGGTGAGTGCGAACGCATCCCAGCCGCCCAGACCTGGGAGGGAGAGAGAAGGGAGCGACCACCGGCTGCCCTGTGGTCCGCACCCCCGACCCCTCAGGCCTTGCCTCGCGTGGCTCCGGCGCACCCAACCCGCCGACCCCTGACACCTCGGCGAGGTCCGCTGTCGGCCAGCCCGGAGCGCCTACGGCCCCTGCTGCCGTCCTGCCATCTCCAGCTCTGCCTCCCAACTCTGCCGCTGGCACCCCCATTGCTGTTTGCAGCCTGACCCGCAGCCCCCTTGAGTCCGCGGGCTAATGGGAACGCCCCTCTGGGTCCTTGCGTTTTCCCTGCTTCGGGCTCCAGACCCAGCACCACCGCCCGAGATTTCCGACCTTGTCCTGGGCAGGGCGGCGGCGGTTCGAGTCAGCCCCCGACTCTGTACCCACCGTGCAGGCAGCACCGCGGGAGGAGCCGCGGCCGGCCACCCTAGGGGTACCTTCCCGGAGCCCGCAGGACAGCAAACAGGAGCCGCTGTTGTGGGTGGTCCCGGCGCCGACTGGAGCTGGAATCCCAACTCTGCCACTTACTTGCTGTGTGACCTTGGGCAAGTTAGTTCACCTCCCTGAACCTCGGATTCCTCATCGATGTAATGCCTAATCAGTATTTTTCTCAAAGTTGAGGTTGTACATGGGAAGCATTTAGTAAGAGGCCTGGCTCAGGTAGATGGTCAGGAACTGTCAGCTGGAATTCCAGTTACCACTCCTGCTTTCCTTCCTAGCCCTGCTGTTGGGCCGGGAACCCCCCTCCCCCCAGGTACTTCCATATCCCCTTCCTATCAGAATAGCTCTGCCCACTTGGTTCTAACAGGACCAAGATTTGCCATCAGTTTTGTTAGCACCATTCATATCTGCATTACTTCTATTCCAGATAATACCAGTGAGATCAAGGGACAATGACCTAACCCATAGATCCACTTCCAGTATTACCAGTGCCTGTGTTGTCATGGCTAACTTTGCTGTTGATAACAGCATCATCCACATTTCAGATTTTATACTAGGAGGAGTTACAATAGCTCAGCTGGCGATGTTGCTAATCATATTGTTAGTTGTGCTTCCAATAAATAGGACTATTTATATGGTTACCGCAATTACTCCTGCAGCCCCTGCTAAGGCCTCACTGATATTGTGTAGGTTCCTGTTGCCCTTCACACAGCCACTAAGGGGATAGCTGAAAGCTTCCCTCCTGCTGTGACTGAAGCTCTGGCCTCGTGTGCATCCCTGCTCACCCTGCTGAGTGCTGGAGCTCAGTTCCCATGGGGCCGACCTTGAACTGCCAGCTGGTGGGCATTCAGCATAGAGATGGTGGGCATTGGGCCTGTGTGCATAAGTGCACGCACATGCATGCATGCGTACACACACACACACACACACACACACAGCGCTTGGTCTTGATTCTCTGTGCACTGGGTTTTTGAAGCCTGTGAGGGGATAGACATCCATGGTCAGACAGGAATGATAATGTAACAAGAGGGAAGTTTCCTGAACAGCTGGGGAAACTCAAGACAAGGGGAGAAATCCAGAGGCTGTAGCAGAGGGATGGTGTGGCATCAGGGAAAGGGACAGGAAGACTGCTGAGCTCTTGAGGATAGAGATGAAGTGGTGTGTCCTGCTCTGGAGGATGAGAAGATGGAGTGGAGGTGGGTGGGTGTGTGCTATGGAGACCAAGGCTTGGATCCTTGAGTCTGAGTCTGGTACCAGAGGAGGGGATGCCTGAGTTTTCTCAGGACTCCTAGCTATACCAGGAAGGGGCTGAGGCCCAAGCTTGGTGTGACTGGTGTGGGGTTGGGAGGTGTGCAGAACTCTCTGACTGTGAGAACCACACAATCAGGCCCACTCTCTTGGCCCCTCCGGTCAGTGACTCCAAATCTAGGAGGTGAGGGTGGGATACCCTCTATGATTCAGGGCATCCAGGTCCTCATCAGACTCAGACTTTCTCCTTTCATTCCCCCACTTACATAACAGAGGTGAAAGGCAGGGTCCAGGGTGTTGGTCCCAGAGTGGCTCCAACTATATGGGTTTCTGGGCCGCCCATCAGAGAGCTGTGAGTAGCTCCAGATCCAGCCAGGGCGAGGGGAGGGAAGGCGCCAGAAAGGGGTCTGGCTTAGGACCTGGCACAGCTCAAATGCATGGCAAACA
Source organism: Balaenoptera physalus (assembly GCF_965194825.1). Taxonomy (NCBI): domain Eukaryota; kingdom Metazoa; phylum Chordata; class Mammalia; order Artiodactyla; family Balaenopteridae; genus Balaenoptera; species Balaenoptera physalus. The sequence continues at coordinate 82,296,374 of NC_138882.1, read as the reverse complement.
GTCTCCCAAGCACTCGGCAGGCACTGGCTGTTCATGCCAAATGGTCCCCACTCCAACCCCAGAAAGCAGTCCTCTCAAGTGCCCCCATGCCAAGAGTTGGTTTCACACCCTCTGATTGGGCCCCATCAAGAACCCCCTCCCTCTCAAAGGTCGAAGAGAGGCCCTGGGCATCTGGCTTCTGCCATTCCTCCCCCACCTCTGACCTTGAGGGAATGATGCCCAGCCACAATGGGGGAAATGGATGTTACTGTGGTGGGGAGGCATCCTTAGGAGGATCTGGGATCCTTCAGAGGATCTGGGAGAAGAGGGAAATTTCCCATCAGCTCAGGCTCAGAAAAGGGCAGACATGTACAAAGGCAGAGCCTGAGTGGTCAGGGAAGATGGAAGTGGAACAATGGGCCTGAAGTGGGAATGAGTAGACAGTAGGAATAAGCCTGATGTCTAGGAAGCCTTGCCTGCAGTCTAACCTTCATCCCTCTTGCTGTACCATTGGCCTATTCCATGGCAGCCTTGGCTCTCCATGCTCATTTGAGTCTAAGCCAACCATTAAAGATGACGTTGGCTCTGCAGCCTTCCTTCCTGAGGGCATACTGGCCTGGTGCCTGACTTGGTTTCACTGGGGACTCAGGTTCAATCCCTCTCTGGGCCCATTTCTCAATGTCCCACCCCCATCCCTCCATTATGAGAGTGTAAGAGCTTTGAGATCTTCAGAAGAATAGTTCAAGCTCTCAGAGCTTCTGATAGCCAAGGGCAGGAGGGAAATGGTCCCTTTCATTTATTCTCACACACCCCCCTTAGCCCACCCCCCCAGCCTGGGGCTGGGGTGGGCGGAGGGAGAGGCTGGATGGAGGCCAGACTGGCAGAGACAGGGGCTTTGTCCCAGCTGGTTTCTGAGCCAGGAGATCCTGTGGGAAAGCCCGTGCCAGGCAGAAAGGAAAGGCTGGGAGGAAGGAGGGAGAAGGCAGCCAAGGATGAGGGGGTGGAGGATGCTGGGGGGTAAAGAGAAGAGTTTCCTTATAAGTAATGGTGCAGTGGGGGGAGTTCAATGAGGGGTTGGGCTGGAGAGATGTTGTTCATTGCCTGGGTTAAGTCTAGAAAGCCTTCCCAGAGGAGGCTAGGTGGGTATGGTACTCAGGGAGGAAGGGACAGGAAGGAAAGGTTGGGAGGAGGAAGGTTCAAAGAAGTCCGGTACTGGGAGGGGCAGAGGAGACTCAAGCATAATAGCACCCACAATTCATGCTATATGCTGTAAGCATTTATTGAGCTCTTACTGTGTGCAGGGTGCTATACATTTGTACAGGTTTTTTTGTTTGCTTGTTTTGTTTTAGGATAAAAAGCACTCTCAAAGCCCATAGCCTCATGACAACCTGTGAGGTGGTAGTAATGGTGCTGCTTTACAAGTAAGAAAACAAAGGCTTAAAGAGGGTAAGGAACTTGCCTTAAGTCACACAGTGAGTTGACGAGGACCCAGGTCTCGGTTCTGAATAAGAATCCCTTGGTGGGGGGACTTCCCTGGTGGCGCAGTGGTTAAGAATCCTCCTGCCAGTGCAGGGGACACGGGTTCAAGCCCCGGTCTGGGAAGATCCCACATGCTGCGGAACAACTAAGCCTGTGCGCCACAACTACTGAGCCTGCGCTCTAGAGGCTGTGCTCCACAACAAGAGAGGCCACTGCAATGAGAAGCCTGCGCACCGCAACCAAGAGTAGCCCCCGCTCGCCACAACTAGAGAAAGTCCACAAGCAGCAATGAAGACCCAATGCAGCCAAACATAAATAAATAAATAAGAATCCCTTGAGGGGAGACAGAAACAGTGTTAATTAATAGTGAGGTGGGGGCAGTGGGCTTCTGGAGTCAGGATATGTGTGACCCATGTGGACGTGGTAGGGAGTCAGAAGTCCATCCTGAGGTCTAACCCCATCTTTCCTCCTCCATTCCCTCCCTCATCCTGCAGCATGGCCCTACCATCTCTGCCCCTGCTGGCAACCCTGGCTCTGGCCTGTGTCCCTGCGGCCCTAGCTGATGCTCTGGAAGGAGACAGCTCAGGTAAGCAACCCCATTCAGGGTCACTGTCTCCTGCATCTCCCCTGTGGTAGGAAGGAGCCTCTTGTTCAGCCCTAACCAACCTCTGTCAGCCTTGAGGGACCCAGGGAGGAGACAGAATTGGGAGCACTGTGGGGGAGGATCAGGGCAGGGACACTTGAAAATAAGGGATGATTTGTGGGCCGCTGGTAGGGTGGCGGAATCTTGGGAGTAGGGCTGGGGAGGGACACTAGGTGCATGGCTGCCAGTCTCCAGGGTGGAGGATGGGAGACCCTTGGGGCACGATGAATGGGTCTGGGAGGCAGAACAGAGGTGGAATTGGGAGAAATCGTGAAAGTGACCGAAGGGAACAGACTGGGAAACTTTGAGGACAAGGCTGCAGGACCCAGGGAGTGAGGTTAGAAGACCCTGGGGTGGGGGCCAGGAATCCTGGGGTGGTACTGGGAGACTCTGGAGTTGAATTTGACTGGGAGACTTTGTGGACCGGTCTGTAGACCGTGAGGGGTGGGCCTGGGGGACCTAGAGGTGGGTTTGCAGGACTCAGGGAGCCCGAGCCCAGGTTCCTGGGGGCGGGGTTACGAAAACCCCCGGGCGAGGCCCGGGAATCCTAAGGCGGGGCGTCGGGATCCTGGGGCGGGGCTTGGAAACCCTGGGGCGGGTCGTGGCAGATCCACAGCACGAAGTACAAGCCGGCCCCGCCCGCCCACAGAGGACCGGGCTTTCCGCGTGCGCATAGCGGGTGACGCGCCGCTGCAGGGCGTGCTGGGCGGCGCCCTCACCATCCCGTGCCACGTTCACTACCTGCGGCCGCCGCCAAGCCGCCGGGCCGCGCAGGGCTCCCCCCGGGTCAAGTGGACCTTCCTGTCCGGCGGCCGGGAGGCCGAGGTGCTAGTGGCGCGGGGGCTACGCGTCAAGGTGAGCGAGGCCTACCGGTTCCGCGTGGCACTGCCTGCCTACCCGGCGTCACTCACCGATGTCTCCCTGGTGCTGAGCGAGCTGCGGCCCAACGACTCGGGTATCTACCGCTGCGAGGTCCAGCACGGCATCGACGACAGCAGCGACGCCGTGGAGGTCAAGGTCAAAGGTGAGAGGGCAGAGATGGAGGTTCCCGGAGAGAGGGAGGGGAACCCACAGTCTGAAGCGGAAGCAAACACCTAGAAGGCACAGACTGAGTTGGAAAAGGAGTGCGTAGCTACAGGCCTCTGTTACCTCCTTTCTCTCTTCAGGTGGAGGAAGTTCTACCCACAGTCTAACTGAAGCCCCTCATGCTGTAGAGTGGGCGCAATTTGGACTTTACCCTTTGTATACAGGGGATTGACAAGGAGGGGAAGGGAAAGTCAGTGTGCTGGGTGATCCTGCCTCAGGATCCTCTCTGCCCCTCAGGGGTCGTCTTTCTCTACCGGGAGGGCTCTGCCCGCTATGCTTTCTCCTTCGCTGGGGCCCAGGAGGCCTGTGCCCGCATCGGAGCCCGAATCGCCACTCCGGAGCAGCTCTATGCCGCCTATCTTGGGGGCTATGAACAGTGTGATGCTGGCTGGTTGTCCGACCAGACCGTGAGGTGGGCTGGGGCTGGGGCCCAGGAGCTTCTAGCTGTTTCTGAGGAGGGCTGTGGCCTCTGGTTCTGCCAGGGGCTGCCCACTGCTGCCTCAGGCTGGCCATATAGGGCTCCCTGCCTCTGGCGGATGAAGCTGGTCTTTGGAGGGTGGGTTAGGACCCCGCCCTGGTGGGAGGTGTGCATTTCTGCAGAGCTAGGAGGACAATTGGCTGCACTGAAAAGCAGTGTGATTCAGGAGGGTCACCATGGGATGGCTCCCTGGTGAAGGCATTTGTACCCCTTCCCCAGGTATCCCATCCAGACTCCACGAGAGGCCTGTTATGGAGACATGGATGGCTTCCCTGGGGTCCGGAACTATGGAGTGGTGGACCCGGATGACCTCTATGATGTCTACTGTTATGCTGAAGAACTAAATGGTGATTGGGGGTAGGGAGTTCCCAGGGGAAGAGCCCCCTCTCCAGTGCTGCCCATAGGTCCTCCTGGGCCTCTGCTGGATCTTATCATCCCTTATCAGCCTATATTTAAGTGGGCAGCCAGCGGTAAGGAAACAGTCAGTGTCCCTCCCTCCAAACACTGTCATATAGACAAGTTCATGGCCAAAGCCTCAGACAGGTGGTAGGAGACTGAGTTTGACTCTGCTGTTACCTGCTGTGCATCTCTCTACATTTTAGTATCTCTGAGCCTCAGTTTCCTTCTTGGCAGAATTAGGAAGTTGGGCCAGGTTCCCTCGAGCAATATTATCCATCCTAAGCTTCTATCAAGACTTCGATCCTATAAAGTAGTGTGATGGACTGCATGTCGCAGATGAGGAGACTGAGGCCCAGAGAAGCTTGCCCAGAGTCTCTGTGGGAGCCCAGGGTGGAAGGAGCTCCCTTCCTGGTAACCCAGCCTCTTCTTCCTCCCCAGGAGAGCTCTTCCTGGGGGCCCCTCCAGACAAGCTGACATTGGAGGAGGCACGGGCGTACTGCCAGGAGCGGGGTGCTAAGATTGCAACCACGGGCCAGCTGTATGCAGCCTGGGATGGTGGCCTGGACCGCTGCAGCCCAGGCTGGTTGGCTGATGGCAGTGTGCGCTACCCCATCGTCACACCCAGCCAGCGCTGTGGTGGGGGCCTCCCTGGTGTCAAGACTCTCTTCCTCTTCCCCAACCAGACCGGCTTCCCCAACAAGCACAGCCGCTTCAATGTCTACTGCTTCCGAGGTGAGCCCACCTCCCTGCAGAGGCTGAGACCAACCTCAGGGAGACAGAGTCGAGGCCTACGCTCTTACCCCAGCCCCGACCAGTTTCTCTTGGGTCTTTGCCATTTGCCTCAAGGAGCTTTGGGTGGTGCTCAGCTTGTCACTTAAGGTTCTAATTCTGGTTGTGCCCTCTGACTTGGTCTGTGTGGCCTCAAGGAGGGCTCACCTCGCTGCATCTCCTCACCTGCCTCCACACCAGTAGTCCCTGCCTTGTCTCTTCCTGTTGCAAAGCTGCCTCTCCCTTATTGGGCTGCCAAATATGTCTCCATCTCTGGTCAGCTCATGAGCAGACCAGAGATGACTGACATTCTCTGAATCCAATGAATGATCTGCTCCAGTTAACCAAATACGCTTCAGAGGGGTTTCCAGAACCTTCAGCTTGAAGGTAACAGATTTTTACCACCAAATATTGAGGGACAGACATAATTCCTCCCACAGGGAGCAGGTTCTTAAAGACAGCTGGGTGTAGAGATGGCTTCCTGCCCACATCTTACATTGGGAGCTGGAGGGGAGGCAGTGCCTGCGACCCCCAGAGGCACAGGGCCCAGGCCAAGGATGACTGACAATCAGGGAGGCATTGCCATGGAGTATTGGAATCCCTGCCCCAACTGTGAGCCTGCAGTACTGGTACAAGGGTTGGAGGCAGAATTGGAAAGAGAAGACACAGCCTTCTAGAAGCCCTTAGTCTGAAGGAGGAAGACACAGTTTCTGCCACGGGAGCCCCCAGTCTGACCAAAGACGAAATGCTTCACCCCCAGCACAAGGAAAGACTGAGAGAAAAGCATTACTTCGCCTGGGACAGATCTCCAGATGGCTTTGGCCTGAGGCTGGGAGGGATGGGGAAGGGAAGTCCACAGGAAGACAGGTCCATCTGGAAAGACTTACTTGAACACAGATAATGGTGATGATGATAATAATTATAATAATAGTAGCTAACACTTCTAGCACTGATTATAATTATGTCCCAAGCACTGTTCTGGAAAGAAATTGAAGGAGGAACTGAATCAGGAGAAGAGGGGAAGGAAGAGGATGACTATGGTTGGGAGCAGGTGGAGGGCAGAGGCAGGCAAGGGCACAGGTTTGCTTGTCTGGTATGAGCAAGGCTCACTGAAGCAGGTGACGAAGGCAGGATGTGCTGTCCTGTCTTGTCTGGCTGAACACAGATGGCCCTCAGGGCTTTTCTTAGCCCAATTCCACCTTTGCTTCACTGGTTTTCTGCTCTTGGTTCCCTTCCCCCGGGACAAGGTAATTCATTCTAAAACTCTGGTTATTTGAAGAGAGCAGATCCTGGAAGGATGGGGTGGCCACTTGCCCTTTTGCCCCAACACCGAGATCATCAGGTGGTGACGGTTGAATGTCCTTCCTGTACTCTACCCTTCAGCTCTCCTGTGGTGATGGCAGCCTGTCCCCTTCCATTTCTAGAGTCTTAGGATGACTGGGATCCCTCACACCTTACCCTAAACCCAGGGTCCCAAGGTGCTGAGGCCATTCTGTCCATCCTTCTGCCTCCATCTCCTTACTCAAGGGATGACCTATCTCCTGAGCCTTCCTTTACCATTCTATCTGAAGTGGTACTTCCCATCTCCTTACTAAACTTAATTGTTCTTTACATGGTAACATTATATGTTTATTTGTTTGTCTGTATCTAGAATATAAATTCCCTTGAGGGCAGGAAGCTTGCTGTTTTGCTCTGCACTGTATCCCCAGTGCCCAGGAGAAAGCTCGGCATGACACATAGCGGGCACTTGATTAAAGCTTGCGGAATGAGTGAGGAAGCCCCGGGGTGCACCCTGGGCCCCACGGGTGCGCCATAGCGAAGATGAGAGAGAATTAAGAGAATTCCGTGGTCTCTGAGTCTAACCCAGAACCCTCACATGCAGGCCTGTGAGGGCGGAGCCACCGCTTTAACCTCCCCTTGACACTTTCCTCCTGCCACAGACTCTGCCCAGCCCTCTGCCATCCCTGAGGCCTCCAACCCAGCCTCTGACCTGGCCTCTGATGCACTGGAAGCCATTGTCACAGTGACAGAGACCCTGGAGGAACTGCAGCTGCCTCAGGAAGCTGTGGAGAGCGAGTCCCGGGGAGCCATCTACTCCATTCCCATTATGGAGGATGGAGCAGGTGGCAGCTCCACTCCAGAAGACCCAGCAGAGGCCCCTAGGACCCTCCTAGGTAACTCAAATCTCTTATCCTGGGGATGTCCGCACCTGGGAGAAGTTGGGGCAGAAGGGGCAAGCCCAGGTTGAGGCCGGGGTTGTCGCTGCCATGATTCTGCCCTGTCCTCTCTCAGCAGCACAGTTGTGCAAGGCGCCTCTCCTGTTCCTCTCCCAACCTTTGCCTTTCCAGCAAATCCCACTCCCAAATAGCTGGGTCTGGAGATGCTTGGACTAAGGAGCTGCCCTCTGGGAAGGAGGGATCTCCTTTCTTTGGTCTCTCCTCCCCCTCACCTACCCAAAATAAACAGAGAATTTTAACAGACTGGGAGAGGTAGATGCAACCACCAGGTTTTCCTGGGCTAATGACAGCTCATAGAGCCTCCGCAACTGTTGCCTCACTATTGCAGCTCCAGTTGAAACTCTTCTGGTGTGGCGCAAAATTCCTCCCCAGGGCAGGCTCTTCCCTCCCCCCGAGGGCTCACCCTCCCCAGCCCCGCCTTTCTCCCCTTCCCCTTCCTTCTTCCTGTCCTCTGGTGGGTGCTGTCCCAGGTGCTGAATCATCTGTGCTTTGCCTAGAATTTGAAACCCAATCCATTGTACCTCCCCTGGGGTCCTCAGAAGAGGAAGGCAAGGTGTTGGAGGAAGAAGAGAAATACCAGGATGAAGAAGAGAAAGAAGAGGAAGACGAAGAGGAGGAGGTGGAGGACGAGGCCCTGTGGGCCTGGCCCAGTGAGCTCAGCAGCTTGGACCCAGAGGCCCCTCTCCCCACTGAGCTGGCTCCAGAGGAGTCACTCTCCCAGGCATCCCCACCAGTGAGGGCAGTCCTGCAGCCTGATGCATCACCACCTCCCTACGGAGAGCCAGAGGCTCCCAGGCCTCCAACGGTCCTTGGACCACCCACTGAGACCCTGCCCACTCCCAGGGAGGGGAACCTGGCATCCCCATCACCTTCCACTCCGGTTGGGGCAAGAGAGAGAGGGGAGGAGACTGGGGGTCCTGAGCTGTCTGGGGTCCCTCAAGGAGAGAGTGAGGAGACAGGGAGCTCCGAGGATGCCCCTTCCCTGCTTCCAGCCACACGGGTCCCTGAGGGTACCAGGGATCTGGAGACCCCTTCTGAAGAGAATTCTGGAAGAACTGTCCCAGCAGGGACTTCAGTGCATGCCCAGCCGGTGCTGCCCACTGACAGTGCCAGCCATGGTGGAGTGGCCGTGGCCCCCTCATCAGGTAACTTTGCCCAAGGCTCAACCTCCCTCTTTATCCTCCTCCTCTTTCTCCCCCTGCAGCTGTGGATCACCTGACCTATAGTCCTTTAACCCACCATTGCCCCAGACTCTCTTGTCCTTTGCCTTCATTCTCCTACCCACCTCTACCTGTGGGCTTCCAACCTTGGATACCCCACCTTGTGACTTCCGTTCCAGCTCTCTGAGTCCTCACCCTGTAACCCCCAACTCCATGACCCCCACCCTGTGACCCTATCCCTGTTTCTGAAATCCACACTGTGACCCCCAGCCCTACCACCAAACACCTGGAACTTTTTCCTACCCTCGGCTCTCTACCTGTGACGCACATCTCACTGGCCCCACAGAGGACCCTCATGCCTGTTCAGTGGGTGCCCTCCTTGCCTTGTGCACTCTTCAAGGCCCAGGCCCATCCTCCACTGCTCCCTCCCCCTCCTGTGTGCCACCTCCCTTCAGCTGCCTCCCACTGGTATCAGGGAAGCCTGGGATCCCATGCCCACCCCTCAACCTTTGGGGTCTAGGAGAGCCCTATCCCCACAGAGCCTTAAGCAACTACTTCTGTGAAGTACTTTTTTAGACTGTTTCATGGAAACAAGCCTTGGAAATAAATCTCTATTAAACCGCTTTATAACCAAAACTCTGGCACCCTCTGTCTCCACCCCCAGCTGTTTGCCCCTTTCATTCCATGTAGTTGTGTCCTGGGTAGCTCTTTGATGGTTCTTTTGGTGCCATCTCTCTCTCTGTGTCTCTCTGTCTCTCTCTTTCTCCCCTGGGTCTTTGTGTGTCTTTGTGCCTCTTCCTTTTCCATCTTCAGCCTGCACCCTTTCCTGTCCTAGCAGTATAACAGCCCCTGCTGTTCCCTTGTCCTCTCCTCAGGCCTGTCTCCGCCCTCCTGACTGCTGAGATCCCAAATCTGACTGTACACTTTACCCCAGAGAAGTCTTTGTCTGTCAGTCTGCGGGAGTGCTGAGAGTTGAAGTCCCTCACTCCTGGAGAGAAACCTCTGCAGCCCAGAGTGTGTGTGTGTGCGTGTGTGTGTGTGTGTGTGTGTGTGTGTGTACACGTGTCCCTTTGTATTCATTTCTGATCCATCTTGATGGCTCCCATGTAGAGCCACACATACAGAGGACTGACAGAGAAAGTCCCTCTTAGCATGGAGGCCATTCCCTGGCATCCAGGTGCCCCAAGGCCCTGTTCCCCTCCCCCACATATCAGCAGGGGAATAGTATCTCGCTTTCATCCCACTGCCCATGGCCTCCCCCTCCTCCACTAACTCCTGCACTAATGACCACCTTTACCTACTATTTCACCCTTCCTGAACCCAAAGGATCTCAAAGTTCCTATTGCTGGAGAAGAAACAAATCAGGAGGGGAGGATGGAGCGTGTGGAGGGAGGGGGAATGGGGAGTTAGGTTCTGGGGTCTGAGAGAAAGAAGCCCTATCTATTTAGTGAAGGTTGAGCTTCCAAATGGAGGTCTCTGGAGAAGGCTGGGACCCTCCTAGTCCCAGGACCATTCTCCTAGATGGCCCAGGGTGGGCTAGGGGGCTCTGCATCACACCTAGGCTCACTCATTTCAACTACTGGCTCCCGGCCCAGCTGGCCTAGGAGTTCAGCGCTGCGGGGTGAGGAGGGGCTTTGGTGGGAGAGGAGCACCATTGGAAGTATCTGCGGTGTCTTAGTTACCCCACCGGGGGGATGAGTGAGAGGTCCTCCAGCCTGCTATTGCAGCAGTAAGGAAGGAAGAACCTTATGATTGTGTATAGTAGTTGATCCAAAAGGGGGCAGGTGGAAGACCAGAAAGTCTCAAGAGGAGTTCCTTCACCGCCAACACCCGCCCCCCACCATCCTGGTTCAGGTTCTGCCACCCACAGCCAGGGGGAGGGACCTATGGCTTGGGTACGGCCCCAGGGACCAAGTTTGAGAGTCTTTGGCCCCCAGGGTTAGGGGGTTGGACAGAGAGGAGCAGAGAGGATCACGGGAGGAGCAGGAAAGTGTGAGGAAAGGAAGGGGGTTCAGGACTCCTATGCTCTGAAGGATCTGGTCCTTAAAGGGTTAAATAAAACACTGCCCCTCCTTGCTTTGCCCTAGGAGGTAGCAGTACCAGCTTGAAAGAAACTATTGGCAGAAGGGGTGATGACAGTAGGAGTGGTGTTGGAACAGCTGATTCATTTTACCCAAAACAGCTAGGTCATCCCAGCAAAATTCTTTGAATCACCTCCAGCTTCTCCTCCCCCCACCTCTGCTCTGATCCCCACCAGGCAGTGGGATCTTGGGCCAGAGTAAAGCACTGTGGGCATGGGCCTTGGCTGCTAGGAGTGGATGGCTTGGTCTGAGGGGTCCTGCCCAGGGCTGGGCTGAGAACCCTGACCTGCTCTGTCAGTCTGTGGGGCCATCATCTCCGGGTCATCCGGATCAGAAAGGAGTAGAATCTGACAGCCCCTTCAGCACCTAGGCCCAGTCTAAGGGCAGCCACCCAAGATCGTGAGAGAGAGTCCAGAAGAGAAGGCAGATGGCCTAGCCAGACGGAGCTGGATCTAGACAACAGATTGCAGGCCTTCAGAGTAGTGTGTTAGTCCAAGAAGACTGCCTGGAGGAGAAGGGGCCAGAAGGAAGGAACAAAATGGACTGAAGGAGTTTCTAGGCTGGGGAACCCGCAGGAGGCCCCAAGTGGAGGGGGAAAGGGGAGCCTGGTAAGGGGGGGAGAGTCCTGGGAGAAAAGAAGGGGAGGCAAAGAGGTTGGATGATGTTGAGAGAGTGTGTGGAGCCAGTGCTACAGGACAGTGGGAGCTGCTGCAGCTCCATTCCTGGGATGGGTTAGGGGGGGCGAGGGAGTAGGGCATAGAGTGAGGGAAGTGCATTGGATCTTCACTAACAGCTTCTGGGCCTGGCTCTGCCCAGTGGACAGCAGGAGGAATGGTTAGCTCCCTCCTAGACCACCACAGTATCAGGTCCCAGAAGCAGTAAATGGCAGGCCACACCTCACTGTTGCTATGGTGACTCTCCTCTCCTTCAGTTCCACCCAGCCCACCTAGACTACACAGAACTGTGCTAGGACCTGGCACAATGACAAGGGGTGGGGGACTAAACTCTAGGCCTAGAGAGGTAAAGTGACTGGCTCAATGTTACCCAGCAGATCCAGGAGCTAGGTAAGAGTCCAGGACGCATGACTGACAGCCCAGTATCCTTCCCCTTAGGCCCTGAAGGCCTTCCTGGACACTCCTCTCGGCCCCTGTTAGACATGGTCCACACTGGTGGGCATGACAATGACCAGCACTGGGCCGAGCCAGTGCTGAAGCGGGGGGCAGTGAGGAGGGAAAAACCCAGAACTCAGGTCTGGGCTGTGACCAGAGGCAGGCTCCAGGGAGAACATTTAGGGTGCTGTGATAGCCCCCAGGACAAGGGCATCAGGGCTGGGACCCCTGAACCCTGTGCTGCAAAGCTGTGCTCCCCTGGCCCCCCACCTCACTCCTCTCTCCCTCTCAGGTTACTGTGTCCCCAGCCCCTGCCATAATGGTGGGACGTGCTCGGAGGAGGAGGAGGGGGTCCGCTGCCTATGTTTGCCTGGCTATGGGGGGGACCTGTGCGATGTTGGTGAGTGTGCTGAGGGGCTGCGGTGGGGGGAGAGCCGAAGCCTAGACCCTGCCACAACGTGCTAGTTCCAGGGGGGTGGGACGGGACACTGGTTTTGGCCTTGCCATTAATGAATCTCCATTTGTTGTTGTTGTTGAATGCACCGGCGCAGGTTGCAGGATCTTAGTTCCCTGACCAGGGATTGAACCTGGGCCTCCTGCAGTGGAAGCGTGGGAGAAGAATTCCCATTTTATTTTATTTTTATTTATTTTTTAATTATTTATTTATTTATGGCTGTGTTGGGTCTTCGTTTCTGTGCGAGGGCTTTCTCTAGTTGTGGCAAGTGGGGGTCACTCTTCATAACGGTGCACGGGCCTCTCATTATCGCGGCCTCTCTTGTTGCGGAGCACAGGCTCCAGATGCGCAGGCTCAGTAATTGTGGCTCACGGGCCTAGTTGCTCCGCGGTATGTGGGATCTTCCCAGACCAGGGCTCGAACCCGCGTCCCCTGCATTGGCAGGCAGATTCTCAACCACTGTGCCACCAGGGAAGCCCAAGAATCCCCATTTTAGACAAATCACATAACTTCTCTGAGCCCTCCCCTCAATTTACTCATCTGTTAAGTGGAATCAAAAATGACTCTCTTAGGGAGTCTATGCTCCTGGAATTTGGCAGGCAGTCAGTACTTGTCAGTTTCCGTTCTCCTGGGAAGAGAGGAGGGTTCAGCTCTTCTTTAGGATGGAGGATTGCAGAGACCCAGGCCGGGACTCCAGCCTCACCCTGGTCTCTGTCGCTCAAGAGAAGGAAGGCATCAAGGCCCCCCTCCAACCAGGGCCCCTCCAGCTCCTAGCCGCTCCATCTCTACTCTCTCTTTGGCACCGCCCTCCTACACTTAGTCCCGCCCCCTCAGTCTGAGGTGGTGGGAGGAGCCCAGTCCCTGTCTGGGGACCCAGCCTCTCAGAGTTTCGGGGTCCTCCCGCCTAAGCTGCCTGCCCTTCTGTGTCCTAGGCCTCCGCTTCTGCAGCCCCGGCTGGGACGCCTTCCAGGGCGCCTGCTACAAGCACTTTTCTACACGAAGGAGCTGGGAGGAGGCGGAGAACAAGTGCCGGATGTACGGCGCGCACCTGGCCAGCATCAGCACGCCGGAGGAACAGGACTTCATCAACAGTGGGCTGGGGACAGGGCGGGAGGCGACCCTCGTCACCTGTTCTCTCACTCACACATTCACTCACTCATCAATCAATCAATTAATGAGTGTGTTAATTAACTCCCTTATACATTAATTCAGGTACTCATTACTTGGTTTACCTCATTCATTCATTCATTCATTCACTTTTCCTTCCTCCTTCCCTCCTTCCCACTCCACACGTGGGTAGTGGGGCTTCAGGCAGGGGAGGGCTGAGATTCGCTCAGGAAATACACCTGCATCAGCCTGGCGGTTGCTTGGGGGCTTATCTTTAGTCGCTCCCCACCTCCCTGGCTCTCCTGCCTCCGTCTACTCTCCCCGACTCTGACCTTGCTGAAAGTTTTTACTTTTCCCAGAGTTTCCCTTTTCTAGCCTTGGTGATATTTTTCTTCTTCCCTCACCCACCACGCCCCTGCCTTCCATCCCGCCCTTGTGCAGAGGTTGGAGGGATAAGGATACCGGGAAGCGCGGATTTGGGGTTGCGGGAAGGACTTCCCCCCGCGAGCACCCACAGACAGCCCGATGACAGGGAATGGCCGCCATCTGCTGGCAGCAAAGCTTACTGCACGCCTTCGTCTCCCCTGCGGTTCTTCCCCAGATCGATACCGGGAGTACCAGTGGATCGGGCTCAATGACAGGACCATCGAAGGCGATTTCCTGTGGTCAGATGGCGTCCCCCTGGTGAGAGGTTCCGGCCATCCCTCACGCTGTCTAGGTCGCTTCTTCGAAGCATTTCTGCCCTCTACCCCCAATAACCCCCATCCCTCCCTCTCCTTTTACTGGCCCCTTACCTTTCCCTCTTCCTGGCCCTCCTTCATTCCTTGTGTCCCCTTCTCTTCTCTTCTGGTTCCCATTATCCTTCCCCCCAAAGCCCCTGACATCTTCTTTCTCCTTCTGGGTCCCCTACTCCCCATCCCTCTAGCCTTCCCTCTCCTGGTGCCCCTCCCCCACCTCCTTCTCCTCAGATCCTCCAGGTCCATTCCTCCCAGTGCTCCTGGGGCTGGAGCTCCTCACCACCTCCTCCATCCTCCCCCCACCCTCCCAGCTCTATGAGAACTGGAACCCTGGGCAGCCAGACAGCTACTTCCTGTCCGGAGAGAACTGCGTGGTTATGGTGTGGCACGATCAGGGACAATGGAGTGATGTGCCCTGCAACTACCACCTGTCCTACACCTGCAAGATGGGGCTGGGTGAGGGCAGGCGAGGGGGAGGAGGGGTGGGGGCTAGAGAATCCTGGAACTGATGTGTATGCAGAAGGAGGGTGCAAAGCTACACAGAGAAATCAGAAATGTGTCCCAGGCCGTGGGCATGGGCGGGATAACAATTAGACGGGTCCATTTGGAACCCCTACTCTTTATTATTTATTTATTTATTTGGTCGCGCCGGGTCTTAGTTGCGGCTGGTGGGCTCCTTAGTTGTGGCATGCGATCTCTTAGTTGCAGCATGCATGAGGGATCTAGTTCCCTGACCAGGGATCGAACCTGGGCCCCCTGCATTGGGAGCTCAGAGTCCCAACCACTGTGCCACCAGGGAAGTCCCTGGAACCCCTACTCTTTTTGTGTGTCAGGTTATGGCCTACTCCTCTCCTCCTTCATCCCAATTCTGGGAACTGTTACCCCCAGAGCCCGGCTCCCAGTTCCTGACTGTGTCCCCCCTGCAGTGTCCTGTGGCCCCCCACCAGAGCTGCCCCTGGCTCGAGTATTTGGCCGTCCACGGCTGCGCTATGAAGTAGACACAGTGCTTCGTTACCGGTGCCGGGAGGGGCTGGCCCAGCGCAACCTACCACTGATCCGCTGCCAGGAGAATGGTCGCTGGGAGCCCCCCCAGATCTCCTGTGTGCCCCGCAGGCCTGTGAGTGCCAGGAGGAGGCAGGTGGGGGGCACTAGGCGACACAACCCTGGGATCCAGTCCTAGCTCTGTCCATCACTGGCTGTGTAATCTTGGAGTTATCACTACCCCTCTCTGGGGCAAAGAGGAGGTGGGCTGAATGCTCCGGGGTCCCCTTCAGTGCTGCTGTCTGAGAATATGCAGCCACACTCTGGGCTCTTAAGGGCTGAGCCAGCGAAAGTGTTTTGATGAGGTCAGAGGTTAAGGAGCAAGAACACCAGAGGGCAGGCTCTGAGAAGACAGAGAAGGAGGAGGAGCCCAAGGGTGGAGGGTGAGTGTGTGTGTCTTTCCCAGGCTCGAGCTCTGCGCCCAGTAAAAGCCCCAGAAGGACGTCAGAGGAGGCTCCTGGGGAGCTGGAAGGCACGGTTGACCCCCCCTCCCAATCCAGCTCCAGGTCCCTAAGGGTCAAGGCCGCCAACACTGCCCTCTGCCCCCAACCCTCCCTCGAACCCATGCTTTTCCCATCACAGGGAGTGACAACGAGAGGGGTGGAGCTGAAGTCCAGGTGATAGTGCCTGAGGGGCTTCTGTGAAATACCTGGGTAGCTCCAGTCCTGCCTTAGGCTCTCTCACCCCTATCCTGGGCATCAGGTTTTTCCCTCAGGGCCTTGAGTAGGTCCCTAAGTGCCTCAACTGCCCTCTCCTTGCCAGCCATCCTGTCCTCTCATTCCCCTGGGGGGCACTGTGCCCACTCATTCTCGGTTTTCCAAGAGAATGGGTTCGCAGGATGGAGTACCTGTAAAACCAGCAGGAAATAAAGCTGCATTTGAGCCCAAACAAGTTTGATGCCTCTGTGTGTGTGAGAGAGAAAAGTGGAGTTGGGCCGGGCCTCACAGGATAAATAGACCTTCTGTGTTTATTAGCTTCTGAAGGTCAGAGAAGTCCTCAAGATGTCAGTGCCTGATATAAGAGTGTCTGGCACAGAATAGCTGCCCAGTAAGTATTTATGGAATGAATAAGCCCACGGGGGTTGGGGAACAGCGTAAGGATATTTGGAAGAAGGTGGAGTGCCCAGAGTATCCAGTCAAGCAGACCTGGAGAAGTTCAGTCTGGGGAGGAAGAGGGGCTGAGGGCCCAGAGAGGAAGGCAGAGAGGTGGGTGCTTTGGTGTCCCCATTCCGAGGTTCCAGAGGGGGATTCTCCCAGGGGGTGTGAGGGTGAAGGGAACGCAGAGGGTTAGGCTTCAAGAAGGCTTACTTTCAGCAGAAGAAGCAGAGATGCAGGAACAAGGAAACAAGGGCAGCGGAGAGACCCCCCAGCCCGGCTGCGGGCAGGGATCTGGGGAACGACCTGTGAGGCCCATAGGCTGTGGTCAGCAGAGGGCGCTGCGGCTGCAGGCGCGTCAGCCTGAGAGTGCCGTGTGCGCGTGCGTGAGTGGAGCCGAACGGGAGGAGTCCCAGGATACCGCCAGGGAGCGCTGGGGTCTGTCTTTCTGAGGAGCCCAGGGAAGGGAAGCGGGTTGCGGGCTGTGGGGCGGGAGGAAGGTAGGACTTCCGGCCAGGCTGAGCTGGCCCTGGGGTCTATGAGTCAGCGGAGATTGAGATGATGAGGTCACTCTCTGAATACTGGAGAGAGAATGATCAGCTGCGTGTGTGTGTGTGTGTGTGTGTGTGTGTGTGTTTGTGTGCCTCATCGCAGTCCACTGAATTGTGCCGTCTTGTAAAGTGTTTTGTCAGCATGCTGTCTGCTTTTTTTTTTTTTAACTTAGATATTCATTTTAAAAATTATTATTTATTTATTTATTTTTGGCTGTGTTGGGTCTTCGTTTCTGTGCGAGGGCTTTCTCCAGTTGCGGCAAGCGGGGGCCCCTCTTCATCGCGGTGCGCAGGCCTCTCACTATCGTGGCCTCTCTTGTTGCGGAGCACAGGCTCCAGATGCGCAGGCTCAGTAGTTGTGGCTCACGGGCCTAGTTGCTCCGCGGCATGTGGGATCTTCCCAGACCAGGGCTCGAACCCATGTCCGCTGCATTGGCAGGCGGATTCTCAACCACTGCGCCACCAGGGAAGTCCTGTCTGTCTTCTTGATGGGGGTGAATCTTACTGCTGCAGATCCTCACACTTAACCACACTGGTTCACACACATGCACACACATGTGCACACTGTCATGTGTACACACTTCTGCTTGTGCCCACGGTTACAACACATTCACGCTCATGGGCAGTTCTTACTCCTTTTTGTAGAAGTCAGTAAAACCTGATAAAACTAAAAGACAGGGAGACAGATCCAGAGGAGCAAAAAGCTTAGAGAGGGCAGTATGAAGAGACCCAGACAAGTGAGACAGGACAGAGAAAGACAGGTGATTGTTGGGGGGAGCTGGGGGCTCTCCCAGGCCATCCCTGCCCAGGCCCATCCTGGGCCTTCTCCAGGTATGTAAACCCAAACCAGCTGGTCTCTGAGACACCAACACTGACCTCCCAGACCCAGCTCCCTACCAATCACCAACCACCACATTCCTCTCTTTGCCCCAGGCTCTCCTGTCCCACCTTCTGCCCGGCCCACACTCCACATGACACAGCCTAGCATGGCTAGGGAGTGGGACTGTTTCTTAAGCAGCTGCAAGGAAGAAGATGATCCCGGGGCCAGAGCAGAACCCCACTTTATCCTGTATTACCCTGCAATTGCCCACTCATTGCACTTTTAGGGATGTCAGAGCATTAAGCTGGAATTGTAAGTGGATTAAGACCAAAGTGGGCCTTTGAAGGTGGGGTCTGAAGAGGAGAAGGCTGAGGAGGGGGCAGTGTCTGTCCTTGGGTTCTTTTTTTTTTTTTAAATTTAATTATTTATTATTTATTTTTGGTTGCATTGGGTCTTTATTGTGTGCGGGCTTTCTCTAGTTGCGGCTAGCGGGGGCTACTCTTCCTTGCAGTGCGTGGGCTTCTCATTGCGGTGGCTTCTCTTGTTGTGGAGCACGGGCTCTAGGTGCACGGGCTTCAGTAGTTGTGGCACGTGGGCTCAGTAGTTGTGTCTCACGGGCTTTAGAGCACAGGCTCAGTAGCTGTGGCACACGGGCATAGTTGCTCTGCAGCATGTGGGATCTTTCCGGAGCAGGGCTCGAGCCCGTGTACCCTGCATTGGCAGGTGGATTCTTAACCACTGTGCCACCAGGGAAGCCCTGTCCTTGGGTTCTTAAGGGAGGTTGTCTGAGAAACATATCCTCACAGAGATGGAGTTTAGGTAGCAGGTTGGATTTCCTGGAGAGACCGTGGTGGTAAGCTGGAAGGGGCTTTGGTTTCCCAGCCTTGTCATCAGCTTTCTCACTGAATCTCCCGGCAGCAGTAGGCAGGGATCTACCATCATTGATCTGTGGATGAGGAGAATTCCAGAAGAACTAGAATCCCCTCTGTTCCCCTGACACCTGCTGAGCTGCTTGGGCAGGGCTGCCGGAAACGGAAGCCTTCTCCTGGCTTTGTTGGGCTTCCTGGGGAAGGGAGAGCTGGTCCAGGGGTGACTCAGCACCCTGCACACAATCTAACCCCTGGACCAGTGTGTGTGTGTGTGTGTGTGTGTGGCCTCTCTTGGCCTGGATAGGGGGAATCAGCCCCTCATGGAGTGCCATCCCCATCTCTTTGCACAGCTGGAGTAGGGGCACAGCTGTATCTACCTCTGCCTCCAGGACACAGCAGAGTGCCCTGGGTATACGGTTAAGCTCCCAGCCTCCTTCCCACATATCTAAAATGGGGTCCCCCCCACCTCTATGTGGAGACAGGAGGCCCAGCTTGGGTTAGGGGCTTGGGCATTGAAAAGGGGCCTGAGAGCCCAGGGAGATGGGCCTTCCAGAGGTCCTCCACCTGCCAGGGTCCCCAGCTTTTCCCAGGCTGCTCTTACCCACATCCCACCCCCCCACCCACAACTCCCACACACTGCCCTGACCTCACTGAAGCCTTTGTCCTAGCCTGTCTGTGGGCCTGTCTCCTGGGCAGGGAGAGAAAGGGCCCCATTGTCCTGGCTGCCTTCTGCGACACAGTAGCTCCCAAAGACTTCCAAAAATGCTCAGCCTGTCAGACCCCCGTGGGTGGGAGGGCTTTCCCTAGGGGCTGCAGTCAGATACCGCCTGGAGTGACGATCCAGGTGCTGTCCCTCCCAGCGGTATAAAGTTTCCTCTGTTCCCCAGGCTAAAGGTCCTTCCTGAGATCTAACTTCCCGTCTGCCTCCTGCAAAGCAGCCTTCTTCCTCCTGGGAAGGGAGAACTGAAAGATTCAGGGACAGAGCAGGAGAAAAGGATTGGGAAGGAGAGGAGAGAAAAGAAAAGAGGAAAATGGAAGAAAAATGTGAGGAAATTCCCCACTGAAGGACTCTAGACTCTCGTTAATCGTCTGAGTGGGTAGATCCTGTGGCCTCTGTGTTTATTTCCTGATGATTCTTCCTTGGTCTTTAGAAGTTGTTAACAGAGGGAAGGCTATTGGTTGACCACTTTGGACTGGAGCCCTTAAGAGAAGCAGCCCACAGTCCCCTGGCCCATGTTCTATGGACCCCAAGTGGCATCTAAGGATTCTTAGTATGGTTGGCAAGAATGTCTGTCTGTGCCTTTATCCCCATCAAGGTGAACTGAAGTTCTCTTTTGACACAGAATTTCCTGGCAAACGAGGTGAATAGAAAAAGAGGGAATCCAGGAGAGACCAAGGGATTCAGGAGTTGGGAAGGGGCCAGGGAGGCGGAAGGAAAGGAAGTGGAAGAGTGGAAGACAGAGGAGAGGTGAAAAGGGGGAGACGAGGAAGGAGAGTGGGTCTGTGAGTGGTGAGTGAGGCTGACAGTGAGGGGGTGTCTCTCCTTAGCAGGGAGGATGGAGGAGGAAGCCAGAGCCAGCGAGACGTCTCCCCACCCCCAAAATTGAAGTCTCCCAGCCACCCCTCCTGGAACCCTGGGGCTCCACTTGTCAGCAGTTGAGCCCACAGCTGCTGGGAGGTGCTTCCTCGACAGTGGCCCCCTGGCACCTGCCTCGGTTTATTTCTGGTGCCACAGCTGAGTCATGGGGCGGGGAGAGTGAATAAAAGCTGGGGGAAGGGGAGCTTATGACTGGAAGAGGAGAAGGCTGAAGGAGGCTCTAGGACCTGGGACTCTGGGGCCCAGCGTCTGCTCCTTTGGGAAAGAGGGGCCAGAGGTGACAGCATGAGAAACAGGAGTTAGGTTACAGGAGGGATGTCCACATTGGAGACCCTGGATTAATGGGGTTGGGGAAAGGGTGGGGGAGTGGGAGGCAGAGTCTACTGCTTCTGAATTGTTGGAGAAGAGACATGATCTAGGTGTGCCAGTGCTGCATTAGAAAGAGAGGGGAGAGGGGCCCCCAGGGTGGATGGAGAGGTGGATATGGGATCTTCGGATCATGAGAGTGGAAACAGAGAGGACCGTGTGTTTTCCTCTGCTTCTGGTCGCAGACTCCGTGGGCCCTCACCTGAGGCCATTCTGTCCCTCTTCCTGCCCCTGAGCCAAAAAGTCCCTTCCCTGGTGGCTCACATGAGACTCTCCTTTGTCTTTTTAAGGTGGGCCTGAGGACTCAGGAATGGGTCCCTGGGTCTTTTCTTTATCTACTGGAGCTGCATTCACATGACACCTTCTCTTTTCCCACCTCCTAGGAAGACCCTTATGTCTAACTTCCATCCATCCTGCTGCAGCACTGTGCTGGAACTTACCATCCCCTGTGGGGTGGGGTGGCCTCACAGGGACCCAGGGGCTTGTTGCCAAGCCCAGAGCCCTCTTGGGTTTCTTGGGCTTAGGTGGGCTTAGTCTCCATTCCCTCCCCTTTCTAGGGGCAGCCCCAGAGGGCACATTCCAGCTGAAATTAAATCACATTCCTCCATCCCTGCCTGACAAGGATGGCATTTCTGACAGCAGCTGTGACACCACAGGGTCAAGTGGCAGCAGCTGGTCCCCCAAGGAGGGGCTGAGAGGGGGAAACTAGGGGAGCTGAGGGACCAGGGCCTTTGGAAGCAATGAATGAACTCTGAGTCTTTGATCTCAAGAGGCCAGAGCAAGAAGCATAGACCCTGCAGTGGGAGAGATACAGGTTCGATGGCAACGTCTCCTAGCTGCGTGGAGCGGCAGGGAATGATCCAGTCCGAGCAGTATCGTGCAGATGGGAAAACCGAGGCCCCCAGCATCACCTTCTGAGAGGACCCTGGAAGAACACCCTCTCCCACCCCTGGACTGGGCTCCTGCATAGACATGAGGCCGAGGGGGCCCTTTAAGAGGCCACACTCTGAGCTCCTTGGCCAGAACCCAAAGCCAAGGCCTTTGATTTCCTCTGAGCCTCTGGCAGCAGCAGCAGCAACAGGGACAGCATCAGGCTGGGCTGAATGGAGAGCTCAGCCCCTGACCTCACCCTCCCAGGCGCCTTGGTCTGCACAGCCTTATAAGGAAGTGCCCCAAGCAAACTGAGGAAGTCACCTCCAGCCCCCGCACCCTACCGGCGCCCCATTCAGAGGCTATATTTACCCAGAGGAGGTCCCAGAATAACCTCCCACTTGTCCTCATGCTGGGATGGGGGGGACGTGGCGGGTGCTGCCTCCTCCTTCCCTCCCCCGGGACTCCACCCTCCCAAGTGCTTCCTGTTGTCTGATCTCATCACAGTCGTTCATTCATTCATTTATTCATGTATTCAATCCGTGTTTACTGAGCACCCTTGGGCCCCCAGACCCCTCCAATTCTCTTCTCCAACCTGGTCCTCTCTCCTGAGCTCCACAAACCCACCCTCTCCCAGGGCAGCTCCTCCTAGAGGTCACAATTTCCTGCTGGATTCTCCAGCTCAGAAGACGGGACCACCGACTCCCAGCTGCCCCTACTGCCACACTCCCACTCCATCTCCCACAGTGGGTCACCAAGGCCTGAGACTGTGCTTCCCTTACATGCCTCCTCTCCATCCCGCTGCCACCCTTGTCCCCCGCCTGGACCGCTGCAGTAGCCTCCCTGAAGCCCACCTACCTACCCCAATCCACTCTCACATAGCAGCCAGAAGGTTCTATTTAAAATGCAAACCTGGTCATGTCATCTCACTACTTACAACCCTTCAAAGCTCCTCATTTCCCTTAGGACGAAATCCATATTTCTTGGCTGCCTGGCGAGGCCTTGGCCCACTGGCCCCCAACTCCTCTCTAGTCTTACTGTGGACATTTTACCCCTCATTCTCCATCTTCTGGCCACACAAGCCTACTTTCTGTTCCTCAAATGCCCAGACTTCTCTTCCCGCCCCAGGATTTTGCACCTGCTGTTCCCTCTGGCTAGAAGCCTTTCCTCCGCCTCCTACTTCCTCCTCCTCCCTCCTCTTCCCCACGCTGGTCAGCTCCTGCTCATCCTTCGGGTTCCCAGGGCAGCCTTCCCTGACCTCCTCCTCCCAGCCTTCCCCAGCCTAGATCAGGTGGGGCCCCTGCTCTATGCTCCCATAACCTCCTGCCCTTCTCTGTTTTCAAATATGATTTCCACTCAGAAGCCCTTGTTCGGTTAGAAGGTAGAGCTCTCGGGGCCAGGAGCCCTGGACTCCCAGCACCTGCATGGTCCATGGCGCATAGGAGATGCCCTGTAAACATCTGACAGCCCCTGTTACTGTCCAACCCTCATTTCTCTTGCTGCACGGATGGACTACCATTGCCAAAGAGAACACACCACCCACCATATACGTCTTTTAGAAAGTCTTCACTTCTGTCCAACTGATGTCCCTCCACCTGTTTGGGATTTGTTGGCAGAAATGGCTAGTTTGGGTAATTCTGCAGGGGACCAGGGATCTTGGTGTGGGGGGCAGGATGGGCACCAGACACAGGGAAGGATTGCTTGGCTTGGCCTCTGTCCTTGGTCCCTCGTCCAGGCGGCGGTGCCCGAGGGCCTGGGGAGATCAAGCACAGGTCTCCTCTGTCCCATTAGAGGAGCAGGGAGTGGGCCTTATTTGCCCGGATGCCAGTGTGCTGGGCCCCAGCCTGGCAGCCTGGCGGGAGCAGACACGGCCTTGTTAGCAGTGAGTACAGGAAGGATCGTGGAGGCTTGGGCTGCCAGAAGGGCTGCCAGCATCCTGGACCCCAAGGGCAGAGGTGGGGGCCTGGGTACCTAATGCAAAGACTCTTAGGTGGAGGAGAAAGGCATGGGCAGAGAAACAGACAGTGAGGTTCTGTCAGGGGGTCTCCTGTCCACCCCTCCTTGTCCAGAGGATGAGTTGAGGTCAGAGGGCTTGAGACTTCATCTTCTCATCTTCCCCTGCCCTCAGCCTTGGGCCCGAGGAAAGGAAGGGCCTGCTCCTGGCCTTGGGATTGTCCCCAGACGTGGAACATTTGTCTGGCAGCCCCTGCCCCACCCCCACCCAGGATATTTAGAGGTATTGCCAGCTCTTCCTTCCCTGCAGAGCTGAGCTGGGGAGTGGTTTCTATTTGGGTATCCTGACTTCAAGGCCTTCAAACCCCGCCTCATCCAGGAACACCTGGTGTCACCCTGCCCTACACAGGGACCCAGAGAACTCCTGGGAAGGGGGGTACTCTTGGGAAGAAGCTGTGGCTGGGTGGACCCCCCGATCTAACCTGTTATCAGCACACCCCCTTGCTCTTTTGTTTCACCCCTGACAGCTTCAGTCTATCCCGGCCTCACCTCCACTTTCCTGTCTTCTCTGTCTCCGGCTTTAGCATGGAAGGAAAGTCCTACTGAAGATCTAAACTATAGCCCTCCAGCTTTCCCTAGCCTTCCTCCTGCTCTCCCTGCCCTGGGAGGCCCCGGAGTCACCTGGCCCAGCATCCCTCGTTGTGTGGCTGAATCTGAGGTTCAGAGAGGTTAAACGCTGACCTGAGGCCACACAGCCAGACTGAGACAGAATAGGCCTCCCTCTTCCCTTACCCGGCTCTGACCCAGCCAGTCTGAGCAGACGCCAAGGCCATACAATTGTTTGGGTTTGGGGGCAAGGGGGCTTATTATGCTGGCGGCACTGAGGGGCCAGCAGGGAGGACATGCGCAGGTGAGGGTGGCCCCAAGGCTTAATCCCTGTAATCAGCGCTGTGGGCAGAGATGATGACAGGCCTGACTTCTGCAGGCGCCAAGGTCACCTGGGCTGGCCCCCCCTTCCCTGGTCAAGCAGCACCCCCAGCCCTCCCCAGGTCCCCAGCACTAATGCCTGCTTCGTCTGCCTGCCTTGTCTCCCCCATGAGGACTTCCAGGTCCTCCTCTCCTCAGGAGGCAGCCCCTCCCTAACACATCTCCTGCTTCCTCCCCCAGTCTCTTCTGCTTCTGTGTCAGCCCTGAGGCCCCCCTGAATTAAGGAAGGAAGAGTCCAGACTTTGTAGGCGGAGGCATTACTTTATTCAGGCAGGGAAAAGCCAGATGGGGCTACAACATGGCAGGCATATGGGGGGGTCAGGACACAGGAGCACCCCCTCACCCCCCTTAGCCACCAGCCAGACATCCCATGAGGGTGCAGTGAAGAAGGGCAGAGCAGGTGAGCCCTGGCGCATGGACCACCACGGACCCCTCCCCTTGGAGGAGCCACCGGGCCCCTGGCCTTTTCCAGCTGATGGGATGGGGAGGAAAGGGAGTGCAAGGGAAAGGGGGGGCCTAGTCCTACAGAGATTCAGTTGGCTTCAGCCTCGTGGGACAGTGCAGGCTGGATGTCCCCATTAGCGGGGTCCAAGGGGCTGGTATCTATTCCCACAGCCTGCATTCTTGGAACGGGTCCCTTTGCCACACCCATTTCACCTCGGCTAGCCAGGCCTCTCGGACAGAAACCACAGGTCAAGAGATAAGTTAAGGGTGCTGCCTCCGAGCAGGGAGGGGCTTGGGGATACCCTCTTCCTCTAGTCCTCCCCTGAGGACCAGGAGTCTCCATCTCCTTCTCGCTGACTGAACTTCAGGAGCTGGCCTTGGCCCAGGTGAAGAGGAGCCCCTGCCCAAGGGGTCTTCAGGGCACCCCCCTCCTCCTCCTCCTCCAAGGGGCTCCCTTGGTCGCCCTCAGGGGGCCCCGGTTTCCCCTGCCTTACTCCCTCAGACTGCTCCAGCCCGTTCACCACACCCCCATTCACATGCTCCAACTCTTCCTTCAGGCTGGGGCCCTGGCCATTGACACCAAGGGTGTCCCCCACCTCCAAGCCCGTGTCCTCCACCCCACTGAGGGTCCCCAGAGGGCCAGGGACTTGGCCCTCCCTCTCCAAGGGAATAGCATCAGACTCTTCCTCTGATCCTGAGGCCTCCGTGCTGTCCTGGGACTCAGTCTCCAGGGCGGTCATGGGGGCATCAGATGCCGCACCCCTCAAGCCATCATCCCAGGGGACACTGACATCCATGGTCTCAGACCCCTGGAGGTTCCCTCTCTGAGGGCCACTCAGGGCCGGGAGGCTGCCCACCGAGGGCCCTGCCCCCCACCGCCCTGCCCCTGGCTCCCTCCCCTCTTCTTCATCTTCTTCCTCTCCCTCCTCCCCACTCTCTTCCTCATCTGCAAATCCATCAGATTCCCCATCCCGATCCCAGGCTGCAGGCTCCAGTAGCAGCTGGGGCACCTGGCCCAGAGGTTCTGCCACCTCCCCAGGGACCCCAGGAAGAAGAGAAGCCTCAGTCCCCAAGTCCTCAAATTCTTCCGACAGCTCAGAGTCATGGCCACGTTCCTCCTCCTCATCTCTCCCCTCCTCCTCCTCTGAGGGATGGGCCCCAAGGCCCTCAGAGGCCAGGACTGCAGGACCCCAGCCTTCCTTTCCAGTCTCCTCTTGAGGGGAGGGCCTCTGCTCTCCAGCCAGGTCCCACTTGGGGGAAGCAGGGGACCTGAGGTAGAGGCCCAGGGGAGTGGAGTCGGGAAGGGTCTCCCCTAGCTCATCAGCCTCACTCTCTTCTCTGCTCACCTCCCCCTCCTCCTGGAGGCCTTCAGGGATTCCCCCAGAGCCCAAATCCTCCTGCTCCCCCTCCACCTTTCCCAGGACCTCAGCCCTGCCTGCCAGCCCCCAGCTAGCCTCTTGGCTCCCCTCAGCCAGGGGCTGGGGCCCAGGGGCATCTTCAGGGATTGGGGTGGGTGAGCAGGACTCAGTGGGCCGTGGGCTGGGGGGCCCCAGCACTGGTTTGACCTCCTCCTTTGCTCCCTCTGAGATCAAGGGCCTGGGTTGGGGGGTATCACTTCCATCGCAGCACGAGGTCTCAGCAGGGAACGTCTCCTCTGCTTCCTCAGGGGCTTCAGGCTCAGACTCCTCCCAGCCCCTGGGAGTCTCCAGCGGGTCTCTGCTCTTCCTGGGCAGTGTGGAGAGCTCTGGCTCCGGAGCAGCTGCCTCCTCCAGCTCCTTTCTGGGCCCTTCCAAGCCCTGCACCCTCTTTGCCTCCAAACCTTCCTCCCCCAGGGGTGGCTCCATCACCTCCTCTCTGGCCAGGCCGCCTGGGTCCTCCAGCCCTACCGCCTCCTGCTCCCGTCCCTGTTCCGCTCTTGCAGTCTCTAAACCCAAGGTGACCTCTGGGGAGGCTCGGCCATCCCTGGGAGCCACATCCTCACCTTCCAACACTGGCTCTGTCACCTCTGACATTCCCTGGGGAGCTGGGAGACCCGGGGTCCCCACCTGCTCTGGCCGCTCTTCAGGGTCCTGGAGGCCCTCAGTGCCTCCCACCCCACTGGCTCCCTCAGCTGAGACCCTCTGCTCTTTGGGCTCAGGGCTCCCTAGCTGCCCCTCACCTGGGCTCCAGGCCTTGCCTGTGGCCGTCAGCTGCAGCTCCCCCTGCTCTACAGCCTCCCCCTTCCCAGCGAGGCTATCCCGTTCCCTAGGTGCCATCTCTGCCTCGTCCTCACTGTCCACTTCAGGCCTCCCAGGGGGCGGTTCCTGATCCGGTTCTTGACCCCCCTGCACCGTATCTTCCCACTTCTGCAGATGTGCAGAGAGTGGCAGCTCCTGTCCCTCCTCCTCCAGGGACCTCGGTGGCTCTGGATTCTCTCCCTTCTCCACATTCTCTTCCTCTTCCAGATACCTTTGACTTCCCTTGTCTACCTCCTCTGGAGATCTCATATTCTCTACATTCTGCCCTCCCAGAGAGCTCAGTGATTTCTGAGTCTCCTTTTCTAGGGGTCTCAATGTCTCTTGGTTCCCTTCCACAGACCCCAGTGGTTCTTGACTTTCCTTTTCTAGAGGTTTCAACATTTCCAGGTTTTCTTCTCCTGTAGGCTTTAGTGGTTCTAGAGTCTCTGTTTCTAAAGATCTCACTGCCTCTACACTCTCTTCATTTAGGGACCTTAATAAGTCTTGATTCTCTTTTTCGAGAAGTCTATCTATCTCCTGGTCTTTTCCAAGAGACTTTAGTGCCTCTGGTTTCACCTTTTCTAGAGGGCTCAATGTCATCTGGTCTTCTTTTTCTAGAGACTTCAGTGGCTGATTCTCTTTTTCTAGAGGTCTCAATGTCTCCTGGTCTTCTTCTTCTAGAGGTCTCATTGCCTTCTGATCTTCTCCTAGAGATCTCAGTGACTCCTGGTTTTCTTTTTCTAGATGTCGCAAAGTCTCTTGGTTCTCATCTTCTGGAGCCCTCAGAGATTCATGATTCTCTTTTCCTAGAGGTCTTGATGTCTCCTGGTCTTTTTCTTCTAGAGATCTCAGTGGCTCTTGATTCTCTTTTGCTAAGGGTCTCAATGTTTCCTGGTTCTCTACTTCTTGACATCTCAGTGGCTCTTGCCTTTCCTTTTCTAGAGCGCTCAATGACTCAAAGTTCTCCTCTTCTAGAGACCTCACTAATTCTTGATTTTCCTTTCCTGGATATAAAAATGTTTCTACATTTCCTTGAAGAGACCTCATTATTTCTTGACTCTCCTTTTCTAGTGATTGCAATGTCTGTGGGTCCTCTTTTCCTATAGGCTTAAGTAGTTCTAGAGTCTCTTTTTCTAGAGGTCTCATTTCCTCCATCTCCTTTCCTTCTAAAGACTGCAATAACTCTTGATTCTCCTTTTCTAGAGGTTTTAGTGTTTCTAAGTTCTCTTCTTCCAAAGACCTCAGAGATTCCTGATTCTCCTTCTCTAGAGATCTCATTGTCTCATGGCGCTGTTTTTCCAGAGAAATCAGTGGCTCTTGAATCTCCTCTTCCAGAGACTTCAGAGTTTCTTTTTCCAAAGGACCTGGGGAGTCTTGGATTTCTTTCATGTCCAGATCCCCCTCTTCTTGACGTGTTTCCTGCTGCAGGCTGCTTATTACTTTGACCTCTACAGCTGTTTCTTTCTCTGCCAGCCCCCAGATTTGTCCTTCCCCTTCCTCCTGGAATCTGCTGGACTCTCTAGACCCAACGGGTTCTCCATCTTTGGCCTCTAAACTGGGATGGTCAGGGCTGAGGGCTGGAGCCAGGGAGGCATGATCTTCAGAGGACTGGCCTGGACTGGGCTCTTGTTGCTTGCCCCCAGGCTCCTCTGGTCCTGGCAGGACACTGGCAGGGGTGGCCACCTTGGCTTCAGCCCACACAGCTTCTGGAACCTGTTGCATCCCAACCCGTGGCTGGGGCAGGGAGAGAGGGGCATCCTGGGCTCTGATCTTGGCATCTGTGGCAGGGCAGGGAGCCTGAGGTGTGGGCGGAATGGGGGTGCTGGCCGAGGTGGGGGTATGGGTCTGAAGGAGTTCCTGGTTCTTCAGAAAGCCTGGCACAGGTGTTTCAAGGGTATCAGGCAAAGGTGAGGAGAGGGGAGTAGGGCTCAGGACAGAGAGCAAAGGTCCCAGACGCCGGCCCTCTGGGGTCCCAGGGAAATGCAGCTCCAGCTTAGGGTCTGGAAAGGTAGAGGGGAAGAAACGGTGTCAGCACATACAGGTTGGGGGTGGGGTAGGGGAGCAGCTACCACTTCTGGCAAGAGTGCCCTGCTCCTGCCTTTTATGGGCTGGGCTAAGAGTATGCTCGCTGCCGTGGGGGACCACGGAGTCAAGACTTAGACTGGTGCTTTTCAGGAAAGGCATCGCTCTGGGTGTGAAGAGGGAAGAAAGGTAAAGTTTTGGGGGGACCTTGGCCCCTCCTCTTACCCAGGAAGCTGAGGGAAGCCTTGGAACCGCTGCCAGGTGTCTGCAGCCGGGAGTTCTCCGCCTCTAGGAGGGTTCTGGGGACAAGGGAGGAAAAGCGGGGTCAGCCCTCTGCCCACAGGCCAGCCGGCAAGCCAGCCAGGGAAAAGTCACAGCTGAGCATGCGCGTCCCTGGCCTGGCAGGCTATCTCTTCATTCTCACCATTATCACACAAAAGCCACACGGGGTTATACTTGGCTCTGCACATGAAATCACATGGTCACATCCCACAGATATCACCCACTTGGTCACACGGAGTCACACACTTATTTGGGACACACAGCTGCACTCACAGACACACAAGCAGATTCCCACACAGTCGACACAGTGTACACACACACCCACACATTGCTTAGACTAGTCCCCTCCCAACCCCAGGCCTATGACCTCATCCTCCGTGTGGGGGGCCGATTCTCATGCTAATTGCTGCCTTTGTCCACACCGCCATCTGGAGGGTCGGAGTAGGGGGCTTCCCAGGGGAAGTGGGAATTCTCAGGCCGTTCCCATGGGATAGGCTCCCTCCTCCTTCTCCCCCAGGGCCCCCAGAGCTAGTTACAGACAAAAGCCAATGAATTCAGCTCCCTCTCTCCAAATCCTTTTCATGCCTCAAAACCCAGGTTAAGCCTGCGCAGTCCTTTCCCCTCAGTGGTTTGATTTAGGGGTCAAGGCCCTCATCTTGGGATCTCTAAGTACTCTGGATCCCAAGCCTTTCAGGGCAATGGAGGTTTTTGTGTACATGCCCCTGCCTTAGTGCCCCATGGGGATTGAGGAGGAGGGGACCAATTGCGGGGGAGGGAGGACCAATCAATTCAACAAGTTATCCTGAACATCTATCTCCTCTGTGCTCTTCTTCGTGATCTCTGAGTCTGGTTAGTGTCTTCTATGGTCTCACCTCTGTCCTTCTCGATGCAGCATCATGCTGTCTGAGCTCTGTGCCCCATGGAGGTGGAGCCCCTCTCTTCTTCATCCCTAGATCCTCACTGACCTTCCCTCTCTGGACCCTGCCTCCCCTCCCCTCCTTAACCTGTCCCGGGGCCCCTGCCTTTGTTTGCCTGTGGATTCTGGGGGCACTGTCCTCATAGCCTGTCTAGCTCTGGCTCCACCCTGCAGGCTTGGGGTACGCAGCCCTTCACAGTAGCAAAGCCCCTTCCTCAGGCTTCATCAGTGGATCCTTGGCTAACCAGGCCAGTTTCCCAGAAACTGGGTTTGCCCAAGGCCACAGAGCCAGCGAAGCAGCACTTCCTTGGTCTCAACCTTTCCTGAGCCAACAGGGAATGTGGTCAGTAGAAGGGCTGGGCAGGGCCAAGGGCACTAAGGCTTGAGAGGAGCCAGGCCCCAGGACATCCAGGATGGAAGGGACCTTGGCTTTCACCCAGCCCATCTCCCATCCTCCCAACAAGGAAACTGAGGCCCAGGTCAGGTGGTAAGTCAGTGCCACCAGCCCACACCTGCCAATTCCTTCTTCCTGAGGCTGCTCAAGGACATCACCCTCTCTGTGTGAGCACACACACAGAGGCTGGCCTTTTCAGCCCCTTGGGGTAAGGTTCTGGATATAGATGACCCACACGTGTCCAGCCCTGTCCTTTGAGGCTGTCCCACTCAGCTATATCACCTCTCCTTGGGGGATCTCCTGGGCACAGGATGCTTCTCTGGTCCTGAACCCACGAGAGAGCAGGTGAGCTTAGGTGGCACACATCGTGGTGTGGAAGGGATCAGCCTAGAGTGACAGGACCGAGCAGTGACAGAGCCTCCACCACCCGTGGCTCTGGGCCCCTTCAGCCAAGGAGTCTGCCCGTGCATGTATGTGTGCATCTGTGTGCCTGCATGGGTCAGGGTCAACCTGTACCTGTATGTGGCCACCTCCAGGCTGAGGGACATCTTGAGGTGTGCCAGCTGCTGCCGACCTTCCAGGACCTGGGCGATCTGGCTCTGTAGGCCCTGTTTCTCCTGCTCCAGGGCCTCCACGGCCAGCTGCAGAGCAAGCCAGAGGCAGTCAGTGAAGGGACGGGGTCCTTCCTGCTAACTTACCTGCATCCCCCTTGGCTGCTGCAGCAGCATCTTCTGCTCCCTGACTAACTTCTCTGCAGAGCAGATTCCTGCCTCCCCTACCCCACTTCCCGCCCAGAGAACCCCTTCTGAAGCCTCCGAGAAGAGCACAGTGGCCCCTCTCAGCCCTCTCCCACGGCCTGGCTCCTCCTCTGAGGATGCTGATTAAATGGTAGCACATGCTGCTCAGAATTCAGCTCCCACAGGAAGGGGGAGGTGAGGGAGAAGAGGAGATGGGTTACAGAGAGGAGCAGAGGGAAAAAAGTGGAAGCAGAAGGAAAAACAATTAATCAGCAGGCCTGGAGCCTGCAGGACTGGAAGCCAAACAGCCCCGGTCCCAGTCACTGTCTCCTGCTCCTCATGCTAGGCCCCCACGCCCTCCACTTCCCACATGTTCTGGAATCTTTCTCCTCTGAAGCAGGGTGGGGGGTGGGGGGGGACATGGTGAGACCTCTGTCTGGCCCAGGCAGGAGGCTGTTTTCTCAGCTGCTGGTCACGTCTGCGCAGTGTGAGGGGGAGCAGCTGTCCCAGGCCTCTGGAATGTGCTCAGGAGCCGAAAAGCCCAGACAAGGGAGAGAAGGGCTGATGGTCCCCCATCCAGGGCCCCTCACCCTCTCCTGTCAGGGGGAGGAGGGTGGCTGGGAACTTGGAGACTCTTGAGTGGCCAGACCATCAGATCAGCACTGAGAGGGAAAGTTCTGAGCGTCTTCTGAGCGACAGCAGGGCCTAAGGAGGGGTCCAGGGTCCATCAGGGTACGAAGGTGCCATTTAGACAGTGAGGAGGCTGATGCAATGTCTTGTGCCTGTCTGCCCTTCGAGGGGGTGTGCTTTGAGGTCTGAACCTCCATCATTCCAGCCCTACACTAGACAGAGTTGTGAAAGTCTGGGACAGTGGCACCAGGCATGGTTTTCTAAGAAGTGGCCCCTGAATCTGTAGCCACCACACCCCCCACTTCCCACTCCCTTTCCCAGGTCTCTGATCCCCAACGGGACTTCCTGAAGCCTTGTCTTGCCCAGGCCCCCAGGCTTCCTCACCTGGAACTGCTCAGTAGCCCGCAGCCGCTCCTGCCAGCGGCCCTCCAACCTCTGCTCCAGCGCGGCCCTGCGCTCCTGGAGGCCGCTGCGCTCCGCTTGGAGCTGCTGCAGCTCCAGGCGACCCTCGCGGGCGCCCTTCACCGCGTGGCCCAGCCGCTCGCGGGCCTGGCCCAGCGACGTCTCCATGTGCGCCACGCGCTCCTGGTAGCCGCGCACTGCCCCGCGCCACGTCTCGCCCAGCCGCCGCGCCAGCTCCTCCACCTCGGGGGCCGGCACGGGGGGCCCGCGGGGCGGAGCGGGGCCGCGGGGGGCGCAGGCAGCCTGAGCGTTCAGGCCCGCGCGCTCCTCCTCGTGCGCCGCGCGCAGAGCCTCCAGCTCGCGCTCCAGCTCCGCCGCCTGGGTGCTCAGCCAGGCCTGGGCGCACTTTTCGGCCTCGACCGCGCGCCGGCTGCGGGTCGTCTCCTCCGCGGTCCGCTCCCGAGCCAGCCGCAGCTGCTGGCACCGGCTCGCCACGCCCTCCACCTCTTCTTCCAGGTTGTCGCGCGCCACCTCGGCCGCGCGCTTCTCCCGCCAGCGCTGGTCGACGAGGGCCCGCAGGGCCGCCAGCTCGTCGTCGGCACGGGCCCTCCAGGAGGCGTCCCCGGCCTGTGCCCGGAGACCCCCGAGCTCCGCGCTGAGTAGCTCATTCTGCTCCTCTAGCGCCTTGACCCGGGCCAGGTAGGCCTCCAGGCGCCGGTTGAGCTCCCACATCTGAAAAGATTCCTCCCCCAGGCAGCCCTCCATCCTGCCCGTCTGACCCACCGAAGGTGGAGAGACGCGGAGCACCGGGAGAAGCCAGCAGCTCTCAAAGCTTTTAGGACGGAAGGGTAATGGAGACGGATGGGGACAATGACGGGGCGGGGCGAGGAGCAGCTGAAGCGACTGAGAGTCGGGAGTGGGAGCGAGGCTATTCATACTCCCGCCAGCCTGGCGGGAAAAGGGGCGGGACCCAGGCCTTAACCCGTTAGAGTTCAGAGAAACGACGGCAGCCTTTGTCCTTGTGCCCCCGGTATGCTGGAGAGTGAAACCAAATGAAAAGCCATGCCCGGAGAATCCGATCCGATGGTGGCTTTCAGGGGGAGGAGGCCGTGAGGCAAGGTCAGAACCCCAGATAAAAGCAGATTATACATAGAACTGAGCCTGTGGAGGGGGTGCCAGGGGATTCAGGCCTGCGAGGGGATGCGAGTCTCAGTTACTCAGCGCATCCAAGAGAGGTATCTACTTACTGAATTCCTCTAAGACTCAGTTTCTTCATCCATAAAATGGGAGTGATGATGGAACTGTCATGGGACTGTTGAAAGAATAGATGTGGCCATGTTTTTCGTAAATAGCAAAGGCTCACCCTCCTGAAATACTGGAAGAAGGCAGCATTGCAGAGAGAGGTTAGAAGAGACATTGCCTGGAACACAAGAACAAATGTGTCCTATTGGGAAACACCCCATATGCACACACACCCTATTTCCTCAGTCTCCACCAGGAAACGGAGAGAGCAGGCAAAAGGATGTTCTCCCCATTATTCACCTCCATCCTTCCTACTCATCTTTCATATAACCTGAGGTTCATGTACCCACTTTTTAGGTAATGGAAGCCCCCACACCAGTTCGCAGGGAAGGACACCCCGTCCCGGCCTCTTTGTCAGGGATTTTTGGGCAGAGGGCGCCCCCTGGTGGCTCACAGACCGGGCCAAGAAGAAGCAGAAAGAAGAGGCATCTCTTAAGTCACAACTAGTCCAAATTTATCGAGCCTTTGTAATATGCCAAATCATGTTCTAACATTTTATTTACGTTATCTGACTGAATCCTCAAAACATCCCTTTGAGGGTTCCACAGTTCAGGAAACGAAGAGCTCACTGAGGGCGGGAGTAGTTAGGAAGGCCTTCTGGAGGAGGAGGGGTCCTTGAACTGGGTAGTGAGGGAGGTGGGATTTGGGGTTTGTAGTGTAAAGGGGAAGCAGGGTCCGAGGGGGAGGGCCAGGGATAATGAGACTGAGGGGGTCTTTGGGGAAGGAATTTCTGCTCATGTAAATCCAATTTAGCTCTACAAGTGCTAATTGAGACCTACTATGTGTCAGCACTCTGTCCCAGCCCTGGAGGAGCATTTGGTAATGTGAGGGCAACAGTAATGGTGGTGGAGGTAATAGTATCATAATACTTAACACCTGAGGTATCCACAGAGACCTGGGGGAACACAGAGAATGGAGAAGGTTTTCTGGAAAGGGGGTACAGCAGGGTCCATGACCAGGAGGCCATCCCACCAGGCCAACTGGACTTTGAATTCACTACCATACGTGGGAGGGGCCGGTGGGCATGAAGTGGGAGGATTGACTGAGACTTAGTGCAGACCGGGAAGCTGAGGCTTCTCCATCCCCACATTATCTCACAAATCCTGCGGTTTGGTTTGGGCTGGGGCATCCCAAAAGTTGTGTCCAGGAGAGGTCACTAGGCATCTCTCCCTCCTCTTTCACTTCCTGGCTGTGGGGAGAGAGAAGCTGAATACTTGAGATCCCTGGGATCCTCCAAGGGTGGTCCCCTGGAAATGTGGGGTGGCACTGGGGTGGGGAGTTTCCCTCCTGGGCCTCTCACTCTCACCCAGAGGGGAGACATTTGGACTGTGTTTCATGCAAAGAGCACTGGGTCTGACTTTTACACTTTCTAGCTGAATGACCTTAGGCAAATCACATAGCTTCTCCAACTGAGTCTCAGTTTACCTATTTGGTAAAGGAGGTTAATACTTACCCATCCCCAGGCGTTTGTTCTGAGCATCAAATAAGACCGGGTATGGGGACGTCTTTGTACAAAGGCTTTTTGAGGACCGTCACCATGAAAGCCATCAAGCTAGAGCAAACCCTTCCCGTGAACCACTCTTGGTGAGTTTTGGGAATCTTGGAAGGCAGAGATGATCTGAAATGCTGGAGAAGAGTGGGATGTTGATTTTCTTAAGGCAGGAGAAGGTGGGTCCCAGCAACCACAGCTGGTGGAGCTGACACCAAGGCCCAGACAATTCTAAACAGATAACTGATATTTGAGGCAATGAGAAGCTGAGGAAAATGAGGCCTTCCATGGGACCAGGGGACACTCAATGGGCACAAGGTGGGCCAGGTGTCCTCGCCTCCCTCGGGGGGTTGCATTGTTACTGGGATTTTTATGAGGCCTTTGCCTGCACTTCTTATGTCCCTGTGCCCAGGACACATGGACTGTGTGATACTACACTGGGTGGATACAAAGTTCAGTAGCCATCCCCAGAGATGTCCATGAGAAAGCTGAAGAGGGTTCTGTGGGCCCTCAGGGTTCTGTCCTTGGTCTGACGATCACAAGTTTTTATTAAAGACTTGGATGAAATCATAGAAGCCATATTGATCAAATCTACATATTATGCAAGAAATGAGAGTTAGGGTTTGACAGAATAGGGAAAAAAAATGAACCAGATGACATTTAATAGGGATAAATGTAAAATTCTGCTTTAGGTTTCAAAAAAAAAATTCAACAGCATAAGAAGAGAAAAGAATAAAGCCTATCTAGTGAAGAAAACCTGGGGGTTTTAGCGGACCACAAGCTTGTTATGAACCAACACTGTGACGTGGCCACCTAAAAAAGTAAAAAGGATATAAGTGATTCATAGATGCAAGGCGTCCAGATCAGGGGTGGTGACATTCCCTTTGCCCTTCCACATTTGGAATATTGTTCTGGACACAGTATTTTAAGAGGGACCTTGGCAGGTTGGAATTGATCCCAGAGGAAGATGAGCAGATGGTAAGGCAACTTGGAATAATGGTTGATGAAGAATTTCTGAATCTACTCATGTCTCAGGATTGCAGCTAAGTTCCGAAACGAAAAAATAATAGCCTCTGAGCACCATGCATATCCTAAAGAAAGTTGCCAGACTCACATGGAAGCCTTCATCCCTGCCCCAGAGGTGTTTGCTGACTGACTGTCCAACCCCACGCTGGTCTGGCCACACTCCAGGGCTGAGTTTGGCTCCGAGCACCCTGCTGAAGGAGGGCACAGACACACCGTAATGTGCCCCCTGAAGGACCAGGCACCTGGAGGAAGTGTGGTGAGGATGTTAAGAGCATAGGCTCTGGTGGCAGACCTGAGTCCTGGAGAGACACTTAACCTCTCTGACTCTCAGCTTCCTCATCTATAAAATGGGGGCAATAATACCCGCCCAACCTGAGCACAGAGAGCTCGCCTCTCAGTCTGTCCAAGCGCCTGGTCCTCAACAGGTGTTCAGTGTATGTTTGTGAAATGAATAAATCAGTGAATAAGGTGGGGTGTGTTAGGTTGTTACTACCAATGCTGCTGCAAACATTCTTGGCCAGGTCTTCTGGGGCCCGTGTGAGTCCCATTCTCTTCGGAGCCATCTGGAAGGGAATTGCTGGTTGGAGGGAAGACACATCTTTAACTCCACTGGACAATGCCACAATGCCACATCTTTTTTTTTTTTTTTTTTTTGGCCACGCAGTTTGCGGGATCTTAGTTCCCCAACCAGGGATCGAACCTACGCCCTTGGCAGTGAAAGCCTGGAGTCTTAACTACTGAACCACCAGGGACTTCCTGCCACATCGTTTTTTAAAGCGGGCATACCAGGTTACTCTCCACTAACAGTGTACAAAGAGTTCCCATTGCTCCACATTGTCCTGGTACTGTCAGGTTTTTTAATTTTTCACAGTCGTGAAGTGTGTTCATTCAGTACAATTGTGGAAACGCATCAGCATGGATGAACCTCACAAACATCATGTTGAGAAGAAAAAGCAAGCTGCAGTAAAATCCGCATGGCAGATGCCTTTTCTATCAAAGTTCAAAACCCTGCAAAACCATGTGTTATCTGGAGATATGTACATAGGTAGTAAAAACATTTTTGAAAAGCAAAATAATGGTAAAAATAAAGGAGAGGATAGTAGTTCCCTCTGGGGAGGAGGGAGGAGATGCAAGGGGGATGGAGAGGTCCACCACTGTGCGTAACGTAGTTCTTTATTGATAGACTATGTGAAATATTTGAAAATAAACACATACGGTGGGGTCATCTGAAGCGCCTGAGGGGCTCCTGGGTAAAAGGGCCCAGACTTTTCTTAGTGGGTCCAGAGATCAGAACCGGTCCTGATGAGTAGACGCTATGGGCCCAGATGCCAGCCCAGACAAAGGAGATGGCCACAGGACTTGTTTCTGTCCTGGAGCAGGTTGCCACCAGAGGGAGTGTGAGCCCCGTTACTGGGACACAGGACAGCTAACCGCTCTAGGGCGATCCATTTTGTGATCTGTCCTAGAGGACCTTGGTGGCTTCTTCAACCCTCGGGATTCCAGCACTCTAGGAATGAACAACAATCCCTCTTGACCCCAGGGCCCCCGCTCCGCTCCTGTCCTCCCTGGAGAGCTGCAGTTCCTGCCCTGAACTATTGCCAGAGGGTTATCTTTTTTCTGGCTGCACCGCCGGCTCACGGGATCTCAGTTCCCCGACCAGGGATCGAAACCAGGCCATGGCAGTGAAAGCCCAGAATCCTAACCACTAGGCCACCAGGGAACTCCCTGCCAGAGTTTGGTTCTTTGAGCCAAAACAAGAGGCCTGGAAGTTAATTCCAGGAAGAACTTGCCTGCCTTGTGGGATCAAACAGAAATGGATTGGGATAAGGGAGAGGAAGAGGCAGTGGGCTCTTGACCACTGGCCCCTCCCCTGGCCAAATAGGAGAGGGGCCCCAGGGCTGAGGCTGGGGCCAAGGAGTGACTCCTGTCCAGCGCCTCCTCCCCAGCGCTCTCTGAGTCTTGCTCCAGCCATGCCAGCCGAGCGGGAGGCTCCCACGGAGCCCTTTGCTGGGCGTGATGTCTCAGGAAGCCACCAAGTGGAGGCAGGACACCAGGACACCTCCCACCTCATCTATGGGGGTTTGGGGGTCAGGCTGTCTTCCTGCTGAGAGTCCAGGGTAGGGGGACCCACTTGGGAGGAATGTGAGGGGAAGGCATTCAGCAAGTCTGAGGAGATTGGATAAAAGGTGGGAGAATGAGGGAATCTGGAGGAGGTGTTGGTCTATGCAGGGCAGCTGGGGGGAGGGGGAGGTATATTTATCTTCTGAGCTGGTGGCATTAAAAATAACCAGGGCCCCTGAGTAACCCAAGCTCCCAGGTTTCTATGGCAGGGTGGAGGCCATCAGGGGAGACTAGAAGGACAGAGCTAAGAGGAAGCAGAGGATGGAACCAGAAAGGTCTCCTCCCACCCCGCCCCCCAGCCTGGGGCTACTGAGGGCAGGGACTGGGCAGGCTGGTGCCCCTAGGGCTGGCTGGAGAGAGCAGGGAGGGAAGGGGGAGGGGAGCGGGGAGTCAGGCGGGAACAATGCTGGCACTCAGCCAGGAGCTGGAGTCAGGGACTGAGGAGGGAAGGGGAAAGGATGAGGGGTGGAGAAGAGAAAAAGAAAAGAGAGCTGAGAGAGGTGGAGAAAGTGTCCCCACGTGGGTGCACCCACACTACTCCTCTTCTGAGTCCCTAAAGCTACTTGAGGAAAGGAGCCTGTCTTCTGGGTTCCAGCCCCTTGAGGAGCTGAAGCTACAGCAGGAGGAACTTCAGTTAGCCTTTAGGAAGGACTTCCCTGGAGGAATGGGGGCAAGGGAAGGAGTGAGCCAGAGAGGACTGTGGGACGGTGCAATCTCTCCTTCTCTGTTAAGCCCTGGGACTCAGCCGGGTTGTGGCCCACATTCTTGCCCTGAGACAGGCTGCTGGAAGGATGACCTCACCTTTCTGCCTCTGTTTCCGCAGTTCCTTGGCTGATTTCTGAGTCAGGGACTGTGATGACAGAAGGACAATTACAGGAAAGTTTCACTGAAAGATTAGCCTCTATACCCAGCTGTGAGGAACAGGGCTGGAGCTGAGACCCGGGCAGCCTGATGGCAGAGGCTGAGGATGGCACGAGAGGGCCCTTCTGACACCTTGTCCCACAGAACCTGCTGTGGGGCATCCCATCCCGGCTCAGCTCTGCAACTGAGGGGGAGAAGCGGGAATGATGTGCTTGGCACATACTAGGAGGTCGGGGAATATTTCCTCAATGGATGAGAGGACGGATGAAAGTCAGGGACTGCATTGGTCCTGCTCAGCACAGGGTCTGGCGAATAGCTGTTGCTCAGTAAATGTTTGTCAAGGGAATAAATGCTGCCCATCTGGCCAAGGCCAGGCCTGGACCCTGCCTTTGTAGGCATCCCTGAAAACAGTAATGACACCTGTGCTGCGGTTGAACCAAGAGGAGGATGGTCTGGTCCTTGGTCCTTGGGTCTCCTTACACTTAGGTACACCCTGGGTGGGCTGAAATGAATTGGGGGCTGGATCATCAGGCCTCTGAGGAAGCTCCAGTGTCCCGCCCTGAAGCTGGGCCAAGTGAGGGTGGCTCTCCCTCCCCAGGCAGCTCTGGGCTGAGCCCAGGATCCCCTGCCCTTAGGCTCCTGCTGAAACTTTAGCCCATAATCCCCCACCTGAGCCTGAAGGGCTCCCACAGCTGTCCTGGCCTCATAATCTTCAGTCCAGAAGGAGAGGAGAGGCCCAGCAAGGAGCAGAGGTTGCCCCCCTTCCAGGGTGAGAGATGGAAGAGAGCCTATGGGGAAGACTAACACTTCTCCACCCTGGAGCACCCACTTCCCCGGCTGGGGAGAAAGAGGATGTGGAGGGGTCCTGCTGACACCTGTTGGGACCAAGCAGCCCCCTCTTAATGTGACCAATGATTTCCCTGCTGCCTGAGTGATCCCCCAAGCAGGCCACACCACTTTCTGGTCCTCAGTTTCTTCTTGAACAAAGGAGAGGCATGATCCCCAAAGGCCCTTCCTTCTGGGACTCTGTTCTCTGGTTCTACAATTCCCAGCTTCTAAGATTCCACCTTGGGGCAGCCGGAAGGGAGGGCACGTTGCCGAGGACTGTGCAGCTGTCAGGCTGCTCCAGCTTGAGTCACCAGCTTGAATCCCAACCTGACCTGACACACCTGCTCACCTCAAGGAGTGGGGGTGGGAGCTGAGACCTGAGTCCAGTCTCCTCCAGACACCCCCAGATCTCCTCTGATGGCTGCCAGAATTGCCTTCCTCTCTGCTTTTCTGATCTCCCACTCCCCTGCAAGTGGCTGGTTCCCCTGGGGGAAGCTGGGAGAGGCTGGCCAAACCTGTGGAGGGCTGGGACAGGAATAAGGTTTCTGGGGCGCCGGCCGGGGACAGAGGTCAGGCAGACATTTGATGAGGAGGCAGAAGAACGGGGGAGACGACCTTTTAAAGTCCCTTCCAGTTGGAGGAGTCGGGCATGCCGCTCCAAGGGATGAGAGAAGGACCAGAATGTCATGGGAAATGAATGATGGTTCAAGAGGAGACCAGGGGCTGGGGTTAAGTGGGGTCAACCCTGTCTCCCCCTACCCCCTTCGGTGCCAGTGACTGGGCAAGGGGCTGACCCTGCTGTCCGGGAGCGATTGTCACAGCCCTGTGGGGAGCGGGCGGGGAGCGGGGGAGGAAGGGGCCAATTCAGGCAAACCCCACCAGCCCCCCAGCCCAAAGGGAAAGGGGAGCAGAGATGGGAGGAGAGGGACCGGGGCTCCTGGGACACCCAAGGAAGAAGGCGAAGGAGGGACCCTGCCCCCCACAAGGCTACTCTGAGGAGAACTTCTCTTTGAGTGGGAATAGGGCTGGGAAGGAAGGTGGGACTGCACTGTGGGAGGGATGGTGAGGAAGGGGCCGGGCCACCCTCGGGTGGGCCTGGAGTGGGGAGCTCTTGGCAGCCCCGGCTGGGAGTGAGGGTGCTGTCAGCCGGCCAGGTTTCTGCCGCTGCCTGGGAAGAGCCCAGCCCAGAGATCCTTATCCAGGGCAGGGACAGAACTGGTTTCTCGACTGGCAGCACCAAGGGGGACAGGGGCAGGAAGAAGCCAAGAGGTCAGGAGGGCAGCGGCAGGCTTGAAGGAGAGGTGGGAGGACCTGACCTGGGGACCCCTGACCCTCACTACAGCAGCAGTCTCAACCACTGGGGGACCTCCATAGGCATCGATTTTGCATCCTATTTGCATATGACGGATTCACTTTCTAGACGGACTGAAGGACCCTCCCAGGTCCAGCAGCTGTCCCTGTGCTGCTATCTTGTCCCTCGTCTTTCTCAGGTATGACTGGCCCAGGCAGGAGAAATCCCTGGTTGGACTCCTCCCCACCTCCCCACCCCAGTCTCTCCCTTTCCACTGACACCTGAAGGGTCCTGAAGTCACTGCGGAGAGAGGCAGAGGAGTCAGCACGAGGTGGGGGACTCTGGAGGACTCTCCTCAGAGCC
Organism: Balaenoptera physalus; assembly: GCF_965194825.1. NCBI lineage: Eukaryota > Metazoa > Chordata > Mammalia > Artiodactyla > Balaenopteridae > Balaenoptera > Balaenoptera physalus. The sequence continues at coordinate 82,255,185 of NC_138882.1, read as the reverse complement.
TGCTCCCTTTCATCCTCCGCTACAAAGGGCCTGGCGGCCCCAGTCCCATCCATCTTGTGCCTGTGGCGGTCCTTAAGCAGCCCTTTGTTGGGACCTGGGGTCAGAGGGCCTGGCCAGCATGCCCCCTCTCCTCTGAGCCCCACCCCTGGGGCCCTTTCTTTCCCCCTCTTCCCCTCCTCCTGAGTATCTCCGCCTTCTCCAGCCTAGATCTCCTGCTGTCCCTGCCCACGCTGCCTTCTCCCATCTTCCCCTCCCCTCGTCTCCTCCCTTTCCTCTCTCTCTCTCTCTCTCTCTCTCTCTCTCTCAGGGCTTCCTGCCTCTGGCTCCACCTCTGCCATTCCCTCCCATGTGGATTCCTGTAACGTGGCTCCTCCTGCCACACATGGGCACAGAGCTGCCCTCAGGTTCTGGAGGCCTCAGAGGTACCCTGGGCCCTGGCTTCCCCAGGGCTTTCTCCTCTCTGGTCTCAGCTGTGCCCTGATTCTCTTGGTTTTGACATTTCTAGACCTTTCTCTCAGCTCCACGCTCCTGTTTCTTGGTGTGTGTGTGTGTGTGTACTTCAGTTTCCCTAAGATGTCGGTGTAGACTGTCCCAGTGCCTGTAAGTGCCCCTGCCATGTGTGCCAGCCCTGACCTCAGGAGAGAATCACACATACCCCCTCCCTTGTCTTTGCCCTCCCTTCCTCTCTGGCTCCTCTTGCTCTGGCCCTTGTTGGGGCTCAGTGACCCAGGCCCCTCTGTTGCCCCAGAGGTTTCACCCTCTCCCTCTTCTCTGAGAAGCTCGGACTCTAGAAAAGACTCTGCCCACGATATCTCACAGAATTTTCAGGATGCATGCAGGGGGTGGGGGCTCCTATGCATTTTCCCTCAAATGCACCGCTGAGTAATGAGGGCAGGTAACAAAAGAGGAGCCCAAGAGGCCTTGGGTTGGGAGGGGAAGCTGGAGAGATTTTCTCACAGGCTGGGCTGGGCTGGGCCAAATGGGTGAGGTGGCCGCTCCCTGGTCCAATCTCCTGGGTCCAGGACTGTAACTTCCTCGTCATCTCAGGCTGGCAGGCAGGCAAGTACTGGAGAAGCAGAGCCAGGAGGAAGGGCCCGCCCAAGGGGAGCCTCCGTCTCAGGGTGGACACACAGCTACTGCTTTCAGAGGACCCCCAGTCTGATGGGGGAGTCCCAGTCCCTGCCCTCCGAGATCTCCTGGGAAAAATAAATGTCTCTTCTGTCTGCCATTCTCAACAACTTTATTCAGAAAGAGACAAGCTAGGCAGAGAAACAAGAGCAGATGCCCCAAATAGACAGACAGAGCTCCAGCCGCAAGGGCCTGGGAAAGGCTTGAAAAAAGACCTCTCCAGGGTGGGAGTGGGGAGTCAAGTTGAGGCGGGAAGGGTAGGCTGGGGAGCCAGCAGCCTGGATTCAGGCCAGACAGAGCTGGAGTCAAGGATGGGGTGAGAGGGGAGGAGGTGATGCCGAAGATAAAGAAAGGGCTCAGGCTGACAAGTTAAGACTTTTCTGGGTTAAACCAAACACAAAACTGGCATCCAGAAGGCTCAGCCTGATTCATTCTTCCATTTCTGAAAACAGCACCATCAGCGACCAAAGCCAGACAGCCATTCTTTTTTTTTTTTCATAAATTTATTTGTATTTATTTATTTCTTATTTTTGGCTGTGTTGGGTCTTCGTTGCTGCGCGTGGGCTTTCTCTAGTTGCAGCGAGTGGGGGCTGCTCTTGGTTGCGGTGCGCGGGCTTCTCATTGCAGTGGCTTCTCTTGTTGCGGAGCACGGGCTCTAGAGCGTGCAGGCTTCAGTAGATGTGGCGCGTGGGCTCAGTAGTTGTGGCTCGTGGGCTTTAGAGGGCAGGCTCAGTAGATGTGGCTCACGGGCTTAGTTGCTCCACGGCATGTGGGATCTTCCTGGACCAGGGCTCGAACCCGTGTCCCCTGCATTGGCAGGCGGATTCTTAATCACTGCGCCACCAGGGAAGCCCCCAGACAGCCATTCTTGACACCTCCCTTTTTCTTCCTCCATTCTAATGCATCACAGTCTGCACCCTCCCCCGAATTTTTCTCCACCTTCTGCCCAAGCATCTCACCAGTCTTCTGATGGCTTTCCTTCACTCCCCCTTTTCTCTGTTCCATCTCCACCTGCCAGAAGAAAATCCTTAGAACACAAATGAAATGCCACCCTTTTTTAAAATCCTTCAATGGCTTCTCATTGCTCTTAGAGTAAAATAAGAAATAGTGGCAATTCCCTGGTGATCCAGTGGTTAGGAGTCTGCGCTCTCACGGCTGAGGGCCCGGGTTCGATCCCTGGTCAGGAACTGAGATCCCACAAGCCGCGCAAGGCACAGCCAGAAAAAAAGAAAGAAAGGAAAAGAAAAGAAATACTTACTGTGGCCCTCAGGTCCTTCAGGTTCCGCACGATCCAGCCACTGATGGCCCCCAGCTGCCAGGCACTCCAGTTATGGGACCTTGAACAGCCCCAAACTGTCCTTAGGGACTTTACCCTGTGGTTCTCTCTGCCTAGAGCACCTTCCCCTCTGCTCTACCCCACTGAGTCCTCCAGGGCCCCCCTAAGTGCTTTGTCCTCCAAAACACCTGCTCTTCTGATGCTCTGCCCACCCCCAATCTAAATGAGGTCTTCTCTATGGCACTGTCTCCCTCTACTCCGCTTCTCCTTCATAGCACCTACCACAACAGGTAATTGCATATTTTTTTATTTTTTATTTTTTTTGGCTGCATTGGATCTTAGTTGTGGCACGTGGGGTCTTCATTGAGGCGTGCAGGGTCTTCGTTGTGGTGCATGGGCTTCTCTCTAGTTGTGGCACCCAGGCTCCTGAGCTCGTGGGCTCTGTAGTTTGCGGCACACAGGCTCTCTAGTTGAGGCACGCAAGCTCAGTAGTTGTGGTTCATGGGCTTAGTTGCCCTGCGACATGTGGGATCTTAGTTTCCTGACCAGGGATCCAACATGCGTCCCCTGCATTGTAAGGTGAATGCTTTACCACTGGACGACCAAGGAAGTCCCTTGCATATTTATTGATGCATTTACTTTTTAACTATCTTTCCCTACTAAAGGTCTGTTCCCCTCTCCCCCACAGGCCCCATGAGGGCAGAGATCTTGTCCATTTTATTCATTTCTGTGTTTCCAGTACCTAGCAGGGTGCCCAGCTCCTAGGAGGCTCTCAGGAAACAGTAGTTGGATGAATAAACAAAAGGGCCCCTCACCTCCCCCACCCCACACTCAGAGAGGGGACTTGCTTACCCAAGGACTCTGCACACTGTCTGCCCGCTCCCTGGCCCTGACCCTCTGCCCTCAGCTGCCGAATGTGGCCTCTCTTGGGGCAGGAGCAGGAGGCTCTGGCCCCAGGGCATCCCGGTCTTGCAGGGAAGAAGAGGCTCCCCAGCCGACACAGAGACTCTGAAACGTGACCACTGACTGTCTGTGCTGATGGAGGGAGAGGCCGCTTCAGGCCGTGTGAGGAGCTAAGCTTTGGAGAAGCAGCTGAATGCCAGTGGGTGAGAGGGCGGCATACCATGCAGGGGAGGTTGGAGCTGAGGCCTGCCTGGAGGAACACACACCCGAAAGGGCAGGGGCCATGTCTTGAAGGGCCTCTGATACCTGTTTGTTTGGACTTTATTTTGGACAAAAAGATGGGGTGCAGCTAAGGGGATTTTGTGTCTTGTTTATTGTTTTTTAAACAGGGCTCTGACATAATAAAATGTATGTTTTGAAGGAGCCTCTGGCAGCACTGTGGAGGATAGATCAGAGACACTAGCAGCTTACTATTTTTTTTTTTTAATTTTATTTTATTTTAATTTATTTTTGGCTGCGTTGGGTCTTTGTTGCTGCACCCGGGATTTCTCTAGTTGTGACGAGCAGGGCTTTCTCTAGTTGCGGCAGGCGGGGGCTACTCTTTGTTGTAGTGCGCGGGCTTCTCATTGTGGTGGCTTCTCTTGTTGCGGAGCACGGGCTCTACGTGTGCGGGCTTCAGTAGTTGTGGCTCAAGGGCTCTAGAGCGCAGGCTCAGTAGTTGTGGCACACGGGCTTAGTTGCTCCGCGGCACATGGGATCCTCCCAGCCCAGGGATGGAACCCGAGTCCCCTGCATTGGCAGGCGGACTCCCAACCACTGCGCCACCAGGGAAGCCCTAAGAGCTTACTATTGCTAAGTGCTATGTACGTAATGAGATTTATTTTATTTAACTATTACAACATCCTTGTGAGGTAGATGTTATATATAATTGCTGTTTTCTAGATTAGAAGCCTGAGACTCATAGCAGCCCTCTTCATTGGAAAAGTGCTCCTTCCCATCCCATGGGATTCTGATGGGATTGTTAATCACCGAGCCAGACCTGTTCCTTGGCCATGGGTGTGGCATGAGGTCCAGGCCTGGACAATCAGTGGGCCCCTTGCTCTGCCAACAGCAACTAGACCAAGGGTCCAAGGGATGGTCATGTGATATAAGCAGAACCAGACTGAGTCCTTCTGGGATGTTGAAGATATAGACCCCGGGAGAGAGTCCCACTTCTTTTTGGATCTCAAGCAGTAACCATGTAAGCTTGGGGCATATGAAGCCAATTTCCTATGATTTAGAGAATATTTCTGTGTGATAGGATTGAAGGTGACCAATGTACAAGGAAACAGAGGTGAGCAGGATGGATGCAAAGGGAGAGGCTGATGTACTTGTTTGGGTCCCTGGATTTAGCCACACTTGAAGCTAGACCCAGCTGAAACTTCCCAGTACATAAGCTATTAAATTACATTATTTTGTGTTTAGTTCAAAACTATACATGTACTCCCCCACCATGTTCAGAGCAGCACAATTTACAATAGCCAAGACATGGAAAAAAATCCAAGTGCCCATCAACGGACGATTGGCCTAAGAAGACGTGGCATGCATATATATATATATATATACACACACACACTATGGACTATTACTCAGCCATAAGAAAGAATAAAATATTGTCATTTGCAGCAACATGGATGGACATAGAGATTATTATACTAAGTGAAGTAAGTCAGACAGAGAAAGACAAATATTATATATCACTTACATGTGGAATCTAAAAAAATAATACAGGGAATTCCCTGGTGGTCCAGTGGTTAGGACTCCACACTTCCACTGCAGGGGGCCAGGGTTCACTCCCTGGTCAGGGAACTAAGATCCCGCAAACCGGGCAGTGTGGCCAAAAATAAATAATAATAATAATACAAATGAACTTGTTTACAAAACAGAAACAGACTCACAGACATAGAAAACAAATTTATGGTTACCAAAGGGGAAAGGGGATGGGGGAGGGATAAATTAGGAGTATGGGAATAACAGATACACACTAACATATAAAATAGGTGAACAACAAGGATTTACTGTATAGCACAGGGAACTATATTCAGTATCTTGTAATAGCCTAAAATGGAAAAGAATTGAAAAAATATATATATATATATCCGAATCACTTTGCTGTACACCTGAAACTAACACAATATTGTAAACCAGCTATACTTCAATTAAAAACAAAAACAAAAACAAAAAATCCAGACAACTGAAGCTCAGAGACACTAAGTAACTTGTCTGAGGTCACACAACTAGCAAGTGGCAGAACTAGGATTTGAACCTCTCTTATTCTAACACTTGTGCTCATTTCGCCCTGTCACAGCATGATAATGTAAAGAGCAAACAGGCAAACCAGTTAGGAGGTGAGCAATGAGAAAGCATGGTCTAGGGCAGTGGCCTGGGGAAGCAGGGCAGGCATTTGAGAGAGATCATGATGGAATTTGGGAAGACACAGGACAGACCTGAGTGTGGAGGCTCAGGGAGGTGAGTGGGAGGAGGACCCAAGGGGCCTGGAAGACCCAGGAGACAGGGCAGATGGGGCAGAGTGAGGGATCTCAAGGCAGAGATGGGTTTGTCTCAGACACAGAGGATATCTGGGCAAGAGCAAGGCCAGCCTGTGGGTGGTGACGAGCTCATCTGGAACCAGGTGGGAAGCCAAGGCCAGGCCCGGGGTCGTCCACAGATTGGGGTTGGAGGAGAGAGAAGGAACAACTGGAGGAGGAGGAAGCTGTGTCACCATCATGGGAGAAGGTGGGAATCAGTGTCACCATCATGGGAGAAGGTGGGAATCAGTTCCCCAGCGCCTGCTCAGAGTCAGGGGTGCCCTGGTGGCCTTGGAAGCCAGAGCAGGAGACAAAGGAGGCTGGAGGAGGGGAAGTGAAGGTGATGCTCATGGATTCAGCAGCAAATGAGGGGGTGGTGATGAGAAAGGTGAAGGGAAGGTGGTTCCCTCCCAGGTGTGTGAGTCGCACCGGTGCTGCTGAAACATCGACTCTCTCACGCTGCAATTCAGAGGCGAAGTTGAACTCAGGTGACTTACCCAACCCCTTCCCAATGAGCCAGAGACAGGTTTTATTTTCTAAAACATTTTAATAAAATTAACCAATAAATATTCTACACTGTATGGGCTACAGGGACAAAGAGTGGAAGACAGAGGGCCGGTCTTCCCAGTCAGGCCCTCGGGTCCCCTTGCAGAAAAAGAGAGAGACGGTGCTCTGGGCTGGCTTGGGGCTGGGACTGCTCACTTGGGATGGGGGGAGTGATTCTGGAACGGGTGATCTGGGGTCCTGCCATCCATCCCACTTTGTTGGTGTATGGGAGGAGAGGAGGGGCCAAAAAAAGCAGAGCCCCTGCAGGAGGCATCCTAGCACCCCCAGAAGTGACTGGGGTGAGGGGAGAGCTAGCCTAGAAGGAAAGAATGGGGGAGGGGCAGCCCATGGGGCAGTGAAGCAGGGAGCATGGGCTGGTGGCGGGCTCTGGCGGCTCTTGGGCCACAGCCACTCACTCTCGGACATAGACCCTGGTGCACACGATGTCGTCCGCCGTCATGGTCTGAAAGGGGAGAAGTCATTGTTAGCCCGGGAGGCCCCTGGGTCCTGTGCTTGGGAGCAGCAGGGTTGAGTGGAGGTGTTCTGCTTGACCTCCAGGTCCAAACCTACTTCTTGGCTCAGGACTGACAGGTAAGAGCTGGTCACAAAATGCCTGGGCATCATGGGATGGAGGACAATACAGCCCCAGGGGTCCATCCTAAGTCTTTCTCCCCAAGCCAGGAAGATGCCCGCAGAGAACTGTTGGGACCTCTCAGCGCATGTCCTTTGCTCCACACGGAAGGGACACACTTTTACGTTTGCACAAGGACACTGTATGGGACAGGGACAGCCTAGTCCTGCCCCAGCAGCCTCATAGGAGACGGGGAGACCAGCCACAGTTGTTCTTAAATCTCCTGCACCCTGGAATGTCCTGGAAAATCTCTGAAGGTAGCACTGGGCTTGCTCTGAGCTGAGAGGACGCAGGCCTTACCAGGATCAGCTCTCCATCATTGGTCAGTTCTCTGGTCCAGGAGGTCTTGGGACCCTCTCCCTTCAAAAGCCTCTGCTCGCAGACCATTTTGTTCTCACTCTCCCATTTTACCAGGCTCTGCATGAGAGGGTGGTCAAGTGAGGTGGGCCCACAGCAGGGACAATGCTGTGAGAGGTATAGGGGATGCACCCCGTTTCTACCCACCACCACTATCTAGGTACTTTCTCCATTGGAACTGGAGGAAAGACTCTAGGAAAAGACTGGAAAATGTCATGTTGAGAGGCAGGGCAATAGATGCCATGACCCTGAGGGACCCCGTCCCGGCACGCACCTTACAGGGTCTCCCGTCCACAGTCTGCTCTTCAAACTCTTCTCCGATATTGAAGTTGATCTCCGTGGTACGCACGGTGGTAGAGGTTTTGATGTAGAAAGTGTCTCCCTCCTGTTTGATCTCCACTGCTGGCTTGGATGCTGCAGCCACGGCGATCTTCCTCAGCATCACGTTCACCCCTGGAGGGAGAGGAGGGGCTCGACTTTTATGGGCGCTCCAGGCACCTGTCTCACACTCTCCCCAGGGACAGCAGGAGCAGGCTAAACTGTGAGCAGCTGGGAAGAGGGGCTGGGTGCCTGGGTGTCCAAGAAAGTACCTTGGAGGGAGGACAGGTGGTACAGCCCTGATGGCTGGTGGGTTCAGGGAGGAGGGACAGAGAGGCAGTGCCCTGCCCTTGGGAGTTCTGCTTCTAGCTACGGCCCCACCTGGATGAGTCAGCAGCCCTGGATCGGGATCCCCAAGTCTCAGCTCTTCACTCGGTTCTTGGGGGCAGCTTCCCCCTATTCCTCTCATCCTGCTACAGCTCACCTTGGCTCAATTCACCTCACTTTTGGTCCTTTGTCCACCCTGCCGGAGACCATCTGCTGGGGTGGGCTCACCAGAGTCACTGCGTCTGCACCCCCGCCCAAGTGCAGGGCAGGCCTTCCCCAGCCAGGCCTCACCACTCACGTCCTGGAGCAGGGGCCACTTCCCTCTCTGCCCACTCACCTCCCCTGTCTTGTGGCCTTTATTTGCTGAGTCTCTGTCCCTCCCCAGGATGAGAAGGAGCAGGGATTCTCAGCAGGGGAAGAGGTGGGACAGCTGTTTCCCCCTACAGAATGGTCAGCAGCCTGGGGACACCACAGGCTGTGAAATAAGATCCATTAGGCCATGATTTCCACCTGGCTCACCCTCCCTTGCAGGCTGGGTGACCCTGGGCAAATGGCTTAACCTCTCTGAGCCTTAGATTCCACAACTGTAAAATGGAGACAGTAACTTCTTCAAGAGCTTATCACATGGGATGATGTGTGTTTAGGCCCTAGCACACACAGTGCCAGGCACATCTTTATGTTTTCAGGAAACAATAGCTACTCTTATTGTTGTTGTTATTTTCACTGATAAAAGGGAGGCAAAGAAAAAGCCAGAGTTGGGGCTCAGACAAAGTTCCCTGCATCGGACTCCTGCCCACCTGCCCTCCTGGAACAGAAAGGGACACTCCCCTCCCCTGATGTGGGCCCGACTCCAGGAACAACCACCCCACTTCAGGGGTCAGGTCTTCTCATTCAGCCTCTGTGGATTCAGAGTCCCTGTGCTGTCCCCCTAGCTTTTCCCAGATTGGACCCCTTCTCTCTATTCCCTAGTTATTTAAAAGGGGTAGAGGAGCTGGAGAGAGCAGCCCTCTGACACGAAGTCAAGCAAGCAGGGAGGCACCTCTAGTCAGGGCCCAGGTCCAAGCTCTACACCGCTTCACCTGGCCTGGCCTCCTGCCCTGAACTGGAGCAGAACGCTTCAGGGAAGCAATGGGTGGGATGAGGGGCCAAGTTGGGCTGGGCCAGGCAAGTGGGATTCCCTAACTCCCAATGCGGTCCAGACCCCCTGGCCCTCCTCCAGACCTGGGTCCCTAGAGAAACAAATCCCCTTTCCCCTCGGCACCAGAGCAGACCCACTCTATTCCAGACAGAAGGGAGTGGGAGGAAGCCCTGTCCCTCAGGAGCCCCAGGAGCCCACTTCTTGGCTGCCGATCTCTTGGGTCCAGGGAGAAATGACTGAGGTTCCCAGGACCAATTGACTTGGTAAAAGAGACATATCCCACTCCACCTCCTTGGACAAAAAGACTACTTCACTCTCTGGTGCGACCCAGGAAGTCCATCCTGTTATCCATCTTTCCCGTTATAGGAACAGGAGCTGCTAGCTATGTGTCATGACCATCACACTGGATGGGACGGGTATCCCCCAAACACCTGAGCATCCCTCCCCAGGAGAGAGACTCTTGCACAGGACAAAGAGGGGTGAGAAGGGACTGAGGTTCCTGCGGAAGCAAGGCTAGGTCCAGAGGAGACACCCCTCCAGCCAGCTTCTGGTACCTGTGGTGCTGGGGCCAGGCTCAGCCAACCTTGGCTGATTCAGGACTGTGTTTGTCTAACGGGTCTGTTTTCAATCTGCCCCCCAGCAAGCCCTGAGGAGGGCACGTGGCTCTGAGAGACCCCGCAGGGAGGACAAACAGACTGAAGACAGACAGACAACAAGGTTGGGTTTGGGATCTTATCCTCCAGCTGGGGCCTGGGGGTGTGCCAGGCCACTGCCTCCTCCACTGGGGAGAGGGGCCAGAATCCAGAGAAGTTGGGGGAGGGAATGGCATCTAGGCTTTCTGAAGGGAAAATTTTTATCCTTTGGCAGGATCTTGGCGGCACGCGGGATCTTGGTTGCAGCATGAGGCATGCATGCGGGATCTAGTTCTCCGACCAGAGATCAAACCCAGGCCCCCTGCACTGGGAGTGCGGAGTCCCCATTGGACCACCAGGGAAGTCCCTGGATCTTTAATTTCAACAAGGGTAGGGCAAGAAAGGCTGACATGATTACAAGAAATACTGTGGTCAGACTGCAAGAAGAACTAACGGTAAGGAAGGATGGAAATCCCTGCTTTCCTCACTGCATTCCAGACCCTTCCTAGTTCCTGACTCAGTTCTACAGCACCCTGCCCCACACAGGGTGCCCTCTGCTCATTCCAGCTGGGGTCTCTCTGTTCAGTTCAGAAATTGATGGCTCCCGGGTTTCCAGGTGGCTTCCCAGTGGCGGGGTCCTTGACTAACCTCCATCTCTTTGCAGAGCCCTCTCCCCAGCCGGCCCAGGCTTTCCCCCACCTCCCCAGATACCAGAGGGCACACAGAAGTTGGGAAGGGCAGTCTGGGTAGATTCAACTTCCTCCACCTTTAACCAACAGACCTAGCTGGGCTGCAGCCCGTCTCCAGGGAGGCAGGGAGAAGAGAATTCGGATTTTCTGAAAGGGAGGGGATGGCTGGGGTTTCACACGAAGCCATTTGTTGAAATCTAAGAAAGTGATAATTATCCAGAGCGAGTTTAGGATTCTGGAGCTGCTCGCTGTAGGAAAATATTTGTCTCACAGATGGAGGGTGGGGGGAGCAGAGTGGAAAAGTTCTGAAAGGGGAAGAAAGGGGGATCTGGGGGCCCTGCGGTGACGGATCACCTGGTGGGTGGAGCCCCGCGCAGAGAGATATGGAATCTGCCCGGGGATTGGGTTACCTGCGGGGGGCAAGGGGAAGGAGGCAAGAATGCCTGGGGTGGGGGTGGGAGGCTCGGCTGGGTAGGGACCCAGGCTCCCAGCCTGGATGCAGGGTTTGCAGATTCCGAACTGCGGAGAACCCCACTGCCTCACCCCAGGGAATACCGACCTCATGCTTCTGGTTTCTACTTGATTCAGAGGCTGAGTCGCCGCAGGAGTTGGCGTCTGTGGGCGCCCCGCCAGAGGAAGAAGGATTTAGGTGTTCGGACCCAGCGCCCCGGGACCCAGGCTTCTGACCCCTATTCTTGGGAATGCAGGCGCCCAGCTTCCCACGCCCTGATTCCAACTTCCCTTTCTTTCTCGTACCCACCTCCGAGGCCTCGGGGCCCCCTCTCATCTCCCGGGGGCTCAAAAATCTCCTTACCCAGAACTTTGAGCAAATCCTCGAAGTTCTCCGATCGGATGATCTTCCAGTTGCCAGAGAAGTTGGGCATGGTGGCGGTGCTAGTGGCGGTCCCCTTAGATCCTTCGGCTGGAGCACTGGACGCTGAGTCCTTTAGTCGAAAGAGATGTCTCCGCCGCCTTCGCCGGGTGGTGAGACTCAGGAACCAGGACTCGTCCGAGGACAACCCTAAAGCCGGCCTGGGCTCTCGCGCGGGCAGCTTTTATACCCTTCGTGGACCCGCCCTTGCCCAAGAATGAGGTGGCCCCGCCTCCCGCTCCCCCCCCCCCTCCACCCCACCTGGGGGGCCTTGAGCCCCGGCCCTGCATTACCACCCCACCCCCACTCCCACCCCGTCCTCTGGATCTAGCCCAGTGGGCGGGTCCAGAATTCGCTGAGAGGGCCCGAGATTGCTGGCTCCCGCGCCAGTGGGTGGATGAGGAGGCGGACGGAGGGCTAGCCCTCGGACTGGGCTCTCAACCGAGAGGAGAGGGCGCTAGGCCCGGGGCACAGATGCTGGGCTCTCATGTCCTGCAGTCCGAGGCACAGGGTCGCACCTCGCCTGTTCCCCATCCCTGCCCAACCTGACACGGTGCGCTCGACTCCTTGGCGCCGGACACCCGGCGACACCACCGGCGGGTGAACCCCTGCTTGCAAGCCAGAGCTGGGGAAGAGAGTGGGCGGCCGAGCTCCGGCTCCACTGAAGCTTGAGCTGGGTCCAGTGTGACCGCTCCGAACTCAAAGAGTTCGGCTGGGGACCCCTGGGGTTCAGGGGCCAGGCACCTAAGTGAGGCAGCGGCGCCCCCTGCTGGAACAACTCGAAGAGGCTGGGAGGGGGCTTCACCCGCTACCCACCACCCTCGACTCCCCACCCGGTATGCGGCTCCAGTAGCGCCTGCGGACGGTGGAAGTTGGCGCAGGGAGACTCATTCTTCTTAAAGCGTTGGGCGGCCATCGAAGGGTTAAACAAGAGCCTGGAGCGCCAGGCTGGGGAGGGCAGAGGTCACAGCCAATCACTTGACACGAGCTCTTTATTACGGTGCTTTCTCTGTCACTCGGCTCCCCAGACCCCCGAGGGAATCGCAGTAGGCGGCAGGGAGGGGAGGCGGGGACTGAGGCGCGGAGCCCTCGGCGCGCCGCCCTGCCACCTAGGTTGGGGGTAGTCTGGGTGCCCCGGGGAAGGGGCGGAGCGGGGTCTCAGGTGTCACCATTCTGAGCCGTAAAACGGGCGGAAGGAGAGGCCGCCCCTCCGTGAGCGGCTTTGAAGTGGGAGATCAAAGGAGGGGGCAGGGAACGGCTCCCCGCGGAGACCCAAGTGGCAGTGAGCGAGACCCCGGGGGGAGACAGAGAAACAGAAATGGAAGTCAGGCAGGGAACCTCGGAGACAGGCCGGGAGACCCGAGGCCGCCGACCGCAGAGGGTGCGGTACCCCGAGCGGGCGGAACCCGGGGGCCTGTCCAGCGCTGAGGGACACGGCGGCCCAGCTGCCCTCGGCGAATCCGTGCACGTGGCCCCGATGCCCGTACCGCACCGCACCCCCGCCACCCTGCCGGAGCTGTCCTCCCAGCTTCTTCCGAGGCGGGGAAGAAAATCCCCACATCTGGTCCCAGCCCTGGGTTCCTGCCCTGGCCCCTCCCTGCCAGCGTGGCCATGGGTGGAGCAGAGGACAGGCTCTCCGAGACTCTAAGCCCTTTCCCTTAGAGCCCCGGAACGGTCTAGGGAGGCAGGGGCCTTAGTTGGGGAGGAGCGCGGAGGAGGAGAGCCAAGGGAGAGGGGCTGGAGGATTTACCAAAGACACACTGGAGGTCGAGCCTCTGTGCTGTAAAGAGGAAAATCTCTAAATTATGGGTGTGTAGGAAAAAAATAATGCAACTAGGGTGACTCTGGAGCAGGAGGGATGGAGATTAGACTGTAGAAAGGACTTCTCGACAGGGTCCCACCCTGCAATAACCAATAAAATGTCAATTCTGAAGAAGGGAGCTGAATGCTCCAGCCTGGTTTTAGGGTTCCAGGTTTGGTGTGGGAGAGTTTATTTGGGGGTGTGGTTGGCCTGGTCTTCTGGAAGTGAGGGGGCAGCAGGTCGAAGGGCTCTCGGAGGATGGACAGACAAAAGCAGAGGTGGTGGAGGGAAGGGGGTGGTCCCTAGGGGGTGCTCAGGGCCTGGGGTTAAGGCACTGCCTGTGCTCCTCCCCCATCCACCCGGCTCCAGCAACGCTGTAGGTAAAGGGAGGGGGATTAGATTCTGACAGTGAAATCAGGCTCCCAGCCAAAGGGATGAGAGGCTGGGGGAGGGAACATGGCGGAAAGCAGACTCCTGCTGCCTCTCCTTCCCCCTCACTGCCCCCTACCTCTTCCACCCAGGTCCCATGTCCACCTCCACTCCAGCCCTCTTGAGACCCCAGCCAGAATAGTCCAGTCTCCTCCTCAATATGCATCCCTCCTGCTGCAAAAGAGAAGGGCCAGTGTTGGCCCTCTCCCCCACAAGCCTTGTGACCAAGGATGTAGAAACCTCGCTCAACAGATGGTCACCAGAATGAGGGAGCCTAGACCTGCAGGAGCACAGAGGAGGGATGTGATCTGGCTGAGGAAACTGGAGAGGCTGGAGGTGGGGGCTCCCTGGGGTGGAGGAAGGAGGCCTGGGGCCACTCCCCTCCCTTCATTTCCTCACTCCCCCCACTGGCCAGGCAGCCAGAATTTCCAAAAAGACAGAAGTAAGACAAAGGAAAGTTGGGCTAGGAGGGGAATTTTTTCCAGATGTGCTTGTGGTTTGGCAGCTCTGGGCCTGAGCTTCAGCCCCCGCACCCCAACCCTGGCTGAGGGAGGTGGGCAGAGGGTCCAGAGCATGGTGCTGCGCAGCTAGGCTGGATGTCTCAGCCTGCAGCAGCCCTGTTACCCCACAGAAGCATGGAGGTTCATGTGTAAGGGGTGCTTAGGGGAGATTCAGGGGAAGGGGTTGGGGGACTGGGGTTGGGGGCAGTGGGATGAGAGGGCTGGGGGTGCCGGGAAAGGGGGCTAACAGAGGAGGCTGGGGGAGCCTAGGGGCAAGGGGCAGGGGCTAAGGCCCTGAAACCAGGCGATGGGGAGGAGTTTAGCCAGCATCAGTCATTCAGTCACAACTGGCTTTAATTTCCCGCTGGGATCCATAAGGAGAAGGAATTTCCTAGTGTCGCTGGCCTTTTAATTATGACCAAATCTGCTGCAGATCTCCTGGGGCAATGCGTTCCCCTTTCTAGGAGCCTTGGTCATACTCCTCTTGGGGTTCCCCTAGGAATTTGGAGACTCAGGTGGGGGAGGGTGCCTAATTGGTGAGAAAAGCTGGGGGAGCAGAGGCAGGATGGGGGTGGGGTGGGGAGGAAACCAACCAGCTTGAGAGAGTTAGGAAAGAAACACTCTGGGGCTTTGTTCCTGTTGCAGTGTGGCTATGAGGAAAGTGGCTGGTTTTGAAGAAGGAATGGAGATGGGTGGGCTCTGAATGGTTGCAAGAGTGTGGGTGTGAGTAGATGTAGATGCTCCCCCACTCCTCTCCATTCCCTTGAAGCTGAGTGGGGGAGGAGTGATGGGAAGAGTGGGAGTGTCATGAACCCCTCACCCTCACCCCCAACGGGGACCAAGGAGATTCTCTGGCCAAAGCCAGCACTTGTAGAAGGGCCTCACCCTGACCAGTGTTATTGCATCTGCTGGATCACAGAGTTTGTTGGCTGGGAGTCACGTAGAAATTAAACCCAGGTGGGGCTGGACACCTGGGTCTCTGCCACTCAGGGTAGGGGCAGCAAATAAAGCAGGACTTCTATAGAGGGTGGGGAAGTCGGAAAGTAGAAGAGAGGAGTTGGGAGTGCCTGGGGCAGGACAGCTGTGTCTCCTGGCCTCCCTGAGCCCTCAGGATTCCACTCAGCACCAAATGTAGACTTAAGCATCCTGCCTCCTAGTCTGCTCTGATCCTCGGTACCGAAAGGGGTGTTCCATTCGTGTGTCTCCCTGGGTTTAGGGACCAGCCCTTTTCAAATCTGGTAAGGCCGGCTCTGATTCTCCCCAAATGAAATTGCCATTGCAACAGGATGGATGGCAGTTAGACCAAAAAAGAGCTTCCAGCAAGCTAAAGTGCAAGCTGGGAGACAGAGATCTAGAAAGGAGGCAACTCATTTCCCAGGAACATTTGGGCACACGGGAGAGACCCTGGGAACTAAGGAAGGCATGAGCAGAGAATCTGAGCGACCAGGGGGAAGGGGCGGCTGGACTCAAAGGCAGGGGATGACAAGTGGCCTCCGGGGCCAGCCCCGGGGCCCTGCAAAGAGGGAGGTAAATATGTCCCAGTAGGGTCAGACCCGCAGGGTGTAAGGAGGGGACTGACTGTGACAGGAGGGATGACAGTTAGACCAGGGGAGGATCTGCACCGCACCCAGGCAGCCAGGCGGCTCCTCTGTTGTTTTTGGCTCTGCTACCTGGTTCCCAGCTCCGTCTGCCAACGCTTTCCTCAGGGCTGGGCCGGGCACACTGAGCCGGGCAGGCTGAGCAAGGGAGGGGAGAAGGAGGAGGTGGGGATGCACTGGCTGAAGACGTGTCCGGATTGAATCTCTTTCGCCTGAGAGAGGCCCCTGGCTCTGCTCGTCTTTTCAGGGGACAGGCGCAGAGGTGTGGGCAGTCACTGAAGAGCCTGGAGACCCCCTGCACAAGGCCTGGCCACCACTGCACTGATTCTATTCCTTGACCCTGGGCTCTTTGTTCCTCTGTCCCTCTACCGTGGCTCCACCACCTAGACTTTGCTTCTTGCCAGTCTGGCATGGGAGGTCATCCCTTTCTCCACGTAGGGCCCTGCTCAGTTTTCTCTCCTACTGCAGTGAAAGGCACCAAACCCGACTCCCCTTCCTCTGGAGCCTCCATGCTTCTCAGAGAACCTCCAGGCTGAGGTGGGGATTCAGTGTGGCCGGGACTGTTGGTAGCAGTTGTCAACATCTGAAGCTGGATGGGCCTGGACCTGACTCTGGCCAGCTGTGGCCCCTCCCCACCTTCTGAAGGAATCCCCCCAGGGCAGCACTGCTGGATGAAGAAGTCAGTCACCACCGTGACCTGCAGTTAAACTCCTCTTAGCTTTTATGATGCAGTGACTAGGGCCAGACCCCTCTGCCATTTCCACTCCCTGCCCTGCACTGGCCCCTTAACCCCTGGCAGCGCAAGGCAGGAGGGAGAAGGCTGTAGCTATGACAGGTTTGGCAGCCTGGACACCTGGGTTTGCATGGCACCTGGGGACAGTGGCTAACCCTGGAAAAGATGAACAGCCTGCAGTCTAGCCCAAGACTGGTTCTGGGGAGCCCGAGCCATCTCCCAGATGCCTCCTCTCCCACTCTCTGAGGATGGCAAATGGAAGAAGAGCCAGGGGTCTAAAGAACCCTTCTCTCCATTGAGATGATCTGGAGTTTCTAGAGGAAGAAAGAAATCGGCAAGGCTGCAGACTGGATGGGTGCTATATTCCTCCTCTGGCCTGAACTGCAGAAGGTGGGCGCTGGGCCAGATAATCAGACTCTGGGATTGAAGAGGAAAGAGCCAGGAGGGAGGCGAGAAGGGCGAGAAGAAACTGAGGGGGCCCCAGGTCTGGGCTTTGAGGTTCTGGATGGAGACAGAAAGAGGGTGTTGGACTCACTGTCCCTGGGGCGGGGGGGCAGGGTAAGGGGGGCTGATGGGTCAGACTCAGGAACGTCGGCCAGCTTGGGGAGAACACCTCTTCAAAGCTCCTTAGCTCTCCCATTTCCCTCCTGTCTCTAGCCCCCAAATGCAGCTACTGTCTCCAGATAAGACCTAGTAGCTTGGGACTCCCCTGGTGGCGCAGTGGTTAAGAATCCGCCTGCCAGTGCAGGGGACACGGGTTCGAGCCCTGGTCCGGGAAGATCCCACATGCTGTGGAGCAACTAAGCCTGTGCACCACAACTCCTGAGCCCACGCGCCTAGAGCCCGTGCTCCGCAACAAGAGAAGCCACCACAATGAGAAGCCTGTGCACCGCAACGAAGAGTAGCCCCCGCTCGTTGCAACTAGAGAAAGCCGGCGCACAGCAACGAAGACCCAATGCAGCCAAAAATAAATAAATAAATTAAAAAAAAAAAAAGACCTAGTAGCTTGGCCCCCAGCCTGGCTCCTAGGGGCCTATGGAAACCAGCTGTGCTAATGGCTCCAGGAAGGAGGCTGAAGCTACAAGAGTCGGGTAATAAGTGCCAGCTTCCCCAACACCAGGGCCCTTCTTGCTGCAGACCAGGCCCAGGCCAGTGGGCCAGACTCCCTGTAGACAGAATCAGAGGTGCAGGGGGATTTGAGCAGAGTAAGGGAGGGCCCCAGGAGCCCAGATTCCTGGTCCCTGCCCCCATCCTCCCATCTTGAGCAGGCAGGGAATTAAGAAGGGATACAAGAGTTCAGAGTCTGACCCCTTTGCCAGGCTAGGACCTTGTCCTTCCAGTGACCCTGCCATCCCACCCCTCCTTATAGCAGGGCTGGAGACATGGGAGGGTGGGGGAGGCCCCAGACTGACCTAGCCCTAATGGCTTTCCCTGGGCAGCATGAACAAAATGGGAAAAAGATGTGTGAGGTGGGAAGCTCTGATTTCCTTTCCCCTGTAGGCTCCAGCTCTGGAAAATGTTAGCTGTCAAAGAGAGACTGTACAGTCTCCCTGCCTCCCCCAACCCAGTACTCCTTACCCCATCCCATCCACCAGGGCCCCCCAGCCTGCCCGGATTCCCAGAGGGCACTGGGCTAGTGCCTGTGAACTTCAGCTCGCCAGGCTGAGGACACACATTGTTGTGACAAAGCCTCCACCTCCCCCCCCACCCCCCGCCCCGGCCTGCGTCTTCTCCACCAACCTGGGAAAGACATCCAAGCGGGAGCTTTGGCACTTGGGATCCTCAGGGACACGTCCCTGGGGGATCAAAGGAGCCAGCAGCTCCTGGATTTCACAGCTGCCAACCTCTCGCCACGGTCTCACGCCTCCTAAATCCCAGCTCTCTAGGACTGTCAGCCACACATTTCCAGGTTTCCAGATGACCTGGATTTTTGGTTAGTCTTCCCACTGAGCTTGCAGTAACTGGCCTAGAGAGGGAGCCATCCTGAGTCAAGGACACACAGGGTGTGCCTTTCTCCCTGCTTGCGGGCAGTGTGGTCTCGTTGGGCCAAGTCTCCTCTGATGAGCTCCCTGACCCGCTGGTGCTAGGTTCCTAGGAGCCCCAGGGAATTGATTCCAAAGCTGGGAGGAGGCAGTTCCTGCCTTGGAGTGGAGAGTGGGCATGAGGGTGGGTTCTAACCTAGCAGAAAGGCAACAGAACACTCTGCCCTTTCCCCAGCCTGGGGCCCCTTTGATCTGACCCCAGATCCACCCTCCCACCCTTCAGGAAAGCTTCCCAGACCTACCCACTCTGCCAGCTCAGCCCGGCGTCCAAGCCCCAGCCTTAGGTCTCCAGCTGTCAGGCTGGATTATCTGCCTCTGCCTCCCTGTTGGTCCTGGGTGTGGGCTCCACCTCCCTCCCCAGCTCCCAGGGCAGGGGCAGTCTGCCTTCTTCCTCCTTTGGTTATGGTTTGGATCCGTCTCATGGAATCTTTCCAAGAAGCAACCGAGCAGGATTCCACAAGGTAGAAGGGAGTGAAGAACCTGCCCCTTGGGGAAGCTGCCTCTGGTCTAGGGATGCCAGACAATTTAGGTTCCTGGTGCTGCGTTGGGACAGGGGGGTCAGGGTCACAGGCACAGGGCCCAATCCTCAGTGCCCAGGTCTGGGAAAGGAGTGGCTCTGACTCTGAACCCACCACTGTGCAACAACTTTCCATGTACTGTCTTGGGTCTGTTTGATTCCAAAGCTTTGCTCTTAAACACTTCAGAGTGGAATTCAGTTGAGCCTGGAGGAAGATTAAGATGTACTTGTCTTTCCATGGCAAATTCTTAAAAATACCTTCTCTCTCTGCCTCTTCCCACCACCCCCATCTCTCTCAAAATCCTATGCATTATATACACTGTTTCAAAGAAAGCACAGAGTTGATGGTATCCCTAAATAAGGCTAGAAGCCTTACATATTAAAGAAAGAAACAAACAAAACCAGCAAGTCAGCACAGTTAAGCGGTGGGAGGGCAGAGAGGAGAGTGGAGCAAAAACCTGTGCAGCAGTTCCCACAGGCCAGGGGCTGGGGTGGAAGGGACTCACCAGGACCCCTCCCCTAGCAGTGCCACTAGATGTCACTTACCCATTTAGTCACTGCCCGAAAGAGATAGTGCAACCCTGTCTGCCCAGAGTCTGCAGCAAATCTCCACCCCTGACCATCCTTGGGTCCCCAGCTTCTGAGGGTGCATGTACTTCCTGAGCTCTCTTTGGTGGGCTAGTGTATACAGGAGCTTGGGTGAGAGTTGAAAAGCCAAAGATGTCGGTCTTGGCTTAAACATTTGTTCAGCATCAACCACACCAAAGATCGTCCATGTGTATGTAAAGTTAGTCTCAAGTGAGGCCACTTACCACATCCACTGCCTCAACTCCTATCATCTCTTGCCTAGATTACAGCAAGAGTCTCCTCTTTGGTTCTCTGTTCCCACTCTCCTCCCTTCACAGCAGTCAGGGGGAGTCCTTTAAATCCTGAGTCAGTTCACACCAGTCTGCTCAAAACCCTGCACTGGTTCCCCATTTTGTGCAGATATTAAGCCCAACTCCTTACGATGGCCTACAAGGCTCTATATTATCTGCCTGTATCTCCCCCTGCTCACTAACCCCAACTCCTTCCCCCTTCCCCTTGGCTTTCCCTGTTCCAGCCATGCTGGCCTCCTTGCTGCTGCCTAAATACACCAAACATTCCTCCTGCCTTTGCACCTACCTCTTCCTCTGGAATGTTCTTCCCCTAGATATTTACATGACTTGCTCCTTCACTTCTTTCAGGTCTGCTCAAATGTCACTTCCTCAGAGAGGTCGTCTCTAAACAGCCCATCTAAAATCTTATGTACACATATCTGCCTTATCCCCTTACTTTTCCTCATGTCACTCATCACCCCACTACAAGGGAAGTTCGTGCAGACTTTGCTAGCCTACAACAGTACCTGGCACATGGTTTGTACTCAATAAATATTTCTTGAACAAGTGAATGAAAAGTGAATGACATCAACCAAAATCAATGACTACTAAGGCTGAAAGAAATACCTGTCTCTCATTAGTACTCTTGTTCCTGGCTTAATCATTTATTTAACTGTCCTTGATAGGTGCATGAAAGAGGTACTCTGACAAACATCAGGTCTGAAAACGAGAGTGATATAGCCCTGGCGGAGGCCATGACCGCTGCCTGGGAGGCCTCAGAACTCTGCATGCTTCTCCATGATGCCTCAGCCGCCCTCTTAGAAATCCCTGACCCAACTCTTTGAGGCTCACGCCATATGTTTATTGCATCTTCAACTCCTTGTTTGCTGCATCTATCTACCTCAGGTCCCTAAGGATCTAGCTCAGGCTCCCCATCCTCCTGTTTCTAATCCTGCTGCTGGGGAGTTCCCTGGAGGTCCTGTGGTTAGGACTCCACGCTTCCACCGTAGGGGGCACGGGTTCGATCCCTAGTCAGGGAACTAAGATCCCACGTGCCGTGCAGTGCAATCAAAAAGAAATCTATCTATCTATCTATCTATAGATATAGATCCAGATATATAGATATATAGATATATAATCCTACGGCCAGCCACCTGGGGGCTTCCAGCACTTACTCAGTAGGTCAGCCTCTCAGGTCCTTGACTCCAAGGACTCCAACAACCTCATCTCCATCTCAGTTCAGACACTCACCTCCGGGACCACACACTGTCCTCCCATTGTGGCCTATGCAGCCACAAGCATTTAAACTCTCCACTTCTCTGTTTGGGCTGCCGAGTGATGCTAGAAAAAACTGTGACAAGCAGCTTGCGGCTTGCAGCTTGCAGTGCTTCTGCAAATTCAGCTTCTGACCTCAGTCAGGAACTCTGCCGTTGCTCAGAGGCCCTTCCTTGTGTTCTCGGTCAGCTCACTCTCCCGTCTTCTCAGTGGCTGCTGCAAACTGTCTTTATTCTTCCCAAGCTCCTGTCCCCTGACTTCCCCCTCATACTCAGCAGACCACTCTGCCTCCGATTGAATGAGCAATCGAGGTCACCAGGTGCTAATCACTTTATTCCACCGTCATCCAAAACCATCTCCATCTGCCCTACCCGTTCCTTTTTCCTTTCTGTCCCAGAAGACAAGGGATCCCTATTGCTGGCCAAGCCTAAGCTTGGCATCCCTTCCCCCTACTCTTTCAGGATCCCCTGTAGCTTACTTCACCTGCCCCCTCGTGAGCCACCTTATGTTCTACTGGCTTTGTCCATTGGCATCCTAAGACTTCTCACTCCTACAGCAACCTTCACCTGCTTCTCTTCAGAGCCAAGCAAGAGCAGTCCACACCCACTCCTCTCCTTCCTCACCTCCAATTTATTCTCCAGCACACCTCAGCTGAGCTTCTGCCGCCCTCCCCACCACCACCACAGACATTGCTGAGATGAAGGGCACCAAATCACTACAAAATAGACCCTTTTCTTTGCTCTCAGCTTACTGGCTCTCCGTGCTGTTAATGCTATCTCCTCCCTCCTGGGGAGTCTCCTTAGTTGTCCTCTTACCCAATAGCCCTCTCTCAGACCTTTCTTCTTCCAGCAGCTTATAAGGATGAGTACTTCCTGAGACTCTGATTTTGACCTTCTGTTCCTCTTTATACCTTTATATATAAAGGCTTCATTCCAATCCAAGGCTTCCATCCCACTGCTACACTCTTGTCTCTAAGCCTTAGTTTTCAGCCCCAGATCTCTTTTACTCTGCTAAACTCCAGTCTGGTACATCCAGCTGCTGGCTGGACATCTCCATTTGGGTATCTTCAGGCAGCTCAAAGTCAAGCCAGTCAATACCCAAGTCATCCTCCTCAAAAACCTGCTCTTCTGCCCACCATATTCTCTGTCTTGGTGAACGGCACCACTGCTGTCTATTCACTGTAATTCAGAAATATCAAGGCAACCTTTAATCCTCTTGCCCTGATCTCTAAGTCTTACTGATTCTACCTCCTCAGTGATGATCATATGCATCTTCCCACTTCATTAATTCAGGACTCCATCACTGCTCATCAAATTAGTCAAGCAGAAGAACTCAGCTCCTGGCCCTTCTCCAATCCTGCTTCCATTTGGCTGCCAGCATCGTCCTCCTAAAACCCAGATCTGACCACCTCACTCCCCTGCTTTAAATCCTTCAATGACTCTGGACAGTACTTGCCACAGGGCATTGAAATTAGTTTACTGGTTTCTCTTCTTCAGGTTGCTGTAAGCAACTCGGGGGCACATGCCATTTCTCTGTGCCTAGCACAATGCCTGGCACATAGCAGGTGCTTAACAAACATTTGAGTGGAAGGATTCCAAGCCTCATCAGGTGCTGCCTGAATGTGTTAACAGCCAAGTAGGGCAGTGGTTAAGAGCAGAGGCTTCAGACAGGCAGACTTGGCAGGTCTGAGTGCCAGCACCACCAAGCTCCGGCTATTTGGCCTGGGGAAGATTTCTTCCTTTTTCTCAGCCTCAGGTTCCTCAACTGTTAAATGGGAATACCACCACCTACCTTACAGAGAATGGGACAATGCTCCTAAAGCACTCAGCACAGTGCCTGACACAGAGAAGCACTCAATAAATGGTTGCCATTATTATTATTAATGACAGCAACCATCAGTTAAACTTCAAGGTTAGAAAAGAACCCCAGAATTTTAATGCTAGAACCACTGGGGCTCCAAGAAACAAACTGACTGACCATCACAAATTTAGTAAGTGGCAAGATCAAACTTGAAACCTAGTATCAATACAACAATAAAATGCTGTTATGGGCTGTTTGGTGGACTTGCCCTTAATTACAGGGTAAATGAAAGGGCACTGTGAATAATACGTAGACTGTAGGCGTAGGATATTCATAAACGCACTTGGCATATTGCATACATGGGAATTTGTGTCTCTAAACTTGGACTTGTGCTAATGTGCCTTGGGGTAAGTTCATAATTACAGTGCTGTTCATCTTTCCTATCGTCAGCTGTAACCATCTGTTAAACTAGGAATCAAATGATTCCTTTAGAGCCTTGGCTTGATCAGTGATTCCTTTTTTTTTCTTTTGGCCACACAGTGTGACTTGTGGGATCTTAGTTCCCCAACCAGGGATTGAACCCACGACCTCGACAGTGAGAGTGCAGAGTCCAGTGGTTAACGGGACTGCCAGGGAATTCCCTCAGTCAGTGGTTCTTAAGGGTAGAGAGAATGGCAGTGCTATCACCTGAAATTTCAAAATACATCCCCCCCTTACCCTTCTGAGACTCACTGTTACATGAAAATGTAAGATCAGTAATGTGTTTGGCATGATACACTTCTCACACTCTTTGCCCTTTATCATTCTCACCTGCAGAAGGGGGTCTCGGCATTAGAAAACATTATGCTACGAAAAGAATACTATTGGAAGAGCATGTGTTTTGTTATACGTATGCTCCACTCTGAAGAGCCTTAATACCCAAGGCAAAACAGGACTTGCTGATTGCTATTTCCATAGTAATCTGCAATGGGGCTTATCTGTCATCAGTTGGATGAAGCCTGGGAACAGAGGGGGCAGAGAAAGAGGGGATTAAAGTACAGGGATCCCCAGGACTTCCCTGGTGGTGCAGTGGTTAAGAATCCACCTGCGAATGCAGGGGACATGGGTTCGAGGCCTGGTCCAGGAAGATCCCACATGCCACGGAGCAACTAAGCCTGTGCTCTAGAGCCCATGGGCCACAACTACTGAAGCCTGCACGCCTAGAGCCCGTGCTCCGCAACGAGAAGCCACCCAATGAGAAGCCCGTGCACCACAATGAAGAGTAGCCCCCCCTCGCAGCAACAAAGATCCAATGCAGCCAAAAATAAATAAATAAATAAATAAATTTATTTAAAAAATAATAATAAAGTACAGGGATCCCCAGGCACCTTGCAGGGTGAGCTGGGCTCTGACCAGG
The DNA here is from genome assembly GCF_965194825.1 of Balaenoptera physalus. Taxonomy (NCBI): domain Eukaryota; kingdom Metazoa; phylum Chordata; class Mammalia; order Artiodactyla; family Balaenopteridae; genus Balaenoptera; species Balaenoptera physalus. The sequence continues at coordinate 82,230,854 of NC_138882.1, read as the reverse complement.
AAGTGTGATAAGAGAAAAGATTAAGAAAATGTCTGCAAGGTCCTCTGGTCTCCAGGTTCTTCCTGGTGAGCTGAAGTGAGACCGAGCTCTTCCCAATGCTGGGCTGAGGACACTTGAGTGGGGGGTGAAGTGGAGCATAAAAGCCAGTTACTACTCACATGGATGGACCTAGAGATTATCACACTAAGTGAAGTAAGCCAGAAAGGGAAAGACGAATACCATATGCTATCACTTACATGTGGAATCTAAACTATGACACAAATGAACTTATCTATGAAACAGAAACAGACTCAGAATAGAGAACAGACGTGTGGTTGCCAAGAGGAAGCGGGGTGGGGAAGGGATGGATTGGGAGTTTGGATTAGCAGATGCAAACTGTTATATATAGTATGGATAAACAACAAGGTCCTACTGTATAGCACAGGGAACTATATTCAATATCCTGCGATAAATCACAATGGAAAAGAATATGAAAAAGAATGTATATATACATGTATAACTGAATCACTTTGCTGTACATCAGAAATTAACACAATATTGTAAATCAACTATACTTCAATAAATTACGAAGCCAGGTACCCTAAAACTTGAACTCAAATGAGAATTTTCCACATATCTTCTAGTTTACTGATCACAATGTAATTAAGACTCGCCTTCATTTCAATTAAGACTTGTATCCCGTTTTTGGTGTAGCCTTCCTAGATTACTCCCACTTAGAGGTGTGTAAGGATGCCTAGCACCTCTTTGTGAAGTGTCATGGACACCACATATGTTGGGTTCAACAGGAACCAACTTGCTCAGAGCTCAACAGCTGCCTGTGCAAGCAGATCCTGTAGCGCAGGACACAACAGCAAGACCACGTCTGGGGTCCGGTTTGGCTGCAGGAAATTCCCTTCTATAGGCAGCCATGACTGTGACTCTGGCCCCTGGAGCCAAACTAGCCACTCAAGAGGGCACAAGCCTTGGTGTATACGTGGAGTCTGCGTTCTCTCAAGACAGAGTGCAGTGATCCCAGACACAAGGTCAGACCTGTGATTCACCTTCCCAACATGAGGGTGTATACCACCGAGGAAGGGCTGGCGAGAGCGACCAGGCTGGCGTCATCAAGCACCCTTCCCCCCCGGCTCCATCCCTCCCGCATGCCCACTCTCTGAGTCACTCTCCTGGTCACATACCCTCTGTGTGAAGGTGTTTGCATGGCTTGGGGTGTCACTTTAGGTGTGCTCGTTGATTTGTGGTAGGGACGAGGACAAGGCAGCAGAGCACATGGGCTACACACAAAGGCTTGGTCAGCGCTTCTTGATGACTTCCAGCAAACCAGGGCCCAGTAAGTGTCATTCACACAGACCCTGGACCCCCTATCAGAATTACAGCTCTACAGGATCCTGTGACAAAGCTATTTAATGTGAAGTTATAAAGAAAACATCACACAATTGTTTTTCCTTTATAAAAATTTATCAAGGGAATAATCTGAGTTTTAAGAGGCTTGGTTTAGCAAAGTAAAAGACTAAAAACCATTAAAACACTTTAAATTCTTCTTTAACCTACCAAGTGGGGTCTAAATTAAATAAATCCTCTATCACTTTAGGAAAGAGGCTGCTTTCCTAAATCAGAAAAATTGATTTCCAAGTCACACTCTCTTACCTCTACTGCCCTGTAACCCTAAGAACTAAACCTCACCAGGGATGGCTCCTCTGGAAGTCAAGGTGGAAAGAACAGGTGATATCCCGACACAGACTGGATGTAGACTCTGAGCCAAAAGAAGTCTGAGAGATGAACTGTGATCATACAAGTTATCATCCAACAGGATACTTTTGGGAAGTTCAACACGGTGCTGCTAATTACTTGAGAACAAAAGGCATAAAATGAGACACATGGTCACCCTAGTGATAAGGCAGTTTGGGAGACTACACTTCCCAGTATGCCCTGCCCCTTGAAAGTCAAAAGGCTTTTTCCCAGGAGCAAAGCACCCTGGGACCCATGGTTAGCACCATTTAAGAGGTAAACAGCCTATAGGGCTGGGTTCTGACATGGAGCCTTCCTCCTTCCATGGAACACTTAACAACACCTGAGGTGAAATTTTAATGGCTATTAAGTCTGGGGTGGAGCCTCATTCTGCCCAACAACTCTAGTTTCCAAAGGTGTAGAGCTGGTAGAGCTGTGCACTGGTCCACTGCCCTGTTCTCCCGGGTGTGGTGCTGCCTCTGCCTCCCCACATCACCAGTGTCCCCACTGGCACTAGTCTTTTGGGGGATTCTTGGCCAGGTGCTGTTCCCACTCAACTTCAACCAACTTGTACAGCTCCATGGTGGCCTGAGCATCTTCCACAGAGGAATGTCCGCTTTTCCCAACCTGAGGGAAGGAAGAAAAAGGAGGAAGAAAAGAGCATGAAGCTACAAGAGACTGTTTCTTCCCTTCCCAACTGGCTCCCTCCAACCCACTGATGCTGCTGCTTCTGCAGTTAGCGGGCTACAAAGGTAGACCTCTGCTGAGGCCCTACTCCTTATCTAATTTCAGGGGTTCAACTCCTATGCTACTGTCTGCCTCAATCCCTTCTGTAGCAACATGTACATACCATATTGTTCTACATTCTTCTGTAGAGGCAGAACAAACCAGATCACAGACAGGCCTTCTGAGTCTTCCATCTTCCCCAGTTCCTTAACTGATCTGTATATGCCATGTGTCTACAGCCTCATGCCAGGCAGGCCATCCCCTCTTTGACTGCCAAACATATGAAATACATAAGAGCCTCTTGCATCCACTACATGGTCTTTTAGACCACCACAACTACCTGCTTTCTACTTTTCTTAGTTAGGGTTTTATCCCCACTTTCAGGCTTTTTTCCTTTTCCAAGTATCCTTTGGAACACTCCGTGAGGTAGAGAACAGGAACAGTTATCCCTATGTAGAGATGGACCCCTTTGCCCAAAGCTCTTCCCATCAGAGCACCCCACCCAGATCTCTCTACAACCAGAGGAATTTGAGGGTCAGAGCCTGGAGAGGCAGCAGGAGAGCCTTCAGTGTCCAAGCTACAGGTCTGGCAGCATTTGGGAAGACGCTACCTGGATGTCCCGGCTCAGCAGCTTCTTGGTGAGATGCTTCAGAGACATGGTTGCATTCTCTGGGCAGTCGGCCTTACGGTTGAGGAGGGGGATATGGGAGGTGTCTCGGGTGAGGGACTTAGGGTGAAAATACTGAAGGGCTTTGAAGTCGTTGTGGATGGCATGCCCCACCACTATCTTCCCTGTGATAATCTTCAAGATCTGAAACAGGCATGGAAGAAGAGGTGGTGAGGAACAGGATTCAAAGATGTAGCCCCTGCATCTTAAAAGCCCAACATGGCTGTCTAAGTCCTTCTAGGTTCTTTCCACCAATTGCCCACCTGCCTCATCCTTGAAATGCCCTCTTCCACAAGTTTTCTTTCACCTGAAATCTATCTCCTCTCCCCAAGGTAAAAGTAGGTATTTTCTATGGTGTAACCCTGTTTGGATTTACATCAGCAGTGGCACCTCATCTTCACATTAACTTCTACCCCAATGTGATGTTCATGTAACTACCTAGTTCAGTCCTGGCTTGATACTTGAAGTTCTTTAACTATGATCATTATGTTGGCCTTAGACACAGGCTGGGACAAATGTTGTTAAAGATGGGCTCCAGGAAGGTAATGGAAGCCCCAAATTATATGCAAATAGATATGCATATGTTTGTCGGTTTTTTGTTTTTTATTTTGGGGGGGTGGAAATCCATGGCTTTCATCAGATTCTCAAAGAGCCTACAAGCCATAAAAGATTAAGAATTGGGAGTTCCTTGGCAGTCTAGTGGTTAGGACTCGGCACTCTCACTGCCTGGGGCCGGGGTTCAATCCCTGGTTAGGGAACTAAGATCCTGCAAGCTGTGAGGCACAGCCCCCCACCTCAAAAAAGAAAAACATTAAGAATCATTTATAGACTAAGGCTGCAGAGGGAAGTGATCAAGTGACCATGCTTATGCTGCTTTAACAAAAAATCAGTCCCACCGCTTTAGAGCTCCTCCTGCTCATAACCAGAGGGTATTTACCAGCTGGTCAGGAACCTTATTCACACTATTCTTGGAAACAAATAATTTCTCACCATTTCAGAATCTTAAACCATAAGGACATACTGCCAATGAGGATAACTACAGAATATGTCATGGGCTCTGAAGGCCATTACCAAAATGGGGTTCCAAACAGACTGTGAACAAGAGCAACAGGCCTGGAATCAATGCCTGGCCTCCCAATGGGACCCCTTGGAAGGGAACAGACTCATTTGAATGTACCTTAGTCTCACACCCCAGCTTGGGCACTGGTTTTTATGATGAAAGCCAGATATAGTCCAATCAACTTGGTATTTAGTTGCTCCTAACTTCACCTGCAGTTTACTGACCACTAACACCTTTATTTTGCATTAATTTCAACATATAGCCTTCCTTAAAGCTGAGTGGATTTGCTGTTTCAGACCCACCCCATCTTCTGCCTCTCCCAAGCCTTTGCTCAGCTATGCCCCTGGTGCACAGGATGTTCTTCAACTCTTCAAGTTCTTTCTAAAATCCAGCTGTTCCACCTCTGATGAAATTCCTCCAACTGACTGCTCTGGCATATGAGGAATTATTGGAACAGTGTGTGTCTAGAGAAGGCAAAGAATGTGGAGCTGAAATTACAAAGTGGACCAAAGGCGCCCTCTGGAGGCCTTCCAAGACCAGCAGGCTCCCTTCCCCTTCACATTTGCCAGCTCACCCTCCTTTCCTGTTCATTTGTTGTGCCTCCAGTATTCAGCATAGGACTTACAGTGGCTAGGTTTGCTCAGTGAGTGAGATGAGAACCCCAACATATCAGCCCTGTGTCTTTTATCCCCTCCACTGCAGGCTACCTGTTCCAGTTATACAAATATGCCCCAGCTCCTTCTGTCAATATTCTGCCTTCCCCTACCACCAACTTTCCACATTGCCACAGGCTACTTCTTGCTTGGGAAGCCCTCTCCACCTCTCTGTTCTCAACCCTAGACCCCACCTCTACAAGGCATTCTCAAATTGAGCCCTTTTCCCCTGGCACTCATGCCTGTTGCTCTGTCCATCACTGGCTGTTATTTCTCTAGCAGATTCCCGGTTCTCCAGATGAGGATTCCACTTGGGACCTAAAAGATCTTAACTAATAAAGTTCGTTACACCAGCTAATTGTGACTTTCCAGACTCTCACCACTCCTTATCCCAGCAGAAAGCCTTCTTCATCTGCTCCTCCAACCACTCCATCCCTCCCTCCGCAATCCTTTGGTGCCTTCCCGGGGTGATATTCTTTGCAGAAAAATGATTTGGACCTCTCCCCACCCACCCCGCTGCTACCACCGTCTCACATGCCTCTCACCTGGCTCCGAGCAATCTTGAAGGGAGTAGCATTCACCATGTGCTGCTTCCGGATACCGCTCCATCTGGTCCGGTAGTCCACAATGTGGCAGGGGGGAAGGATATACTCATCATAAAGCACATCTCCCCTATAGCTGACAATGCTGCATCGAGCCAAGGAACTGACATGCCCCTTGGGTCCTGTGCCCACCATCTCACAGTCAATTGCCACCATCTTCGTTGGCATCTTCTGGGATGCTCCAGGGTATTTATTCTCTGAATGAGCTTGGGTGGAGATCTGTGGGGCAGTCTTCTGAGGAGGGTTCTTCTGGGAGCCCTTCTTCTGGGGGCGAATTGGGAGGCTCTTAATCTTTGGTAGGGCACTCTGGAACTCCCCCAGCAAATCTACTTTAGCCACAACAGAACCAGCTTTCTGTGAAGGAGCAGGGGTCAGCCAAGGCACTGCAGCTTTCTTGTCCAGGGACTGCTCTGACCCACTGCTGGAAGCAGCAGTCTTCTTTTCTGGAAGGGGAGGGGGCTTCCAAGTGCCATCCACCTTGCGAGTGTCCCCTTTCTTTGAAGGTTCTGAGTGCAACTTAGGGACCTTGTTAGGGGGCTGCTGCTTCTTATTCAGAAAGCCTTTCCGTTCCAAGAGCCGCCGCTTCTTGACAAATTTTTGGTGCTTGGCATTCCCTTCTAATGCCTTTCTGGGGGGAGGTTCGCCAAAATCCAGATTGAGGAGTAAGGTAGACATGATGACGGTGGATGGTGGGAGAACAGTTGGGAAAAACAGCTTACCAATGAGAGGATGGACAACTCATCCTCTGCTGAATCCCATAGGCCAACATCTGGAGGTTTGTAGTATACCCTGGGGAAGAAAGTGATCCTGATAACGGAATCCATAGGCTTGGGAACCAGTAAGATAAGACCCATCTCCGTAGGACTTAAAAGAGAGGAAAGACATCAGAGTAACCTCTCAGATAATGTGAAATGTGAAATGATGGAAGGAGGACTTCCTTCTGAACCAGGAAGCCTGGGTTCCAGGGAAGCCCCACAATTCTCCAGCAGTATGGTATTAGGAAGGCCATTTCCCCTCTCTAGATCTCAGTCTCATTTGTAAACTGAGGGGGTTGCAGGGCCAACCAGCTGAAACTCTTGTGATCTGGAACGCCAGAATAGGTGAGTTCTATCATTTGCCCAGGGAAGAAACGTCTAAGTATGCTCGAAGGCAGTCACAGGTTTGGCATAGTTGACCTCTGAATTACCCAGCGCGGGACCCAAGGACAGAGATACAAATTCAGGCACCCATTTCCCTCGTCTCCACGTGGGGGAAATCTCCACATGCATCTCACTCAAGTCCTTCTCCCAAGAAAGGACCTTTGACAACACGTATTAGCGGAGGGGAAAACCGAGGCTGGGGACAGCACACTCGGGCCGTCCACGCCACGGAGCCAGCTTCCCACGCTCACACACCTACCTCCCAGATGGGCCCCGCTAAGACCGGAAGCGCCAGGAGCCGGATGCGGAAATTGGCGCGCGTCGGCGAGGCCCGAGCCGGCAGGCTCGCGGATTGGAACGCGCCGGAGGCCGGGCCCGCGTACCCGCAGCGCCCCTGCCTCCGGGAGCGAGGCCAAGGATTCCTAGTGTGTGAGAAGCGGCAGCGGCAGCGGCGGCTGCGACGGAGGGGGCGGCGTGGGTGGGGGCGGGGGCGGGATGCGCTCCCCGGCCCCTCTAGCCCAGTGGAGGTACAATTCGAAGGTGTGCGGAGGCCGCTACAAACTGGCACTGCAGCGTGCCGGAGGCCCTGGGCCTCACTTCCGGTAGAAGAGGGAGGTGTACGGGAAAGGGCGGGATCTGGAGGCGGGACCTGGAACTTGGCCCGCCCCACTCCGTGAGGTGGTCGCCGCGGCACGCCTCTGTGGCGTCACTGCGCTGGCACCGCCTCCCGGTTTGCATCCAATGCTGACAGCTTCGGGCTGTGGGACGTCGCGGCCTGTGACGTCAGGAGGGCGTCTCAAGTCTTCAACCCCAACCTCGAATCCCGGAAAGGCAGCGTCTGGGACCGGATTCTGAGCGCTTTCTTCCGGTCCTGCAGAGCTGAGCCCAGCCCGGGTACCGGACCCGCGTGGTCCTGACCCAGGTTCCCTCCTCACTGCATTCTCCCTCCCCGCGCCACCGGCTGGGCCCCGGAATGCCGGGGGTCTCCGCCCGTGGCCTCTCTCACGAAGCGAGGAGGCAGCTAGCTGTGAACCTCACCCGGGTCGTGACGCTCTACCGTTCCATTCTGGACGCCTACGTCATCGTGAGGCCACAGGGTTGTGGGTGGGGTGCTCCTGGTTATGTGGGTGGCTCCCTAGCCACGACAGGGGAAGAATGTAGAGAGTTAGCTTCTGATCTCTTTTCTAATACGTTTCTTCAGTCTTTTGTACAAGAAAGGGTTAAAGCTGGGGCAGCCCCCCCACCTCCTTTTTCTTTCAGATGACCTAAATATTAATAGTTTTAGCATCTAGGTTGTTTTTCTAACCTTCTCAAGTCCAAAGTAATAAAATGCATGGACATTTGAGCCATGCTGCTGCAGCTACGTTGAACTCTCCCAGGAACATGTGAGGTGTTTCGAGAACACACATGTTCATTCATTCAAGCTTTGAATAAATTCCTGGCTTTGCAGTGTAATGGACAATTCCAACTTCGGAGTTGACAGACTTGGACTAGAATCCTGCCTCCCCTACTGTGTTAACCTTAGGCATTAAAAAAAACATTCCTCCTAGCCCCAGTTCCTCAGTCGTAAAATGGATCTCTTTTTGAAGGATCATTGTGAAGAATAAATGAGATGATGTATAAATGGCACCAGCATCCACTGAATTGTTCAGCTCCCAAACCCAGAAGCCATCCTCGATTCAGCTCTTTTCTTCATTGATCTACGATCCAGCCCTTCAACAAGTCCTATTGGTTCAACTTCCAGAATAGATACCAAATTCACCCATTTGTCTCCATTGCCATTGCTACCACCCTAGGACAAGCCAACATCATCTCTCTCCTGGACTACTTCCTAACTGATCTCTGTGTTTGCTTCCTCTCCTCCATACCCAGTTCTTCACAGAACAGCCAGATTAATCTTTTAAAAATGTAAATCTCACCAGGACACTTCCTTGCTTCTTAGGTTCTTTGATGAAATTGTAATTCTTTACCATTACCTATAAAACCCTACATGATCTGTCCCCTGCTCCCTTTTAAACCCCGTCACATTTCATTCTCTCCCACATTCACTGTACTACACTGGGTCTTTGCACTTACTGATCTGCCTGGAATGTTTTTCCTCCACAGAAAGGCAACTGAGTAGGGTGGTTAAGAGCAAGAACTCTAGAGTCAAATTGGTTTCAAATCCCAGCTGTGCCACTTACTAGCTTTTTGACTTAGAATACTTAATTGCTGTACTTTGGTTTCCTTATCTGTAAAATGGGGGATAAAAATAGTACTATCTCATAGGGTAATTGTGAGGATTAAATGCATTGATATACGTAAAATGTTTCAGACAGTGCCTGGCATATTATAGTATTCTGTAAGTGTTTGCTATTACCTGAATTTTAAAAAATTGAGATAGAATTGACATTTTAGTTTCAGGTGTATAATATAGTGATTCGTATTTGTATATATTGTGAAATGATTACAGTAAGTCTAGTTAATATCCATCACCGTACATAGCTACATTTTTTTCTTGTGATGGGAACTTTTAAGATCTACTCTCAGCAGCTTTCAAGTATACAATACTTGCAAGTATACAATACAGTATTATTTACTATAGTCACTATGGTGTACATTACATCTCCATGACATTTATTTTGTAACTGGAGGTTTGTACCTTTTGACCCTCCTCACCCATTTTACCCACCCCCACCCCCTGCCTCTGGCAACCACTGCCTGAATTTTTTTACATGTGCTGTTTCCTGTTCATCATTCAAGTCTCAGCTCAAGTGTCACCTTCTCAGACAAGTCTTCCCTCATCACTCTATCTAAAATAGTACTCAAACTCTCCATTGTTACTGTTTTATTGTCTATGTGGCATTTGATGTTATCTGAAATAATTTTTTTAAATGTAAGCTCTGTAAGAGCAAGGATCTTGTCTGTCTGCTTCATTGTTTGTATCCCCTGAGCCTAGGATAGAACTTGGTGCCTAACCAAAGCTCCAGAATTTGTGTTGAATAAATGAATGAATAAAAATATATTCTGGCAGCGAATTCCCTGGTGGTCCAGTGGTTAGGACTCGGCACTTTCACTGCCAAGGGCCTGGGTTCAATCCCTGGTCGGGGAACTAAGATCCCACAAACCACACAGCTCGGCCAAAAAAAAAAACCACCCCAACATTCTGACATATATAATGTCTGGCACATCTAATGGTAGGTTACTAGATGGTAACACAAATACTGGGTGTCAGTCACTGTGGTGTTGATGCAGATGTGAAGCCACCATCCCTGCCCTTTAGTTGAGTGGAGGAAACACACACATAAATAAGTGGGGACACTGCTAAAAGGAGAGGTGTGTCCAGAATGCAATTTGGGCTCAGAGGAAGGAGGGGGAGGCTAGAGCAGGTTTCAGAGAAGAGATGACAGCCAATGGGTAGAAGTGCCTGCTAGTTGCAGCCAGTGGCCATGTGTTGAGTGGGGCGGGGAAGAATGGGAAGAGTAGTAGCCTGTTGATTGCTTCTCCCTTTCCCCTACAGGAATTTTTCACAGACAACCTATGGGGCACACTCCCTTGCTCATGGCAGGAAGCCCTGGATGGACTGAACCCGCCACAGCTGGCCACACTGCTGCTGGGGATGCCTGGGGAAGGGGAAGTGGCCAGGTATGGGCAAGAGGGACTTGTGTTGGGGGACTTGGTGCTGAGCCCTGCAGGGAGCCATTGCTCAGAGTCTCACAAGGGCTTCCTGGGTTGTAAACTGGCACACTCAGGATGCAATGGGACTATTCACTGGGGGCCTGGGTGGGCTATCTCAGGTACAGGTCGGTGTGGCCACTCACCCTGCTGGCCCTGAAGTCCACAGCCTATGCCCTGGCTTTTACCCGGACGCCTGGGTTTCAGACCCCCTCAGAGTTCCTGGAGAACCCCAGCCAGAGTTCCCGACTGACAGCTCCATTCCGGAAACATGTCAGGCCCAAGAAGCAGCATGAGATTCGGAGGCTGGGAGAGGTGAGGAGATGGCTGGGGTATAGGTGGTATCTGGGAGCCTGGGGACTCCTTAAGCCTATGGGTTACAAAGGTGTGGGCACCTTATACCACCTGCAGGACCAGAGGCCCTAGAAGGTCCCTTCCTTGGCAGATACACTATAATCATATCTTCATCCTTTTGCCGGGTTGTTTGGTGGCTATATTTGAATCACTGGCTTAGTCTTGTTCTGATAACCTTCACAATCTGCTCATGGCTTCACAGCAGGGCTCTTGTTCTGTGGAGGAGACTGAATCACTAGCCTGAGAGGAGCAAAGACAGTAGCCTGAGCCTGGGGTCAGCACACCCCATTGTGGTTTCCATGTCTCGTCTCTTCCCTCTACCCATCTTCCTCTGCCATCTTCAGCTCCTCCACCCTCATTATGGGTGTTTGCCCTGGGAGCCAACACCAATGGCCAGGAGACCTTTGTTCCCTCCTCTTTCAGTTGGTGAAGAAGCTGAGTGACCTCACAGGCTGCACCCAAGTTGTGGATGTAGGCTCAGGCCAGGTGAGCCAGACCCCTAATGTTCTGGTTTTCTGTCATGGGGATAGAACAGCTGGAAGACAGGTTATCAGGCCACAGGCCCAGGGAGGCAGGTGCTAAGGAGTGGTAGAAGTAAGCTGGGCAGAATTTAAGCCTTCTAGGGGCCTAGGACCCAGGTGTCCAAACCACAGATAGGGAGGGGGACAGTGGAGAGGACACTGAACGGGGCTGTCTCCACCCTCCCTCTCGGGACTCCAGGGCCATCTCTCCCGCTTCATGTCCCTGGGGCTGGGGCTGATGGTGAAGAGCATTGAAGGGGATCAGAGACTGGTGGAGAGAGCCCAGCGCCTAGACCAGGAGCTCCTGCAGGCTCTGCAGAAAGAAGAGAAGCGGAACCCACAGGTAGACCAGCCCTTCCTGCAGCCAGGACCGTGAGAGCAGGGTCTGCTTGGCTGGAATTGGGCACCAAGGCTGAATTCCCTCTTTCAAGTTTCTCAGCTTGAGATGGCGTGTCCCTATTTCTGCTACCCCTTTCCCAAGGTCCCTCCTTCACCGAAGCCCCCTCATATCTTAAAGGCACCTTCTAGTTAAAAAGTGCTTTCCACACCGATACATTCTTCTCACAGCCACCTGTAAAAAGTGGCCAAATGAGGAAGCTCAGAGATGAAAAGACCTGCAGTTACTAATGACAGACCCAGACTCTATCCCATCTCCTGACTTAAAGTCCCACTTTCTCCTCTGCCCCAGTTTCTCTCCCACCTTCCTCCTTGGGAAGGAACTCAAGAGGACAGATCTGTTCCCGTGGCTTGAGGTGGCACGGGGACGGGAAACCGGCTTCCCATCTGCCTCCGTTCTGTCCTGCCTCCACAGGTGGTCCATACTGGCCCTCGCCACCGCCCCCACCATGTGGTTAGGTGGGTAGACCCCACGGCCCTGTGTGAGGAGCTTCTGCTTCCACTGGAGAACTCGCCTCAGAGTGAGGCCCGCTTGCTGCTGACAGGCCTCCATGCCTGTGGGGATCTGAGTGTTGCCTTGCTGAGGCACTTCTCCTGCTGCCCCGAGGTGGCGGCCCTGGCCTCAGTGGGCTGCTGTTACATGAAGCTGAGTGACCCCGGTGGCTACCCACTGAGTCAGTGGGTGGCTGGGCTGCCCGGCCGTGAACTGCCCTACAGGCTACGGGAGGGGGCCTGCCACGCCCTGGAGGAATACGCTGAGCGGCTGCAGAAAGCAGGCCCTGGCCTGCGAACCCACTGCTACCGGGCAGCACTGGAGACGGTCATCCGGCGTGCCCGGCCCGAGCTCCGTCGGCCAGGCGTGCAGGGGATCCCCAGGGTCCACGAGCTCAAGATTGAAGAGTGAGGCTGGGGAGTTGGGGGGGCGTGAGGAGGGGGGCATCAACTACTGGAGGTATGATTCCCCTCCCACCCTCAACTGTTAGCATGTCCTGAAGAAAATCTAAATGTGCTGGGAGGAGGGGAGTGATTTTGAGTTCTGAGGCAGCTTCAAACTTTCTTTAAAAGGCAGTTGTCACTCTTTTATCAAGTTTTTGAAATGCTAAAAATATGGCTAAATAATTGGACAGATTTGGCTGAAAACAAATTTTTGGATTGATTTGCTATTGGACAGACAGCTCACAGCCAGAAAAACATTTAAAAATGCACCTTAGGGTGGCAAATCTGTTACAGCTGGAATTGAATTAGGAATGGACAGTTTGAATGGGGGAGGAGGGTTCTAAAACCAAACTGAGTGCTGTCTGTGGCTGACCCCACAGATACGTGCAGCGGGGGCTACAGCGGGTGGGGCTTGACCCCCACCTGCCGCTGAATCTGGCTGCCCTTCGGGCCCACCAGGCCCAGGAGAACCGTGTGGTGGCCTTCTTCAGCCTGGCCCTGCTGCTGGCCCCGCTGGTGGAGACACTGATTCTACTGGACCGGCTGCTCTACCTTCAGGAGCAGGGTGAGGGTGGCCAAAGCAGGGACCCAGGGCCAGAGGGGCTGGAGTTCTAGGGCTCTCCTTCAGGTCCTGGCCCCTGCACCTGCCAGGACTAGGTTCCTCGCTGTGGTGATTCTCAGACCAGCTGCTTCAGAGTCAGATGGGGGGAGGGGAACTTGTTAATGCAAATTCCTACTGAATCAGCCTGTGGTGGTACCTCCCTGAGGTGCATTTTAAGCCAGCATCCCAGGCACTGAGAACCTATGATGTGCTGCAGACTGCCTCCTCCCGAGTCAGTGTCTTGGGCACTCATGTTCCTGGAGAGAGCTGGGTCTCCTTAGACCCCCTCGAGCCTCCCCCATGGGGAAAAGGGGCTATGCCTACAAGCTAAGCAGGAAGTGGCTAAGAGTTTGTTTCATTTCTCCCCTTCTGAGTAGCCCTGCCTTTCTCATAGGCTTCCATGCTGAGCTTCTGCCCATCTTCAGCCCCGAACTCTCTCCGAGAAACCTGGTTCTGGTGGCCACCAAAAGGCCTCTGGGTGAGACCTTCTCTGTTCTGGAGACTGAAGACAGCTGACACAGCCTGAGGAAGGGCATATCTCCGACCCCATCTGAAACTGCCAGGTACCACACTGGGTGGCGGAGTCTTCACCTCCTCAGCCAGAGAACCAGCATCCTCCGTGGAATCCTGGTTCCCTACAAACCTTCAGCTTCATACCCTTTCTCTCCCTCTGTGTGTTATGTAATATTATGCAAAAACTTATTTTTAATTTATTAAAAAATTGAAATCTTTACTTCTCTATCATTTCTATTAAGTATAGAAAAGGACAGACATGGACCCTCCCTACCAAATCCTGCAGGGGTGCTACATTAGGTCTCACATCCCCAATCCCCACTGTCTTCCCTAACAGGTAGCACCTTGTTACTCAGAGGTCTCCATGGAGGGAAGCTGTCTCTCCCTTAGATCTCCATCCCAGAATCTGCAGGCCCTGCCCTTTGGGAGGACCACCTTAAGGCTGGCTAACTTCTATCCAGGTTTTGTCATAACATCAGGACAGATGCTCCCTCCCTCAGTCCCTCAAACAGGGGTTAGGGGTGCCAGTCTACCAAAAGACAGCAGCTGCACACAGAGGACCCAAGGCTCTTTATTAGAGTCTGAAGAAGAGGTGGTCCCAACCTTCAAGGCTAAGACAAGGAGGGGAGAAGCAGCTCTCCCCAGACTCAATACCAATAGACTTTCTTATGTCTCCGTGTCTCCTGGATCCCCATCGCCTCCATTACCTCCTCCTCCAGTGTCTTTAGACTGGGCACATAGGTTTTTTCTAGAGCATCTTCCACTGATGTGTCTTTGGGGCCATCTGTTGAGCCAGAGGAAAGAAGATGGGTGGGAAGGCTTCTTAACATCCTTTACTCCCACTCCTCCCACCCCCCTCTTCTTGCCGCCTCACCCAGCCTCACCAATCCATGTTTCAGGGACGATGCCATCAGCTCTGGGAAATTCAGGTTTAGGGATAATTCTTCCTGATCTTGTGGAGACTCGTACCCGCTCTCCTGCCTCAGTGAATCTCCACTCCACCTCAGTGGGTTTCCTAGGGGATAGAAGAAGTGAGGCCAGTCAGGGAGTTAGGTCTCCCTCCTATGTTCCAACCCGAAAATCAGTGACTAAAAACACTAAGGTCACCATCTTGTTTCTCTGCCACCCCTGCACTGGGGTTTCCTATGGGGGGTCATGTCCATGAGATGGCCCCTCTCAATTTCCAGCACATCCAACCCACCACTCCCTTTGGATAAATATGGTTAATAGCTGTGTGGACTCAGAGGGCAAGAAACCCTCGGACCAGAGCCCCATGTGCTTGCCTGTCCACAGGATCCACAAGTTTGACCTGGTTGTGGAGCAACGGTGCTTCGCTGGGGATCATGGTTCCCCGGTAATCCACGGTCTTGCCAATATAGCGGTAATGCTGTCCAAAAGAGGAGGGGGCTATCAGAACCCAGGAGGTGTGAAGGGGGCTTGTCTACCACAACTCAGAGCATTCAACCCAAGTTGAAAAGTAAAAGGTTCAGTTGTCTCACCATCCCCTCAGCCAGTCTCTGGCCTCCCTGTGCTGCTCTTAATGGACAGGGACGGATGGCACAGGCTTCCTGAGCGTCACCATCCTCACTCTTCACTTACTGTATTCAGCCCCTCCACGACCACCCAGTTTCGCTGCCGGATAACTTGAACCACTTTGCCTTGCTTCCCAGCGTCCTTGCCTTCTAGGATCTCTACCTGTGGGAAGAGATGACCGTCAGGGAGGGAGATCCTTGCCCAGGAGCACCCCGCCACCCTACCCCATCTGAGATTCTTACCCTGTCCCCATAGAACAGATGCCAGTCTTCATCAGAGATAGGTTCCACAGCCACCCGGCGCCGCCTAGTCCCTGGAGGGTTCTTCTTCTTGTCTGACAAGGAGCCTGGGCGGCTCATCCCATAGCGGTAATTGGGAGGCAGAGTGACCTTGGATGCCAAGGCCAGCAGAGCAGAGAGCCGCATGGCTGGAGGCTGTGAGAAATCCCCTGGCCGGCGAAAGACCCAGAAATCTTCCTAGTCAGCTGTGGGGTAGGACAGAAAAAAGGGGGCAAAGAAACAAGGGAAGCAACATTTTCTTAAGCACTTACTTCATGGCTCAATGGACTTGATCTTACTGAATCCTCACAAGATATTATCTTCGCTTTACAGATGACGATAGAGACTCAGAGAAGTTAAGTGACTTGTCAATGGTCATAAGGCTACTATGTGGGAGAATCAGCATTCAAAGCCACATATATCTGACTTCAAAGTCCAAAAATTCATTGAGGCCAGGGACCATGTTATCTAGATCACCCTTGAATCCAGCAGATCCCAGTAGGGCTTGGCATGTAGTAGGTACTCAATAAAAAGTTATTTAATAAACGCACCAACAGCAAGATGAAAAGAAAACAAGTAATGGACAAAACACTGACATAAAGCCAAAAAGCAGGCAGTTATAAGGTAAAACAAACAAACAGGTGGCAGAGATAAAAACTGGGATTAAAATGTCCCTACACAACGTCCAATTCCTAATCGCAATCAGGAAATAACCACTTCTCCCTAAGATAGTTTCTCTTCTAAAGGAAAAGGACCCAGAGCCAGACTCTAGGATTATAGGGTCCTACATTTCCAAACTAAGTATGTACTCTAAGCCTCCCAATTTTGGATAATGGACTAAACCAATAGGGCGGTGAGACAACTGAAGGCAAAAATAATAAATGCTTCAGTTTGCTGAGCACTTGCTACCTTCCACTTGCCATGCTAAGTGCTTTCCTGTATCATCTCATTTAAGCCCAAGGACAACTGATGAAGGAAGTACCATTAACCTTGTTTCATAGCTAAGAATGAAGCCTAACTTCAAAGTACAATTAAAGTGCACTCTAATGACATTAAAAGCTCTGGACTGGGAATCAGATGACCTGGCTTCTAGTCCCTGCTCCACCATCAACTTATTCTGTGACCCTAGGCAACTTGACTTCTGAGCTTCAGTTTCATCATCCATAAAACTTTACAGGGTTGTTTCTGTCATTCGAGTTATTTTTAACATTTGAACAAAGCAAGGTACAGAATCATGTGGATACTATTATCCTTTCCTGGGTAAATTTAAAAATATATATTCTATCACAGACATAAATATTTACAAGAAGGCAACAGGGAACAAATAAAGTACTTGTTTTGGAGATGAGGAAGTTTGGGAGGGCTATTACTTTCCATCTTGTTCCTTTCCATAACGTTTGCATTTTCTAACCACGTACCTTTAAAATAATACATCAACTGGTTTATCTGAACAGTGAGATATCAGGTCATTTTTCTTCTCCATACTTTTCAATATGGAAAAGACCTAATATTATTTTTAATTAATGCTGGATGACTGTTAAGGGCCTTGGTGTTCCCATTCAGAATCAAAAAACGCTTAGGGAGGACTACTATGTGACAGGTCTAATGCTGGGAACTTCACTATTCCCAGCATTTGATCTTCACACTGCTCTCCGCGGGAGGTTGACAGGAGACGAGGAAACCAAGGCCCTGAGAGCTGGTGACAGGTTGACAGGAGACGAGGAAACCAAGGCCCTGAGAGCTGGTGACTTGCCCTAGTTCATATGACTTGATAGAAGCAAAATTCCCTGGCGGTCCAGTGGTTAAGACTCTGCGCTTCCAATGAAGGACTGTAGGGGGCACGGGTTCCATCCCTGGTGGGGGAACAAAGATTCCGCAGGCCGCGCAGTACGGCCAAAAAAAAAAAAAAAAAAAAAAGCCAGCCCCCTAGATCTTTTCCTTTTTTCCCTCCAAATCCTGGAGAGGCTGGTGCCCTTCAGCAGTGGGGCTTTCATGGCGCGCTCTGGGGCGCCGTGCTAGGTAGTGAGGTAGAGCGTCTGCTCCCTCAGACCCCGGCTCCAAAGGCCCCGCCGGCCCCATCTTAGGTACGGGTGATGTCCATCTCCCACCAGTCTTCAGCAACCACCCGCTCCGAGCTTCCGAAGCAGGGAGACCCCGGACGAGGCGACTGAGCCATGCCAGGGTAAAGGAAGGCCCTTCCCGCTCCCGCTCCCGGACCAGCCCAGAAGCTGCCAAACCTCCGGGCCACGCTGTCCTCACCTCCGCTTCCCGCTGAGCCCCACAGCCTCCGCCAGTCCCCTCTGCACGTGGGACCTAAGCCCCGCCCCACCGCATCCCCCGGCTTTCTGGGAAAAGTAGTCTAATGGTACAATGGACGCGCAACAACGATAATCTAGCCTCTCTGCATGCTGGGAGTTGTAGTCCGCTGCTGCAAAGCAAGCGAGAAACAGGAAATTTGGCCTTGTAGGAAATCAAGGAAGCCTAAGAGCACCGTGAAGCACGTCGGGAGTTGAAGGCAACGCGGAATATGCTATCGCGCCTGGCACATTCCTGCACGTGCTCTGCGTGGAGGCCGCTGGGAATTGTAGTTACTAGAGACGACGGCTCCATTTTCTAGGTGATTGCGGCTTCTTCAAAGCAGAGGGCCTCTCTTTCTAGTGAGGCTACAGTCAATACTCTCCCCGCCCGCCCTCTGCTGGAGGGAGCCAAGGCAGATGAAGAAAGTGTCATAGGCTTTCTAAACTAAGGGATGAAACGTGGGCCCTTCCAATGCCAGTTGATGATCTAGTCACAAAATGTCAGACTGAAAGAAACCTCAGAGAGGATCTAATCCAGCCATTCCACTTAATTCAGGAGTATTGGGAGGATTCCATGCTATCAACTTCCCCGACCCTCATCACCAGTTATCAGTACCGGGCATCCCTAGCTTTACCCTTGAGGGTCAAAGTTGTTTCTACAACCAGCCCCAACACCCTAACTTCCCTGGCTATTGTGAGCTGTGGCTGATATTGTCACCTCTCACACCCTTCTTCTTCCTTTTTTTAATATTTATTTATTTATTTTGGCTGCACCATGTCTCAGTTGCAGCACATGGGATCTTCCTTGCGGCATGCGGAGTTCTTAGTTGTGGCATGCATGCGGGATCTAGTTCCCTGACCAGGGATCGAACCCAGGTCCCCTGCATTGGGAGCGGGAAGTCTTTCCCATTGGACCACCAGGGAAGTCCCACACCCTACTTCTTGTGCGAACTTTAAAAAAAACTTTCCCAGGTGTTTATGGGGGAAACTGTGTTAAACAGTGGCTGGGCAGAAGTAGAATACTGGGCACAGTATTCTGTGACTTTGCCCTCATGTAGAATTTTAGATATCTCTAACAGACTGAGAATGGAGAAGGCTGGCACACCTTACCTCAATCTGAAAAGTGGATTTGGAAATCATTTGCATTCCCTTTCCCATTCCCCTGCACCATCAGTTAACCAACACACCCCCAAAGAATCAGTCAAAATCCAATGTAGTAATCAACGGGTTTTATTTTCCTAGAACTGAAATCATCTACGGTTCTCAGAGCTAAACTTCCAAAGCTACAGTCAGCAATTTTTCATCAGAGCCCAAGGGAGGGGGGCAAGGGTGAAAGAGACAAGAGACGGAATAGCCAAATAGACCACTAGAAAGAGGTTGGGAGAGGGCGCTTATTTCCCTCTGGCCTCTCAGTGGGTTACAAATTGGATCTGGTGACAACACTGAGGGGACCAGGTGAGGGTATGTGGATGGGAAATGACACCAGAAGGAACACCAAAGCCCCAACTACAACAAGAAAAGTCATCAAGCCCCAAACAGAAGGGGAGCCTCCAAGTGCACCTCAGAAATGGGGGCAACAGTGGGGAAGAAAGGAGCAGAGTGGGGGGCACACAAAGGGATGGGGGGGGTCTTTAAAATTTTTTTTTTTGTAATTTTCTTTTATTAAAAACATCTCCTAAAAAATGTGTCTTTTCCTTTATGTCTGGGTGACGTATGTGACTGTAGGCTGGCCTTGAGCATTGTGGGGAGAGGGAAAAGGGCAGCTGAGGGTCTCCCCAGGGCATCCCAACTCTGGCCTGAGGTCTAAAGGTGGATGGATACTCCTCAACACTCCCATCCGAGCTGGGTGAAGTCAACCCTTCAGATCTCAGGTCCTTGACTCAAAGAACTTGGAAGACCCCAAATCTTTTGATGATAAACTGTAACTCCCATAACACCTAGGGTTGGCGTAAGAGAATGGGCATTGTCAACCATCCAGGCTTTATGGAAGGGAGCCCCTCTCCCACAAGCTGTCCCACTTTCCCTGAATCCAGGTAGCTGGGAGAACAGGTGTGGGAGGAAGGGACTGGATGCCATCCTCTTGCCCACTCCCCTACCCCAATTTGAAGATTGCCCCTCCCAGGCCCCAGAAGCCCACCGTGCTACTTATTCTCCATCCCTTCCACTCATAGTCCTGATCCCAACCAACCCAGAGGTCTAGAATGCCCGGGGAAGGGTGAGAGGGGCGTCAGAAGATGGAAATAGCCGGTCCAGGCCCTAACAAATACACTGGGAAACAGCTCCAGGCAGGGAGCGACACAGTGGCCTCATCTCATCCCACAGAGCAGAAGACATGGACCTGACTCAGGTCACAGGGGTGTGGGGACATGGAGGTGAGGGCCAGGTGGCCTGCCCCATCCGGGTCAATCTCCAGGGTCTGAGCTCAGAAGGGGGAGAGTGAGTGGAAGAGGAGAGTGGGTTGGGGTGGGGAAGGGGTTCCCAGTTTGCAGGCCATGGCCAGTTTCCCCAGTAGCACCCAGACAGCAGCAGGAACGGGGCGGGGGCTCCTCTTGAAACATTGGTGGCTACAGGCTGCGGGGGAGGGTTGGAGGGGAGAAGGGTTAATGGTGTGGCCAGCCAGTGCCGGTCTCCTGGGAGAGCCCACCCTGCCTCCCTAGAGGCTGACTGCGACAGGCCCTCCTCCTCCTCCTCCTCCTCTCAGCAGGTGGCTGGGCCCTCCCAGCCCAGCTGCCAAGGGGCAGGGGGCTCACTCACCTCTCATGATCTCTGATGCCCGGGGCCTCAGCATCTTCCTTGGCAGCCTCTTCCTCTTCTTCCTCCTCTTCTTCCTCCTGAGGAGGCCCCCGGCCAGAGCCCGGCTCAGAGGGGGTGCTGTTCTTCTCCGCCTCCACTGGAACGGGCCTCTCACCCTCCAAGGTGGCCCCTTCCTTCTCCTCCCCTTCGGGGTCTTCTGTCTCCTTGGGACGTTTGGGGGAGTCCTGGGCAGGGTTAGCAGAGATGAGGTGGGCTGAGGCTCGAGGGGGAGGACACCAGCCTCCCCCTCCTTTCCCCAGAGGCTCTCCTTCCTAGGCAGACCCACAGTCCTCCAGCCCTCTGCTAGCTGAGATGTCTCCTGTGTCCCATCTTCTCAGCAAGGGACTCCCCAAGACTAGGGGCCGAGTCTGTCTCTCAGACGGGCACTCCCTGAAAAACTCGTAACTTCCCTCCTCAGCCTGGGAGCCTTGCTCCGGGGCCCCAGGCAGGGGGCAGTTACCTCCAGCAGGTCTCCCGCTCTCCTCTTCAGCGCCCCCTTCTCATTCTTCTCCTTGGTCGGCTCATCAATGACCAGCTTCCCTTCCTCATCACTGCTACCTTCGGCATTCCCCTTCTTATCGCCATCACCCTCGGTGGCTTCGGGCTCGGGCTCTTCCACACAGCTCTTTTTCTGGGAGGACTGCGGCGGAGACAGCGGAGGCTGAGTGGCACCAGCGACTGCCACGCTGGGCCCCCTCCCCAGACCCCTCCCTCGGCCACTCACTCCTTCCTTCTCCCACCTCTCCCCCGCCCCCACCCAGGTGCCCAGTCTCACAAGTGATTTGAGACCCACCTCTGTCGGATTAGCCCCGGGGTAAACCCACTGGCCGGGCAGGCAGGGCTCTGTGCAGGAGGGGGGAGGGCTGGAGCAGGAGGCAAAACCTCGGGTCAACTTCTCCCAAAGGGAGCTGGGACCCTTTCCCCGCCAACCCCCGCCCCCCACCCTCCCGCCTCATCCTGCCCGGCTCACGAGCACCTCCTCCTGGAAGCCTTTGTGGAAAGAGTTAAGGCCACATCCTATACTCACACTGGGCCTGCCAAAGGCCTGTCCCCACTTACCGCCTCCATCCTGTTCTTGCCCCCCCAGGCGCTGTCTAACAGGTGGCCCCTGACCACAGCTACATCACACACCCGGAACCCCTTCCCCTCTGCAGAAAGCCTCCCCCAAGCCCCCACCCCACGAGCTCCTACTCTGAAAGCCCTGGTGTTGGTGTCTGAGCCCCCCGTTCCTGAAGCATCACATGTGGGCCCAGGGGCTCCCGGCACCTATGGCCACACCTGCTTTCCAGGAGGTCTCTGGGGCGGATGGCAGCTCACCTGGTAGCCAGAAGCCTTGACGGTAGGGTTGTTCTCGATCTCCCACAGCCCCTCGCTGAACCCTTTCCGTTTGTTGGGCTTGCCAAACTTCTCCTTGGACTCCTCGTAAGGGAAGAGGTCTTTGGGGCCCAGGAATGCCCTGGTGAGAGATGGGAGACTGTGCTCTCGAGTCCCTCACTGCATCTGAGCTGCGCAGCCCGATAGGGAAGGCGTGCCGTCACCACTGCTCTTTCCCCAAAGTGGTCCCCCCGTGGCCCTCCCCACCTCTGCCCCCTCACTCACGTCTCGTGTGTCCCGAAAAAAAAGACTTGGTATTTGTTGGCTGTTGATTTCACGGCAGCCTCAGGCATCTCGTCAATCTGAGAGCAAGATGAGTAAAGTGAGCGTGAGCTGGAGTCTTGAGGTCACAAATCTGGGGCCGGAGGGTAGGGGTTAAGGGGCTGATCTCTAAGGCACATCTGTGAAAACTCAGACTGAGAGGGACCCAGGAGTTCACCAAAGGGGTTTCTGAACCATTTTTAGCAGTGTAACTTTGTTCAAAAGAAGTCAGGCATAAAAGCCCAGCAGGATCCCCGCCTCTCTTTCACAAACCAAACAGCATCCATAAACAGATCCTGTCCATAAAGCTCCACGTCTTTGCCGTCACCCTGGTCCAACCACCGTCCCCTCTTGCCTGGACTAAAGCCACAGCCTCCCTCTCTTCTCTCAGCCTCCATTCTTGCCCCACTACAAGCCATTCTCCACACTGCAGCCAGAGGGGGCCTTTCCAAGTGCGGGTCTGAGCATTCCATTCCCCCTGCTAGAAACCTTTCGGTGGCTTCTCAGGACTCTAGGGCCCACCTGTTCACCGTTCTCCGTGATGTCAAAGTCTGAATTCCAATGCTGCCAACAGTATTTGTATGAGCTTGGGCAACTGACAGAACCTCAATTTTCTCAACTATAGAATGGAGATGGTCATAGTACTTAAGCCATAGCGCTGTAAGGATTAAATGACCATAACGCAGTACGTCCCGCATACGTGCTTGCTATCATCATCCTCTCCCCATCACACTGCCCTTCTGCTCTCTGCTCCAGCCACACTGATCTTTCAGTCTCCTATACGAACTCCTGATCAGCCTTCCAACCTCAGCCCCATCATCACTTCCTCCAGAAAGCCTCCCCATCTCTCCCAACCTGGTCGGCTTCCCAGATAAAACTCTCAGCACCTCTCCTTCACAGTGCTTTTCACAATTCCAATTTTACGGTTCTTCATATTACCATTTGATTAATGTCTACGTGGACTATACCTGCCCCGAGAACAGAGAGGTCTGTTTGTAATTCCAGCACAGTGCCTAGCACCCAGTGGGTGCACAGTGAAGATATGCTGAATGACCCTGTGAAACAGACAAAAGCAGCCTGCTCTGACTGAAGTGGAGAGGTGAGGCCAAGGGGCTGCCTATTCAATATCCCCCATCAGCAGCAGCTCCAAAAGACTTCTAGGGAACTCTTTGAAAGTCATGTGATGCAGTCAGACTCTCTCATTTTACAGACAAGGAAACTGAGGCCCAGAAAAGAAAAGTGATTTGCCCAAGATGACAGGACAAGTTAGTGAGGGCCAGATTTCAGAACTAGAGCTCCGGACTTGATCCTCTGCCTCAAATGTCCTGGGGGCATAAGGGATGCTGTGGTGGAGAAGGTGCCGAGGTCCGTCAGGGAAATGGTGAGAGGCAGTGGCCCAGATAGCCTCTCCCAGATCAGGCCCTGGAAGCCCAGGCCAAGCTGAGCTGGGGGGGAGGGGGTGTGGGGGACGGGGGAAGAGGACTACAACTCCCAGCAACACTTGCAGCAGCCCTAGCGGCCGGGCTTCCCACCGGACAGAGGCCAGGTGGCCATGTTGGCTGGGGCCCGGGGTGCAGATAGGAAAGAGACAGACAGGCCAAGGCAGTGATTAAACACACAGAGACTAGGACAGAATGCCTGACTGGGGGCCTGGGGAGACAGGGAGGCTAGGTGGATGGAAATAAGCTGAGACACACCCAGGAGATGGGGTGGAACCTGAGCAAGAATCTGAGGGGCATCTTGCTCCAGACATGGAATCTTCAAGCTCCTGAGCACCTCCCCCCTTGCCCTGTGGCCTCTGGGGACAGAGGTCCAGCCCCTCCCCCCCAGGAAGGCCCAGCACAAACTGGGCCCTCCCCACAACCAGGAGACACTGGGGTGTGAGAGCTGGGGGTGGAAAGGCACGCTGTCCCCCACCCCAGCTCAATCCCCATCGCCATGACAACCCAACCCCGCCCCCGGGGCCACTCAGCAACCAGGAATGTGACTGCCCCTCCCCCCCAGGCCCTCTCTCCAGATTGGGGAGGAGGGGACACTAACACACACCCCACCCCCAAGCCTGGAGTCTGGCACCTGGGTCCCTGGCTGTGCCTGAAACCACAGCTAGGGCTGAGGGCTGGGGGCCCTTCTCAGGAAGCCAGAGCTGGGGTGTGGGCAAAGGAGGAGCCAGTCCTCTGCCAGGATACCTGGGTCCTGTTGCTAGCTCCCCACCCTCCTTTCAGCGGGGGAAGCAAAAAATAAAATGAGGGGCTCCAGGGCTTAGAGATCCCAGGAGACAGGCATAGGACAATAATAGCAAAAGCTCTTTCCTAGGCCTCTTCTTGGTGGATCTTTGTGCACCAGGAAAGAGGGCAGGGGGTGGGGGGCTGCGGGGGAATATCTAAGGGTCCCAGCTGGGAACTACTTTGGGCTCTGCATTTTCAGTGCCACACTTGAGCCAGGACATTAACAGGCTTGTAGGAAACATATGATGAAAAGGGAGAAACTGAGGCTCAGGGAAGGGGGGGTGGTGAGTGAAGGGGTGAGAAACAGGAGACATGAGGTCCTCTCAAGGAGCTCAGACCAGGCAAAGCAGCGCTCTGCCCATCAGTCTCTTTCCCGTGGGAAGCAAACTCAAAGAGAGGTAGCTGAATGCTGTGACAGGGGATCCAGGAGGCCACCAGCTGCCCAGCCTCAGGGGCGGGGGAGAAACCAAAGAATGGATGGGAATTAAAAATAGACAGAACGGGACACACCAGATATACCCGCCCTGCTGACTTCTAGCCAGATAAAGGGTAGGTCGAGAGGAAAGAGGGAGGCCAGGGGCCTGGGCAGATGGGCATCTACCTCCAAAGCATAAAGACACCCCAATCCCATCTCACCTCGAGTGTAGGCACCCGAGGGGGAAGGGCCAGGAGAGGCGTGCTCTTTTTACTTAATGGAATTCCCAACCCCTCACCCCAAAAAGGGGAGACATTCCTTCTCTAGTGGACCCTTCATCCTTCAAGCCACAAAGGAAATGTCTTTCTGCATTTGGAAGTGAAGGGAAGTTCTTCGTCGACGACAACGACGTAGAGGATATGAGGTCTCAGGGGAGGCCTGTACTCCCAATACAGACATGTGTCTCCCAGGCGGTGCCTTTATATCCAGGTTGTGACTCAGAACAAGTGAGTCAAAGCTAAGTGGGTCAGGGTGGAGCCAGATGAGTGCTGGGTACCCCACTGCACCTCCTCCACTGGCCAACAGGGGAGGGGGCTCTGCTACTTCTCAGCCATTCCAGGAATCCTGGCAAGTTACTTCCCCTCGGCTGGGGCTCATCCACTCCCACCCCCACCCCCGCCCCCGCCCTCTGCCCTCTGCATGTGCCTCATTCCATCACACAGGCCTGAGCACAAGAAGTCCCATCCTCCCAGAGCCCAGGACACCTTCTAAGGCCTGAAGTACCCAGGTGAGGAGTGGGGAGAGAGGACTGAACACCTCTCCCCCAGCCTCATACCAAATCCAGGCCCAGGGGCGCCAGCTCAGCACATAGAAAGGCAGCAGAGAAGGCTAAGCCCACCCTGACTGCCAGCCAGGGTTCTGACCACCACACCCAAGGCCCAGGCCCAACCTGACCCAGGAATCGTAAAATCTGGGGCAGGAGACAGTTGGGGCCAGGAAAGTGTGGCAAGCCCAAGAGGCAGAAAAGAGAAGGTGGTGCCTGGACGTGGGGGAAGGGCAGAGGGAGGACAGATGGGCGAGGCCCTCTGGCTGCTCAGGTTTTCTGGGACTGTGAAACAGGAAGTGGAGAGAGGAGGAAGGAACCTAAGGGGGAAAATCCCTGAGTCTTGGAGGTTAATTGTGAAGTGCTTGGAGATCCCCCAGGAAGTCAGGCAGGAGGAAGAGGAAAGGAGAAGGTTAAGATGGAGTCACACCATCCTTCCAGGCAGGTCGTGCCTACCACGTGGTCCCTCTGGCTGAACTCTCCAAGCACTGGGCTGTTCCAGTCTCACCCAGAGTCAGCCATCCTCCCCAGAAGCAGGGGCTGAGGAAGGAAAGCCCACACAGTGGCCTTCACCATGGCTGAGGACTCTGGTTGCCTATTAGATGGAGCAGTCAGCAAGGCCCCCCTACTCCTCCTCCATCTCAGGAGGAGCCAGGCCCCGTCAGGTTCTGCCACTCAAAAGACTAAGACAGCACCCAAGGATGGTGAGGAGACTCAGATTTGTCTGCTCTTTCGGTGCTCAAGGAGAATGTATTTGGAAGATAACAACCTGGGGTGTACCACTCCCTCCAATTTTCAGAATCAAGACCCAGAGCACAGGCAAAGGGTGGGGTCCTATCTCTTTGGGATCCAGTCTGATCTCCCTCCCCGAACCCGAACTTTATCTAAAGGGCCCAGGCCTCAACAGAGCAAGAGACTGCCTCCCTGTCCTGCCCTTCCGTCCTGGAGGCCCAGGGTGAACAGAGGAAATGGACAGCATCCCCAGTCCCAGGCGCTGCCCTCACTCCAAAGGCTACCAGAAACCTGAAGGTCTTCTTCACAGGGGCCAATGTGGGTCTGCATGGGCCCCCCTTTCTCTCTTCCCTGCAGCCTGAAGGGGTTCCCTACAACCCCCATTCCAGCTGAGCCCCCTCCCCAGTCTCTGGACTTTGTCCCACCCCCAGGAGGTAGGAGCAGTAGAGACCTGTGTTCAGTTCTTGCCCTGCCCACCAGAACCTTGGCATCTGGACCAAGAAGCCAGATGGATCAAAGGTGCAGGGTAAAGTACATGAGTGTTCACACACCACATACATACATGCACACACAAGGCTGTCTGTGGCTGCTTCCTCACATTGCCCCCCACCCCCCAAACCCAAGTCCCCTAGGAGGCCCTGGAGGCTGGGAGAGCCCTGCTTCACTCTGTACTTCACTCCCATTCCAGAGGCCAGACATCTAGAAGTTTCAGGGAACAAGGAGCTCAAGGCATATGGGATTAGGTATATTCCTCAGGAGAGGGTACTGAGTGAGGAAGGGTCTCCTGGACTTTCTCGGAGTGGCCCTAAAGTTGGTCTGGACACTCTGAACAGGACCCAAGGGAGCCTGGGGCAACTTCCCAAGCTCAGAGCAGGGTCTGGCCCAGATGAAGACACAGACTCATGTGGAAAAGAGCAACCCACAGCCATAAGGCAGTTCTGCATTTGGCCCCCTTGTCCAGAAGACTCCCTCTACTCCTCTCTGCCCTTGGATTACACTCTATAGGAGTCCTGTACTCTAGGGCCGATAGCAAAGGCCTCTCTCTACACCAACGTTGAAATAAAGTGCCAGAGACACTGTCCCCTGTGACACCCCCAACCTCCTCCAGCACCCTCTGGCAACCTCCCTTACTCCTTACTTCACCTGTCTCAGTTCTTAGGGGAAACATGATGAATGCGCCAGGCTGGGCATTTGGGCCCCACCCTCCCACCTGGCCAGGTGCTGGGGGGGGTGGGGAGGGTGGGCGCCTCACATTGGCGGGCTGAATCAACCACATGGCAGACTGGGCCGTTCTGGCGGGAGAGGCTCAGAAACGGGGAGGAGAAGCAACTCGGGTTCCCCCCACCTCCACTGAGAGGCAGGGCAGTCTGGACTGGACTTCCCAATCCCAACAAGGGCTCTGCCACCCTCAGTCCCCAGTCTGAGTCGGCAGCATACGGAGAAATATTTTTGTGGGGCTGAGGAGTGAAGGGTACTAGCCGGTAATTTCCAAGCTAGACGGATCCCCTCTTCTGCCGCCCCCCAACGATTCCTCGACCCTCCCAACTTCAGACCTCTTACGGATGCCCCAAACCAAAGTTTTCTAGAAGCGAACTCCGCCTCCATCTAGCCTTTCAGGGCTGAGATCCTTCTTAACCATCTAATCTAGGAAGAGGAGAGTTTGAACTGGGGGTAACAATCAGTGAAGAAACTGGGGGTCCCTGAAGGGGTCCCTGAAGGGGGTAGCGGTGGCGCCTGGGGGGGTGGGTGGGAGGAGTTACACTGCTGGCCCAAACCCAGGCAGCGCGCCCGAAACCGCTGGGAGTATGGGGGCTGGGGGCGGAACTGAGCACGCGGAGCCGGGGGCCGGGAAGTGACCGGCGCCCTCAGATCCCCACGCCGCGCACACGCCACCACGCGCGGACGCCGTGTGGCCAGGTGTTCGCCGCTGCCGCCGCCACCACCCCCACCACCCCGCCTCCACCATTATATAACCGGCGGGTGGGCTTGAGTCGCTCGGGAAAGATTCGGGGACTCAGACGCCCCACACCCCCACCCCCTCCGCGCGGAGCGCTCTTGCCCTCCCGGGTGTTATGCAACCCAAGTCTGGAGGTGGATAGGGGGCGGCGGGCCGCCCTGCTCACCCGGGCCGGCCAGTGTGGGTAGCCCTTCATCTTGGCGAACACCAGGTCCCCGCATTTGTACTCCTTCTGTCGGTTGGATCGCGACATGGCGGGGCTCCGGGCGCCCCGGGCTCCGCGCCGGGCCGGAAAGCGCGAGCCCAAGTTTGCGCGTGCGGCGGTGGCGGCGCCGCTCCGCTCCGGCCCTCGCGCGGCCCCCGCCTCGATGGTGGCCCCCGGCCCGGGCTCCGGCGCGGCCACGGCGTCTCCGCCCGCGCGCCGCACGGACGGGGCGGGCGCGGATCGGGGGCAACGCTCCGGCGCGATGGGTGCGCGCTCGTGCAGTTGTTTGTGTTTGAAATTCAATTGCTCCCTCCGCTGCGCGAGGCCTCTTCCTCCACCCCCCTCCCGGTCCCCACTCCTCCTCCTCCCTCCTCCCTTTCTCACTCCTCCTCCTCCCTCCTCCGCGCTCCCTCCCGCGGCGGTTTGATGAGTGCGGCTTCTTGACGCCCTGTGCCTGCCACTGCCCGGCGCCCAACCTGGAGCCGCCTGGCGGTGCGCGGCGACACAGGCGTGAGGAGCCGATTGCCGAGCAAGCCGAGTAGGCTTTGTGTGCCCGCTGTCGGTGGGTGCCCGCCCGCCCGGGAGGAGCTGGCGCCCGGCAGGACGGAGCGGCCTGGCGCCCCTCCCCCGGCCCCGCGGGTCGCTCCCAACTGCGGCTTCGGCGCTGCCAACTGTCGACGTTTAGGCGCAGTGTCTCCCTGCCCTCGGCTCCATCCCTATCCACGAATGTTTGCTCGGCACCCAGTGCATGGCAGCGTGCTGGGCGCCGGGGCGAGGGCTGGGCACCGCGCCCCTGAGCGCACAGAGATTTGGCCTGGACCTCGACGTGCTTACAGTCTGTGGGGTGGCTCCTGAAACGTCGGGGACTGCGCCCTACGACGGCCTTTGTGGAATTCGGTATCGAGGAAGCTTCGGAGGGGTTGTGGCACAAAGTGGCCACGTTCCATGTGCATTAGACAGGTCTCGGTTCTCTGCTACTTCCTGGCAAAAGAGATCTGGGCTTTACCACCAGTTAAGCCCTCACAGATGAGCTCTGTTCTAGTGGGAAGAGACAGTAGAATGCCAGTAAATCCCAAAGCATCGATAAAACGTGAAGTCACTAGCTCTCTTGGGGCGGTGAGAGTGGGGGAAAATCTGGGAAGGCTTCACAAAGTGGTGACTTTTGAGTTGGGCCTTAAACGACGAATGTGATCTTGCCGGATTCCGGAGACTACATTTTAGACTAGGTTATATGTTAAGAACTGATAGAGCCAAAACTTGAATTCACGTCGCTTACCATTAAGCCGAACAAGACTTTGCCGTAATTACATCTTTGATTTGCTGTCACTCTGTTGATCTTGGGTTTGCCGAAATTCCAGACACCTATGGTAACTTAGAAATAAGCTATTTGGATCTTATGTTATAGTATGTCCAGATCCTTAAAATTTTGCAACAGAATATTCTAGGTTTGAAGAGATAAAATATGTGTGTTTTTCTTCCAAGTTTCCTAATCCTACTTCAAAGCATATGCAAAGTCTCCCTGAAAAAGAAGTGCAGGATGAAGCCAAAAGGCCCAGATCCACATCCTACCCTGCTGTTCACGAGTCATGAGAACTTGGGCTACCCCCTGAACGTCTCCCTGAGCCTCAGTTTCTTCAGCTGTGAGATGGGATCACATTACTTTCCTGCGAACATCACAGACATTGAAGGGCTGCTTATCATTAGCCGAGGCCTGACCTTGCTCCCTACAGACCTTCATATCAGTTGGTTGTCCTTATGTCCATGGCAATGCATTTCACAATTTTTGCTTTTATAAAATGTGGCCTCTCAGCATAATCCCACCTTGTGATAGGAGTCCTCTGGCCCTGTCCACAGGCACTCCAGGCCCCAGGCTGCTGGCACAGCGGGGCACTCTGCAAGGTCCTCATGCATGCCCTCAGCCACAGACTTGTCGATTTGTTTCAATAGCAAATCCAAACTTGTTGCAACAGAGCAGCTAGATCCCGGTCGGTGTTTACTCTACCATGCATTCCAGTTTGAAATGCAGTCAGTGTGATAGTCCAGATTCTGTCAGGCTAATACCCTTCTTTGTTGTTCTTATTGTTGTTAGGAGAGAATCTTGTCACAAGTTCTTAGAAATGTTTCAGTAAATCCAGTGTCACAATTGGTTTCCTTTATTTAGTGTTCAGGCCAGTATTATAAATATGCCGTTTCAGTGCAACAAACATGTTTTTTCAACTATTTTCCAATTTAGCACACCCCAGTTTAGTTTAAACCAAAGACTCCTATCCATTTCTCCACTTTGTTGCATGGAGATGGCAATAAGCCTTCTTAAATTCTTTTTGCAACAAATCTCTTGGGCCTGTCATTCAGTCCGCCATGCAGATGCTGGTTGCAATAAAACAACCAAGGTTCCCTTTGTTGCAGTAATCTCCCAGGCCTTGGTTGCAATTTAATATCCAAGTTCTCCTTACAATAACATCATCAACCAATTCACAGCTGCCCCTAACAACCAAGCCAAGAGCCACAGAGGGTCAGTTACACGGGCGGGCATAAACCTGCTTCCCCTGGGATTCAGGTCTAACTTAGCGCTTTGCAGACTTTAATGTGCAAATGAATCGCCTGGGGATCCTCTTAGAAAGCAGATTCTACCTCAGTAGGTGTGGGGTGCCCACATTTCTATTTCATCACCCAAGGTGCTGCCTCTTTGGACCTCCATTTGATTAGTAAGGTCTAAAACACTCCGTCACAGGCCCCCGATTGCTAGTCCAGCTTGGAACCAATTCACAGATGTCTCAGTGAAATGATTCCTTTGATGCTGGTGCTTGATTCTACATTTGTGTGGGAGGGAGGTCAAGACAGACAGTGGACTTGGGGCCCTAGAGCAGAGAAGGCTTGAGGGTGCAGATCTGGCTCTAGGGTTCTGAAGTGAGTCTGGAGGAGCAAGGTCAGGGAAGATGGTGGCGGACTTCTTTCTGTCCATGTCAGGAAGAAGGAGGAACTGGCACAGCAGTTGGGTTGTACTAGAGGCAGGGGCAATGTGGTCTAGTGGAAACAATCTGTGTTTGTTTGAAACTTGCTTTTAGCAAATGACTTAACTAGAATTTCTAAACAAAATTTTCTTCCACTGCAAAAATACTAATACAAATAGCTACCCTTATGGTGTGGTTGTAAAGTGAAAAGGAGATCATCTGAGTGAAAACCTTACCTGCTCATTAGGTTCAAAGGAAATGTCAGCTTCCTTCCCTTTAACTCCTAAGAGAGAGTCGAGGGGTTTGGCTCCGGTCCCAGCCCTCAACGCTGTGTGACCTGCTCCCATTACTACTTCTTGGGCCTGGTTACCCCTTCTGGAAAATGGAGGAGAGAAGGATGGGTAGTTTAGACCAGTGGTTTTCAAAACGGCCTCCATTGGCCCCTCTCACTGGTGCCTCCCAAAATAAAAAAGCATTCATGCTTTTATGCATTTTACAAGGAGTCAGAGTGGTTAAGAGTCAGAGATAACAGGGTCTAAGTACCTGCTCCACCACCGTGACACACTGTATTGCTTTAGGAAACCTACTTCACTGCCCCCAGTCTCAGTTTGCATGTCTGTGAAATGGGTGAGTTTCAGTTTCCATGTCTTGTCTTCTATGTAAATGCTTGATAAAATCAGTTATCACTGTATTTATCAGATTAGATTGAGTAATATTTAGTTCACGAAAATGGGTTACTTTGCAGTGAGCTTCTAGGGACTAGCCTTATGCGCTGGTAAAGCTGGCACTACTACAATGAATGTGGGTGTTCACATGGGCTTGGGAACCCATTTACCTGCGTTTGAGTCCCACTCCACCACTTACCAACCGTGTGACCAGACACAAGTTACTCAACCTTTCTGTGCCTCAGTTTTCCATCTGTAAAGGGGGATGTTGAGAACAGGCTTAGAACAGGTGCTTAGAACAGGCTTGTGGGATCTTAGTTCCCGGACCAGGGATTGAACCCAGGCCCTTGGCGGTGAGAATGCGGTGTCCTAACCACTGGACCACCAGGGAATTCCCTTAGCTATTTTTCTTAAAAGTGCTTATGTTTTATAACTCTTCTGTATGTATAATATCCTGTATAAGAAAAATATTTTTTTTTAAAGAGGATTCTATTTTTATTTATTATTTAATTTTTTTGGCCACCATGCAGCTTGCGGGATCTCACTTCCCCAACCAGGGACTGAACCTGGGCCACAGCAGTGAAAGCCCGGAATCCTAACCACTAGGCCACCAGGGAACTCCTGGATTCTGTTTTTTAAAAAGTAAGAATCATTGGATTCATTCTCTAAAGCTATTCTTTTAACATATCTGACTATTTAAATGTAAATTAATTAAAACTAAATATTCCCTTCTTCAGTCATATGAGCCACTCTTTAAGTATTCAGTGGCCTCATGTGGCTATTGGCTACTGTATTGGACAGAGCAGATACAGAACATTTCCATTAGCTCAGAAAGTTCTGTTGGACAGCACTGTTCCAAGGCCATGGCTTTCCATTTGAGCTGTACATTAGAGTCACTTGAAGAATTAAAAAATACTAATGCCTGGGCCAGGCTCCCCAGAGTTTAGATTTAATTGGTTGACAGTGGAAGCTGTTAAAGTGTTTAGACAAGAGAGAAACATGAGCAGAGGTGAACTTCTAGAAGCTTCATTTGGAGGCAGCACGGGTGTGGAGTGGCTTGGAGTTGCCAGGTTATGGAGAGGGTACAGCGGTAGTCTCTGCTGAGGGACGTGTGACCCCACATGTGGAAAGGGCTATGAAAGCTCCCGGGGACCTGTATTCCTGGGTTCTCTTCTCCGCTCTTCCAAGAATTATGGTGGCAACGGCTCCTTGGCGCCTTAGCCCTCAGGGGAGAGAACTTCAGCCTTCATAGACCAGGAAGGAGTCAGAGCATCTCAAGATCCCCATGAGTTGTAGATGCCATTTAAAAAAACTCAGCTTAATTTTTGTATGTGTAATTAATATGTGTATATGATACAAAATTTAGAAAGTCAAGAAGATAATTTAGTGAAAAGTCATCTCATGTTACCCCTCCCTATCCCTTGCCACCCCAATTTTCTTCTAAGAGGCAAAAATTTACCAATTTGTATGTATTCTTCTAGTAATATTCTCTCTATATAATTTTCAAGCAAATGCAGAGCTATCTATTTCCTTTACACAAATTGTAGCATCTCATGTACACCGTTCTGCACTTTACTACCTTTTACTTTACAATATATCTTGGGACTCCTTCCATTTCAGTACACAAGGATTGGCCCCATTCATTTTAATGATTGCATAATAGTTCACAACATTTCTGTGTCATAAATGATATAATCAGTCCCCTGTAGATGGATGTTTAGGTATTGTCCTTTCTTTTGATAATACCAATAATGCTGTAGTGAATAAAACTGTACCATTTCATCTCTTTCATGGGTGAGGAGCCTCACCATTTTTCTCTCCCATTTGCAAGATGAAAAAGGTCATTCACAGCAACATTATTTGCAGGAGTTTGCTGACAAGTAGTGCTGGAAGTAACCTTGCTAATTATAGACAGGGGCATCTAAGGTTGAATGAGAAGCCTCCATTGTGTACAGCCACAAACCCCAGGTCTGTCTGCTTTCCCCTTGGTCCCTGAGACTTAAAGGAATGAGGTCTGGGACCAGAGTCAGGCTGACAGAATTGCTGTGGCTCTGATCGTGTCTGACCACACTTTTCAGCCCTCTCCCACCAAGGGCATTGCTCTGAGACACCAGGGACAGAGGCCGAGGGAGGAGAGGAGGCTGGGAGGTGCCTGGGTGAGGAGGGGCCAAGGGCCCTTTTCTGGAATGATAAGATTGAGCCCTAGTGGTTTCTCTGCCCCTCGCCCCCCCTCCCCACCACCGAGGGAGAGAGAGCAGCAGTTTTGGCTCTGCTGCAGGAAGCTGATTATGGCTTCTGTGGGCACAGATGGCAATGGAGGTACTGAAAGGCCACCATTTCTGCCACCACATTGCCACGGGCTTGAAGCTTCATTCATTCACTCCCACATATATTCCTAGGGCATTGGTAGGTGCTGTGCCAGGCCCTGAGGGAGCGTTGGGGGCAAGGCGTACGTTTGAAGATGAATAGGTGGCTGGCAGTGAGTAGTCTGGTCTCCAGCTTTCCTCCTGGAATCTCCCTTCCCAAGCATCCTGGGGATTCCCTTCATCCCGCTCCTGTATTTTCTAAATCCTAGGTGTTTATTTTTCATGGTTAATCTCCCCTCCCCCCCCTTTTTTTTTTGATAGAGAACATCCTCTGGTAGCTTCCTGAGTAAAGGTGCTTAGAATGGAAAATTTTGGAGAACTTCTATGTCTGAAAATGTCTTTATTCTACCCTCCCACTTGATTGATAGTTTGGCTTGGTGTTCAATTCTAGGTTGGAAATATTTTTCCTTTGGATTTTTGAAGCCCTTGCACATTCTGTCCTGATCCATTTTGTTGTTGTTGTTGTTTTGTTTTTTGGGTTTTTTTGCAGCATATTTATTTATTTATTTATTTATTTATTATTTTTGTCTGTGTTGGGTCCTCACTGCTGTGCACAGGCTTTCTCTAGTTGCGGTGAACAGGGACTACTCTCCGTTGTGGTGCGCGGGCTTCTCATTTCAGTGGCTTCTCTTGTTGCGGAGCACAGGCTCTAGGCGCGCAGGCTTCAGTAGTTGTGGCATGTGGGCTCAGTAGTTGTGGTTCATGGGCTCTAGAGCACAGGCTCAGTAGTTGCGGTGCACAGGCTTAGTTGCTCCGCGGCATGTGGGATCTTCCTGGACCAGGGCTCGAACCCGTGTCCCCTGCATTGGCAGGCGGATTCTTAACCACTGCACCACCAGGGAAGTCCCTGTCCTGATCCATTTTAAGAGATCTGTTTCTTTTCTTTGGGAACTTTCAGGATCTTCTCTTTGTCTTCAGTGTTCTGAAATTTCATATTGGTGTGGATCCATTTTTATCCATTATGCTGAGCAGTGGGTAGGCCCTTTCAATCTGAAAACAAACGCTTGTCCTTCAGTTCTGGGAAGTTTTCTGTAATTATTTCTTTGACGATTTCCTTCCCTCTGTTTTTTTTCTGTTGTCTCTTTTTTTGGAACTCTTTTATTATTCAGATATTAGACTTTCTGGGCTGGTTCTCTGATTTTCTGAACTTTTCCAACTCTTCTAGTGAGAATTTTATTTGTGTGCTTATATTTTGATTTCTCAAGAGCTCTATTTTATTTTCTGCTTGTTACTTTTTTATGGCATTCTGTTCTTGTTTCATGTATACAGTATTTTATCTTACTTGAGAAAATTGATAGGTTTTGGAAGTTTTCTTCTCTCTGCACTTTCTCTATTTTTACTTGTTTGTTTTGTCTCTATCATTCATGTCAGAGTGCCTGCTCATGTTTAAGAGTGAGGGACTTAAAAAAGAGTGAAGGACTAAAAAGACATCTTGTACCTATGGGCATGTGGTTGGGGCTTCTCAACTGAGAACTTGATGTGAGGGTATCTGGCTGGGAAATTTGTAGGGGGAATCTCTGATGTGGGATTCCATAGATCTTTCCTCTTGGGCTGAACACATTTTCCTGTGGAGATTTTTCTCAGCATCTAGCCTTTAGGGTAAAGGCCGGCGGCCAGTCTTCTGGAGAAATAGGTCTGGGGTCTCAGTATTCCATGTGCATATTGCTTTAATTCCTTTGATTTCTGTAAAATACCTCTGCCCTTGACTGTGCCTGGTTTTCCCCATAGCAGAAACCCTCTGTTTTGTTCCCTCTGGAAAAAAACAAAAACAAAAACCCTTTATTTTTTCTGGGATTGGGGAGAGGCAGTCTTCCACTAGCATGAAGTGGGGGAGGGGATTTAGGGATCTAACTGTTTGTTAACCAGCTTGTAACCAGCCCTCACTTTTGCTCCCTTCCCTTCTCATTCACTTCCGGAGGTACTTGATGCCACCAATCCTGAGCCCTTTGAGGTTTCCACAGATACTTCAGATTCATTTTCACCATTCCCCAAGGCCAGCTTGCTTCTTGGTTCTCTTGGATATCCCAAGTCAGTACCATTGATGCCTCTTGCTCTCCACCTTCCAAATGTTGTTACTGTGGTCTCCTTTCCTCATGTCCCCATCTTTGTGGGTTTAAATCTTTTCAAAATGATCTTTAACGCCTTAAAAAAAATTCCTTTAATTGAAGTTTTAGTAGAATTTCAGGAGGGAACCAAATTAGATTTGTCTATTCTATTCACTATCTTTAATGGAAGACTTTATAACTGTTATTACTACTTTTGAATAGGTAATACATGCACAAGTTACAGATTTCTAAAGGTATAAAGGAGTAAGCAGTAAGAAATCAATCCCCTTCCCATCCCTGTCCTAAAGTTTCTATTTTCAATTTCTTGCACGAAAACAACCTTTCGAGGGCAGGGTATCTACCTATTAAGGTAAATCATTAATCCTTACAGTAAGAGGACCCTGCTTAGAAAATGTTTGTCAAAAAGATCTCTGCCCTTTTGGGGTGTCTCTTCACTGCAGGGCAGCACGATGTGTTGACCAGGAACAAGGATAGTCACTTCCCTTTGAAAGTTTCCCGTTCTCTTAGGGTTCTAAATCATTTCACTGTGTGTTAATATCAGATGTTTCTCACAGAAGTAGGGTAGGGTTCCTTCATATTCTAACCATTTTTCAAAGGAGGAAAGTGAGACTCAGAGAAGTGACTGTCCAAAGTCACCAGAAAGTAGGTTGGGGAACCTAGATTCGAAAAGGTGGTGTTTGTTAGAAGTCAGCACTGTGCAAAGCATACCAGCTGCGAGGGAGGACTGGCAGGTCTAGTTTCTCAACGCGGTTCTCAGTGCACCTGCTTTGCAATCAACTGAGGAGTTTCTTAAAAATTCAGACTTCTGGGCCCCACCCCACACTTACTGAAGAGGAGTCTCTTAGGCTGGAATTCAGAAATTTGCATTTTTAAGAAGTTTTCCCAGTGATCTTAGGCACAATAAAGTTTAAGAATTGGTGGGCAGAAAAAATGCTCTGGGCATCCAGAGCAGGGAGCAAACAGATTTAAGCAAACAGATGGAGAAGGCAACATATGAGTTTGTTGGTGAAGGCAGGGTGAGATTTAGACACATGGAGAAGGTGGGGAGGAGGGGGCCATAGCAGGCCTGTCTGACGGAGAATTCACACTTGGGCTTTCACTGTCCCTCTCTGTTGTTGCCATCATCATCGCCCCCCTTGTCATCCTTTCCATCTTCCTCTGTAGCCTCCTCCCCAAACCTCAACAGTCTTTATGGGCTGAGCTCAGTAGAGCCTTCTGCTCTGGGAATAGGGAGATAGAGCCCACACAGAGGTGGTTTGGCATATACAGCACGTGCACAGAGTTGACAAGTAGAGGGCACCCAGTCACAGGCAGACAGGAAGGGGCAAAGATGAATATAAAGAAAAGGACACAAAATTACAGGCAGACAGGGAAGGACAGCTGCAGAATCACGGGCAGACATATGTGAGCTGGAAAAGGACACACAGAAACATGGATGGATATAAGAGGCACTCACAGAGACAGATTAACAAGGTCACACACAAAGTCACATGAATACCAGGCACGGACACACAGATACAAAGGACATATGCATAGAGATGGACTCAGGTGATGCCTCAGATCTGTGAAGGGGGCTCAGATGTACCTGGCCCCCTTAAACCACTGGGCTGAGGGGAAGGGATTAACCTCAAGTGCCAGGCTCTGCCTTCCAGGGCCCTGCCCATCTTTCTGTCTCACTGCAAAGAGCAGTCAGGACCCAGGTTGGAAGGGCTAGGTGTGCTCCTGGATATGCACCTTGGTCAAGGTGAGGGAGATCACTTACTCCCTCTTATGTCACATTTATTTCAGCTCTCAGACTTTTTTTTTAATTCATTAATTTATTTTATTTATTTTTGGCTGCATTGGGTCTTCGTTGCTGTGCGCAGGCTTTCTCTAGTTGCGGCAAGTGGGCGCTACTCTTCGTTGCGGTGCACGGGCTTCTCATTGCAGTGGCTTCTCGTTGCAGAGCACAGGCTCTAGGCACGCGGGCTTCAGTAGTTGTACCGCGCGGGCTCAGTAGTTGTGGCTCCCGGGCTCTAGAGAGCAGGCTCAGTAGTTGTGGCGCATGGGCTTAGTTGCTCTGCGGCATGTGGGATCTTCCCGGACCAGAGCTCGAACCCGTATCCCCTGCATTGGCAGGCGGATTCTTAACCACTGCACCACCAGGGAAGCCCCTCAGATGTTTTTAATTAGGCCTGAAGTCTTGCTTCTTTCTGGCTCGCAGCCCAATTCCGTACAGGTGTCTCGGGCCCTGGCTCTTCTTGGGGTGTTTTATTCCAACTCGGGGTTTCAGTGGCCTCGGAAGCTTCATCAGTTCATTTACAGACCTCTTTCCCTTTAAGCTATTTTCCCTCAATCCGTCACCTTCCCAGACTCCCTCTCATTCCCGACCTCACTTGCAGTTTCTAAGAGCACTACGTCTCCCATAAATCTTAGCGCCCAAGCAGCTGTTTTAGGGAACTTCAAGTACCGAAATGCTCTCCTATCCGTCTCCGTGACTACCGCGGTGACTGATGGGGCTTGTAGTTACCTAGGAATTGTCAGGAGACCAAAAAAACTACTCATCCCAGGAGCCCTCGTGTCAGAGGCGGGTTTACCTCCTGTCTTTCTCCGCACCCCTTAATCCTTCCTCGGACTCCAACTCCCACCGTGCCTTGCGCTGAGCTCCCTGCGGCGGAGAATGGTGCTGTGGCCAAAGTGTTTTCTGGGAGTTGTAGTTCGTATATTGGTGAGACGAGGAGGAGGTGGAGTGACTCGGCGGCCATTAGCTGTGTGTAGTTGCCCGGGACTAGGAGCTTAAGTGGAGAGGGAAGGCTTATTCGGTGGAAATCAACTGTGGGCATGGGCCTCTACCGGGGCTACCCCTAGAGTACGGAGAAGGCGGGCTTTTTGGTTCCCCGCTCCGCTGACTGGCGGGGCCCACTAGGCCTCCGGACATCCCCGGTGT
Source organism: Balaenoptera physalus (assembly GCF_965194825.1). NCBI lineage: Eukaryota > Metazoa > Chordata > Mammalia > Artiodactyla > Balaenopteridae > Balaenoptera > Balaenoptera physalus. The sequence continues at coordinate 82,191,440 of NC_138882.1, read as the reverse complement.
CAAGTAGGCCTCGTCTGCCGGCAAGGGCGCCCCAAAGGCGGGAGGCGCCATGTCGCTGGTTGCTTACGCCAGCAGCGATGAGAGTGAGCCGGATGAGGCTGAGCCGGAGCCGGAGGAGGAGGAGGAGGCGGCGGCCCCTACACCTGGGCCCACTTTAGGGGGCTTGTTCGCTTCTCTTCCCGCGCCCAAGGGTCCGGCCTTGCTGCCTCCGTCCCCCCAGATGCTGGCCCCAGCCTTTCCCCCGCCGTTGTTGCTGCCCACACCCACCGGAGACCCCCGGCTCCAGCCTCCTCCCTCCTTGCCCTTCGGTCTGGGAGGCTTCCCCCCACCTCCAGGCGTGAGCCCGGCTGAAGCGGCGGGAATTGGGGAGGGGCTGGGATTGGGGCTGCCCTCGCCCAGAGGCCCTGGCCTCAGTCTGCCCCCCCCTATCGGCGGGGCCGGGCCCCCCCTGGGGCTTCCCAAGCCAAAGAAGAGGACAGAGCCGGTGAAGATTGCGGCGCCAGAGCTGCATAAGGGGGATGTGAGTATCTGAGGAGGGCACCCCCAAACTGTCCGTTGGGTTTGGGCATGGGCTCAGCTGTAGGAGGGACTTGTGGAGATTCCGAGACTCCCTCCTGTAAGTGCATCCTTTGATTCCGGACCGCTGGATTCCTGGTACAGTGCGATTAATTGAGCTGAAGTTTGTCAGCTTTGGGGAGTTAGGGTACTTGTCCATGCGGGTGTCTTCAAGCTGGATTCGCCTGCAGAAGGGCCATATACCATCACCTGGCACTGACAGGCCCAGGCCTAGGGACACTTGGTTCCACTCCGCTTTGTTGCATCTTCACCGCAGGCCAGTTTTTGGTTTTTTTTCCTCTCTCTCTCTTATACTGAGAACAGCATAAAATCTGGTACCTGAGGTAACGGGAGACAGGATTCCTGAGCCCTTGCTGAACATTCAGGACTAACCTTTTCCTTTGCCTGTGAACTTAAAAGCATCAGGGTTTGGAACGAAAAGGATAGGAATCCTGGATTCTGTTTTTGAGGGGAGTTAGGGAAGAAATTGAGTATTTGTTGAGTACAGATCATTTGCCAGGCACTGGCCCTTTCCTTCAAGTGTTACAGAACTCTGGGAGATAACATTCTAATTTTTACAGATAAGAAACAGGTGTCCAGTATGCAAGATCTTACCTGGCAAAGGGCAGAGTGAAGATTAAGGGTTTATCTGAACTCCAGGCCTGTGCCTCAGTTTCACGGTTTAGGTATTTCTCAAGCCTAGGTGAATTAGGACATTTGGCTCCTAGAGAGGCAACCAAGCTCTTGTCGTTTTCTGAATGTTGTATCAGAAAAATTGAAGGCCTTTTCTGGAGTGAACGCTTTGGGGGATAAAGGAGACAGCCTAGGGGCAGGTGATACTTTAGAGTTATTTGGAGTTCTTTTCCATTCTCTCTCTCCTAAAAGGTTAATTGGGTCAATCCCTGGCTCACCTTTGGTAACCCTCTGAGAGAAGCTGATTTTTGCCCTTGCTTTTCTTCAGACTTCCGACTCTGCCTGGAGGCTATTTCTCTTCTCCCCCCCATATGTCCTAATGTTCTTTCCCTCACCTCTTTCAAATCTTGGCTTAAAAGACACGTTCTCGGTGAGGACTTCCTAGCCGACCTATTTAAATTGCAACTTCCTGTCACACGCTCCTCCCCATCCCACTTTTATTTTTCTCCATAGCACCACCATCTAAAATACTTTACCGCCGTCTAACATACTGTATATTTTATTTGCCTTTCTCCTTTTGCTAGTATACAAGCTCCATGAAGGTAGGCTTATTGTTTATTTTATTCGCTGCTATATTCCTGGTGGTTAAAACAGTGCCTGGCACATGCTGAGTACTACCTAAATATTTTGAGTGAATGAACTCAAATGAATATGGATTCTTTATAGAAGGAGTTTCCAGAATCTCCCTCACTACCATGTTCCAAACTTTTTTCCATATCGTTTCCCCCTTCTTTCTCACCTGAGTTTGTCATTTCTAAGTTTAGGTTCCCAAAAAGCCTTGTATTGCTCCACTGAAACTTAGTTTGGTCTTGATTTAACCTGGAACAAAGGAAAGTCCCTGAGTAGGACAGAGGAAAATAGGTTTGTTGTTTGGGGTGTTTTCTTTTCACAATTTTCCCACCAACTTTTCTCGCAGCCTAATTGTGATATATGGTGGAAGATGGCACTTTGAGCCCGCCTCCCCACCCTCCACCCTCCACAGTGACGGCGGAAAGGCTCATTTTTAGGTCTGCAAAGGTAGCATTAGGAGAAGTTGCTGGTAGAGGCTGTGGAATCTTCCATTTAGGCTGGCTGAAGTGGCAGAAAACTCTGAGGACTTCTAACTATCCCTCCTTTGTAAGTATAATTCACTAAATTCCTGAGGTGAATCCTGACGTGGATAATTAAAATAAAGCCAAATCCTAGCCCTTAGCCGGTTCAGTTTCCCATTTTTGTTCTGTTCAAGTTAGTATTTTTGTTTTCTGAACATATAGTTCCTGGGAAGCGTAGCTTAAGAGTTCCAAGATGATTAGGTGAGGGTGACCTTTACCTTTGAAATAGTTGTGGTTCTAAGGCCCTGTGGTTCCAAGCTCTGTGTCTTGTGCTTATTGGGCTCTCAGTAAACATTTGAGTGAATGAATTAGGTTTCCTTAAATAGTTTCTCTTTAGGGTTTGGTGCTGAAGTAGAAGTAATTAACTCTGAATTTTCATTCATTCATTTGTTAGTTCAGTATTGAGCTGCTTCTCTGTGCCAGGAGCTGAGAGTACAGTAGTGAACATGATAGATCCTGTCACAAAAGGAGTTTATGGTCAATGGGGGGAGACAGACAAGGAAATAGATTTTAGGTCAAGCCAGAGAAGAACCATGATAGAGCTGGTGCCATGGGAGCACTCCTTTGGGGGCACTAATCCAGTTCACAGGTTGGGGAGGCTTCCAGGAGGAGTCGATGTCTAAACTTCAGAGATAAGACAGATGAGCAGAAGGTAGCCAGAGAAAGGGGCGATGGAGAGGAGAACATCAGGCAGGGGGACAGAATGTACAAAAGCCCAGAGGTGAGAGAATGAAAATGCTTTGGGGGAACCTTTCCTAAGGCACCATGGCTGGAGCGCATGGGTGGGCGGGGCAGTGACGAGAGATGAAGCTAGAGAGAAGGAGGCTGAGGCTAGATGACAATGGGCCTTGGATACCATGCCAAGGCCTTTGTACATAATTCTAGGGTAGTGAAGAGCCCTTGAAGTCTGAGCAAGAATTCTCTGATCACAGGGTGCTGAAAGGTCTGGAGGGAGCAAGACCGGCAGAGAGAGTGTGAGAGACGATGGCGGCCTGGATAAGGGAGTAGCGGGGGATGGAGAGAGCTGGAGGCTCCAGGTCTTTTTCTGAGGTAGACGTTTTAAGACTAGGGAATTGATTGGATGTCATGGGTGAAGGAGAGGATTCAAGGCTGACCCCTTGCCTTTTGGCTCAGGCAGCTGGGAGGGTAGTGGTGCCATTTATTTACGGAATACAGAGGCTGAGCACATTGGGGATTAGATTTAATTGGTTACAAGTATCAGAAACTGCTCCCAGCTGGCTTAAAGGGAAACGTGTCATAAGTATACTGAGGTACCTTGGAAAGGGCCTGGAATCAGGAATTGGAGATCTGTCGGAGACCCCCACAGCTCCTCTTTGCACATTTGATTCATTCTTCTTTGTCTGCAGACCAGTTTCCACTTCTTAACTTTTGTTGCAGGTGAAAGATGGCCACCCATACCTCCTTGGTTTTTAGTTCCTTCCTTTTAGTGATTGGCTCAGATTGACCTACAGTCTTAGTCCCAGCTCTGGTTTTCCAGGGGAGAGAATATGATTGGTTTGGGTAAGCTCATCAATCAGCTGCAGTCAGGGGGCAGGGTAGTACCAAATTTCTCTCTCCAGGTGCACTGCAGAATCAGATTCAGTCAGCTTTTGACTTATGTGAGGAATTCGGAATGATCTATAAAATGGAGAATCCTCCTTTCCTTTTCCCTTCTTACTGTTCTTTTTCTGAACAGTGGTTTATTGTTGATTTTGCGGGCTTAGGGGATGCAGACTTCTAAAATTAGGATACCAAAAAAACAAAATTAGAAGAATAAGTTTGCTGTGAGAGTTTTCTGTCATGTAATGTGCATTACAACACAAATAGAAATCTTAGGGTTATCTGGATTAGTATTACCCATCCTTTTAGATTGTTTACCCAGGTAGTGGAAGATTTGAAGCTGTGAGATTGCGATTTCACTAATTTTGCTCATTTCTGTTAACCAAGTAATACAAGAGTTGACTGCAGTGGATTTAGCTAAGATTTAGCCCTAGATAGAAAGGGAAGGAGGAGCGCACTAACATCTGTGGGGCACCTGCGTGGTGTCCGACACTGTGCTGGGCACTTCAGCGACTCTGTAAGCTAAGTGTTACCCCTAGTTTACAGGTGAGGAGATAGGAATTTAGAGAACAAGAATTCTCTGAGTGGCAGAGCTAAAATCACACAGTTTGGGAATAGCAGAAGTCGTATTTGTACCCAGGTGTGTTCTGTTCCTTTCTATCATAGTGCCTACCAAAAAGATAGAAGAACCTTGAGCAACCAGAACTATGAAAGTGATACGATGAGCAGTGCAAAGGTGGGAGAGAAAATGGTGTCCTAACTGAAGGGCAGATGTAAGAACATATTTGAGACCAAAGGGTAGAAAAGTTGATGAATCTAGCTGATTGGGATAACAGCAGAGAGGAGTGTAGAAGTGATTAGAGTTTGGAGCCTGGGGGTGGGGGAGTCTGTGCTTGGGCCCTGATTTTCTTCTTGGCTCCTGGCCCTGGCAACTAGTGATCGCTTTTTTGGAGAGGGAGTCTGTCAGGACCAGAGCCTGGAAAGATAAGAGGGAGGTTGCCACGGGGAACGAGGCTCTGATAGATTAGCAGATCCCACTGGGCCTGGCTTAATGGAAAATGCCTGTTTCCGTTCTTGCTCAGCAGTCTCTGGGTGTGTGTGTCTTGTCACTCTTGGCAGCTGGAACAGAGAGGACAGTGGTGGCCATTGAGGCTCAGGCTCTAATGAGGCCAAGAAGAAATACAATACTTTCTTCTTAAGAGACACAACCGGTTTGTGTCTCTAAAACCCGGGAATGCCTGTTCTGGCCCAGCGTACTTCTTCCAGCCCTGGGTGCTCCCGTATCTCTAGCGTCACCCTTCTTTCTGGGTCGAAGGAAACAGACCCACTCAGATCACCATTCACTGGTCTTTAGCATTCTCTAGGAATTGACTCCACAGCCTCCATTTAACATACTCCTGTGGAAAACAGTTTGGCAGGTCCTCAAAAAGTTAATTAGAATTACCATATGATCCAGCAATTTCACTCCTAGGTGAAAAGAATTGAAAACGGACTCACACAGATACTTGGATGCCAGTGTTCACAGCAGCACTACTCACAGTAGCCAGTAGCCAAAAGGTGGCAACAGCGCAACAGCCCAACTTATCAACAGATGAGTGGATACACAAAAGTGTGGTATATACATGCAATGGAATATTATTCAGCCTTAGAAAGGAATGCAGTCTGGTACATGCTACAACATGGATGGACTTTGCAGACATCATGCTAAGTAAAATAAGCTAGACACAGAAGGACACACCTATTGTATGATTCCATTTATATGAGGTACCTAGAGTAGGGAAATCCAGAGATAGAAAGTAGAGTAGAGGTTACTGGGGGCTGGGGAATAGGGAATTATTGTTCAATAGGTACAGAGTTTCTATTTGGGATGATGAAAAAGTTCTGGAAATAGTGGTGATGGTTATACAATATTGTGAATGTACTTACTGCCACTGAATTGTACATTTATAAATGGTTAAAATGATAAACTTTGTGTTATATATGTTTTACCATGATAAGGGGAAAAAACCCAGTATACTCATGTACCTCTCACCATCAAGGAAGTTCTTGTGTCTTAGTTAAATACTGTATTTAGGCTAAGCCCATTGCCTCTAGCTGGTTCCTGATAGAAGCTGAATTAATTTTTCTTTTAAATGCTCCAAGACAGCTGTATCCCCCCAACTCCAACCCCTACCCTGTGACTGGAGGATATATGGCACATCTCTTAGCTTTTGGCTTATTCATCTCCTCCTTTTTGGTACTCTGAACCGAAGTTTATTTTTCTGTTTGAGGTATTTGGATAATTCCTTGCTGAGCTTTCCTTTTGCTTCCTGTTAGTTTTCATTCAGGCCCCCACATGCTCGTAAGTATTCTGAGTGGCATCTAGACCTCTTTTCATAGTGAACCAGTGACTTCTGTGTTTCCAACCTCTTTAGTTGGCTAAAGTTAGTTCAGGGGGCAAGAGGTGGTTCTCATTCTATTTCCTCACCCTCCCAATGGCCCTGGACTTCCTCTGTGGCCCTGGGTAGATTACTGAATGTCTCGGAGTCCTGTTTGTCAGCTTTAAGAGGTAAAGATTATTTTTACCCCTCCCTCAAAGATGAATAGTCATGACTTAAGAAGTGTTTAGGGGCTCAGCACATTTATTTTGAGGGTCTTAGTGTTCTGTTTTAGGGAGTCTGTCATATTTTGTGCCCATCTTGAGATGATTTATAATGGGGTTCAGTAGATGAGTACAAAATGTTCAAAGAAGGATGATTGTGAGTAGCCATAGCAGTTCTCTAAATCCAAAATTAATAAGGTGTTCCTAAAGTCTTTGTACAGTTTGTGTGTGCGTGCGCTTTTAAACTTAGGTTGACAGTGTAATGGAAACAATCTGACATTTAAGGAAAAATTGAATTTTCTTCCCACAGCTGATCTGGCCTTCAATTCTATTAGCCGTGGGACAGTTTGCCTACACTTTAAAAGTAGCCACTTTCTGTTTGTCACAGGATCTGAAAAATAAAAATATGCTTGTACAATTTTATAAATGTAATCGTCTTAAACTTGATAAAATTTTATTTTCAGATTGTTTCCATTGGACGTGTTGCCTTAGATGTTAAAGTTTAAACGTGTCTGGGGACTTCATGAAAACCTTGTATACCCCATAGTGAGGTGGCTCTGTGTGGTCTGCTGGAAAGGAGAAAAGTCTTCACGGTCAAAAGACAAGGGAAATGGTCAGTAGCCCCTGAGGCAGTGGAAGTTTGGAACAGAGAGAAAAGGTCAAAAATGCTTGGGTGTTTGGGGCTTAAGGCTTATTCTTCGGTTGCATTTGACATCTTGGCAGACCAGAGAGAATAGTAATCCTTGAACTCTGTTAAGAATTTTAGTTTATATACATTTTCATGGATAGTAGCTCATGCAGTCTTTAGAACAGTGTTGTGACATGGATTAAGTATTATTGCTAACTGAGGCTTGGGGGGTTAAATGGCTCTTTGGGGATCCTCCCAGCCAGTGAGTGGCAAAGCTGAGATTGAAACCTGTATTTCTGATGTTGTGCCTTGTGCTCTCGGCTGTATCCTGTGGGATCTAGTGGGATCTGATCAGTGTGGATCTCAGGTCTGGACACGCACACAGCTCAGCTGCAAAAGCATGGGAGCCTAAACTGATTCAGGTCCTGGTTCTGCCGTGTACTAGCAATTATTTAACCTCTCTGAGCCTTATTTTCCTTACCTGTAAAGTTGAGATAATAATGCCTACCTTGAAATTTTATTCAGGATAGAATTAAAAACTTGTGAATAAATTGCCTGACACATAGTAGCTACTCAGCAAATGACTGTCCTGTCCTTTACTGCCCTTTCCCTTACCTCCATATTTAAGTACTAAGACAGATTTCTCTTTTTTAAAAAAAATATATATTTATTTATTTTGTTTATTTATCTTTGGCTGTGTTGGGTCTTCATTGCTGCACACGGGCTTTTCTCTAGTTGCGACGAGTGGGGGCTTCTCTTTGTTGCGGTACATGGGCTTCTCATTGAGCTGGCTTCTCTTTGTTGGGGAGCACGGGCTCTAGGCGCGTGAGCTTCAGTAGTTGTGGCACACGGGCTCAGTAGTTGTGGCTTGTGGGCTGTAGAGCGCAGGCTCAGTTGTTGTGGTGCATGGGTTTAGTTGCTCTGCGGCATGTGGGATCTTCCCGGACCAGGGCTCAAACCTGTGTCCCTTGCATTGGCAGGCAGATTCTTAACCACTGTGCCACCAGGGAAGTCCAAGACAGATTTCTCTTAACAGGTTTTTTTTAATACTACGATTGGCAGCAGTTAGTAATTAAAATCATTGTGCACTGACTACTGTGAGGTAATATTGAACCGTAAGATAGGGCCTCGGCTGTCAGGAGTAAAGGGAAGAATACGCACGTGAAAAATGTAACATTTTTACAGAGCAAGCACAAATGAATCATTGTTAGCATGATGCCACCCCAGACAAATGAATAACTTAGGGACACAGAGTGAAAAAGAGCAAGGTGAGCTTCTTCAGGAAGACTTTAGGAGTTTCGAGTCAGGAAGTACAGAGTGCAGACTGACAGGAGAGTGAGAGGTGTCAGCGATTCAGGTAGGCGAGAGGGAGTAATAAGGTGGGGGCCTTACGTGAAAGAAAGCACAAATGGAGGATCAGCCAATTCTTTGAGGTGATGTTGGAACCACACTTGATGCCCTTATCTTTTTACTGCCTTTATTACAGTTATTTGGGTACTTGTCATTCTTCTTAACTGGACTGTAAGTTTCTTGAGGGCAGGGACTTTTTTCATGTCATGGCACACAAGAAAATCTTTGAAGCACAGTGGGGCAAGTGGTACAGGCTGTGCCTCTGGAAACCAGTGGGCCAGGACCCTACCTGCTCCAAGCCCTGCCTGATGCCCTGTGGGCTGAGTGGATCAATATCATCATAGTACCTATAACCCAGTCATAGGACACCAGTTGGGAAGCTCTGTCTGCAGTACCTGGCACAGTGTCTTGCATACCGTAGGTTCTGAGTAATAATGATCAAAAAGTCCTTGTAGCACACAAATCCAAAAAGGAACCTGTGGACTTCACTGGCGGTCCAGTGGTTAAGACTCTGCACTTCCACTGCAGAGGGCGTAGGTTCGATCCCTGGTGGGGGAACTAAGATTCCGCATGCCATGTGGTGTGGCCAAAAAAATAAATAAATAAAAATAAAATAGAAAAAAAACGAAAAAATCCCGAAAGGAACTTGTGAGATATGAGGGTCAGTTGAGAAAGACAGGCAGAGGATTTGAGTTCTTTAGAATCTTGGAGATGAATAGGATCTTAGATTCTTGCCTAATCACCTTTATTTACAGATGCCCCAAACCAAGGTGCTAAGAACAAATGGAAAACTTCTAAGGTTCTCAGTTTGGATATTAATTTTTTAAAATAAAATGTGAAAGCTTGCTCTTCATATGCCTTGCATCTTTCTGATAGTTGGAGATGCTGAGGAACTGGTATTGAGCTAAAAGTTTAGACGTTTTTAGTGTGAGAGCTTGTATTAGAAACAATCCTGGTGAGTCAGAGGGGTAACACAGATGAGCTCCCTTCTTGCTCCAAATTCTCACAGTCATCATTTGCTTGCCTTCTTCCTGGACACAAACAACTCTGTCTGGCAGACAATAGATCATACTTGGAGAGGGAATGGATTTCTCCAATGGCTTTGACCTTTAATACCTCATAGAAGAGTAGTTAACATACCACTTAATCCCACCGGAGTTCCCCAGCCCTGTGGTTATGTAGTCTATGTAAGTGGTTTTAGAAGTGAAACTGAGATTGGGTGAGATTGTGGGCCAAATCCCATTCATCTTCTAGTGGACAGATTTATAGGAAGAAGAATGGGTGTAGCTTTTTCTTTCCACCAAAGGCTGAATGGAAGTAGTCTTAATTTAAAGGACTGGAAATTGATGCTGAGAAGGCTGTGCAACAGGTCTGGGGTATGGGGATGAGTGACCAGGGGCGGTCAACGCATACCTTGTTCTCTGAAGCTGTTCGAGAGCAGGAAGGAAGCTCTGCTTGTTTGGCTGGTTCTGTGGGGTGCACCTCTTATACAGAGGAGGGGCTCGGACAAGATGATGGCCCCTGTTGTCCAGTCCTTTATTTGTGCTTCATTTAATGTGAGTGCTTCTCCACTGTCCTTAAACAGTGAGACCTCACTCCGTTTCTTTTTCTCTCAGTCAGATTCCGAGGAAGATGAACCCACAAAGAAGAAAACTGTCCTTCAGGTAAGCTTTGTGACATAATAGAAGCCATTTCTTCTCCTCCCATATTGCTTCCTGAAAGACGGGAAATTTCCAGGTCAGGCTTAGAGCAAATGCAAGTATTGGACAACTGCCTGTTTGGGTGTAGTTTTGTTTTCCTGATAACATCAGACCTCGTGCTTCTCTACCCTCTCCTCGATGTTCCCTGGCTTTAGCGCACTGGCGTCTCTCCTAGAGGACAGGCGTGGTAGGGAGATGAATTGGAACTCAATTTGATTCATTACATTTCAGGTAAAAGGATCATTTAGGAATGGTAGAATAAACGGATTGGTCAAAATGTTGTTATGGAGCATCTGAACTTTAAAATTATCCATCTTCTCCCTGCCTTATTTTTAACCTGGAAAAGAAACACTTAAATAGCACTTACCAGGCACTAAGTGCTATACCAATGTTTAACTGATTTAATCCTCCTAATAGTGCCTAAGTCATAGCGTTATTATCATCCCTATGTTACATACAAGGAAAACGAGAGCTTAAGGAACTTGCCCAAGGTCAGACAACTAGTGGGGACAGAGCTGGGGTTCAGACTGAGGCAGTCTGACTGTAGAGTCCAGGCTCTTATCTGCTGCATTTGACTGCTGCTCTGTCATCAAGACCAGAAGTCCTTAACCAGACAGTGTCGGGAGATGATCTCGCTGCTGTTGCCTGTTTCCCCTTGTCCCCGTGCCTTTATTCTGGCTCCCAGAAGTTTCTTCCTGCTCAGCTCCACACTCGGTGATTTATACACTCTCTGACCTCATGTTGATTATATGCCTCAGGAAGAGCAAAAGCAGTTCTGCCTTGAGACTTCCCTGGTGGCAGAGTGGTTAAGAATCCGCCTGCCAATGCAGAGGACATGGGTTCGAGCCCTGGTCCGGGAAGATCCCACATGCTGCGGAGCAACTAAGCCTGTGCCCCACAACTACTGAGCCTGCACTCTAGGGCCTGCGAGCCACAGCTACTGAGGCCTGCGTGCCTAGAGCCCGTGCTCCTCAACAAGAGAAGCCGCCGCAATGAGAAACCTGCGCACCACAACGAAGAGTAGCCCCCGTTTGTTGCAACTAGAGAAAGCCGGCGCGCAGCAACGAAGACCCAACGCAGCCAAAAAAAAAAAAAAAAAAAACAGTCCTGCCTTTATAAGGTTGCTGTCTCATGATTTAGGTATATGATGCTGAAGTTGCTCCTTCTCCTGACTCTGTTAAGGTGTCACTTCCATGGCTGGGAGGTGTTAGAAGAACAAAGTCATGTGAAAGAAAGATAACTAGTGAGAGTGATGTTGTGTCCATATTTGTAGTGGGTGATGGAGGAGGAATCATGGAAGATACTGACTTGCTGAGACTGAATGAAGCCACTTGTTCTCTGTTATCTGAATGGCTTCCTGGAGGACGTGGACTGGCAACTAAAGAGACGAGAGGACACTGGCTCAGAAGGCACCCCAGGAGTAAACAGCAGTCTTCCAGATGGTGGGAAGAGATGAGTGCATAGAGAAACTCTGAGCTGTTAAGGCAGAGTAGGGACCCAGCACTGCAAAGGGATGTAGCCGTGATCCCAGATGTATCTGAGAAGTCAGACACTTTGAAGGTAGCCTGAGGATGTGCTCCACCTGCCACCTCAGTCTGGTTTTTATGAACCTGAGCCTCTGGGGTCTACCAGGCTGAAATGACCCAAATCTGTGAACCCAGACAGCAGGGAGAAGAGCCCATTTTCTGGATGAACAGTTCTGCCTGGCCTGCTTGACTCAAAAGTCTTATTTTACTCATTCTGGGCATTTCTTGGCTGAGAGAGCTGAAGTACACGGGTACTCCAGGACGGTGACACAATGACCTTATTCCATTCTCCTTTTTCAGACTGACACCTCCCTCAGCCCTGCAGTTAGGCCAAGCTGGCCCTGTAGCACATGGAAAGCAGAATCCCAGAGATTCTTATGAATAATAGCAACTCTGGTTGGGCTGAGGAACACTGGATAGGCTGAGCCAATTAGCTTACAAATTGATAAATTAAATGCATGACTCTGGCATAAACAAGCTGAATATACCCCGTCTGTAGGGCTTTTCTTGGGTGGGGGAGGGAACTTTTGGCGGTATGTATGAATGTCTTTTTTGGACATAGCCTTGCTCGTGACTCTGAGTAGCAATCCAAAGGAAGCAGGGAGTACCGATGTTAAGAGGAACCCTTAGGACATAGGGAGAGGTTCAGTGATCAGCTGGAGAGAGCCCTGGGCTTTTTGGGAAGAAGGATGATGTACTTGCCAAATGTATTATCATTTTTGCAAAAAAATCAGAGTCAGGGAAGGCTTTGTGGCAGAGGGAAGAGGAGCTGGGTTGAGATGGATGAGGAAAACAGGGATGACATCTTACCTTGGGAGAAGCGGACAGCAGAATGGCCTGAGGTAGGAGGAGTCAAGTCCAGTTTGGATGACGTTAGTGGGCCGAGGTAAGATGGAAACAGGGCTGGTAAGATTTTAGGCTAGAGCACATATCTGTAATGCTTGTTCTTAATGTCAGTAGTATGTATCATAACATCTCACTTGTCATCTTTCTTCCCTCCTTACCCAAACCTGGGCTCACCAGGGATCCAGTGAGGGGACTGGTTTGTCCGCCTTGCTTCCCCAACCTAAAAACCTGACTGTGAAAGAGACTAACAGGTTGCTCCTGCCCCATGCCTTCTCCCGGAAACCCTCGGATGGCTCCTCTGACACTAAGCCCTCCAGACAAGCTTCTAAGACCAAGCCCTCTTCTCTCGCCCCTGTTGTGGGCACCACGACCACCACTCCATCGCCCTCTGCTATCAAGGCTGCTGCCAAGAGTGCTGCCCTGCAGGTGACGAAGCAGATCACGCAGGAAGAGGACGACAGTGATGAGGAAGTAGCCCCTGAGAACTTTTTCTCCCTCCCTGAGAAGGCCGAGCCGCCTGGAGTTGAGCCATACCCTTACCCCGTTCCCACTGTCCCTGAAGAGTTGCCTCCAGGCACGGAACCAGAGCCGGCCTTCCAGGACGATGCAGCCAATGCCCCCTTAGAGTTCAAGATGGCAGCAGGCTCAAGTGGGGCCCCTTGGATGCCTAAGCCTGGGGATGACTACAGCTACAATCAGTTTTCCACGTATGGCGATGCCAATGCCGCTGGTGCTTACTATCAGGTGGGTAAGAGGCGTGGAGGGCAGGCCAGGGAATGTTGGAGTATGGCCGTCAGGGAGAGCTTTGAGCCAGTGATAAGGCCTCTGTGGCATCACTTTGACTGAATTAATGAATCTTCTGGTGTCTTGGTTTTCCTGTACCTGTCAGGCCTCAAAACATACTACCTTTATGCTAAGTCTTGAAGTCTGACAGGTCGAAACACATAATTGACCCGTTTATTCTGAAAACAAAATGTCATTGTAGGAGCTGATGAAAGGTATAGGGAGAAAGTGGAAGAGGAGCAGTCTGTAGTCTTAGAGATCCCAGGTAGCTTCTGCAGATGTGGGTGAGGAGGATAAGTGAACTGTGGCATAGACTCCTAGACAGCAGTGAGTCCGAGAAGAGTTCTGGAGGTGGGGAGTGCTGAGGACTGCAAGGGAGGGGAGGGACTGCGGAGGACAGGAGGGAATCTGGAGAGTCGAATGCAAAGGGGAATTAGAATGGTGAGAGGCCTCGACTGAGTCACAGGAAGTTGAAGGGACTGAGTCAAGTCCCTGGAAAGAAGATGCTGGAGGACCGTAGTTTGGGCAGAGATAGAGAATGGGGTTTGAGGGTGGTTTGGAGTTTGAATCTCAAACTATGTGAGTCTATTACTTAACTGCCTCTCTGAGTCTCAGATTTCTCAGCTCTCGAATGGGAAGAATACTAGCAACTTCAGGGTTGCTAGGTAGAATTACATTGGTTTAGCGTGGTGCCTGGAACATAGCAAATGCTCAGTAAATGGTTATGATAACTTTTTATTCACATGTTATTTGGAAGAGCTGTTTAACTTGTTCTCTGTGGCCTCAGGGAGTGAGAATATATGAGGCCAGGTTGTAAATAGGTTTAAGAAAGACTTTTCCAGTGGTCAGAGCTTCCTGAGATGGAGACTGCTCCAGGAGTTCGGGGACTCGCAGCAGTGGTGGAGGTGGGACAGAGGCCTCTGGCTGGCCCTGTGGCTGGGCAGCTGTAGGAAGTTTTCCTGCCAGCGTGCGATGGTTTCAAGACTTCTGTCTTCTTCAGCCAGTGTGATTCTCTGAATGGTCAGTGTTCATCTTATCTACAGTCTAGGTAGTGGGCTTTGAAGGGACTCTGTTCTGATCAAAGACTTTGAAAACTATTTGCCGTTAAACCTTGTTGTATCCTGTAGGCTGATCAGGGACAATGCATCTCCCCTCAGGTTGTTAGAAGGAAGGAGGAACATGAGTGTTTTGATCTCTTTAGCAGGAAAAAAAAAAAAAAATCTAAGAAACCACTAGTTTACATCCAGCAAATGAGTATTAGTTGGAATTCTGTATGCAGTTATAAACACTATTGAGGTAATCTGTGCAAATTAAAGCACTTTAAATACAGTAGGGGGCCCTGCAATTTAAATGTATGTTATTATCAATACTTTTAATGAAAATTAATTACTCTGGGTTTTTATGTATAATTTTTAGTCAGAATTAAACCTTATTTTTCATATAGCTCACTATAAAATGAATGTTTTTAGAGGAGCATTTCTTGGAGTTCTGGGCAAAGGTGGAAGAATTAGGAAAAAATGCAGGCAGGGAGGAAACAGCTTCTCAGCTCTGTGGCTGCCTGACTCGGCCACAGTAGGGGCCTTGCCCTTGCCTTCACCCCTCTTCCTCTAGGGTCCATAACAACATCTGGACAGCTCACCTCTAAAGGGGAATCATCAATTCTTGAACTAAAAATCTGGTAATGCAAACTTGGTTTGTTCCCGGCTTTGTAAATTCCATACCACCCTTGTAGTGGTTGATTTTTATCAGAGATCTGCAACCTCCCTGCCTGTTATAGGCGATCCCCTGTGTCCAGGGTGTAGATAGGACGAGGAGCAGGAATGGCACGCCTCACACCCTCTCACCTCTGCTCACACTGGATTTTACTGGGGTCTCATGAGCAGGAGGAGCAGGGCTGAGGCACAGGAGAGGTCAGGAGTGGGAATCACTCTTGGGAAGCAGCCAAGGGAGCAGGGTGTAAATTGAAGCCAGAGAGAACGTCTTTATTTCTTATCTCTCTTCCCTAAAAAATATCCATCTGTCTGGATGGTGCAGATGAGAAGAAACTCTGGTTCTTGAGTTAAAGGGTAGGTCCTTAGGATCTGTGCTTTTACTGGTCCATTTGAGGGTCTGTAGTGTGGGTGTGGGTGTCACCACTGCCTCTTTGATGAGGGTTTTCTTTGTCCCCTCTCCACTGTGCCCTCAGTTGGTGTGTTTTTTTCCCTCCTTGACTGCAGGATTATTACAGTGGTGGCTACTATCCCGCACAGGACCCGACTCTGGTCCCCCCACAGGAAATTGCCCCAGATGCCTCCTTCATCGATGACGAAGCAGTAAGTTAACAAAGCACAAGTGACCATCTTTGACCCCTGGACACCAGGTTTCAAAGCTGAAGCTAAAGGAAATTCTTTTTTTTTTTTTTTTTAAACTACATTCATTTAGGATTAGGTTTGGCAACATATAATTGAGAAACTTCAAGTAATACTGGCTTATGTAAGGGAAGTTAACTTTTTTCTTCATAAAAGAAGGCTAGAGGTAGGTAGGCGAAGGCTGGTATGGCAGCTCCACAAAGTTGTCAGGGATCCAGTCCCCTTCTCATCATTACTTTGCCCATCCCTAGGTTGTGGCCTTTATTCTTATGGTTAGTGATAAGAATAAGAATGTAGCTAAGTCCACTGCCATCATTACTGCATACCAGGCAGCAGAGTGGAGAAAGAAAGTCACCTCCCCTTTTAGGAGACTTCCTGAAAGTTCCTAAGAACACTTTCCCTTCTGTCTTACTGACTAGAACCTGGTCACATGGCCATATCTAGTTGCAAGGAAATGTAGTCTTTTTGTTGGGTGGTAATATGCCTAGCCAAAATGTTGGGTTCATTCACACTAACGGAGACAGGGAGAGTGGATTTGGGGAGGGAACAGCAGCCACAGTAAATAACCCTGTGTTTCACATCACTGTGTTCCCTGCTGCTGAGCTTTTCCCCAGCTCCGCACAAGGGAAGATGAAAACCCCATGTCTTGCGGCCATCTGGTCATGTTCAGGAGATAAAGTATTCCATCTGTAGCGAGGTCACAGCCTATTAGGAGTGGGTTGGAGAAATAGGGGATTCTACCTCTTTGCATGCAAGTTCTTATAAAAATAATTTTCTTCTCACCTTTTCACAGAAAGATGTGCATCCCTTTGCAAACTTCTGCCTGTGGTTAATACTGTGTTCATCCACTTCCCTGTGTATATCCTCCTTGACAAGTTCAGTAGTTAGGCCCTTTTTGTTTTAAGCCTAGGAGGCAGCAGAGAGCTCATCCAGTGGCAAAAGTCAGCTTCTTATGGGTAGGGTGACCCCAGGAGGCCTTGCTAATGCTCAGACCACAACCTGGGTTTCATTGCAGGTTTCCGAGTGTTCTTGAATTTAATTCCCCTTTGCTCACACTCCTTCTAGGCACATCTCCTGGTGACTTGTGGTGTGATTTGTTTTTTTTTTTTTTTTTTTTTTTTTTTGAGGAGGAAAGAGTAGCAGTCTCCTAGAAAATTTGCCAGGTCTTTTTTTGAGGCTTCCTTTCTCCCCATCTCTACGTTCTCCTTCTCTAATGTCTGGTCTGGTGTGCGGTCTGCTGATTTGGTGATACTGAACCAATGAGAAGGAACAGACATGTTAAAAGAACCAATTTTTAGAAGAGAAATCCTAAAGTTTTTTTTTTTTGTACCCTTAATTTGAAAATAGTGTGCAGTCCTTTTAGGCAGATACAATTTATAAATAATTTGAATACAAATTCATATCAGTGATTCTCTGCACTCACTTATGTTTGGGAATACATTTTGCCCTTCCTTTCCCTGAGACCAGGAGAACTTCTGAGAAGTAGCCTTTCACCTGGCTTTAAGGCCACTTGGTAGGTGGCACGGTGAAAGGACATACTGCATAGAGAGAATTAAGGGTGCAATGGAATTGGGGAGGCCCAGAACCATTCTATAAACTCTGGATCCTTGGTGACATCTCCTGACCCCCTACCCAGACCCCCCACTCCTGAATTTTTTTCCCCTTTTCCAGTTTAAGCGGCTGCAGGGCAAAAGGAACCGAGGGAGGGAGGAGATCAACTTTGTGGAGATCAAAGGTGATGACCAGCTCAGTGGGGCCCAGCAGTGGATGACCAAGTCATTGACAGAAGAGAAAACCATGAAGTCATTCAGCAAAGTAAGTGGGAAAGGTCTAGTGGGTGGCCAAAGCAAAATCTGACCCCATACCCCATTGTTACTGTCCCAGCACCTTTAGCAAACACCTGTTCCCCTTGGTACTGGAGTGTACACCAAGCCTCCCAGATAGAGCTCCCGCCTTTCAGAATTTTGCAGCACTTTGCTCTCCATCTGGATGGTGGAGTCTGGTTACTGAGATTGGATGGTTGAAACAGTTTCCTAACCTGCAGTTGGGAAGATCTCTGATATGTGTGGCTCCTTCCCTGGCTGGACAGGATCCATAGCTGCTCTTCCTTCTCTCTGCAGTCATATCCCTCTCTCCATCCTGTTTTTTTTTTTTTTTTTTTTTTAAATTAATTAATTTATTTTTGGCTGAGTTGGGTCTTTGTTGCTGCATGCGGGCTTTCTCTAGCTGCGGCGAGCGGGGGACTACTCTTCGTTGTAGTGCGCGGGCTTCTCGTTGCCGTGGCTTCTCTTGTTGCAGAGCACAGGATCTAGGCACGCGGGCTTCAGTAGTTGCGGCTTGTGGGCTCTAGAGCACAGGCTCAGTACTTGTGGCGCACGGGCTTAGCCGCTCTGCGGCACGTGGGATCTTCCCAGACCAGGGCTCGAACCCGTGTCCCCTGCACTGGCAGGCGGATTCTTAACCACTGCGCCACCAGGAAAGCCCTCTCCATCCTGTTAAGTTGGGACCTGGCACAGCACATCTGTGAGGTGTGGGCACAACACAGCCTCAGAAGCCCTGGGGTCCTAGGTGCTGAGTGTACATGTCCTTCTCTCTCCTTTCTTTCCATTATTTATTGTAGCCAGCTGTAGTCTTTTCAGATGCTTTATTCCTCACATTTCCCACACCATACTCCTACCTTCTTGCTGCTAGTTTTCTTCAGTCAGTATGATGAACATCTCTTCACCTAGTAGCTGAGTACAGCAAATGTGGACATTTATGAGCCTGCCACAGGGGGGAAAATGTGGGGAAGCCCTGGATTCTAGCCGAGCACCAGCAAGGCCAAGGTCGGGCATTTTATTCCCTTCTCTGTCCATTTGCTTTGCTTTGTTCTGTGGCCACAGATGGCCATCTGAGCCCCAGCCATTTGTTTTAACTGAATGTTGGCGGCCATACAGGACAGAGCAAAGGATTGTGGTTAGATCAGCATAGATCCATCATTGTTTACTGGAAAAACCACTTAGGAGAGCATGCTCTACTAACTGTGGGTCGAGAAGCATCATCACGTAGTAATAGCTACTGTTGTCAGTGCTCACTGTGGGCCAGGAATGGAGCTGGATGTTTTATGTTTGTCATCTTTAACTGTCATATAAAATGATATTAAATAGCATCAAGGAATTGGAGTTTGCTATTTTCCCAGGTCTAAGGTTTTTTTCCATCATCTCATTGTATTGAGCTAGATAGAAAAAAAAGGAGAGAAAGATACAGTTCCTGTCCTTGAGGGGTTTACAGTGTAGTTGAGAAAAAGAGAGTTAAGGACACTTGAGTGTAAATGATTATGGTGCAAATTGATTACATAAGTGCTGAGGAGACTCCAGAGAGGAGTTTTGGGAGTTGGGTGGGGCTGATTAGGAAGCTTCTAGTCTGAGACAAGACTGGCAGAGGACAGAAAAACCGCAGAATGAAAGCCCAGACCAATATAGACTTTGACAGTAAATCATTTGCATCAAAGTTTGGTTAGGGGTTCAGTGCAGTTACGGGTGGAGGCTGGAAGACTGGAGAGAGGTGGGGTGATGGTGAAAATCTAATTCCAGGGAAGTTGTTTGTTGGCAGTTACTAGAATGAGGGAGTGGGGTTTCAGCCAGAGGTGATTGATGGGAGAGAGCTTGGTAAGCAGCAGGTAGGAGATAGGCTAGACATCTGGCCTGACTGGGGA
This sequence comes from Balaenoptera physalus, assembly GCF_965194825.1. Classification (NCBI taxonomy): domain Eukaryota; kingdom Metazoa; phylum Chordata; class Mammalia; order Artiodactyla; family Balaenopteridae; genus Balaenoptera; species Balaenoptera physalus. Next base: position 82,172,085 of record NC_138882.1, on the reverse strand, counting down.
GAGGTGGACAGAGATGAAGAGGGCCTAAAGGGGAGATGGGCAGAGGGGGTGGTGAGGGGTCTGGAGGGCGGGAGGAAGGTCTCCTGTACCCTGGCACTTCAGCTGTTTTAGACTGACTGCAGGCAGTAAAGCTGGTATCAAGTGCCCACTGTGGGCAGAACACCATGCTTGGTGCTGGGGGCGAGGTGGGGTTACCAAAGATGTAGTAGACAGTCCTGACCCCACAGAATTTCCAGGCTAATGGGGATGTTAGCTGGCTATTATAGGCAAGTAGTCTGAGCTTGGGATTTTTGCATAATGGCTTTAATAAAAATAACTGTAAGTATACAGACATAAAAACAGCTCCAGGCTGACTTTTTCCCCCTAGGATTTGGGCTGTGTATAGTTGGTTTCTTAATGCCCAACCTTGCCTCATTGGGGCACGTGAGAAACTTCCACTTTTCTTTCAGTGGGTTAATGATTGTTTTCTTCCCTTGCAGAAGAAAGGTGAGCAGCCAACAGGCCAGCAGCGGCGGAAACACCAGATCACGTATCTGATTCATCAGGTGAGAGGGCTGAGGGCCCTGGCCTGCTAGGCAGGATCCCTATAAACCTGGGGATTTGAAGGCTGAGATCTAGGCTAAGAAGCTTCCAGCAGGCACCCTCCCCAGTTCTCCATACGGCCACTAGGTGGGGCTGTGTCCTTCAGAATTCTCCTCTGCATCAGTCTCACTTCGGATAAGACTCAAGTACAGGTGCTTGGAATAAACTCTGTAAGTGAAAATTCAGATACCCAAAGCATAAAAGTAAGAGGGGGAAAAAAAAAAAAAAAGAGGGGAGTGAAATGGTTTATCATAGGGTTCTTTCAAATAGCAAGTTTATCTGATAATTTAAAAGACTTTAGGGACTTCCCTGGTTGCACAGTGGTTAAGAATCCACCTGCCAATGCAGGGGACACGGGTTTGAGCCCTGGTCTGGGAAGATCCCACATGCCGCGGAGCAACTAAGCCCGTGCGCCACAACTACTGAGCCTGCGCTCTAGAGCCCGCGAGCCACAACTACTGAGCCTGCGTGCCACAACAACTGAAGCCCACGCGCCTAGAGCCCGCACTCCACAACAAGAGAAGCCACTGAAGTGAGAAGCCCGCCCACCGCAATGAAAACCCAATGCAGCCAATAAATAAATTTTAAAAATTAAAAAAAAAACTTTAAAGAAAAATTGGTTCACCAACTTTTAGCAAAACATCCACCTCATGAGGAAGTTGGTTTTATTTATGTTCTCCATTTCTATGGCAGGAAACATCAGTGCAAATAATTCAGAATTACAGATAATCCAGAATATCTTCTGGAATTAGAATATGTCTTGGTATTTATTTGATAGGACCTGGCAGCTTTCAAATAATTCACTGAATCACTAAATATCTTTTCGAGACCTACTGTACTAAATGCTGTCGAGGGTACAGACCAGGAATAAGACTCTTTCCTGGCCATTTCCCTGGGGAGTGTATATGCTGGTTGGTGATTTCAGTGGCAAAACTTGCTTTCGTTGTTCTTATCATATTTTCACATTCCTTTTCAGGGACTCCTTTGTACCCTTACCCTGTCTTGTTGTTTGTAGGGGAAGAATTTGAGGGTAGGGTCTTTCAAAAGTTTTTTAAATTTATTTTTATTTTTTAATTAATTATTTTTTTTTTTGCTCGCTGCTCCCCTGTAGGGTCTTTTTTTAAACCCAAACCCTTAGCACCCCACCCCATTCCAGGGGAAATGAGCAGGTATCAGCTAGCTTGTGGGAGTGGGGTTGAGGAGTCCCTTTTCTAGGGTGGCGCTTGTACCTTCCCAGAATGCAATGTAGAGCCAGGAGTTGTCGTGGTCAGAAGGAGAAAGCATTAATTCTAGTTCCTTCCAGTCAATTTTTCACAGCTTCAATTTATACTTTAAAGTGGTGTGAATTTCTAGGGTACCATATACACTGCATTCAACACAGCAGCAAACTGTGGCTCCAGACTTGGTTGGTGTCCTGTTTTGACCTGTCCAAGTCTTCGAGGCTGTCCTCTCCCACTTGGCTAGTTAGGTATCCAAGGTAGCCAGTTGTCTTTCTTTCAGATGCCAAATTCAATTTCTCATTTGTCCATTTCCTACTTGAGCATCTCTGTTTTAATTCTAGCTGATGAAGGACCAGGATTCTTGAGTCTTTATTCTGCTTAAACCCTATTAGCTCCCCAAAGAGATGGTTTTTCTTTGCTTTCTCAGGGTCTTCCCCTTCTGCTTGAAAAAGGGAAAACTAAATCTTTCAAGGGATTTGCTTTTTCCACATAATTGTTTTGATGGGAGAAAGACTTTAAATTGGGAAGTGCACAGAGGCAAGAGAAAAATATTTCTCAGAACCTTTGTGTGACTCTCCCCTGCCCCCTCTTCCTTGCATAGGCTAAGGAGCGGGAGCTGGAACTGAAGAACACCTGGTCGGAGAACAAGCTCAGCCGCCGGCAGACCCAAGCCAAATACGGATTCTAGGGCTCTGGACCTGACTGCCCCCTGGATCTCCTGCTGCCCAGCTGGCCGGGCCCCCAGCTTCATCTCTGGGACCCCAGCTGTTCCAAGTCCAGGATCTCCTTCCCTGAGGACCCAGCCCTCGCCTCTGCGAGAATGAACATATTTGATAGATTTTTCTTAACAAAAGTTAGAAAATTCAGCTCCTTTCTGTCTTGGAGCTAGCAAAGACTCAAGTGATGCCTCAGAAGGGGCTCTGAGTTCTTGGATGGGAGTTTTGCTCCCTGTTGGGTGTGATGAAATGTTGAACCCCTCCATCTTTTTTTTTTTTTTTTAAAACCAGGGATGTCTGTTGAAATAAAACATTCAGTCTGACAGATGCTGCCTGCCCTGACCCTTTCCTACTTTTAAGTGAGGTCTCTTTTTTTTGGACCCTTCTCATTTGTTATCCTGTCCTTGGATCTCAATATTTACTTTGTGTAAAGCAACCTCCAAACTATCATGAGCTGTCTTATGATTACTTTGCATCTTTCTGAGTACTCATCATCTAAACTGGGGTCATGGCCATTGAAGACTCTAGGAATTGTATGACAATTTTGTATGGGACAGGGGCCTGTGATCCCAAATATGGAAAGTATTGCTGATCTCGGGTATCTCTGAAGACTGGGGGAAGTCAAGGAGATTGTTTCTGTGACATGAAAGAGTTGTTGGACATGAAAAAGTGGTGAAATGCCTGTCCCTAAAGATGAGTCAAATTTATACTGGTTGTCATCGACCTGGACTGGTTTGGAAGCTTTGCATAGAGCTTGGGGGCTAGACAGATCTTGGAGATTTCTGGACTCCTAGCTTTTTGCTTGAGAGGGAGGGGCAGGTTGGGTGGGTGGGTGGATGGATGAGGAAGGGAGGTGGCAGGGTCTATGACTTGAGTTAGCTGTAGGGCACTGTGGTGCCCAGGAGCCGCAAGATAGGTGGCATGATTCCTCCTCGGAGCAAGGTTCAAATAGAGATGGAAGATACCGGGTATCGTTCACAATGCAGCATGCAAATCCTACTGCAGACACTGCTGAAACCTGTTGCTGAGGGTACTAGGACTCCAGTAGGGCGTAACTGCAGTGGCTTCCTGCAGGAAGGGACTGTTAAACTCCTGCAAGAAGAAAGGCCTTAGATGCTAGGCAGAGCAGCGTTAATTGGACGAAGATGCCTGACTCTAGTCGTTGCAGGTTCTGAATGGGGAAAACACTGGGAGGACTTGGTGTTTGACAGTCCTGGTGACAGGAAGGCTAAGGCCAGAGGGGCAGTTTGAAGAAGTGTGTGCTGGGGACTTGGGGACTAGAAGGAAGTGAGGAATCTCGCCATGCTTCTGGTCTTGTCGGCTGGGGTAACTTGAGTCTGTTTCTCATTAAGTACAGAGGAGGGTTTCATCACTTACAGGAAAAGCACCCGCTTATCTGAAATCTGACCTACTTCGGGTTGGAGCCAGACAGGGCTCCTGCATCCCACAGGGACACTTGGGCTGTAGTTGTCCAAGTCAGTGCATCCAGCCAGCCTTCAGCAAGGAGCATTAGCCCGTACCGCCACTCCCACCATCCACAGAGGCCCTGAGGGCTGAGGTCGCCCCTCTGGGGTGTCATAGTGAAGCGAGGTGGTGAGGTAGGCTCAGCAGGGCCCCAGAGTCTGAGGTCCCATGGAGTCCAGTGCTGTTTCTGTATTCAGTACGCTATAGACGCAGCCCTGCCCTCCTGAGTTGCCACACTCCTGGGATTCAGCAGTTCAACTTTCTCATTTTAGGGGCTGCATCATGATGGAGCTGGAAGTGCTCTGGGTTGGGAGGCAAGGCGTGGTGGGCAGGGATTGTCCTGGTGTCTTCTGGGAACGGATAGTTAAGCCAGATATCTTTCAGCTTCCTCTTGCCTCCCACCTCCTTTGGTTCTCTGGAGGTAGTATTAAGCCATTTTTTTAAAGCCACTTTTTACTCCTACCAAAGATGACATTTTATTTGGTGGTTAGAATTTCTTGGTCACCAAGAGAAATACAAGTTAGAAAATGGACAGACTTTATTTGGGAGGGCTTCCTGAGGTAATCACCTCAAGTTCTGATAAATAAACAGGAAAGAGAAGACAGGGATGAGGGAGAGGGAAGGAGGAATAAGGAATGATAACGGCTCAAATTGGCATGGCAGTAACAGCCAAGTGACGGGGTTGGTGGGGGCGGGAGGTGACGGCCTTGGTCAGGAGTGGCTCCCAATGGCCCTAGAAGGTGTTGGAGGTGCCGGGGCAAAGCCCAAGTGTGCAGTGCTGCATTGATCAGGGCAGAGGAGCTGAGGGAGGTGAGGTCCACAAGGAATAGGCTTAGGACGCAGACTTAGGGACTGCACAGAGATGGCACAGCTGTCACAAAGGGGGTTTCAGCTCTGACCCTTGGGCAGGGACCTGGCCAGGTCTTTGCCCCAGCTGGGTGCTGAGCTTGCTGTCCAAGAAGCCGCAGTCTGTTGAGGGGATGGTTGAAGTTCTGTGGGGCTTGGGGAGGTGGCAAGGGTGCTGGAAGGCTCTGCTGTCTGCTGCCAACCTTTTTTTACCCCCTCTCCCTCTGCTCAGCTTTGTTTCCGGTGGGGACACATGTTCTAAGGCCAGTAGAGGTAGTTGGGGATGGGGCCTCAGTGATGACTGGCCCCCAGTCCTCCTTAAGTGGGTTCATGGGGAATGATGCGCTATAGACTCGGGACAGCTGAGGTTGGGGGTGTAATAGCTTCTCAGCCCCCTGCCCCTGCCCTGGTCCCCTGAGCCAGAGTTACAGGGTACTTTACTGAGACTGTCTACTGCATTAGCTGAGGGAGCTGATAGGATAAAGGGGACAGCTTAAGGGAGACAGGAGCAGGAAAAAAGAGACTTCAGGGTCGGCCATGGTGCTGAAGGGGCTGGAACTGGAGGAAAAGGCTGGAACCTCCACTTGCAGCAAGGCCTTCTGCAGGCTCTGAAGGGGATCTGGGGCTCGGGGTAGGAGACTCTTCTTTCTGACAGGGCTGAGCCAGAGAGAGCCCTCCCTAGAGGAAGCTGGAGGGATGGAATAACCACGGGAGATTGAGTCAGCTGGGAAATGCCCTGCCCCCCCACCCCAGTGGTCTCTGCTGGGGCAGAGGAACCGGCTCAGCACAATCGCCAGGCTCCCTTTCCTGTACTAGTTACTCAACTTCTCCATCCTGAGGTCTCACCGCAGCCCCAGGCCCCTGTGGGAGTGAAATCAGCAGGATGGTGCAGGGGTGCCTATGGCTATGGTGGGGAGAAGGGAGGTTCCACCACCTTGGGCCTCAGGGCTGGGCCTGCAGCTGGAGCCCTCGGGAGGACCGGGGCCTTATCCTTTGGCCTGGGAAGGGCCTCGCGGTATAAGGGGGAACATTGGATTGGGATGACAAGATCTGGTCCTATCTCCAGTACCCTGTCACCTCCCCTCTCTAGACCGCAGTTTCCAATTTGGTTGAACCAAGAAGTCAGTCCCAAGGGGTCTGAAGTCCCTTCTAGTCCCAGCAGCCCTGCTCGGCCAAGCCCCTCGCTGCCTGGTCTCATCTGCTCTGTACAGCATCCCTGTGGGCAAATAAGGCACTATCTCCATTTCAAAGGAATGTAGGGAACAGTGGTGCAGAAAAAAGTTCCCCTGTTAAAGGTTGGGCAGCTTGTTAGCAAACAGCCGGGACAGGAACCCAGGGCTCCTGGCAATCCATCATCTGGATCCTCCCACCCACTTCGGTGAGTCCACCCCTGGCAGTGAGGAGCCGAAGCGGGAGGGGGAGAGTCCCTGGGTCCTGCTCACCCCTTTCTAGCAGGCTTTGCTCCTTCAGAAACACCAAGTGGGTCCCTAGGCATTTCTGTCCTCTCCCCGAACCCGCCATCCTGTTCTATCCCGAAGTCTAAGGAAATCCCATCTTCTGACTCTGATTTCCAGCCCTTGCTGTACAGCAAGCCTCTCCTTTCTTTTTCTGCCTCCCCCCCTGCCACGAGGAACCAGCCATGAGGTGACTCCCTGAGTCTAATCTAAGACCTTTCTTGCACTTGCAGCCTCCCCTCCCAAAGCCATCTGCTCCCCTCCCCTCCCCCGTCTCTTACTCAGGAGCGAGTTTAGACCTACAGACAGAAGGAAGTGGAACCCCACTCTGTTGACTCAGCAACTATATTTCTCCTTGAGCTGATTAGCACTGAGTGGAAAGGAGGGGAATTCACTAGTCACTGGAGCTGGCCCTGCACCAGGCTGGGGGTGGCATGGTGGTGGCAGCACCTAGGCCTAGGGAATATGTCTTCAGGGAGGGGTCTGGGGGGCTTCTGTGATTCAGGCAAGTACCCAGGGCCCCTTGGCAGGAAGAGAGACCTCGATGGGCTCTGACTGTCTTCACTGAACTCTCATAGAAATAAGGGTAAGAACAGGCTGGGACCACAGGAGCACCCAGAAGCCCCCTGAGTGGCTCCTGGGGGCAGTCTATTCTGAGCCCTCAGGGCCTTCCAGGTGCAGACACAGCCCTGCCTCAGGGAGCCTCCAGTCTGAGACAAAAATAAGACCCAAGGCAGATTCTTCTAGGTGGTTGAAGCTTAGAATGCAGAGCTCGGCCACAGAGGCAGGAAGATGACCCTGAAGTGGGTCTGGGCAAACAGGAGGAAGCCTCATAAGAGGAACAGGGGAGGCCTAAGCCCAAGAGGCTGGGAGCTGCTGCAGGGGGGCTCCCCATCCTCCTAAGGGGCTCACACACATAGGCTAACAATGCCCCCTCCCCCTCCCAGTCCTGTGTTTGGCAGGGGGTTGGGGAAGGAGGTGCAGGGGCTACCTTTCAACCACTCCCATCCCTACCTCTTTCTTTCCTGGCAACCCCCAGGTGATGTAGCCACCCCTCTGCCCCTGGTTAGCTGCCCAGCCCACCCCAGTTAGGGAAAGAATACTTTTCAGAGAGAGGTCTGTGTCCCTTGCCTTGGTGTCTCCCTGCCCCCAGCCCATAGATCTGTGACCCTTGCCCAGGAGTCTCTCAACCCCCGACCCTTCTCCCCCCATTGCAATGGTCGTTCAACAATTGCCTTCCACAATATGAGAGAGAGAGTCAGAAGGAGAGACAGAAGGAGCCTGGAGCACTTGAATCCCTGTTGGGGGAGGTGGTTGGCGATGATTTATTAGCCAGACAAGAATCAACAAACAAGTTCTAACATCTGTTCTCGCCAAACTGTTCCTCAGACAACAGCAGCATTGGACCAGGGCCCAGACTCAAAGGCTCAGAGGGCCAACGAAATAAGACTCCAGGAGGAGAAACCAGGGCAGCGGGATGCAGCAGGTCCCTCCTAGCCTACTTCCTTAGAGGCAAGCACTGAGCCATTGGATTCTTGGGGACTCTTGGGAGGGAACCAGTGGGTGTGTCCCTAAAAGGAAGCAGACTCCACATTTGCTCCTCTGACCTCCAGGCTTCTTTGTGGGGGCCCAGATCAGTTAGGGGAACAGGGCTAAGCTGGGATCTGGAGGAGGGGAACAAGCACCTGGGCCCCCATGCGGCAGAACTCTGGAAAGCAGCCAGATTTCCTGAGGAAATCTCTGACATTTCCCGTGGTAAAGAGTTAGTGGATGTGGGGTACGGAACAGAGCACTAAACAGGAAGCTGGGGTTCTAGTCCTTGACCTTGACGAAGCCACTATCCCCCTCTGGTTTTGTTTCCTTATCTGTACAGTGAGGGAGTCGAACTTGATCAGTAAGGGCAAAGGATACGCTGCTCCTTCTCCTTCTCTCACCCGTGGCAGACATCACTAATCAATCACAGAGTTCTTTTCTGCTGAGTTCAGATATGACCTTAACATCCTTTCCAATGCAGCGCTCTAGGCAGCCACAATGAATGGATTGGAGTTGGCATGCGAGGTGACACCTTTTTGCCATCTTTGCAGTGGATGATGGCTGAGGTCCTTTCCAGCTTTGATCATCTACAGTTTGTTCCATCCACATTTTCTGAGAAGGGCGCCTGGGTGTGTGTGAAGGTCTCTGGACCCGCTGTTCCAAGTTAGCCCCCCGCCGCCCCGCCCCACCCCAGCTCAGACTCAGCAGCTACTGAGGAGGCCCCAGGGGGAGCCATGCCTGACCTCTGTTCTGAAGCACCTATCTAGAAAGGTTGTGGGGGAGGGTGTGCCCCCAGCGGGGTAGGGGCTTGTGGGGCACAGGAGGGCCTTGTTCAGCCACAGAGTTCTCAGAATGCAGTTGTTGGCCACCTGGATTCTGTAGAGAGAAGGATGGTCCCAGGTCACACACTCTACCTTCTGCCTCCTACGCTTACCTGCAGCCTCAAGGGCCAAGACGTCTGATCTTAACAGACATTGCCCTGCAGAGAGGAGGTCTAAACCTCTCTCATTCATTCAACAAACATTTCCTGAGCATTTGCTCTTTGCCAGGCACTGTGCCGGGTGCTCTGGAAACAGAGATGAACAAGTCCCAGCCCCTGCCCGCAGGGAGCTCACACTCTGCTGGGGGAGAGGGGAGATGGGTGTCAATGATCAGTGGCATGGCAGGTGTGTATAAAGCCTCTGTGTGGACGGCCTCTGCGGTGAGGTCAGGGAAGTCTTTGCAGAGGAGGAGAAGGGCAAGCTGGTCTTGAAGGATGATTAGAAGGTTGCTGGGCAGCAGGAGGGTGCACTTGCAGGAAGTAGCTATAGCCAGAGGGACTGGCATGTGCAAAACCTTGGGAGGTTTGAAACCACTTGGTGTGTTTGGAGAAATGTGACCAGTTCTGGGAGGGTGGGAGCAGCTGATGGTAAGACTGAGGAGGTGGTTCCCCAGCCCACACAAGTATAGAGGGCCTCATGGGCCAGGTAGCTGTTTTAGAAAGACCATTCTGACTTTCTTGGGGCAGAGTGGGTCAGAAGTGGCAAGATTGGTGGTTAGGAGACCAGTTAAGAAGCCCTTGGATAAGTCCTGATGAGAGATGATGGGGGCTGAAACTGGGGAAAGGAAAAATATATTTAGGAAGAGACTCAGCAGGAATCAGTGGCTTACAGGGGAGTGAGGGTGAAGAGAGGGGAGATGTCAAGGCAGCCCTATGACCTTGAATAGTTGGGTGACTGGAGAGGTACCCGATCAGAGAGGGAACAATGGAGGGAGCAATCCGGGGAGAAGGGTAAGAACAGTGTTGGCTGTGCTGAGTCCAAGAAGCTGTGGGATGCTGGGGAGCCGAGCAGAAGCCTGGAGAGAAGTTTGCATAGAGACATGGGCTGGTGACATCAGCTCTAGGATGGTAGGTGGCAGGGGTGTGGATAAGTGTGAGCAGGCACAAGGGCTGAGGGGGAGCCTGAGGTGCCAGCAGTGGGGGGGGGGGTGGGAGGGCCTGAGGAGGGGGGCAGAGGCAGAGGGATTGCGTGGGAGCAGCTGGTAGATCTAACACATTCCATGAAACAAGATACTGACTAGAACTGATCAATGAGAAGACTGGGCAGGTGGGAGGATGGAGGAGAGGAGGAGTGTGCAGAAGGAGGGGACGTGCAGGTACCCCCTCCCCTGAGCTCATCTGAGGTGACACAAGGGACTCCAGGTGCTCTTCTTTAGGAGGGCCCTGAAGGCTGAGGGGAGGGAGCCAGAGTGAGAGAGGCCCAAGTTCAGACTGGGGAGGAGAGGAGAGGTGGAGCCAAGATTCCCAGCACAGGGTGGGGTCAATCTCAGGTGGGTCTGAAGAGGACAAGCCAGGTGAGAGGGACACAGGCTCAGTTGGGGGAAGGCTGACGGGGCCTCTATTTTCTCTGAGAAGTGGAGGGAGTGGGGACTTGACAAAGGGGAGGCAGGTCCCAGTAACTCCAGGCAGAGGAGAGGGAGCAAATCTGGGCCTGGAAGAGGGTTGCTGGCAGCCTGGACCCTCTGTCCTTCCCATCTCACCTCAGACCTCTAACCTGCATTCACCCTGACCCAGGCATCCAGTCTGAACACCTTCTCCACCCTCCACAATCTAGCTTTCAGGAAATCCTCCTTGCACCCCCATTTACCTGGCTTCCTGGGACAGGCCTGGACTGGCACTTCCGTAGGACTTCGTGCCTGAGGATGCACGGCGGGCCCTCACACCCTGAATCAGGCACCTTCACCTCCACCTCGGCATAAATGTTGCTGGGGGCTTCCCCGGGGCTGCCACGGCCCATGGCATAGAAGTCTATGGGTTCATCAGGTTCGTGGTAGATGGGGTTGGAGGGCTTGGGGGGCGGGGTTGGGCGGGGTCTCGGAGCGGGGCTTGTGTAGACTTCGGGAGGCAGCTGAGGTTTGGCGCGGACGGGAGGCTTGGGCTTGGGCGGCTGGGACGTCTAGGAGAGAAGGCAGGCGGGGAGGAGAGTGGGTCAGAGCAACGCAGGCAGGGCCAAAGCTGGAGCTCAGCCCGAGCCTCCGCTCCCTGCAGGCCCCGCCCACTCCCCGCTGGCCCCGCCCCCTGGCCGCAGGGCCTTCCCTCTTTTCGTCTCCCGGCTCCTCCCCTCCCTCAGGCCCCACCACCTCTCTCCGCCCCTCCCGCCCAGTACCTGCTTTGGCTCCCCTGCCCCGTCTTTCTGCGTGGGGGCTGCGCTTTGCTCCTTTTTGAGGATTGAGGTATACTGAGGTTGTGAGTCCTGGCTTTTGCTTCCAGAGTCTGATTCTTCAGTCCTTAGGGACAGTCCTGCGGGCTCAGGAGTCTGCGGGGAAAGAAGGAGGCCTCAGGGACTTGGTGCGCGAGGGGCGGGTGGGAGTCGGCAGGTGATGCAGGGGGGCGCAAAATAATCTCGTCCATATGGATAATGTCGGGGATGGAGGTGCGACACAGAAATTTGGGTGGCGCTGGGTTTCTGGGTGAGGAAGAGGGGGCAAGGAGACCAGGAGGCGGGACAGTCGCTCTGGTCACAGGCCATATTTAGCATTAAACTTAACTTCATCTGGGCCAGGGCCAGGCCAGTCGCCATTTGTACCTGTGGTTGTAAAACTGCAACAAGGCTTTAGAAGTCTTTAGCCTAAAATTTTTCGGCATGGGGATAGATCTCCAAGACTTCTGTGCCTGTGTTTATTTCTGCAGGTGCCAGGCGACTACTTTATGGAGCTATAAGCTAGATATTTGAGGGACAGAGACACTGCCTCAGGGATGAGGAGATGAGCCTTATAGGGTTCCTTCCCATGTTAGGTATGCTTTTTGCTCAGCATTTATCCCTGGGTTCCTGAATGTTCTCCACATGCCCACTACTTTTGGAAGGCTCAGGCCATAGGCCTTTTCTCAGGCTTCTGCAATCCGCCAAGTGTATGTCTCCGTCTGAAGGTGTATAGGCAGTTCATGGATTCAAATCAGAATTCTTTTCCTTGCCTCAACCCCCTAAGAGTTCTTAGCATTCCCTTTATGAATAAAAAATAGCACCTCTACCCTGCTGCCGAAACAGCAGCACCTTAGGAGTCAATCTGGACACCTCCCTCCCTTCCTCCCCACATCTAACGGAGCACAAGCCCTGCTCCTTCCACTGCCTAAATATCTTTACATCTGCACACTTTCTCCATGCCCACAGCTACCACTCCAGTTCAGGCCTCCTAAGTCATCCTCCTGCATCATCTTGCCCTGCTAACCCATTCTCCACTCCATGAGCAGAGTGAGCCTGCAGAAGTTCCCCTAGCAATCCTTCCGTGGCTGCCTGTTGCTCCAGGATAAAGCCCAAACTCCAGAAAACGTGAGTGATAAGACCCTCTGAGGGCCGGCCATGGAGCGTGGTCTCTGATAGCTCTGCCTTCGGCTCTCGCAGCTCCAGCTGGCTCCCCTCCCCACCAGACTTCCCTACACCCTGTTCCAACTGCTTGGAAATCTTCAGGTCTCCCCTTATTCCTCACAAAATTCCACACAAGAGTTACCCCTAGGCACAGTTCCTCAAGGCAAGTTCTTTGAACTGACTCCAATCAAGCTCCAGGAAACTATTCTTGCCCAGGTCACTAGTGACCTTCTGTTGGCCAAATCCAGCAGTTAATTCTGGACCCACTGGCACCTGCTCTTCCCTGATGCATTTTCTTTGCTTCGCGTCAAGAGCGTCACACTCCTGGTTCTTCTCCCCTCTCTCTCTGACTGCTCCTTCTCAGTTTTCTTTGTAGGTTCCCCCTCATTTCTGCAAACTCTCAATGCTGGAGACTTGGTATTCTTTTCCAGCTACACTCATTCCTGAGATTTCATCCCTCCTGAAGGCTTTAGAATCAATCCATCTACATGCTGATGGCTCCCAAATGTTGATCTCCAACCTAGACTTCTGTCCTAAACTCCAGATCCATATAGTCCAACTGTGTACTTGACATCTCCATTTGGATATTGAATGGATGTCTCAAACCGCAAATGTCAAAACTGAACTCGTGATCTCCCCTGCCTCCCCCAGACTTGCTCCTCCTATAGCCTTCCTCATATCAGTCAATGACAACTCCATCTTTTCACACTCCTCACCCAATCCTGCAAAAACTCTGTCAGCTCCACTTTCCAAACAGACCCAGTGTTCCACCTCCTCACCCCTTCACCTCTACCAACCTGGTCCAGGCTGCCATCTTCGCTCCTGAAGTATTGTAGTGGTCTCCATCTGGTCACCCATGTCCCTCCCAAACTTGCCAGGTCATGTCACTCTTTAGCTTGTAACTGTCCAGTGCCATCCCATCTCACTCAGAATAAAATTCCAAATCATACAAGAATTTACTGGGCCCCTTTCCTTCACCCCTGTGGTCTCATTTCCTACCTCTCTACCCATGCTAGCTTCCTTACTGCTCTTACTCTTATTCACACACATCAAGGATCCTTCTGCCTCAGGGCCTTTGCACCTGCTGTGCCATCTACCTAGAATGTTTTTCCTCTAGTTATCTGCATGACTTTCTCCCTTACTTTATTCAGGCCTCTGTTCAAATGTCCCCTTACCAGAATAGCCTTCCTTGATGTTCCTATGTAAAATAGCCCCAACCCTGTCACTCCTTGTTTCTGTATTCTCTGTTTGTTATCTGTATTACACATTCGTTGTCTGTCTCCTGTCACTAGAATGGAAGCTCCATGGAGGTAGGGATATTTGGGTCAGTTTTGTTTACTGCTATTTTCCCAGTGCCCGGACCAATGCCTGGCACAGAGCGGTCCCTCAGAACTGCCTGAACTTCCTCAGGGAGGCAGTCTCTGATGCAGCTCCCCACCACGTGAGCTAAATGGCACCCCACTCTGTATTTCCTCTCTCATCACACTCTCACACTTGATTCCTATTATGTCTTTGCCGCTGGTAAATAGCTTTGTGGGTTTGACACCCATCTGTCTTGTCTCAGTAAATATCTCTTAATTTAAAGAACAAATGACCCGGTAATTCCCTGGCTGTCCAGTGGTTAGAACTGGGCACTTTCACTGCCGAGTTCAATGCCTGATCAGGGAACTAAGATCCCACAAGCTTCGAGGCAAAAAACAAAAAAACAAAAAACAACCCCCCCCCCCCAAATGACCCGTCTGCCTAGCTGGCCACTCCCAGCCCCTCCAGGCTTTGTGTGGCTGGGCTGGTCTCTCAAGGACCCCTCCTCCAGCACACGCATCTTTCTGGAAGGGCATCTGCGTGGAGATGTGTGGGCAAGGGAGGTTTGGCTGGGTCGTCGGTGGGAATGGGAAAGTGCCTGATGTCGAGGTCCTGCGGCCTGGGCTCTGGCCTGGGTTCCCAGGGTCAGGGTCAGTGTCAGGGTCGGGGATGGGGGTGGCGTACCTGGCGGGCGAGGGGCTCGGTGAGCGTCTCCCCGTAGGGGCTCAGCGGGCACGCCTTGTAGTGCAGCAGCAGGTCCTGCAGCCGCGCGTGGGCGCTGTCCTCGCCCAGCACCACGTGGCGCCCGTCCACGAGTTGGGCCAGCAGGAAGTGGCGGCAGCAAGTCCGGCTCCTGGAGGCACTAGTCAGGATCAGACCTGCTCCCTCTTCCCGGCCAGGGCACCAGCACGAGGAGTGACCCCTACCCGCCCCGCGCCCGTGTCTCCCACCCTTCCTTAGTAGCCTGGGGGCTGAGCATAGACCCCCTCCGCCCCTGCTGGGAGTCAGCATGAAGTTCTTCCCCTCACACGTCCGTCAGTATCAAGTCCCACCCCCTGATTAGCCCGAAGCCCCGCCTCCCTGTCGCCCAGCGCAGCGCTCCGCCCCTCACCTGTAAGTCAGTACAAAGGTCACGGCGCTCTCGCTGAAACGCACCAAGTAGCATCCCTGAGGCTTCCTCTCTAGCAGCCTCTCGGCCTCTCTGTGGGTGATGGAGAAGACACGGAAGATGCTCGGACTCTTCCAGCCTCACCCCCTGTCTCCCTGGCTCTCATGGGGGGACCCCTACCCACTACCAAGAGGGCTTAAGTGGCTAGAGAAGGGTGGAGGTGGGAGACAGAGGATGTGGGCACTGCGCTCCTGCTGCAGGGACTGGGCGTGGATGGTCAGGAGACCTCCCAGCCCTGCATCCTCCTCCTGGCCTCATCCTGGAAAAGCGGCCTGGGGTGGGGGACTAAGGGGGGCAGTACAGCGGCCGCAGCAACAGGGGTGGTAATAGACTTCTAGACTTCACAAGTCACAAGCTGAACAGAGGATGTGAACAGAGAGATACAGGAGAAGTGAAGCTGAGAAGTGGAGAAAGAGGGAGGAACTGCAAGGGAGGGAAGAAAGAGGAGAGGGCTGGAGAGAGCCAGAGGTAAATAAAGATGGAGGGGGAGAGACTGAGGCAGAGGTGGAAAGTTGAGCACTAGAAGCCTTAGAGACAGGGGGAAAGTTGAGCCTAGAAGGGAGAAACTGAGGCACGGAGTGGGGGGTTTGGGCTAGAGCCTCTCCAATGATCTCCCCCAGGGGAGCTGCCTTAACGAGTAGCCTTGGAAGCTCCAGGTGTCATAGCCTGGCCTGTAGCCTCAATCTACTCCTGATTGACCGCAGGACCCAGGACTGGCCCCTGCCCTTCTCTGAGCCTATTCCTTCCTCGGTGACTCACCTCCGGGTGATGAAGCCGTGGAACCAAGCAGGGGCTGCCCCATGCTGCAGGAGCTCATGGGCCTGGGTCTTCTGGAACCAAGCCTGAGTCTCAGCCTGCAGGGACATGCCTTCTTCCCTAGGCACCTCTTCATTCCCAATATCCTTTGGGCTGCAGGCAGCCCCTGGGGCCTGGGGAGGTGCCTGGATAGGGGAAGAGTTCAAGGAAGGGGAAGTAGCCATGATTAGTGGTCCTTCTTCTGACTTCAAGCCAGCTACTCCCTTCTCATCCTCATACCTAGCCCCTCCTGGTCATGCGGAGGAAGCTCCCCATCCCCCATCCCTGTTGCCTATTTTAGGGTATAATTGCCCAGAAAGTCCCTCCCAAAGTGTAACTTAAATCTCTTCTTTAGGTCAAAATGTTTTTGTTTCCAGGGAATTTCCTTCCACTTCCATCTGGGTCCGTGGGCCTTTGATCCAGTAGCAGTGAACTGTTAAACTGTGCTTAAATGGGAGTGAGGACTTCCAGATGGACAGAAAAACATTCCCTGGCCTGAGGGATGAAGGGAACGCCAGAGGCCAGAATGAGGGAGGGCTCACCCTACGGTAGGAGGGACTGAGCTGGTTCACAGGGAGGATTTCCTATGACTGGGTGAGTGAGAAGGCCTGAGATGAGGATGCACTGGGCAAATGAAGGCCATGGACAGAGATGCAGACCCTCCCTCTGGGCCCCTGGCTTTGTCGGCAGACCCAGCTCATTCCTGCTTTGGCCTCTGTCCCCCTGCAAGCCCTCACCCGTGGGAGGGTGGGAGCAGAGGAGGGAGCAACACCCCCCAGGTTCCCACTCACCGCAGCGTGCGCAGCGGAGGCCCTGGGGCTGGGCCGGGCTTCCTCGGCCTTCAGGGCCTGGAGTCTGGGTCCTGGAAGCAAGCCCAGGCCCTGGCAGATCCTGCGGTTCAAGTCTATGGGCTGGAAGGTGCTGAAGGTTATGGTGGGGGCTTCTTGACTCCCTGTTAGGACAGAGAAGTTTCTCAGTGAAGGCCTGCCTCTCCCTCTGCTGTCCACCCCTCCCCCAGGCTCAGAGGGGCCCCATAGGCCTCTCCCTGGGGACCTGGAGGACAGGGCCAGTTGTGACAGCAGGAGAAATGCAGGAGGGATGGCAGACACGATTTCTCAGGGAGGAGGATCAAGGGGCCAAGGAGGCGCAGAGGGGCTTCTCAGGGAAACTGGGCCCCAGGAAGGAGCGCTGGGAAGCCAGCTGGCCTTCGGCTGGTCCGGAAGTCCTGAAATCCGGGAAAGGAGGCAGATCTCTTCAGGGCAGGTCCCTCTTCTGGCCCAGGATCCTCGGCCTCCCAGCCCCCTTCATCCTCCTGCTGCCTCCTCTCTCCACTCGAAGAAGCCCTCAGAAGACCCTGTCACCCTTATCCTCAGGGATGCGTGGACCTGGAGCCCCCGAAGAGGGGCAGGGGTTGTGGGCCGCCTGCCCGCCAGCTCTGGCTTGAGGTGTGACCCGTCACCCCTGAAGTGGGAGCTCAGGCCCAGAGGGAGGAGAGCAGGGGTCACGGGGGTCTTGATGTTCCCTCCCACCCACATTCCCCAACTTCACACTTACCTTGGGGGCATATCTGGGCCAGGGGGAACTCCATGGGGGCAGCCTAGGAAAGGAGCCCCCTGGAGCAGGGTGTGCGTCTGGGCTCTCAAAAGGTGTGCACCCTCAGCTACTCATCTCTGCTCTCACCCCAGCCCCCGGGGGCAGGAAATGTCGCCTCACCCACAGCCCTAGCCCTCGCGGAGGACTCACGTCATGGAAAGCTGTAAGACGATTGTCCCTCCCCCGGAAGCCAGGCAGCTGAAGGTGGTGGTGGTGTGGTGAGTATTTGTGTCATTGTGGGTCTGGGTGTTGGGGAGTCCTTGCTGCTGTCTTATCTCCATCTCTCCGGTGATTCTTTCTCCACGCCCTCACTCCAGACTGGGGCTTCCCTTTCTCTCCCTCTCCCTTTGTCTCTCTCTCCATCTCTCTCCCTCTGTCTGAGCAGTGGCAGTGGGGACGTCAGTCTCAGAAGGATAAGCCTTATAAGGTGATGGGGCTTCGGGGTCATCAAAGATTCATAGGCAGGACTGTGCTCTTAGGACACACGAGGTGGAGAGGGGGGAAGAGCTGCAACAGAAAGAATGTGGGTCAGACTTTTGAAGGACTTTCTGAGGTCATATGAAACCTGTGAGACAAGGGGGTAGCGAAGAGGGAACGTGGCTTCGTCGTCAAGCAGAGAATGGATCTGGGTTAGGACAAAACCAGGTCATCCCGCAGAAAGGGAGGCAAAATTTCCTTCAACTAAGCAGGTCGTTATTAGCAGCAAGATTATTAGCAGTTGTTATTAATAACTTTAGTGCTGATGTCTTAAACCTGCAGTGTGCTTACATCTGCTGCCACCCTAGAGGACCAATCCCATTTTTCTCTCGTGTGATCCTCACAAATGAGAAGGAGTCAGGGAACATTATCCCCATTTTCCAGAAGGGTAAACTGAAGCTCAGAGAAGTTAAGTGCCTTGGCCCGGGTCTTTCAGTGTCTCAGATGTTCATGGCAGAGTTGGGACTAGAAGCTAGATCTTCTTTTACAAATTTCACTGTGATTTAGGCCAATAGTCCATGGCTACGTGCCAGGCACTGTTCTTGGTGCTGAGAGCCCAGAGAGAAAGAGGATCTCATCTGAAGATGTCAAGAGGGGGAAACGACTTGCCAACAGGTACTTACAGAAGGTTGTGGTGAGTTAGTGGTGTGGGCTGGTACTACGGGAGCCCACCTCAGAGGCTCCTAATCTAGCCGTGTGTGCAGTGCGTGCCTGCGTGTACAGGGGGTTGGGACGTCAGAAGAGGGGATTGAGCTGAGCTGTGGAGGATGAGCAGGGTTGAGGAAGGTGGGGAAAGGTGTTTCTAGAAGAGGAATGAGCATCTGCAACTGCATGGAAAAAGGAAATAGGGGGGAGCAGGGGATGTGTGACTGGAGCGGAAGCTGGCTTGGGGGCTGCCAGCAGTGGATTATGCAGCTGGAGGGGCCAGGGCCAGAGTACACACTGCCTTGCACCCAGGAAGGACTTCGGAGTCCCGACAGCCTGGAGAGCTACTTCCCCAGCAGCTCTGAGAGGGAAAGACTTCCCCCAGGAGTCACGGCTGGCCCAGCCACACCCATACCCCAAAGCCTTGCCTCCCCCTGAGCTGCCTGAGCCCTCTTCCCTTCCTTAAAAACTGTTGCCTTAGCCTTGATCCCAGCCCCCAGGGATGGGATCGAGACTAAGGCATGATGAATGATCTCCCTCACTATGCTCTGCACTGAAAGCAGAGTGGACTCAGCAGACGTCAACTAGGGAGCAAGATGCCCCTGTCCTCTTCTTGAAGCCCTCCTCCCATGATGGTGTGTGATTCTCTTGAACACCTCTCCTTCATATGGTTTGGAAGTGGAACATCAGTTAGTATAGGCTAGGTTATGCTGAGGTGACAAAGAACACCAAAATCTCAGCAGCTTAACACAACAAAAGTTTGTTTTTGTTTTGTTTTTTTAATAAATTTATTTATTATTTATTTTTGGCTGCATTGGGTCTTCGTTGCTGCGCGCAGCTTTCTCTAGTTGCGTCAAGCGGGGGCTACTCTTCGTTGTGCATCTTGGGCTCTAGGTGCATGGGCTTCAGTACTTGTGGCTCGTGGGCTCTAGAGTGCAGGCTCAGCAATTGTGGTGCACGGGCTTAGTTGCTCTGCAGCATGTGGGATCTTCCCGGACCAGGGCTCGAACCCGTGTCCCCTGCATTGGCAGGCGGATTCCCAACCACTGCGCCACCAGGGAAGCCCCAAAAGTTTGTTTCTTACCTATGCAAGTTACACTGAAGAGCTGGGCATCTCTTCAGGGCAGCTGTTGCCCAGGTGGTGGCTCAGCCTCCCAGGTTGCCTAAACATTATGGTGCTGCCATATCTACACACCCTCCCACAGTCACTGTGGCAGGGGAAGAGGAGCATGAAGAGTTATCCACTCTTTCCTAAATGCTCTCCCCATCTCTGGGAGTGAAACATGCTCCTTCCGCTAACACATTATTAGCCAAAGCAGGTGGCTTGCAGGATCTCAGTTCCCTGACCAGGGATTGAACCCAAGCCACAGCAGTGAAAGCCTGGAATCCTAATCACTAGGCCACCAGGGAACTCCCAGGGATGTGTATTCTTCTACATGGGGAGGAGCAATGGCTACACTGATGAACCCAATCATGTCTCCTGTAGTGAGGAAGCATCCCAGCTCAGGATTTAGTCTTGAGGACAAGCTTAGCAAGTGTCTTAGTAGAGCTCAATGCAAGACTCAAAGTTTGACACTTTATTTGGGAGGTACAAGGTCAGGGTGGTGAGGATGAGGAGAAGAGAAGTGAAGCAAAAAAAAAAAAAAAAAAAAAAAAACCAAATAATATTACTGCATTGGTTACCACTTCAAAACGAACTGAAAAGAGAAACATCCAGTTTCTCGACAGGCATTTTCACTTGAGGACTTTCTCCAGACAGGGTGCAAGCTGAAACCACAACTTGGAGTAACCCACAGATGGGAGAAAGGAGGAGGAACTTATCTTCCCAGCTCCCTCATACTTCCCACTTCCCATTGATCAAGATGGTCCCACAGGAACCGACTTAGAGATTGCATCCCCTGTACCTTGGTATCTACTCAGGAAGCCAGATCTCATGGTCCTTGGTGTGGTGTCTGATATTAATCAGAAATGGAGAGGTGACTCAGAGAGATAGGTTCAACAGGTGAGGTGTGAAGACTGTGCATTCCTAGGACTTCAGCTTGGACTCTAGCCAGCTCGGGTCCCAAAAAAGGGCTCTGAAAAAAGTGGAAGTGGTTTGGGAGGCAGCCAGCCAAGGAGTCAATGAGAAGAATCTAAGGAGGTGTACAAGTTTTGTGTCCAACACAGTCCACCCCTTGTGTCTTCTCATCATATACAGATCTTATACTACAAGACAGGGCTTACATTTTTTTTTTTTAATTAATTAATTAATTTATTTTTGGCTGTATTGGGTCTTCGTTTCTGTGCGAGGGCTTTCTCTAGTTGTGGCAAGCGGGGGCCACTCTTCATCGTGGTGCACGGGCCTCTCACTATCGCGGCCTCTCTTGTTGCGGAGCACAGGCTCCAGTCACGCAGGCTCAGTAGTTGTGGCTCATGGGCCTAGTTGCTCCGCGGCATGTGGGATCTTCCCAGACCAGGGCTCGAACCCGTGTCCCCTGCATTAGCAGGCAGATTCTCAACCACTGCGCCACCAGGGAAACCCCAGGGTTTACATTTGTTCTGTACAAACAGAAACATCCTTACTCTCCAAGAAGGGAGCTACACTCAGTCACACAACCCCCTTCAAGGTGGAGGTCAAGGGTGTCCTTCTCAAAGACTGAGGTGAGAGGATAAGTGAGAAAAGCTACAATCCTTGTAGTTGTAACTGATCCAGAGGCATCATCTCCCTCCTCTGCCACTCATTCTAGATGCCCCCACCTTTAGTTAGCATTTCATCTGGTCTGGGTTGTTTTTCTGGTGGGGTGATCCAGAACTTCATTCCCCCAAGGTATAGACCCCTAGTTGCCCTGCCCTTGTTGGTTGTTGTAGCTACCCATTAACAGTCATCGCCAGGCATGGAAGTACTAAGAGATGTCCCAGACATTCTCTGACCAACTGGCCAAGCTATTTGCCACTCCCTGGTAGTCCATGCCCATCCTTACTCTGGACCATCTTTCCCTAAGTGCAAAGAGGATGACTGATGTATGCTGCAGCTCCGGGAGGATTTCCCTTTAGCACTGTCTTTCAGGGACACTCTGAGTGAGACCATACTGCTGCTAGAGCCAACGTGTCATCCTGGCACACCTATCAGTTGGTTATAGGGAATCCCCATGAGGTCACAAATGTGGTTGAAGAAGAAGCAGTAGCAATAGAGGCAGGAGATTGGCAGTCTGGGCCACCTGCTTATGCAATTTACTTTTGAATTCTGGATCAGTTCAAGACTGGTCCAGATGTATCATGCCCACCACAGAATGAAGTACTTGCTTTGCCTGTCCAACTTTAGGACTCGTGGATCAGATAACATTCAGTTTTATGATGGGCAGCTCATGTTGAATGGTCACTTGGTGCCCATTGGTCAGGAACTTGGTCTCTATTAGGGCCCAATATCGAACCCGGAGCTGTTTTTCAGATGTAATTCTTTGTCAGAGAGGGCATAACCTTGTTCCAGAATCCCAGGGAATGTGCCGCAGTTCCCCATCAGAGCTTGCCAGACTCCACACAGCATCCTTATCCATCACAACAGGGATTTCTAGCACCACTGGACGTGCTGGATCACAAGGCCCAAGAGGCGGGGCAGCTTGTTTACAGCCTGGACCTGCTGCAGGGGCCTATCTTGCTCTGGGACTCACATAAAACTGCCAGCCTTCTGGATCACCTCACAACTAGTTTGAAGTGATATTCTCAAGTGCAGCACACCTAGCCTCCAAATCTAAAGAGTCCGAATAAATGCTGTGTCTCTTTCTTAGTTCTGGAAAGTATAAGGAGCAACATCTTGTCCTTTATAGCAAGTTCCAGACCAGGGCTTTTGGAAAGGAGGTGGCAATGGAGGAAATCTGACGAGATCTGTGTCCAGCATAGCAAGGATAATATACACAAATATCTTTCTTTACTTTTTCGTTCCTACCATTTGCATTCAGGGAACAAAACTGGTGTGTGTGTGTGTGTGTGTGTGTGTGTGTGTGTGTGTGTGTGTGTGTGTGTGTGTGTGTGTACCATCCTACCCTGTGTTTAGACTTTACCAACTGCCCACCATTACCTTGTATAATCAGTTATTACTTGATAAATAATTGCCAAGGGCAGGCTTTGCCTTATTTGAGGGTTACCTGGCATCATTTTACAGGTGAGAAAACTGAGATCAAGGTCAAGAGACTTAGCTTCAGTCACACAATGAGAACATTAGTCTTAACCTGGGGCTTCCAACTTGGGACCTCTAGGTATGGGGGTGGGGAGGGAGATTAGAGCCACCAAGTCTTGAGTGTTTGCCATTAGCAAGCACCGTGCTAAGTGCGTTACAGGCATGGACTCTTATAGCCTTATACAGACCCATGAAGGAGATGCTCTGATTATCATCCCCACTTCACAGACAGGGAATCTGAGACTCAAGAAGGTCAAGGGACTTGCCCAAGGTCACACAGTCAGGAAGTGGGCATTAGAACCAGGTGGTCTGGCTTCAGATCTTGGGATCAGATCTGATTAACTCCTAGCCAATACAGATGCCAAGAAGTTAGGGACATAACCCCACACGGATGGGTGGGCCCTGCTTCACTGCTTTCCCACTGAATGATTTCATGTTAAAGATACCTGAGAAGAGCAGAAAAGGTGCAGACTTTTCAAGACTTTAACTATCACTAGAACAAAAAGCCCTCTAAGGAATTTGCCTGTGAAGACCAAAATGTTCAAGCTGTAAAAAATCAGAATCCAGGAAACTTTTCTAACCACAGGTCATAACTGTACCCTTTTAGTAACCTATGCTTTGCTGCAATTTCAACTCACAACATGGACTCATTTGCAAAACCATAGTATCTTTGAATGTAGTTTTTCATCCATCAGAATGTGCTTTGCTGACATCACAAGCGATCATGACACACTCCCACAATGCTATGGAAAGGAGCAGTGATATTTCAGATTTCACATAATGCCTTTTCTCTGAACAGCTCTAGGCATTTACAGGACCAAAGGCATTACTTTATAGTTACTCTTGCTCTATCTATTTAGTCAACAAGTATTCTCTGCCTACAGAATACCAAACATACTAGGGGCTAGGCATGCAAAAGTAAATAAAAACTCAACAACCTGTTCTTTTGGAGTTCACATCTGGGTGAAGAGAAGTGCCCACGGCATATTAACCTTTTAGTGCCTCTTACTTCTTATTGCAAACCAGTAGGTAACAAAAGAAGCACGCTATAAGTGAGGGACTGTGAACTGAAATGTCCACCCTTAGCCCTCCAACAGCCCCTTTTCCCTGTGGGTCTGCATGTGTCTGGCTGCGTTTCTAAATCATAGCTTTATTATAGAATTAGTACATGAATTTGTAATGATCCAGGCCTAGTAAAGTTGTTCCTTGTTCTTATGAAGGTATGAAAAAAACTTCCTCTATAAAGTAATGTACATAATAACTATATTTACAATTTTTTGGAAAATTATAAGGCCTTTTGCAAATGTAATATTAGTATTGACACTGATAAATTAGATCAATTTCTTACTTTTTAATATAGTAAAAGAGCTCAAAGAGCATCCGATTTCCTCGAGTCAACAATGAATCAGACAGAGAAGATCAAGATGGCCGAGTAGAAGGACATGGAGCTCACCTCCCCCTACAAACACATCAAAACTACATCTTCATGTGGAACAGAATACCAGCTGAAAGCTGGCAGAAGATCTCTTATACAACTAGAGCCACAAGAAAGATCCCCATGTAACTGAGTAGGAGGAAAGGAAAAAAAAAAAAGAAGGAAACAATGAATCAATGGCAAAAGAGATAGGTTTCCGAGTTTCTTTTCATTCTTTTCCACTCCAAGGTGAAAATCTTCTCTTATTTATGTTGAATTCCCAGTGCCTGGAAAAATGCTGGCATGTCAGAGATAGTCAACATATATTAACGTGTTGAGAACATTTTTAAAAGGAGAAAAGAAAGCTTTTAGAGAATTAAACACAGCCCTTCTGCACATGAAAAGATGCTCAACATCTCTAATTATTAGAGAAATACAAATCAAAACTACAGTGAGGTACCACCTCACACCGCTCAGAATGGCCATCATTAAAAAGTCTACAAATAACAAATGCTGGAAGAGGTGTGGAGGAAAAAGAAGCGTCCTATACTGTTGGTGGGAATGTATATTGGTGCAGCCACTATGGAAAACAGTATGGAGGTTCCTTAAAAAACTAAAAATTGAGTTACCATATGATCCAGCAATTCCACTCCTGGGTATATACCTGAAGAATGTGAAAAGATACATGCACCCCAATGTTCATGGTAGCATTATTTACAATAGCCAAGACATGGAAGCAACCTAAATGTCCATTGACAGATGAATGGATACAGAAGATGTGGTACATATATACAATGGAATATTACTCAGCCATAAAAAGAATGAAAGAATGCCATTTGCAGCAACATGGATGGACCTAGAGATACTAATTGAAGTAAGTCAGAAAGACAAAGACAAATACCATATGATATCACTTATATGTGGAATCTAAAATATGATACAGGGCCTTCCCTGGTGGCGCAGTGGTTAAGAATCCGCCTGCCAATGCAGGGGACACAGGTCCAAGCCCTGGTCCGGGAAGATCCCACATGCCACGTAGCAACTAAGCCTGTGTGCCACAACTACTGAGCCCACATGCCACAATTACCAAAGCCCAGGTGCCTAGAGCCCACGTGCCGCAATAAGAGAAGCCACAGCAGTGAGAAGCCCGCGCACCGCAATGAAGGGTAGCCCCTGCTCGCCGCGACTAGAGAAAGCCCGCGCACTGCAACGAAGATCCAACGCAGCCAAAAATAAATAAATAAATAAATAAACTTGTAAAAAATAAAATAAAATATTATACAAATGAACATATTGACAATACAGAAACAGACTCATAGACATAGAAAACAAACTTATGGTTACCAAAGGGGAGAGGGTGGGGGAGGGATAAATTAGGGGTTTAGGATTAACAGATACACACTACTATATATAAAACAGATAAATAACAAGGTCCTGCAGTATAGCACAGAGAACTGTATTCAATATACTGTAATAAACTATAATGGAAAAGAATATGAAAAAGAATATATATGTGTATATATATGTGTATATATATGTATAATGAATATATATGTGTATATATATATAATGAATATATATGTGTGTATATATATGTGTATATATATATATATGTATAATGAATCACTTTGCTGTACACCAGAAACTAACACAACATTGTAAATCAACTCTACTTCAATTTAAAAAAAAAAACCCCAGAGGCAGAGGTGGCTCCATGTTGGCACCTCCCCATCTCCTCATGCTGTGCAACGGTCCCCTCCACAGGCCACTCTCCTGCAGTTCCATATGTGTCTCCTTGCACACAGTTGCGGGACAGCCTCTGTCACGGTGCAGACTTCTTCTTCCCCATGCACACTTGTGCCTGCCGTGGGCACCTGCGTGGATGAGAATGTCAGAGGAAGAGAAGACTATAGGGCTGTGGAAAGAGAATAGAAGTTGGGTCTGTCTGAGCTCCCGCTCCACCACCTACCGGCCCTGTGACCTGGGGCAAATCCTGCAGGCCCCCTGAGCCTCAATTGCCTCACATGTAAAATGGGGATAACCCAGACTAAGCTGTTGTATGTAGACAATATGCTGTGACTCATGCAATGCTTCGTCAACTGGAAAAGTCTGCTGTGTTTCTGTGTCATTATTTTATTTCTTACATCAATAGAGTAATAATAAGAAACGGAGATCCATCCAGTTGGCCAGTTCAACAGAGCTGAGCCCTCCCAGGATGTGTCAGGCAGCCTAGGCGTTGGGAATGCAGCAGCAAAGATGTGCATGGCCCTTGCCCTCTGGGAGCCTGCATTCTGGTGAGGGGAGACGAAAAGAAACGGGTAACAAATCAGAAAGATAATTTCAGATCGTGATACGAGTAATAAGATGATACTGCAGGATGTTAGATGTAGAGTAGATGCTGCTTTGGGAGGCCGCTCCTGAGGAGGTGACAGACACTGTAACCCACTGACCAGGTGAGAAGGAGCCAGCCCTTCAAGGTCTGGGGAAAGTGTCCCAAACAGGGGGAACAAGAGTACAAAGACCTAGAGCACTGTGACAGTCACAGGGCCAGGCACCCAAAGCAGCTGCCTGCCTGTGGGCTGCTGACCTTTCCTGAGAGCCGCCCGCAGTTGGGGCCAGTGTGGCTCCCTCGCAGGCCTTTCCCATGCCAGCCACGCCAGCCACGCCAGCCACGCCAGCACTGGCTCAGTTACAACCTCCCGTAATAGTCTTTCCTTGGGAAGTAGGGAGGGCTGGCCCAGGCCTGGGACAGGGCAGAGCGGGCCTGAAAGGTGTTGAGGAAGATGGAAACAAAGACAAAAGGCAGAAAGGAGGGCTGTGGAGGTGCTGCAATGGTCTCTCCAGCCCAGAAGTCTGTCTACCCAGCCCAGATTCTGCAGAGATACTGCAGAGAATTCCAGAATCCTGGTCACCCCCATCTTGGGATTCTTCCTTTTGGACGGGGAGGACCCTGGGGATGGACTCTCTCTCTCCACCCCCCTGAGTAGGAGGACACCATGAGGATGGGCACTGCTTGGTATTAAGTATCTACCCGCTACCCTCCCCTCCCATCAGTTGTCTCCTTTTCAAGAGAGAGAAGAATCGAACAGGAGAGCCTCAAGTCTGATTATCAGTACTCAAACACCTGATTGCCATCTTCTCCAAACCTGCCGTTTAATTGATCACCAAATTGGGGGTGGGGGGGTGGGCGGGGAGGTGGCGGGCTTGGTGCAGCTCCACCAAACGCCACGACTCTGCTCTGGCTGCTCTGTGTGCACAGTAACCACGCACCCCACCTCCCCCCACCCCACCCCCCTGCTTCTGGAAACCTTGCCCACTGCTTTGATACACTGTGTGATAATTGCAACGGAAGTACTTTTCACCTTTAAAATGGAATTACTCACTCTCTTTGTCTGGAGGCCTGGGCCCAGGCCAGCAGCCCTGGCAAGGAATGAATTCTCTTAGACCCAGGTACAGCGGATCCCTCCCATAAATTCAGACCAGTTTCCGGGCCTGCCGCTGAAATCTTGCGTGTGCCTCAGCATTTTGTCAGGTAGGTGCACTTGGAAGAGCTCTAGCATCTTGAGGCTGTGACTGTCTCTCACCCTGATTTGTATTTTCATCCCCCTCCACCCTTGTGCCAAGGTCAACCTGGGCAAGTTGCTTGATCTCTCCAAGCTTTGGTTGCCTGGTCTGGAACGTGGGAGAACACCTCTCTGGAAGGGTGGTTGTGGGATTCTGTCAGCAAATGGGTGCTGAGCCCAGCAGAGGGTCTGTCTGATCTGCAGGAGGAGCTCAGGTATTTTTTTCCCTTCTTTCCTATAAGTTCCTAGCAATGTGATGGGAACATTTAACCACTGTCTCCTCAGGGCCGGGGCAGAGGGTCAGACCTCAGGTCTTCCCTCTGGCTGGGCTTGTAGCAGCTGGGTCTGGTCCCTCCCCTCTGTCCTGTGAGCTGCCGGGCTGATAACGGGAAGGGCTCAAGAGCACATGTGAGATGGCTTGTCTGCTGGTGTTCCCTTCCCAGAACGCTTTCCCTGAGTTCCTGAATGTATTAATATGCTCGAGCTGCCATAACAAAAACCACAGATTGGGTGGCATAAACAACAGAAATTTATTATCTCATAGTTCTGGAGGCTGGAAGTCCAAGATCAAGGTGCCAGCAGGGTTGGTTTCTGGTGGGGCCTCTCTTCCTGGCTTGCAGGTGGCTGCCTTCTCACCGTGTCCTCACGTGGCCTCTCCTCTGTGCTCATGTGGGGAAGAGGGGGATATCTCTGGTGTGTCTTCCTCTTCTTATAAGGACACT
Source organism: Balaenoptera physalus (assembly GCF_965194825.1). NCBI lineage: Eukaryota > Metazoa > Chordata > Mammalia > Artiodactyla > Balaenopteridae > Balaenoptera > Balaenoptera physalus. The sequence goes on along the minus strand of NC_138882.1, from coordinate 82,144,095 downwards.
AGTCCTATTGGATTAGGGCCTCACCCTAATGACCTCATTTGACCTTAATGACTTCTTTCATGGCCCTATCTTCAAATATAGTCACGTTGGGGATAGGGCTTCAACATATGAATTTTGAGGGGGCACAATTCAGTCTGTACACCAAATGTCAAACCTGTCCTCTTCCCTCAAGGAGCTCAAGTTCTAAGGTAGCTAGGACCACAGAGGAGAAGCGGTCATGCCCAGAGCCATGGGCATCCTCCAGGACTTGAGAGGAGAGAGCTCTCTTCTGGCTGGGGTGATGGAGGAAGGAGTCTCAGAGGAGAGTGCCATGTGGGGGCATCTGGGCTGGGCCTTGATAAGAAGTTGTGGGCAGAGGGGTAGTCCCAGGCCCAGGGGAAGTCTGGGCAAAGACTTGGGACCATGTGAAGAGCATGCTGGGTCAGATCAGTTTGCCGTCCCCACTTCTCTTCTGCTTCTCTCCCCTGCTGTGTGGGTACTTGGGGAATGTGTGTGCTGCCAGAAGTTTCCTCAGGCTGAATTTGCTGTTAGAGTGAATTGCAACATGGCAGAGGAAAGGGCTGGCTGGGCGGCACTGACAGGAGTGCAGCGGAAGGAGCCCTGCAGCAGCTTGAGCCCCTGCGCCAGCTGGCTGGCCGCTCATCCAGATGGTGCAGGGTTAGAGCTGGCAGCGCCTGGAGGGGCGGAGAGGGATTGCAAGGACCGCAGGACCCTGGGAGTCTGGAGAGACTGCGGAGAGGGTTCTTGGTGACTGAGAGCCAGGTTCCAGGACTGCTTGGAGGTACTGGGGAAGGGAGAACGGTGGAGAAGTGTAGGGGATCCTGGTGATCTCTAGGGACTCCAGACCACCAGAGGAAGCTCCAGATGTGCTGAGGTGCCTGTGAAGCTGGGGGCACCAAAGGCACCAAGGGCACTGTGGGTCAGCACAGGAAGATGTTCAAGGGAGTTTGGGATCTCGTAGACTCTGGGGGGTGGAACTTGAGGTCTAGAGTGGCTGGGGAGATTTAGGGTTCCTACTCTCTCTCCTCTAGCATGTCCAGCATGTAGACTTTGTGGCTGGGAAGGAGTCATGGCAGTCAGGCCTGCAGACTTCCTGGTGCAGCCCTTGGGGCTGAGGCCCTCATATGTGGCCTGGACCTCACCCACGACCACCTGAAGGAGAACGCAGGTAGCCCTGCAGATGTCTGGGTTCAGGCATTGTGCTGTGACGAGTGCAGTGGACTTTCCATTTGACAGAGGCCGGGAGCAGTAAATTACCAATAATTTGCTCAAGCAAACTAGTAAGTATGTTTAACTAAGATTCAGTTCAGGTCTGGCTCCAAAGGCAGTATTTTTTTCCTCTCTGCACTCCCTGCCCTTGGCTGGTTTGTTATCATGAATTCATGGAGCATCTATTAAAAACCTATTATGTACTGGAGTATATGATAGTTTCAAGGGCTGCAAAGATAAATAAGACTCGAGGGCAGGGGAGATACATAGGTAAACAAACCCAGATAATTCAGAGTGACAGGAGCTAAACTAAAAGCCTGTGGTTCAGGGGGCGTGTAGGAAGGAGTGGTCCATGCTGCCCAGGATAATGCTGCGAAGGGGGAGCGAAGTCAAGAAGGCTTCAGAGAGGGGGTGGTAGTTGAGAGAGCTGGTTTGAAGGGTGAGCAGATGATTCTCAGGGTACACGGGAAGGGGAGGGTGGAGAGAGTGGAGGACGTTCTGGGTTGAAGGAGCAAAGTGAGTGAAGGTGCAGAGGCTTAGAGCTGCGGTGCCATCTGCGGGTGGCGTGGGTGTGAGGGGCAGAGAGTTTGAGAGGTCAGCCTGCTTGGAGCTTTGCCTTTGCTGGTTGGCACCGGGGAGCTATTGAGGGGCTTTCAGCAGGGAAGTGATGAGATCTGAGTTTTAGTTGCAGTGCTCTCAGAGCCCTGGTTCTGGCACGGCTCCATGGGACTGTCGTGGTGCACTGCAGTGATCTGTCTGCATGCCTTCTTGCCTGGGAGGCAGTGCGCTCTGCAAGGGTAGGACCTGGCTTTTGTCCATCTTTGTGGCTCCTTCACCCATGGCAGGAACTACTGTAAGCAGGGGTTTAGCACATACAACATGCTCAAGGAGGTTTGGCGCTGCCGCCAGACCATTGTACAATCTGCCATCCCTGCCCATAAGGACTTATGCCCACCCCTCTCCGGAGCCCTCTTAGCCCGGTGTGGGGCACCTTGTAGACAACAGGATAGAGTGGAAAAATTGTGGCCTTTGAATACCAACTTTGCCATTTATTAGTTGCAGGACTTTGGGCAAGTTATTTCACTTGCTGAAGGCATGGTTCCCTCATCTGTACAATGTCAGTGATAGAATGAAGCTCACCAGATTATTCTTTTTTTTTAAAAAAAATATTTATTTAGGCTGTGCCAGGTCTTAGTTGTGGCATTCGGACTTCTTCGTTGCGGCATGCGGACTCTTAGTTGTGGCATGCATGCGGGATCTAGCTCCCCGACCAGGGATCAAGGAGTCTTACTCACTGGACCACCAGGGAAGTCCCCACTTTATTCTTTATGTTCGAGTGTATGTCAAGTGTAGATACGTAGAAGGTGCTCAGTACATTTTATGTCCAATAATCATAATAAATAATGACCCTCATGGGTGCTGGTCACTTACCTATTGTCTCTCAGCTCTAACTCCTCCCTTCTATACTCTGCTCTGTGAGGCTGGGTCTGACTCTGCAAACCATATTTTGCAGAGCGTATTTTGCCAGTGGGCTCTTATTAAGTTCTGCCAACAGGGAGGTTGCCTACAGGGAAAGAGGGGAGGACTTGCTTCTTCCGGTTGCTTCCTTTCAATGTTGCTCCAGCACCAGCTGGTCAGCATTACCTCCTCCAAGATCTGGATCCCACCTCTGGGGTATCCCTTCCCTGAGGTTCTAGACTCTGACAACCTCAACCTTACCTGCTTGTTCTCCCAACCTAGGGGTGGGAGCTTCCTCTTGCGGTTTTCTCTGTGTTACTTAGTGTTCCCTCTTTGCTTTTCAGCCCTCCCACACCAGTAAAGCCAACCTCTTATATTCAATACTCTCTGTGGAAATACCTGGCGTGGTTTCTATTTTCCTAAGGGGAGTCCTGACACTAACATCATGGCTGTATAAGGCAGCAGGTACTCAGTGCCCTGTGGATGGTGCAGAGTTCAGAAACAGCCTCAGAGACCAAAGATGGGGCAGGGGGTGGGGCAGATGTGGAGGCAATTCCCAGTAGAGCACAGGTCAGGGGATGGGCAGCATGGTGCAAGCTGGTGGATAGGGAAGAGTCTAGACTGATTAGAACATGAGGTTTGTTTTGGGGTGGGGCAGATCACGATGCTGGAGAGGCAAGTTGCAGCTAGAAGTGGAAGGCTTACATGCCAGGGAAGATGCAATTTAGAGATAAAGAAGGGACTGAAGGACAGAGAGGACAAATCAGTTTACTCTCAGCCCTTCAGGCTGGGTTCGTGGTAGAAGGGGCTGGACCTCCAGGAACTGGCTATGTGATCTTAGGCAAGTCATTTGGCCTCTCAGATCACTGATGCCATCCTCTCTAAGTGGATTTTCCATACACTTTGGAAACAGAAAGCTCTTTGACAGCATAAGGAATTTTCGATACTAGGTACTATTCTAAGTAGCTCTGGGAGAGGGGCTCATAGGAGGGAGGAGGGTGCTTTCAGACTGGGAAAGAGACAAGGTGGGAGCCCAGTGGGGAAGAATGTGGGGGGAGGCCTCCAAGGGTGTGATGGTCCACACTCAGATTGGGAGGCAGAGGGTGGGGGAAGGGATAAAAAAGGAAGCCACATTTGGGTGTTGGCGTGGTACGTGGGTAAGGCTGAGGAATGAGCGGGGGTGGGAACCTAGGTTGCCACAGGCCCTGGAAGCCACTACAGGTGGAGGCTGGTCCTGCAGGGCTGGGTGGGGAAGGTGGTCCCAAGGACACTGCAAGCAGAGGGCTGTGGGCCTCCCTGTGGGTGGGCTCAGAGTTGCTGGGGATCTCTATCTGCTTTTCTCTACCTGCCCCCTGTTTTATATCTTCCCAGCCGGAAACATCGTGGGGTTACAAAAACATGCTGCCAATTCTAAATTCACGCAAACCAACTTTGGCCCAGCCTAGAGCATAGAGGAAAAAAATGTTCATGGAGAATATGTATTTGTCAGACCCCAAGGTAACCAACCAGGCAGAGAGAGGGCAGAGTCATGGCCCCGGCCCACTCTGACCTCACCCTTCCTGAGCCCAGGACCTCGACCAACTGGGAGGAAGTCTCATTCCTTTCAAAGCAAACTGCTTGTTTTTCACAACATAAATAATGTATGTTCTTTAAAAACATAAAGAGAAAATACAGATAAGCAAAAAGAAGATATAAATCATCCACAACCCCATCTCCCAGATGCATATTTACACTTTCAGACACTTCTCTGGGTTTGTACATGTAAATGCAAAAAATGGCATTTTATTATTTGCAACCTGCCCTTTTCACTCTGCAGTTCATCATGGCCATCTTTCCATGGCACTAAATGTGCTTCTGCAGCATCTTTTTAAATGATATCACAATTAGATAACAACAACTATAATTTGTATAGTGCTCTATAGCTTACAAAGCACTTGGTGTCTATTATCTTATTGCAGCCCTTGGCCTTGTCTCATGGAGGTCTCTCCCTTAGGTAATTCTGCTGCCAAAGGAGGCCACCCCTGCCTCCTTTGCCCCCTGCCCCCTGACCCTGTTCCCTGGAAGTCTTTATATAGCTCCACCTCCATTCTTCCTGCTTCAGCAGCAGTCGGTTTCTACTCCAATTGCCATTTGGAGAGATGCATGCTGGCTAGACCCCTCTCTTCCATCTCTACTTCTTCCTGCCTGACCCAGCTGTCAACCTCTGTCCTTTTGTGCACACGCTCTCCTTTCTCTGCCTCCTAGAGAGGAAGGGGCCTCTGTCTCATTTGCTTAAGAATCCTTCTGCATAGTCTCAGAATGTTGTCCCCACTGCCACCCTAGCCATCCTTCCCCTCTCTCCCCCTGCACCTCTGCCCACTTCCCCTCTCCTGTCCTATTCTGCTTGAGGACCAGCTTGACACAACCTGAAAGGGTGGGAACCTGCGTGACCCTCTGCTCCCTCAGGATGTGACCCCCCTCTTCATCTCCAGATACAACCAAGCACAAAGTTTCCCTGTTCTTGCTCATGAGTGGGGATGGGTGGGGACCAGACCCACAGAGAGCCAAGGGGCAGGCTGGGGTGTCCTCAGAGCCTTCAGTGCGTGTGTGTAGAGGGGTTCTGATCTCCTGTCTCCCTGCCTCTCTGGGTCTCCTCTCTCCCGCACCCCCTTCCTCTGCCTGTTTCTCCCTCCTCACTACCTCCCCAGCATCCCCAGCCTTTCCTGTCCTCCCTCTGCCTGACATCTGACAATGTCCGTGGTACTTGAGAGCTGCAGCCACTGGGGGCGGGGAGAGAGACAGGAGGGAATGTCTTGTGCCCCTCCTTCTTTGTCCTAGGATTTCAGTTGACATCTTTATCCTTGGAGTGCCTCCCTCTGCCCACCCCCACCCTGACCGGCGGCCCCATCTCTCCCCTCTCCCCTCTGTGGTGGAAGTGAAGATGGCAAGAGGAGCTCCTGGCCTGATCAGTCCAAGATGCCAAACTCTTCAGATGTCCTGCCTTCCCAGGAACCAGATGAGGAAGCTGGGCTGGAGTATCTACTCAGCCAGCTACCATCCTGGGCAGGGGGCTACCTCTCCTGGCTTTGGAGAAGGGCAAGTGCCCCTGAGTTTGGGTAATCCAGATATTCGGGCCCAGGGGGCACTCCACCCCCTCACCACACCCACCCTGAACGCCTGCCCCATGGCCCTTAGGCCTCCTTTCCACAGCGAGGACGTCAAAACTCTTAGCTGTGTGGCCCCTTTGAGACCCTTCCTTCAGCCAGGCATCAGGGGTACCTGAGCACTTGATCTCAAGCTCCTGATCATGTGCCCAGGGGCTCACCAAATGCCCTCCCTTCTGGCTCCATCCCAACCCCACCGGCCTGGATTCCTGAGTTGGCACTTTCAGCGTCACTTCCCTCACTCCAGGGACAGCTAGTGTCACCCTAGTGTCCACTGACTAGTAGTGCCTTTAGATGAGTGACCCAGAGGGGCTCCTGTTCATGGAAGGCAGCCAGAAGAAGCCCCAGGTGTTCAGTCCCTCTGACTCCTGGGCAAAGATCAGGAGTGGGTAGGAGGTGCCAGCACACTGCCCATCGGCCTCACAGGGATGAGAGGACCCCCAAACTCTCCTTTGTGCCCCTGGGGGCGGGCACTGGTGGCCTGAGGAGTTGGGCATTGAAGTCTCTTGCTGGAAGGAGGAAGACCCTTGCTGTGGGGTAATGGCTGTGACTAACATCTCCCTTGTCCTTCACCTCAGCTAAGGTTGGAGAAGAAGACAAACAACTCCTGGACCAGGGGAGGGGCTTCCACAGCGTTGTTGACACTAGGCCAAGGGGAGGGTCCAAGTTTCTACTCCAGGTTTGCCCCCTCGCTGGGCATCTAAGACCTGGTGCCCTGTCATCCAAGCTCCCTGGGTCTCGGAGGGAGTATGGGGCTGTGGGGCTGACCCAGGAGCAGGAGCAGGATGCTGACCTCTCCTGTCTTCGTACCTGGCTCTTCCTCCTACGTGATGATAGCCAGGAACCACCCTGGCTGCAGCCTTCTGTTCTGTACCCAGAGCCTAGAGGAAGAGGAACTGTGAACACCCCTATTTGTCCTGCCTCAACCAAGGCCTGGTCCAGTGGCACAGCTCACCTGACCCCGGACCACTTGACCTCGAACCCTCCTGCCCCAGGCCTTTGGGCCTCTCACTATGGAAGCCTCCAGTCTCTTCCCCACAAAGATGCATCAGTTGCTCCTGAGCTGGGAGGGGTGGGACATGAGACCTATAGCCTCCAGCATCCCTTTGCCCAGGTGGGGGAATTGTCAAGAGGGCACAAGAACAGTTCCAAGGGGGTAGATGGTAAACATGTAATTCTTTTATGCTAATCTGTCTCCATGCTATTTCCTACCCTTCCTAGCCAGCTGCAGGTTATTTTTTCTGGACTTCTGTCTGAATCGGGGGTGGGGCTGGGGGGGAGGAGGAAATCAAGAAAGGTGTTTCTGGACTCTCTATTTTAGTCACTGCATTCATCCTTCTGCCTCTCTGGTAGGTGTCCATCACTCTCCTTCCCCGGGCCAACCTATTGTCTGTATTTAGCTGTCTCTGAGAGAGGACACTTCTTCCCTCCACAAAGCTTCCCTGTATAGTTGGGAAGTCCCTTCTGAAGTCTAACCACCATCTGTCTTGCTACCTTATTACATCTACTTTTCTTTCCTTTGATTTTATTGGAGTATAGTTGATTTACAATGTACATCCACTTCTTTTCTAGGACATAGATGGCAGTAGAGTTTGTCTTCCAGCATCCCTACACCTTTCTCCAAAACGTTATTTTGGGCCTGTCACCACCTGCTCATCTTTGGAGGTGAAGCACAGGCAGTGTTTTTCTGAAGCCCTCTTTTCTTCAACTCCCAATCCCTTCTTTAAGCCCTTCCACAACCACATGCCCAGCGCTTCCTGAGCATGCAATGTCCCATCCTGTGGAGGTTAGGGGACATGGGTGGTGGGGAGAGGGCTTGACCCCAGTGCTGCCCTCTGGGCCTGTGCAAGTGCAGGTGTGCCTGTCTGCTGTGCGAGTGTGTGGGTCTCAGATCCAGGGCTTATGTGTGGAGTCTCTCCTCCCTTGTACTCGCTGGTGGCCGGAGACCAGCAACACAGGGAGGAGAGAACAACCTTCCCCACTCTTTTTTCCCTAAGCTGTGGTTCCGCCAGCAACCATTAGGGGTCACTGTTGCCTTAGCCAGCAATGACAGGCAGGGACAGGGAAGGGCAGGGGTGCGTGCGGTGGGACACGTGGTCCTTGCTGCCCACCTGGACCCTAACAGGATAGTGTATGAGTTGTGGTTGTTATCATAGAGACGCCTCGCACAGACTCATGCACACTCCACTCATGCCTTAAGGAGCTGTGGTTTTCAGGACGGGTGCTGGAGTGAGCAAGCACGCTTAGAAGTATAAACCTCCGCAGAACCCCTGTGTGTGACAGCACGGGAGCTCTGGCCCTGAGGACCTGGATGCAGGAAACGCTGATATAGGATGCGAAAAAGCCTTGAGCCAGGCCCAGCCCCTTCTGCTACCACCCCCTTCACCAAGGTTTTAAGTCGTTCATCTGCAGCTCCTCCCCTTCGAATGCTCTGACGCCACTGGCATAAGAGCCTGGAAACAGACTCCCATGCGCTCCTTTAACCTGCCTCCGGGGCATCTCTGCTCCTGGGATGGAATAACAGTAGGGAGCCAGACACACAGACTCTGCTCTGACGTGTGTCCCCTGCCTTGCCTCGGGGGCATCCAGCACGGACTGGTGATGTCATCAGTACCCCTCCCCCACCCCAAGTTCTGCCCACTTCAAGTCTGTCCTGTGATACCCCAGGAAATGTCTGCCCAGTGGAAATAGGGAGGGATGAGGTGTGGGGGACGGGTTGGTGAGGCTGGGAGGCCAGATACAAAGGTTCCCCTGCCGGGCTCAACCACTTCTGGCCACCTGAGCTGCAGATAATAGCAGGATGGTCCTGCTTCACTGCCATGGCAACCCTGGCTGCTCAGGTCCTCATGGAGGTGGTGTTTGACAGCGGTGTATTTATCCTATATCACTGCCTCAGGGTCACCACCTCAAGTCCCCAAGGAGGGAGGGAGGAAGTTCATCCAGTGTTAACACCATATAGATGGAGAGATAATGGGCTGCCCGGGACCAGGGTATAAACAGACCTCGGCCTTTATTGTGCCTTCTCCAGTCTTCCCATGAGAGGCAGGGGTGGGGGGCAGAAGTGAGGGCAGGGAGGAAGCAAGGCTATTAAAGCCTTAATAATCCAAGGGTAGGAGGGGGATTGAGGGGGAAAGGACTGGGAGAAGGGGTGAATCTGCACCAAGGGAACGCCCTGGAGAAGAGGAAGGGGGAGCAGCAAGCTTGGGGTCTTTGGGTATGGCAAAGGAGAGGAAGGGGTGAGGGCAGGCCTCCAGGCCAGGCTGGGAACCCACTCACCCAGGTCCCTGGGTTCTCCCCACAACCCCTGCGGTACGGGGCAGAGGGGAGGAGGTGAGAGGAGCAGTCACGTGGACGCCCAAACCCAGCATCCCAAACACAGACTGAGAGGGTTCCAGGCCCGATTCTGGCTGCTCATCTGGTTTCAAATGTGCTGATGGCCCCAGATGCCCACAGGAGCTCCGAAGCTGAGGGTGGGGTTCCCCAGACCCTGCCTCTGGGGCGGGCAGGCCTCTCTTCCTAGTCTGAGTAGGCTCTCTCACTCAGAGGGCAGGATGTCTTGTCCACGGTCTAACCTCCGCTTCTGTTGTGGCCTTGATTACTTTCTCATGGAGGATCAGATTCCTGAGAAAATCTTTCCTGCCATGACTCTGCTCTGCTCTCCCCGTCACCCCCAATCTGTCCTGCTCCTGCTCTCTGTGCCCCCCTCGGCCACCCCCTGCCCTGTCTCAGCATCTCATGGCTGCAAAGGTCAGGTCCCTTCCTCTCTGCCCATGGGAGGCCAACTAGCCAGGGAATGGGGTGCCCCTCAGTGCCCTGGACCCCCATTTTGGGGGCTGAAGTCTGAGGAAGCCCCTTTAGGGGTTGGCGGGGAGTCGGGCTCTGCATCTGTGGGCAGCAGGGAAGCCCGGGCCCCCCGGCACTCTGGGCTGTAATAGAATGAAAGGAGGCGGAAGGAGGGCCGCAGCTCTTCCTGTATGCTGTCCAGGATGTGGGTAAAAGTTGGGCGCAGGCGCGGGTTCTGCTGCCAGCAGCGGTGCATCAGCTCCTGCCTGGTGGAGGTGGGGGGCAGTGTCAGAGGGGTGCACACGTCCTGCCTCCTGCACTGAGAGGGTCATTCAGTGTGATTGTAGGGGGGGATCATGGGGGATTATGTCTGCGAGGGTCACAGGGGAGTAAATGGGGGTTGTAGTGGGGATTTTGAGTTGGAGGGCTCAGAGCTGGGGATCAGTGCAAGTAAAAGCATCAGAGGAGGTGGGCCAGACTCACGGGGGTGGGACAGGTGTAGGCAGGGCAAGGATGAGGCAGGGGCAGACTGGGGTGACTCACAGCTGAACGGGACAGCTCTCCAGCTCCTCTAGGACCCCGCCATCCATGACGAACTTGAGCACCTGCTCATTGGATAGGCCCTGGTAGGGTTGTTCAGCCAGGGTCACAATCTCCCAGAGCACCACGCCAAAGGACCTGGAGGACGCGGAGGAGGGCCTGAGCCCAGCACCCTTAATGCAGCTCAGCACACCCTAAGGAGTGCACCCAGGCCTCTCCCAAGGCCCTGCCTCCACACCCCCTGAGCCCTCTGCTCCAGCCAGGCCCCACCAGACATCCGAGTGGGTGGTGAAGATTCCATCTTTGAGGGACTCAGGGGCCATCCAGCGCACAGGCAGCAGCCCCTTCCCGCCCTTGCGGTAATAGTCTGTCTCATACACATCTCGAGTCATCCCGAAGTCTGGAAAGTGAGGGTAGACAGAGTGTGGGGCAGCAGAGCCATTCACCAGCTCCTGCCCCAGGAATACCTTTCCCAACCCTCTCCACCTCCATAGTCTCCAAGAATCCTGGAATTTGAGGGCTCAAAGGACCTCAGAGATCATCCCATCCAAATCCTGCCCTTGGATGAGGAGACTGACATCCAGGGTTGGGGGCTATCAGGGACAGAGCTGTGGGACAGGCCTGGGTCTCCTCAAGCCTCGCTTAGGGGGAGTCACTCTACCCAGGCTGCCCCCACCCGCCTGGCCCCCTCTGTACCCCCGATCTTGACGGTGAAGTCCTGGGACACCATGCAGTTTCGGGCCGCCAGGTCTCGGTGCACAAACTTGTTGGCAGCGAGGTAGGCCATGCCATCCGCGATCTCACCAGCCATCTGGATCATATCTCCCAGTGCTGGCCGAGGGAGCCCAGGGTTGTTCTAGAGCCAAGAGAGGGGGCTAGTGAAGTAGGAACTTGAGGCTGGACTCCTGCCAAATGATTACCCCTACAACTGTGCCAAGTCCTCTCTAACTCCCCAGCCCCTCACCCAGGATCTTCCTGGTCCCTACCTCTGCCTCAGGCCGCAAAGATCGAAGATGGCTCTTGAGGTCCCCTCGGGTCATTAACTCCATGATGACCAGAGTTGGCTGGCCCTGAGACACCACACCCAGGAGACGTACCTGGGATAGACAAAGAGCCTGGTTGTAGGTCTACCCAGCTCCCTTGATCTCCCTGGCCAAAACCTTGTTCTGCTGTCACAACTGACCCAGACACCAACCCTCCTAACCCCAACCATGACCATAACCCTAATCTTGACCTAACAATGACCCTGTCGCTAACCCATGACCTTAATCGATCTGACTATCATCCCAATCTTCATGATTGAATCAACTCTGACCGTGATCCTAATAATGATGTGAACACTCAGTGTTGACTTCCACCATGACTGATTCCAGCCCTAGCCATGATCCTACCATGGCCCTATGATGACCCTGTTTTGACTCTAACCCCAGCCATGAGCTTTACCCCAATTAGGATCCTAACCACAGGCCCAACCCTGAACTTGATGGTGCCCTGAAATCATCTCTGATCTTTTCCCTCTTACCACATGAACTTCACCCTAATTTTTACCCTGACAATGCCCTTGACCCTCCCTTACCACATGGTGACACTTGAATGCCTTCATGACGGAGGCTTCCTTGAGGAACTCAATGCGTTCTCGTGGGCTGGCCAGCTCATTCACCGTCTTCAGGGCCACGGGCGTGAGCTCCTCTCCAACCTCAAGTCCTTGTGCCAGCCCCTCGTATACCATCCCAAAAGAGCCCTGGCCCAGTTCCCGGATTATGGAGATCTGCTCCCGAGGCACCTCCCACTCATCAGGGATGTACACTGAGAGGAAGTGGGAGTCACAGGCAAGGGTACTGCTCTCTGCCACACCTCCACCCACTTCTCTTCTCTTCTGAAGGGCTCGGGTCCCAAGGTTGCCTTCTCCAAGATGGTCTGGAAGTCTGCCTCTTCTCCCCTCCTGTCTCCCTTTCCCACACCACCCGTCCAGCCACCCCCAGACTTACTATGAGAGGCACTGAAGTACTCCGGATTCACAGAGGTATACAGCGTGCTGTTTCTGCAATGGGAGGTGAGAGGGTCAGACTGGAAGGGTCCTCGGGAAGGAAGAAGCAATGTCAGAGGACAAGGAAGAGGGACATTACAAGGAGGAAGGAAGTTACTGATCATACCCCTAGCTCTGATCAGGGTGACCCCTGGGGAACACCAAGCACTTTCCAAGCTAGTCTTGGTCCTAGTCCTGGGATCTGGGATCTGAGCAGGCTGGGAAAAGGGAGGACAGAAGTAGAGAAGCTGCTGTCTGCTCAGCTAGTCCTCAGAACCCAGCTAATCAAAGTCCTGCCCTCAGTTCCCTCTCATATCCAGCCCTAGGGGGATCTGACATCAAGAATCCCAGGATCCCAGGACACATCCTGAGGTCTCCTGCTTCTCCCCCTGCTATGATAGGACCAGTTTCATTAGTTCTCAGGCTAAGAGTTTGGTGACCAACAGACCCAGTATGCCCAGACTGAGGGGTTTCCCAGGATTTGGGACTTTCACTACCAAAATCAGGAAAGTCCCAGGCAAACGTGGACAAGTTGGTCCCCCTAACTGAAAGGTGTGTCTCTTTCCTCCATGCCGCCCCCAGGGGAAGAGTTACTGCTTCTAAGGAATTCCTTTCTGCTGTCTCATCTACTACCCTCTGATTGCACTGACCTTATGATGAGGGCTCAGGGAAGAAGGGGGTTGGGAACCAATGGGACTTGTCATCACCTCTTCCTGCTGTAGAAGAAACCGAGGGCAGCAAGAATGATGAGCAGCATGAGCCCCACGGGGGTGACAGTGAGAAGGACGTGCAGCCCCCCGGAGTCTTCCTCCTCTGGTGGCCAGAAGGCAGCAGAGGGTTGGGTCAAAGATGGAGAAGTCAGAAAAAAAAGAAAAAAACAATAATAATGAAAAAAGATGGAGAAGTCAGAGGGTAGAGGACACTTCTCTTTCCACAATGGGAGGTGAGGATGGAGGAGGGATGGGGTGGAGGGGCCTGTGGTTTCCACAATGGGAGATGTGTCTGGGGCCCCAGGTGGGGCTGTTTGGGAGTACAGGTCTGGGACAGAGGTTCTGCATACCTGGGCCAGGGATGTAGAAAGCGACACCGTCTGTCCAGGAGCCGTTGCCAGCCAGTGAGGTTGCCCGAACTCTGGCAGAGTAGTTTCCAGGAGGCAGCAGGGCCAGGTGGACGCCCCCAAACTTGGCATATCGCAGGCGGGACACACACAGCACTGTGGCCTCCTGAGGGCAACACAGAATAGCTGGCTGGGAAGAGGATGGAGGCACAAATTGGGGCTAGGTTAGGGTGTCTCCTGGGGTACCTACCTCTCCCAAGCGGCGGTACTTGATTTCGTACTTGAGAATGAGTCCGTTGGGGTCCGGTGGCTCAAGCCAGCGTAGGAGAACACTGCTTTTGCTGGCTGCCTCCCAGGCCACCTTCCCTGGGATGCCATCAGCCTCTCCTGCGGGACAGGGCATCAGGCAGCCCGGCCACAAGTATTTCCTCTCACCTTCATGTTCAAACCCAAGGGCTCTAAACTGGGAGGTTTGAGGAAACGCTGGGATTATGGGGACTGGGAAGGGTGAGCAAACTGCGGCCCTGAGGTTGGCGGGAGGTCAAACTGGCTAGTTGGAGCACTAATTGGATGGGGTCCTTGGTGTCGGTGTGTGGGCGGGGTAGAGCTGGGGGGGGGTTACCTACTGTGGGGCATGGTACGCGCAAAGACGAAGGTGGCAGCGCTGCAGCCCACAGTGTGCGCCGCGTGGTTGCAGGCATGAATGTCGATCCGGTACTCTGTGAAGTGGCGCAGGCCCCTCAGCACCGCTCGCTCCCGGGGCACTTTGTCCTCCTGGATCTCGAAATCCGAGCTGTTACCCCCAAGCCGGAGGGCCCCGGCTGCCCGGCGGTGCCTCCCTGAGTCCCTAGGGAGGGCGCAAGTCAGAGCCAGGCCCCGGTCCCGGGAGCCACGCCTCTCGGCCCCTGCTCCGCCCCCGCTCACCTTTGAGGGCTCTTATTGATGGACGTCACCTTCCAAGGGGATCTGGGGAGACCGGGGGATCGGGGAGGTGGGCCCTGTCAGGCCCGCCTGGAAGGCGCCCCAGTGCCCTCTGCAACGGCGGACCGCCTCCCAAACCCACCCACAACCCAGGCCCCGCCCCCCCGCCCGCAGACCCCGCTCATCAGCACCCTGGCCTCCCGGCTCTCTCGTGCCGAGACGCACTTGGGGATGGTGATGGCATTGTGTAGAAAGTTTTCAAACTTCTTCTGGAAGGAGGCCTCCTGTGCCTCCAGCGGTGGCAGGACCTGCCCAGGAGGTGGGTGCTGGCAAGGGCAGCAGCCAGGCTCCCTGTCGGCCTCGAGTTCCCCGTCTTCGCGGTCGAAGCGGGGGTCGTTGTTGCTGGTGGGCAGCCGCAAGCCTGGTGCGGCGGCGGCGAAGGAAAGAGTTAGACTAGCAGCGCCCGCGGCCCGACACCCCAACCCCTCCGGTCCGCGCCTCCTCCCTACGCACCGCGGTGGCAGTAGTCATTGAGGTAGAGGTCGCTGTCCTCTGCCAGGCGTTGCCACAGCACCAGGTAGTAGGTGATGTTTCCGTTGCGCTGGGTCGGTGGCTTCCAGCGCACCAGCAGGTGGGAGGAGGAGTTGGACGTGGAGATGACGTCCTGGGGCACTGTGGGTGCTGGGGGTGTGAGTAGGGTACAACTGAGGGGCTGCAGATCCCCCTTTCAAATACTGTCTGGTTAAGGGCCCCTCTCTCTGAGGTCCGGCCTCCCAGCCTCTATAGGCCCGGTGTTCAGTGACCCAGCTTCTCTGTTTCTGGTGCTTGGGTTCCCCCATTCTCACTAGGACCCAGGCATTTAGCTCCCAACCCCCTTCAAAGGCTTCAGCCTACCTGCAGGTAAGGTTCGGAGGTAGATGATGGGGCTTTGGGCTCCTTGGTGGGGGCTGTCCTCTGCAGTGGTCAGCGTGATGGCCCGCACAAACACTGCGTACTGTGTCCAGGGCTTGAGTGGGGTTAGGGTCACACCTGGCTCCTGGGTGCGGCTTAGGGGCAGTTCCACATCCAGTAGGTTCCAGCTCTGGGCCCCACAGGCATCTGGACCTACATGCTCTGTGGCATTCTGGAATGGGCTGAACACCCCATCCCTAGAGATGAGGGGCAGCTCAGCCCCAACCCCAGTTTCTAGCATCCCCCTCCTCTCTGAATCACTCCAAGACTGTCATTGTCATGCTTCTTCCAGTACGAGGGCATTCAGAAGCAGGTGTGGGTCTGCCCTTTGGGGCAGGTGCCTTGTGGGCATGACACACTCACTGAGTGGGTCTGCTCAGAGCTGGAATTGAGCCAGGATCCCCAGTGTATCTCTAAGGGAGCACAGCCATAGCCACACTGCAAGGCAGATGCTAGGGGAGTTTCCTGAAAGACCTCGAAGATTCTCTGCCCTTTGAGTCCAAAGGCAGCTGTGTATAGTCCTGCAGAACGTGAGCTCTACAACCGGTGGGTAGGGGTGGGAGGCCGGGGCTTTACATTGCAGTCCATGTTAGCATTCCTTAACGTGTGGTCCATGGCCCAGAAGATTCAGCATTACCTGAATGCTGAAGCTTGTTAGAAATGCAGATTTATGGGCCCTGCCCAGGACTAAAGGAATCAGAATCTGTGGGAGCGGGGCCCAGGAATCTGTATTTGACAAACTCTCCAGCTCCTCATGCTAGAGTCCTTCATCCACTGAGGCCTAGGAGAGTCTTGGCCCTGTGAGCAGGCCTCCCACCATTAGTATTTCTCCCTTCCTCCCAGGCCAGGCCCTGTGCTAGTGGGCAACTAAGATCTCTCCATTTTAATTCACAGGAAATGATTCCAAACCAGGTGGCTCCCATCTTCTATCTACCATAGAGGGCTAGTACTCCTCACTCCTGCCCTCCCAGCTTGCCTTCCCAAATCCATCTCTCTTCTCTAAGGAATTCTATTTTTGATCCCTAGCCATGCTTTTGGAGAAGTTCTTCCTGTGGTCTAACCACTATCCATCCTGCTATGGTCAGTACATTCTCTCCAAAGAAAAGAGCAGCTGGTCCTTGGTTGTCCCTGCTCCCTCCTTTCCTCAGGCTTTAATGAAATGCTGGCAAAGATATGCATAAAACTGGCCAAATTAGTGGGTACTTCCCAAACCGCTGCTGGGGCAGGAGCATGTGGTCAGTACTAAACATTAGCATAGTGAATTGAAGTTTAATTATCCAGGCCTTCCCAGCAGGGCGCCTCTCCTGGGCTTTCAGAAATCCTGATTGTCCTCTCCTCATCACTGGTTAAGGTGAAACTGAGGCACGAAGGGATGAAGAAGGTGAGAGGAGAGAGCCAGACGTGGGCCCTACGAGGGAGTGCGACTCTGGGGTCCTGGCTTGCTGGCTCTCCACAGCCCCCCGGGGCTCTGCCCTCACCTGCCTAAGGTCGTGAACAAATTGACCTGGTCGGGCTCTGACCCCGGCCCGCTCTGGCCCCGCCCCCGCTCTGGCCCCACCCGCTCTGGCCCCGCCCCCGCCACTCACGACTCCTTGTAGTACACGATGAAGCTGAGTAGGTCGCGAGCCTCCAGCGGCTCGAAGCGCTCCCAGCGCAGCAAGATACGGTCGGCCTCCGTCACGTTGGACACGAAGCGCAGGGTGCGAGTCTGGCCTGGTCGGGGTGAAGGGCGAACACTTGCTCTTGACCGTGTTGAGAGCACCTGCTTGAGCCGCCTACTCCCAACCCCCCACCCTGACGCCGCAGCATCCCACCCCCAACGTGGCCTCTGAAGAGAACTTATCACATTGACCCCTTCAAGCGTCCCCTTCCACCCGGGAGCGTGTCTGGTGTATTTCAGCGTGTGTGAAGGTCAGCGTGTGCGCGCGTCTGGGTGTTCCTTGGGGTCACATCTCTCACTGCCAGGGTGCCAGGGGTTGGGGTATTGGGCCTCACAGGCAGCTCGGTCTCCGTTGGTGCGGGGGTTGATCTCTGCCTTGTTTTGCCGTCCCTTCGTGCCAGTCACCTCCTCCAAGCGGTAGATGTGTTCCAGGCAGAGGCGTGGGTTGAAGGCGAAGTATATCTTGCCCACGGGAATGGTGAGCCCCGCAGCCACCCAGGAGCCCAGCTGCTGCAGGTTCTGGTTGTCCAGCACATACAGAGTGTAGTTCCTGGGGGAGGCCAGGAAACCTTGCTCTGCACGGCCGGTGGGGGCAAGGGGTGAGGAAGGGGGTGTCTTACGGGTTCTTCCCGAAGGGGCTGCACTGGGGGCACAGCGAAGGAGGGGCACACAGCAGCCCACCCACACCAGTACACCTGGAGCATTCGTACACACCCACTCGGTGCCACTGACCAGAAATGTGAGGTCCGGCAAGTCACCCACACTCTGTGTTTTCCTCATCAGTGAAATGGGGTCAACTGTTTTTCTGCCTCCCTCCTTCCCTCATCTCACACTAACTGAGCACCTGCTATGTGCCAGGTTCTGTCCTGGCTTTGGGGACACAGGGAGGAGTGGGACTCAGCCTGGGGCTATGCCTCTCCAGCTGGAGCGGGGGCACCCCTGGGGGTACATGAGAAACCACTTGGCTGGATGGTAATTTAAAACATTATTTTGAAAAATCCTGGCTACATTAAGGGTAGGCCTCAACTGGTAAAAGTAGGAATGGGTTTCAAACCCAGGCAGTCTTGCTCTGCAGCTAAGAAGATCAGATGATAACAATTATAGCCAATACATATCGAGTTATATGTAACTATAATTTTATGTAGTCATATATACTTTGTTTCAGGGTCTGTTTTAAGTGCTTTATACATAACAACTTAAGTAATATTCACAACAGCCCTAAGAAATAAGTAGTTATATTAACCCCATTTCACAGATGAGCAAGTTGAGGACCAGAGAAGTTAAGTAACCTACCCAGAGTCACACAGCTAGTAAGTAGCAGAGCTGTTTCCCATACTCTTCACCACAGTTTTGGGAGTGTTGGGGAGGAGATGAGAGAGAGGGAACTATTTCTGACCCCTTACCCATCCACCATGGTGTCCCCCCGGATTAGTTTGAGGTTCTTGAAAAAGCCTAGGGACACGAGGGCAAAGGAGTGCTTGATTTTGAGGAAGCCAGTGATGGTCTCTACCAGTCCCAGGCTGCGCTGCAGCTCCAGCTCCAGGTTATCTGGGAATGGGGAAGACAGGGCTGGAGCAGGGGCAAGGAAAGTGATGGTTCCATTGGGAGGGGGGAGCTGAACGGGGGCCAAGGGAAGGGGGCCCTCAGGGCTGGGACCCAGGATGGTGGAAAGTGCTGCTTTAGCTGGATCATTGTAAGGGGTGTGGCCAGGAGGAAGGGTGTGGCCAGGAGGAGAGGTATGGTCCTGAGGAAGGCACTAACAGCCTTGACGAAGATTGAGGATGAGGCTCCCTTCCACGTGGGTGCAGCCCACCAGATCCTGTGCTGCCTGGACAGAGTCGATGGTCTTGGTGCCCACTTTGCACTCTTTGGGGCATAGCCCCTCGCATTTGTGGCAGAATATGCTAGTAGGGGCAAGCAGAGGATGTGGCATGAGCCCTGGACCAGTGTGGGCCCCCTCACTGCTCCAAGGGTGCCCCCTGCCCACCCGACACTCACCTGCTGTCATTACGGGTGAAGCCTGGAGGGCATTGGGCCAGGCAACTACCCTGGTGGATGCCGAAGGTGGAGGCGCGGCCAGGCACAGAGCGCAGGCTGGCACAGTGCTCGGCCGTGACGCAGCGCCAGGACTCATGCTGGTAGGTGCCTGGAGGGCACGCCCTGTGGCAGGCACCCTGGAAGTAGAGGTGGCGGCAGGCGACACAGGCATGGGGGTCTTCTGGCCGGCTGCAGCCTCCCAGGCATTCAGTGTGGCAGCACTCACCCCTAACTGTGCAGGCCAGCCCACGGGGACAGGGGCACACTGCGGGCAGAGTGCTGCATCAGACCTTACCCACGCCTCCTTGGTCCTGGCCCCAGCCCCTCCTCCTGGGCTAACACTCTTAGTCTGCACCCAAATCCCTCCAGCTCAGATGACACTGGTTGCCCACTCTGTTTTCCGCAGACAGGGGCTCTTGAAGATAGGGACCGTGGCCCCTCTCTGTGACTCCTCACCTCCCACAGTGCCTAGTCAGGGGTGTCAGAACTCAGGACCAAGCAGTGACCTTGTCTGTAAGGGCTGCTGCTCCCCAGCCTGCTGTCCTGTCTAGGCCTAGTGCCCAGATCATTGCTGGGCATGGGGCCAAGGTGAACAAGTCAGCTTCTCCTGAGGAGTGAGGCCCAGGGCAAGGTGGGCCTGGGAGTGTGTAGAAGGAGGGACCATCCCCGGTCATTTGACCCATGCCCCTGCCCATACTTCCTCCCTCTTCAGCGCTCTGCCCTGGGTGGGAGGTGGCCCCAAGCAGATGTGGATGGGTTTGGGGCTGGGTGCCAATGGCCTGGCTACTCTGCACAGCGGCAGCTGGATGTCTGTGGGAGCGATGCGTGTAGCAAGGGTCAGCCAGGGCGTGTTGACACTATACACGAGAAGGACATGCAGCAGCTGTGTTTACAGCCAACAGGGAGATATTGGGGAGGTGGGGCCCAGTGGATACAGCAGGGATCTGGTTACTCTTCTGCCTTCATGCTGAGGCATTGGGGTGAGGGGAGCTGACCTCCAGGAGCTGCATGGAAAGATCCCCAGCTTGGGGACCCCAGATCTGCTCCCAGTCTCTGAAGGTCTTCTTTCCCTCCCCTATAACTTTCACTTCCTCCTCCAACCATCCTCTCCCTATTCCACTCCTCCTTTTCTCCACTCTTTCCTTCTGTTTCCCCTCCATGCACCTTACCTCCTAAAGAAGATCCCACTTCACATAATTTGTCCTCACTTGCCCTGTCATTCATCTGTCACCTCCTCCTTTCTCCTTCCACCCAGCTCCCAACCTTCCCATTTCAATACTGCCGGCCTGTGCTGTGGCCATTTTTATCAGAAGCATAGAACTGCTAACATGGCCCAGGCACTGCTCTAATGTTTTACAGAATAGCTCATTCTTCATCACAATGCTCTGATCGTTTTACAGATGAGGAAACTGAGGCACAGATAAGCTAAATAAACATAGCTGGTAAGTAGTAGAGCTGAGATTCAAACACAGGCCAGTCGGCTTCGCTCTTGTCCACTGCCCCATACTGCTTCTTGTGCAGCTGCCTTGCACCCATTCATGCCACCCTTCCCCTCCTCACCATGTCCAACTTATTTACTGTCTCTCCATAACTACCTGATGCTGTCTTGTGCCCACCCCTTGACTGCCTTATGCTACATCAGTTGTTTAACTTTTCTGAGCCTCAGTTTCCTCATCTGCAAAACTGGAATAGCAACAGCACCTCCCTCATAGGATGAGTGAGGATTAAAATAAATAGTGTCAGCAAAGTACTTACCCATACCATCTTACGGCCAGCCAGCCCCATTTGACCCTGCCCCCTCTGTGCCCCCTAGTTGTGTTCTGTGCCAGTGCCCACCTCTCTGGCAGTGGCTGGAGGTCCAGCACCTGTAGTCGGTGTGCCCGCTGAAGGTGGTCCTGGCACAGGGCTCGCCAGTGGCGCCCAGCACGCCGGGGCACACATCGGCACACTCCTCGCCCAGCTTGTTGCCCACAATGTGGTTGGCGCCAGGTGAAGGCTGCAGCAGGCCCCAGTCAATGGTGGAGAGGTGGCAGAGCTCCTGGTTCTTCTCCACGCGCACGGCCCCACTCAGCACGGCCCCCAGCGCTGGCAGCCCCACGTCCCGCAGGTGAGGCATCTCGAAGATGACCAGCGCGTAGCCCAGGAAGAGGCGGGCACCGCGGATGACCGCTAGGTTGGGGAAGAGGTCACGCAGGCTCTCCAGGCCATAGACACGGAAGAGCAGCAGGTAGTCGGTGACCTGAGTGAGGCGTGGGAAGCTGAGGCCACGGAAGTCCTCGCCAGTGGCTGTGAACATGAGCAGGATCTGCAGGTGACCCTCCACCACGCTGCAGTTTTCCAGCCGACGCAGCTCTGCCACCTCTGAGCGGATGTCCAGGCTGGGGCACACTGTGGGTACAAGTGCAGGTAGCCCTCAGTACCGTTTGAGCCAAGCACCCCTTGCGTGACCTGCTCCCTGGGCCTCAGAGGCCTCACTGGCAGCTTGGAAGACCCCCACCAGATGAGCCAACATGGACAAAAGTGAGCTCCTGACCTTCCCTCCCAAACTCACGTCCCCTTCTCAGTTGATTGCAACTTCCTTCTTGCAGTCAGACTCCAAAGCTAAAGCCTCCATGATTCCTTTCCTTCTCTAACCCCTGTACTCTGTGGGCTCTACCTTTAAAATATATCCAGAGCCACCCGAACTGCTTTCACCATCACCTGTTCCTGGCTTTACAGTAATAGCTTCCTAAATAGTCTCCTCACCTCCACCCCGTCCCCTCTTTCTTCTATCCTCCCCTCTATAGCCAGAGTGGAAACACAACGCACAAGCTGGATCACTTTCCTCCACTGCTCAAAACTCCCCAATGGCTTTCATCTCGCTGATGAAAAGCCGAAGTCCTTACCACAGCCTACAGGGCCCCTGCAACTCTCCAACTTCACCCGCTTTCTCTCTCTTCTTCAGACACACTGGCCACGTTGCTGTTCCTCACACAAGCTAGCCAAGCTTCTGCATTGGGGTCTTTGCACTTTCTGTTCCCTCTGGCTAGAACACTCTTCCCTCTCAATGGCTCCCTCACCTCTTTTAAGTCTTTGCTCAGATGTCACCTTCTCAATGAGGACTTCTCTGACCAGCCTATTTAATATGGCAACACTCCCTACTCCCCTTCCTACTTTTTTTTTTTTAATAAATAAATTTATTTATTTTTGGCTGCGTTGGGTCTTTGCTGCTGCGCGGGCTTTCTCTAGTTGTGGTGAGTGGGGGCTTCTCTTCTGGCGGTGCGTGGGCTTCTCATTGCGGTGGCTTCTCTTGTTGCGGAGCACGGGCTCTAGGCACGCGGACTTCAGTAGTTGTGTCACGTGGGCTCAGTAGTTGTGGCTTGCGGGCTCTAGAGAGCAGGCTCAGTAGTTGTGGCGCACGGGCTTAGTTGCTCTGAGCCATGTGGGATCCTCCCGGACTAGGGCTCGAACCCGTGTCCCCTGCATTGGCAGGCAGATTCTTAACCACTGCACCACCAGGGAAGTCCCACTCCCCTTCCTACTTAATTTTTCTCCAAATGCTTAACACTGGCTGATATACAATTTACTTATTTATTTTGTTTATTGTAAGCTCCAGAACAGCAGGGATCATTGTGTAATTCATTGCTGTATCCTTGGTGCCTGGTATAGTGCCTGGCACGAAATTGGTGCTCAATAAATATTTGATGAAGGAATGAATGAATGAAATCTGTGACTGGGAAGCAGTAGTCTGAGCTTCAGACACTCCACTTCTCTCCCAGGCCTGAGAAAGCTAGATGCCTGGTCCCTGCACCTGTTTACTCTCGAAGGGACATTCCGTGGCTCCCATTGCCAAAAGTTCAAGTTTAAATTCCTCAGCCTGACATTCCAGGGTGTTGATAAACTGGGCCCCGCTAATACCTCCAGCCTCAGAAGAGTTCCTTGGCCTGCCAACACCCTCAGTTCTTGTCGGGAAAGCCTCAGGTCAAGCCCCCACCTTCCCTGACCCTCTGAGTTAATCACTTCAGGCTCAGCTGCACTTAGTCCAGCATCCACACCAGAACACCTGGGGTATTGCCCCAACATTGCTTTCTGTCTGTCTGTCACCCCCTCCAAGGAGGGAGGCTGCTGAGGGTGGGACCTTTGTTAGTCAGCATCCCCACATGGTGCCCGGTTCAGGGCAGGAACCACTGGGCACTCAGGGGCTGTGGGTTGAATCGATGGACATCTGGATCCCAAGTCCACTCCTCCCTCGGGGACCTGGGTGTGTCTGGCTTCTTTGGATCGCAGGGCCCCAGCCCCCCTTTTCTTTCTTTCCCCAAGGCACGTAGGACCATTCTCCTAATGGGCTGGATACCTGGTCCCTGCACTCACTTCTCCCAAGGATACCTTCCATGGTCCCCACTCAGGAAGATTCAGGTCTGAATCTTTCAGCTTGCCATTCAAGTCCTGTTAACCTCTCCAGCCTCCACTCCCTCCCTTCCTACCCAGCCCTCAAGAAACAATGCACCCATCATACATACCCAGGCCCATCCCCTGATGGTTAAAAGGGGGTGGCCAGGCTAGGCTGGCCCCCTGGGGCTTACTTCACACCTTCTCCCTGTTGTCATTAGTGGTCCCTGTGCTTGGCTCTACCCAGCAACTCTGTGTGTGTGTGTGTGTGTGTGTGTGTGTGTGTCTGAGCACATGCAGGCACACATGCACACACACAGAGAGGGAGAATGAGAAAACACTTCTAGTCCCTCCAGGCAAAGGCCAATCAGGCTCTGCAGGCAGATGGGGGGTTCTCTCAGGAGCCCACATGCCACTTCCCGTCATGCCCCAGCCTTTCTAGGGCTCCCCTGATGGGAGTCATTTGGAAAAACAAATCTACGACCTACACAGGTTAACCCCTGCCTGCCTCCCCTCAGGACATGGTGGTGTGCAGAGCTGCACTGGGAACGGGACATCTGGGTCCCCTGACCAAACACCGCCCTCCCCCGCCCCCCTGCCCCCAGGGCCGTGCTCCTATCCTGACAACCATGCTCCTGGCTGGCATCTGCTATGCCCTGTCCTGGCACAGCAGAGAAGGAGGGGAGGGGTGGAGGAGGGGAAGGGTGCAGGGGGTGGGGCTATGCCTTGCAGGCAATGCCTCTGTGACTAGCACTCTTCAGGGGACCCCTTGCCCCAACCCATTCACATCACCCCTCTGTCTCTGCAGGAAAGGGAGACCCTGCTCTGCCCCTGGAAGTCCCCAGTCTGAGGGCATCACGGGACCCCCTCAGGCAGGCACAGAGAACTGGATTCCTGAGCTTCCTCAGTCTGGAAGGGAATGGTGGATGTGGGGAAAGGGACATCTCTTCATCCTTCTGCCTTTGAATCTTCCACTCTCAGCACTTTTTCCTCTCCCTGCCAAGCCCCCAGCACCCTCATGAGGGCCACTTTGTCTACATGGTCCCAACCCCCAAAACGCTACACATGGGAAGTGTTTAGCCTGGGGACTAATTAAAAGAAGGCTCCTACCCCAGCGGATGGGCCCTCAAAGTGGGGGACGTGGGACAGAACCTGGAGGCAGGAGCTCAGGACCCCAGTCTCGCTTGAGCTCTCAGTTCTCTGAGCTTCAGTTTCCTGTCTGCACAATGGGTTCAGTTACTTAATGGTGCCTGGTTTTCAGCTCCCCTTCCCATCCTGGCCCCTTTCCCATTCAGTGGCTCTAGAAAAGACCTCTAAGACTAACCCCCTCATTTTGATTCTCATTCAGGCTTTACTGGGATCACTGTTTCATAAGCAGGAATGGAGGACATCTATTCATCCCTGTTTCAGGGTCCTTCTCATTTCCCAGGGAACTGAGAGGAAAACACCCATCTCTGGGAACTAAATGCTCCTCCTGGTGGGAAGTCCTTCTGAGACCTAACCCCAGTCTTCATGTCGAAGTAAGTAAATAGATGTGTTCTGGCTGGAAGCTCAGTGTTTGGCCTCCCAGTCTGCTGGAAGGGAGATGGGGCTCCAGGAGACAGTGCTGGGGACTCACCCTCGCGAGTGTCCAGGCTAAATCCCAAGGAGAGGAGGATCACAAGCAGGCAGGCTACCCATGGCCACAGACTGGGCACTGCCATTGTCCTAGTCCTGCCTTGTGCCCAGTCCTGGCTCTTCTCCAGATGGCTCCAGGGAAGAGAAGGACCTGACAGGCCCTAAGGGACACAGAGATGCAAGCTTCAGAGGGAAGGGGAAGGGAAGGGGCAGAGTGACAAAGAATCCCACACAGAGATGGCAGGAGACAGAAATAAAGTAATGAGAGCCACAGAGACACAGACGGTGACAGGCTGCTGGAGCCAGAGACTCAGCGTGAACACAGAGACAGAGAGATGAGGACAGAGATGCAGACAGCAACGGGGAGAGACTCAGAGAGGCTTCCAGGGAAACAAAGTCACACAGGGTGCAGAGCAAAAGGCAGCGCAAGAGGCCGGTCAACCCCGAGGGCGGAGCAGAAGCCCAGGGAACAGGCAGAGGAGAGGAGCGGGGGGTCCCGGGGAGCGCGGGACTCGCCGGGGACAGTCTCCCCGGATCCCTCCGGGCGCGCTCGGCTCCCCAGCTCCAGCTGGCCGCGCTGCCGCGGTATCTCCCTGGGTGGCACGCAGGGGCCGCGCCCAGCTCCCGCCTCCCCGCCCCAGACCAAACGGATTGGTTTGCTGGGACCTCTCGGTTCTCTCCGCCCCTCCCGCCAAGCCAAAATATTTAGCCTGACAACTCAGGGATGGACAGGTCTGTTGGGGAAATAAGGCCAAAATACAGGGGGATGGTGGGCCAAGAACAGAGTTCCCCCAGCCCCGCTGCGTCTGAGGTGGGTCCCCCCTCCCTCGCCCCTGCGGACTTCTCCCAATTGGGGCTGCACTGCCGGCCGGAGCGGCGGCGAGCGACCGGGCCCCTCGGGGAAGGGTGGTTCTAAGTTCGGCCACCTGCTGCCTTGACACCTGCGGGGTAACTGCTGGCAGCAGCGACCCGGTGAGCTTGAAACCCGGCGGGAATGCGACCTGTCTCCCGAATAGTCAAGTCCTTCGCCTCTTTGAGCCCCTGGCAACCTCCTTAGGAGCCTGTCACTTCCGCTTTCGGGCGCAAGGCTCTGTCCTAGTTAAGTCCCTTGGTTCCAACCAAAATCCTCGTGGAGAGAGCAATGACCCCGTGGGGCCCCGCTTCTGTCTCGTCACCTTCCTGAATTCAGGCTACTTGGTCGGTCGGTCTGTCTCTGTCTCGGGAAATTGGGGGACAGTCTTTGCTGGGGCCCTGGTAGAGAAAACTCTCCTCTCGGAGGGCTTCCTTTGCGGGTTCCTTGGGCCCTTGTCTGCCCTACCCTTCTCCAAAAGTCCCTCCTCCAGAACCCCTCTTCCTTCCCCTTTCCCCGGCTTGAGGCCCGCGGGGTGAAGGGGCTGGGACCTGCCCTGTGACTGCTGCTGGGGACCCAGGGCTTTCCGGGTGCGCGGCCTCCTTGGACCTACGGGTCCCCAGCTCCGCCCGCGGGCGGCTCCCGCGTCCGAGGAGCTAAGAGAGCTATTAATTTCTCCGCGCAGAAATCGATGCTCTTGTCAGAACAGCGATCGATGCCAGCCCAGCCCAGCCCAGCTTGGCCCTACCCAGCCTGGGGGCCAGTGCCGGCTGGCCCGGGTCAGTGGCTGACGCTGGGTCGCCAGGCGCCGCGCAGTGGGGGCTGCCGACGGCGCCCCCACCCACCCAACCTCGGCGGAGCTCACACCTTTGCGCGCGGGCTTCCAGCGCCACCCTGTGGCCTCTCCTGGAAATCGGCGTCTCGGGTCCCGGGTCTCCATTCTCCGGCTGTTTGGGGGCGACACCTTCCCTTTCTGTCTCTTCTGTTTTCCTTCCCCAGGTTCTGCGTTTGGTCTTTTGGGGATCCCTTCCCATTTCTTTCTAGGCTTTAGAGAGTGTTTCACCTAATTTATCCCAAGTGACATGCACACTCCCTCAGGCACGTGCCCCGTGCGGAGTGAGATGTGAGGCCGGGGGCTGGCTAGGATGACCTGGACGGCAAGCTTTCCCAAAGCTCAGTCATCTCCCCTCCCCCCTAAATGCAGCTTCTGTAGGCTGGGAGAAATAATGTATCAACTTCCCAGTTCCCCTACTCCCAGCAGACACCTCCGAGGAGTTCTGCGGCTGCCCTTCCGCGTCTCCTGGAGCTGGGGGGATCTTGGGGGAGTAGGCTGCCAGGGTGGGGGCAAAGTTGGGGACTTAGAAGAGGAGGGGGAGGGGTTGGAGTCAGAGGGGGCGGAGCGAGGCCGGGCGGGGGCCGCTGGCTCCGCCCTTTCCTGGCGGCTGGGTCTTTAACACTGCCCAGCGCACATGTCGCGGGAGGCCAGGCAGCCGCTGCTGGAAGCACACAGACGGCTGCCCGGCCGGGGCGAGGCGGGCGCCGCCGCGATGCTGCGAGGCGGACGGCGCGGGCAACTCGGCGGGCACCGCCGGGCTACGGGGCCGGGCAGCCTGCTGGCCTGGCTGATGCTGGCATCTGCGGGCGCTGCACCCTGCCCCGATGTCTGCTGCCCCCACGGCCCTTCGGGGCTGCGCTGCACCCGGCCTGGGGCCCTGGATAGCCTCCGCCACCTGCCAGGCGCCGAGAACCTGACGGAGCTGTGAGTGTCTGGCGGGCGAGGGGGCGCGGGGAAAGGCGGGCATAGCAGTGCCCCGTGGGCACGGGCTCGCCGCTTGCTTGCTGTATCAGGAGGGGCGGGCGCGGCGGGAGGCTGATACCGTGCAGCCCGCGGCTGTGCCTCGGCTTTCCTCCGCTGCCCTGGCAGCCTCCGCAGTTACTGCCTGGAAATTGGGCTCAGGGCAGCTGCGGTGCTAGCTTCGAGGAGAGGAAAGGGGGCTCTCTGTGGACCAGATCTGAGAGAGCCCAGCCTTCTAGAAACCGCTTTCTGGAGCTCAGCCAGGAGTCCACCCTCTGCCCTATGCAGGGGGCGGTTATCTGCAGAGACACCCCCCCCCCCCCAGTTTGGCATCCTCACCATCTCCCTTTTCCAGGGAGAAATCAGCCCCCTCCCCCTTCCTTGTCATGACCAGGCAACACCAATTCTCTCTGGAATTGGGAATTGAACTGGAATAGGTGGGAGGCGCTGAGGAGCCATAGCTTGGTGGTTGAGCTCTCTTCTTCCCACTTCCACCATCTCTTGTCCACACCGCCTCTTGATTTGGATGTGGGAAATGAGAGCCCCACCTGGCTTCCCTCTCCCCACCCCATCTCCCTCACCACCCTTGTCTCCCTACTTTGGGCAGGGAGTCAGGGGCCTTGCTGAGAGACTCTCCTCCCTTCGGGACCGGAAACGAAGAGGAATCTCCAGCATTTGCAGTATTCTGACATCCTGCAGTAACTGGTTACAAAATACTCAAGTACTTTTTAGCAGCGGGTGAAACCTAAGGGAGTATTCTGTACTTACTGGCCTAGAGGTACTCAAGCATCGCATGGTGGCGGCTGGAAAATACTTGAGTATTCTATGTGGCTGGCATGGCCAGCAAGACTTCTAGAAGAAGAAAGGAACTGCTAGAATATTCTCCTCCTGTGGCCTGGGGTTAGCGAATGGGCAAGGAGCCCTGACCTCGTGTATGACAGGCTGGAAGGTATCTGAGGCAGGGGCCATAGATGTCTGGAAGTGACTTGAGCAGCCTGCAATAATTGGCACTGAGTTACGTGGGTATCTTGTGGTAATTAACAGGAAGGTACTTGATCTCTCTCCCTAATGGCCCTAGGGAGATGAGGAGGCAAGATGGCCTTGTCTTGGTCTGGACCTAGGTTTCTGCATGATGGGAGGGGGCCTGAGGTCCAGACTGCCACCCTCAATTCTGTCCATTCATCACTCTGGGCCTTCAAAGCAGGGCCCAGGCTCCTGAACGTTCCCCATCAGCGCTCTCTTTTCCTGATTCCCTTCCGAGCCCCTAGTAGGTCCAGCTGGGGGAGGGGGTGGTGGGAAGTGTGGACAGGTTGGGGCTGGGTGGGTGGGAGGCATGCAGGGTGGTGAGCTGAGCTGACCCTCTGGGCGGGGCGGCAGTCTAACCCCTGCCTGCAAGGTCCCCTCCTCCTCCCTCACCCGCAGAGCTAACGAGGAGATAATGGACTCGAATAGACAGATTGATTATGAATCCAAACGAATGAGGCAGCTTTGAGCACGCTGCCTGACAGTTTGCACACCCCCAGCCACACTACTTCTCACCCCCTCCCGGGGTCCCTATAGCTCTAGGTCCTTTGGGCAGGGGCTGGTGGGGGGGGTTGGCAGGACAGGGACCTACTCTCTCTCAGAGTCACTGGAGTTTTACTCCCTAGACCTCAGGGGACTGAGGACCTGATGCCTGGCTGTCCTGCAGGGGCCAAGTCTGGGAAGGGCTGGCGGGGAGGGGTCATTCAGGCTGGTCCTGGTTCCCACAACTGAGGAAAGTACAGGGTAGAGGGGGAGATTTCTGAGAACAGGCAGTGAGTCAGGGGCCCCTGTGTGTGTTGGGGGCGGGCCTGACGTGCCGCTGCAGGGCAGCTGACTTCTCAGGAACTCCCTGGCGTGCCAGATCCAGAAGCTGGACAGGGCCTGGGACGTCAGAAATCCCACAGCCCTGCATGCCTGCTTTTACTTCTTTCTTTCTCTTCTCCCCATCTTGCTTTCTCTGGCTCTCTGTGCTTATCTACCTGTCCCTCTGTCTCCCTTTTCTTATCTGTCTCTCTCCTTGTCTGTCTCTGTCTCTGTGTCTCTGCCAGTCTCCTCCTGTCAGTTCTTCCTCCTAGGTGTCCCTGTTTCGCTATCTCTTTGTTTTTCTGCACCCTGCTCCCCACCCTCAGCCTTCCCATTGCCCTCTCACTGTGAAACACAGCCACTTGGTGCCTCTCCACCATCCCCAACTCTGACTCCCTCCTCTCATTGCCACTCTCCTCCTCCCTGGGACCCTCCTGGGGCAGGGAGGGGCTCAAGGAGTCCCTGACTGACAGCTTCTATGCCTGTCACTCGCTTTGCTGAAAGATGGGGGGGGCGATGGAGGGGTTGCTTCTTGAGTGTGGGGAGGGACCAGCTTTGAGGGGGAGAGGGTGGGGTGTGTGTGTGTGTCTGTGCGTGTGCGTGTGCACAGCAGTATGGGTGAGCCCAGACGGTGGCCCCTGAGTGGTGTGTTTGGGAGCGCATATTTACATGGCCACAGGGCTTCCTTTGTTCTGGGTGGGGCAGTGGCAGGGATGAGCGTAGGCCCTTTGTGGAAGCAAGCGTTTCAGCGTGACCCCCTATTGCTGAGCGTGTGCAGGAGGGGCTCTGTGTTTAAAAGCAGAACGCCAAGCTGCAAATGGACTTGTGTGTGTTTATGAATGTGAGTATGCCCACACATTCTCACGTGTGTGTGCGTGTGTGTGTGTGCGCATGAGAGTTATGCAGGTATGTTTTTCCCCGTGGGGTAGCGTGAGCATGCACACGGGCACACCTGTGGGTTCATGCATGCATGTGTGGGCGTGTGTGAGGAGATGTGTCTCTGTGCATATGTTTACACATCTGTGTGTGTGCATGCTTGAGTGTGTGAGAGTGTGCATGTGTGATGGTGTGAGGATGCATGCATGGGACGATATGGCTGTGTGAGGTGGTGGGTCTCCATGCCTATGAGGATGCATGTGTGTGGGCATGCCTGTGCATGTGTACGTTTGTAAACAGGTTTTTGTGTGACTGGATACATGTGTGCACACGCGCATGTGATTGGGAGGGAGGGAGGTGGGTGGGCATGGGAACTCGAGTGTGGGCCTCTGTCCCTGTGACTCCCAACCCCTCTCCCCACAGCTACATCGAGAACCAGCAGCATCTGTGGCAGCTGAAGCTCAGTGACCTGAGGGGCCTGGGGGAGCTGAGAAACCTGTGAGGGGCTCCACACAGGGCCTGGGGGACCAGAGGGTCAGGGAGGGCTCAAGGGGCCCGGGAGGGGCGTGGGAGGACCTGAGAGGCTGAGGATGGAGGGGCTGGCCGGTCAGTGAGCCCAGTGGTCTCAGGGGTCCAGGGTGGCTGAGAAAGCTTTGAGGAGGGCGGGGAGGGGTCCAGGGCTCGGCACTGGGGACTGGAGGGCTGGCATGGGCAGAGAGTGTGACCCAGGGGAGCTATGAGACTCGGTGCTGATCCTGCTGCACCCTCCCCAGCACCATCGTGAAGAGTGGTCTCCGTTTCGTGGCGCCAGATGCCTTCCATTTCACTCCTCGTCTCCGTCGCCTGTGAGTGGCCAGGGCTGGGCAGAGGGGGGTGAGAAGACACCTAGGCTTGGGCGGCTAATGGGCTTGGCCCTCCCCAGGGAACTGTTCTGAGGAAGGCCCCAGCCTGGTCAGGGAAGTCGTTCCATCCATTCTCCTGGGGCCTTCTTCCCATCCACTTCCGGGATGGCGGTGCCCTCAGCTCCCACCCCTGCCAGCTGGAAGGTCCTTCTTGCTGTCTCACTTCCATGCTTCATGCTACAGGGACACTTCTCATAGTTGTCTGCCTCAGTTTTCTTCCCAGGGCTCAGATACACACCAGTCCAAAGGGAGCAAGGATGGGGAGCAGGGCTCCGGGTTCTGGCCGGGACTCTATCTCCCACCTGCTCCCTGGCCCCTGGGATAGCCTGGGAGCTGGGGGACCAGATCTGCCACTCGGGGTACTCCCCTGGGAGTCACAGCCACCCCTTCTGTAGAGGAGGGGGAGGGGCAGGGGTGGGCAGGAGAGACCCTTGGAGTCCCTGGCAGCCCCTCTGAGGGTAGGAGTTCAGCTCCTCCTTCTCACCACCGGCAGGTGGAGAGATGGGAAGTGTGGTGGGAGCCTGTCATTCAGAGTTGTGCTGGGTACGCTAAACTCTCTGTGTGTCCGTGATTTAGCAGCAACGACAGACAAAACGCGGTGATGTTACCTCACTGACTGTGTACTAGGGCTTCAGTTAGAAATGCGTACTCAGTGACACCTCACGATACTTAGGTCAGCGAATCTTCGCAATCAACCTGGTGAGAAAGGTAGTGTCATCTCCATGTTATAGATGAGAATTCTGAGAATCAGATGTGTTCAGTGTCTGGGCTGAGGTCACGCAGCTGTAAGTGGCAGGACAGAGGCACACTCAGCTCTGTCTGGCGCTAAAGCGGGTAGCCTTTGTGATCCCCGTGTGGCGACTACTCTCCATCTCAGCCTCCACAAGCTGAAAGACAGCTAGGCAAGGGGAGGGGTCAGGGCAGGCCCCTCAGAGGCAGAGGGTCCCAGGAGTGGCAGCCTGGTGCAGGGCGCAGAGTACTGGAGCTGGCCCTCACCCAACTCCCCTTCTCCATCTCTACAGCTAGGGGGCTGGGGGCCTGGGGTCCCTTGCAGCCAACTTTCCTTAGTCCCTGAGGAGGGGAAAGAAGGAGGAGTGGGGAGGGAAGCCGAGGAAGGACTCTGAGATCCTCGCACGGCATCCAGCAGGGGGCAAAGGAGTGTGGAGGCCCCGTGCTCCCCCTCCTCCTCTGGCCCGGTCCTGGGCTCTGTGGGCAGGCAGCACAGATGGAGCCCCTGCCCCCAGCTGGGGCCTCAGCACTTTGCCAGCTGGGGCCAAGGCTTGGGGAGGGGGAGCGGCTGTTCCCTCGGACCACCCCGCCTCCCTGGGGTCTGGGGAGGGGGTTAAGTGGGGTTAACCCTTGTTGTCCCAGGGAGAAGAGCGGGACTCAGAGAGCCTAACCAGTGCCCCCTCTCCAGTGACTCGCCGGGCTAGTTCTAGTTGCCAGGGCTGGGGTCGGGGGAGCCAGGTGTCAGCTTCCTCCTGGCTCCTCCCCTCCCTCACACTGGGTCAGAGCAAGGTCGCTCGCTCACAGGGTCTGTCTGCTCTGTCTCAACTCCCGCAGGGATCTGTCCTTCAATGCTCTGGAGTCTCTCTCCTGGAAAACCGTCCAGGGCCTCTCCCTACAGGAACTGTGAGTGTGGGGACTTCCAGGGGCAAGAGCAGCAACTGTGTGTGTGTGTGTGTGTGTGTGTGTGTGTGTGTGTGTGTGTGTGTGTGTGTGCCCGCCCTCGGGCACTTGAACCTCTGTGTGAAGGTATGTGTCGCTGTGTCTGCGTGGAACTTTGGGGGGGGTGGGGTGTTCTCTCTGGGGACCGCGTGTTTGGCTGTCCATATGCATGCTTGTGAACCCCCCATCGAAGCAGAAGCTGCAGACCCAGCCATTGAGGTGGTGATTGCCCTGGGCACACTTGGGGTGGGGAGTGGAGAGCTGGCCTGGACAACTGATTGCGTGTGTGCTTGGGAGGCGGGGTGCTGGCGTGGTTCTCGGGGCCTGTGCACACGGGCACATCCGCCCACGGTGCTCATGGGATGGGTGGGACGGCAGTGGTCCGTGTATGTTTGGTGGGCGCCTCAGGCCTCTGGGTCACCCCGGAAGGCTGTGCCCTTCTCTCCTTGTCACCCTACTTGGAGCCCTCACCTGGCTTGTCACCCTGGGGAGCCCAGGTGAGGGAATTCCACGTAGCCCACAGCTGGCTGTCTTTGACTTTCGGCATTCTATTTCTTTCAGCAGTGTCTTGTGAGGGGGGGTCCATGAGAGGAACTTCTCCCGTCTCCCCACTCCTTCACCTCTAGACAGTCCACCCTGCTGTCTAACTGCACTCCCTCTTGCTGTAGTACTTCCTTCACATCTGCCCTTCCCCTGACTCTCTTGGTGTCCCCCACACCCACCAGAGTCCTGTCGGGGAACCCCCTGCACTGTACCTGTGCCCTGCTCTGGCTGCAGCGCTGGGAGGAGGAGGGGCTGGGCGGAGTGCGGGAACAGAAGCTGCAGTGTCCCGGGCAGGGGCCCCTTGCCCTCATGTCCAACACCAGCTGCGGTACGTGCTGGAGGTGGTGTGAGGGGCTGGGAAAGAGCACCATGCTTGGGGAGAGGGCATTGGGCAGGGCTCAGGGGGTGAGCCCTGAAGAGGGGCTGGGAAACGGACATTGGCAAGAGTTGGGGGAAACTGAAGGTTGGGGGGCAGGAGCAGGGGCTCTGAGGAGGGTGGGAGAAGGAGCACCGCCCTTGGTCGGGGCTCGGAGGCCACTCCCAGCTCTAACGCCCCTCGGGCATCCTGGGCCACCAGGTGTGCCCACGCTGAAGGTCCAGATGCCCAATGCCTCCGTGGACGTGGGGGACGACGTGTTGCTGCAGTGCCAGGTGGAGGGCCAGGGCCTGGAGCAGGCCGGCTGGATCCTCACGGAGCTGGAGGAGTCAGCCACGGTGATGGTGAGAAGCCCTCCACTGCCCGTGCCCCCGTGCCCCCCTCCTGATTCGAGGCCTGCACAGAGCACAGGAGACAAAGACAGGGAAAGAGAGACAACAAATAAGAAGCACATAAAGGGTGAGGGATGGACAGAGATGGTTTAGACCCCTGGGACTAGGCCTTGTGCTGCTGGGCAGCCGCAGGCATGCACATGCCCTCAGGCCAGGCCCTGGCCCAGCAAGGACCCCAGGCTCCACCGATCCGCCACAACTTAGGTCCCCACTCTGGGATCAAGGTGCTGGCCACAAGAGAGAGGGTCACAGAGCCCTCACATATTGGAGCTGAACAGGGGAACCCAACAGACCAACTCTCCCATCCACCTCATTTCTAGATAAGGAAACTGAGAACCAGGGACGGGGCGCAATATTTGTGGTCCTGCACCCAGGCCAGTTCTTGGGGGCCTTTCGGTCATTTTCTGGAGACTCTGGAAGCAACATCCTCTTGAGTGTGTGATGAGCATATTAATAAAGGAGGCACAGGTCTGGTTCCAGCTCTCTCACTAATTAATTCTTGGAGTGACTTTTGGAAAAATCCCTCAATCTGCCTGCACTTTGGTTTTCTTATCTGTCAGCTGAGGAGGTAGACATGATGGCCTTCTGATGTCCTGCCTGCCTCTGGGCACTCTGTGGCCTCTATCTCTCTTATCCAGATCGGTCTTTGGGCATCTTCTCAGGTCTTGCCCTTTGTCCTCAGGCTGGCGACGGGCAGCTGAGAGTAGCTGTAGTTGACTCAGGAGGCCTCACGGACAAGGTCAGCAGGGGCCGACGTTGGGCTGTGCCCACCCGGAAAGCTGGCCCCTCACGGGTGGACACAGAGGGTCCAGTCCCTGGAAGGAGCTGGGTCAGTGAAAGCAGGGGTGTGGTGTTCAGTTTGGAGGCCCTCGCTTTGGGAGGGGAGTCAACCCCAGAATTGCTGGTGGCCCCTGGAACAATATTGAAGGAGGAACCACTGGACCCCTGAGCAGGGGGTCCAGACATGGTGGAGGGACCACAAGCCACTGAGTGGTTCCTCCTCTCCCAGAGATCAAAGCCACTGAGAGTGAGTAATGGAAAAGGGGACAAGGCAGAAACAAGAGGCTGGGCATGACCATCTGTGGAGACACTTTTGATAAGCTATCTGTTTTGGGAAGTTGCAGGTTTTTGCTTTTCTCTTTGGGAACTTTACATGTTTGCTACCACTTGTTTTCTGGAGACTTCCTATAGAAAAGCCATACCCTAACTGGGCTAAATGGAGGGGATGGGAGGGGAGGCTGGTCCCCCTCAGGAGTGTGAAGGGTGGCAGAGCAGCTCAAAGGGAAGAGTTCATGGGACGCCATACCCCAGGGTGACTTGGAGGAGATGAGACAGCCGAGAGAAGCTTAGGGCAGGGCTTCCCCTTGGGGTGGCTGGAACCCAGGCCTTGCATAAGAGGCTGCAGAGCTCTTCTGGAATCTTTGAACTCACATATTCCAATGGAAGCCCAGAGAAACTTCACCTTTCGTGGTATTTATTCAAGGGATTCCACATTTACAAAATTTCCAGATAAATCAGATTTGTCCACTACTTCATCTATTTTCATCATTTTATGAAAATAGCTTTCTAAGATGTCAAAAGATCATTTTGTTTACCTCTTCACCTTACAGAATAAGAAAATCTTGGTTCAGCAAGATTAAGAATTGTCTTAAGGCCATATAACGTCCATGGTGTCTTAGGAAGAGAATCTGAATCTGATTCAGTCTTTTGATGATGATTCAGAACCAAGTCACTTAGCTTCTCTCTAACTTCACTCTCTTTTTCCATCTGCCAAAGGTAGTCATCATGATTCTACCGTTGCTTCTAACTGCTGCCCTGTTACCAGCACCATCTCTTTGTTTCTGATCTTCCTTGGGCTGAGACTAAGTTTCTTAGAACTATGTGTAAAACAAGAATGAGTAGGTGGTGAGGTCCTAGCTGGTTTTCCAATTAGTTGTGCATATTTAGTACTTGGGATTTGTGACATCTATTTAGCTGTTTAGATGGTGGTTTTATGGCTTGGGGTACTTTGTGCCTATTTTGAGGTTATTGGTTGTGTTCTAGATTTTTCAGATCATTAAACAAATGATCCAGGAGAATCTGCAAACAAGCTCTAAAGGAGGGCCATTCTCTGCTATATTCTCTCCCACACCTTTTTCCTTCCCCTCCCTCCCAGCCTTCCTCGCTTTTCCATCTGGGCCAGAGGGGCTCCCCAAAGACATCAGCTCCAGCCGCCCTGCCTCCAATCCCAAGCCAGCTGAAGCTTTTCTTGATTTTCCCCTTTCTTCTATGACCCAGCAATCTGGGAGTCTGCCGTCCTTGGGACTGACCCTGACCAATGTCACCAGTGACCTCAATAGGAAGAACGTGACGTGCTGGGCGGAGAATGACGTGGGCCGGGCTGAAATCTCCGTCCAGGTCAACGTCTCCTGTGAGTCCCAATGACTGCCCCTGCGCCCACTCCCATCCCTTCTTCCCTGAAAAGAGGATGTGAGCGTGAGGGGCTGCAGGAAAGGGGTGGGATGTGTGTGTCCACAGCTGCTCCCTCCCAGCTGTTTCCAGATTCCCATGAAAACCTGATCCTTTGAGGGAAGTCCTGGGGGCTCGTCAAGGCCAGAGGGACGGAGATGGATTTCTTTTTGGCCCCTGCCCAAGTCTTGCTACCTGAAGCCCTCGGCACCAGCTGCCTGCCCGTTCTCACTGCTCTGCTGTATTTCTTCATGTCCGTTCCTCCTTAGAACTTTTGCCCTACATCCTAGTTTTATTTTTTTATTTTTAATTAATTAATTAATTAATTAATTAATTTATGGCTGCGTTGGGCCTTAGTTGCGGCACGTGGGATCTTTCATTGCGGTGGGCGGGCTCTTCATTGCAGCACGCTGGCTTCTCTCTAGTTGTGGCCCGGGCTTAGTTGCCCCTTGGCATGCGGGGATCTTAGTTCCCCCACCAGGGATCGAACCAGCAACCTCTGCATTGGAAGGCGGATTCTTAACCACTGGGCCACCAGGGAAGTCCCTACATCCTAGTTTTAAAAGAAGAAATTCCCCATCTAAGTTTCTCTTTAGGCTTACTGCCTAATTTTCCTAAGTCTGCCACAAATTATTTAAAATCTTCTATGTTATATAAATTTTTCTTGTGAAACAACATACATAGATATGTACATAAAACATATACACCTTAAACAATAATTATTCTTACCAGCAGTTCAGAAGACACTCTCTTCCTCT